>NC_050100.1:0-625000 GCF_902167145.1 Zea mays
CTAAACCTAAACATCGACACTAAAGGATTTTAGTGTCGAAACCATGGTAAAATGAAATTGAGTCTCCCAACCATATCAACTTTGCTGACATAGTAGAATTTTAGTGTCCAAACCATAGTCACATTTTGGTCCCGGAGGCCGGTAAGGCTATTTTTGGCCTCCCGTGACACATGTTTTCATCGTCAAACACGATTCATGCCTCCCGTCGCCACCATGATTTGGCCACTGAGACTGCTAAGGTTGTTATGGCCTCCGTAAGCTATAGCACACGTTTTCATGGTCGAGCGACATATTTTTAAGTACGTGTTCCACCACCCGCGTTTTGGTCCCCAAGCACCTTAAAGTTGTTCTTGGCCTCCCACGAGCTGTAGGGTTTAGGGTTTAGGGTTTTAGGGCCTCCCGTGACACATGTTTTTGTCGTCGAACAGCGATTTCGTGCCTCCCGTCCGCCACCCATGATTTGACCATGAGACTGGTAAGGCTGTTTTGGCCTCCCGTGAGCTGTATAGCACACGTTTTCATGGCCCAGCGACCATTTTTATGTCCGCGTTCCGCCACACGTGTTTTTGTCCCCGGAGCACCTTAAAGCGGTTCTTGGCCTCCCGCGAGCTATATCACACATTTCCGTGGCCAACAACCAATTTTATGTATCCGACCAGCCACCTTCGTTTTAGACCGGGGAGGCCGTTATGGCATTTTTTGCCACCCGTGAGCTATAGCACACGATTTTATGGAAACCTAGACCCTAAATCCTATCCCTAAACCCTAAACCTAAACATCGACACTAAAGGATTTTAGTGTCGAAACCATGGTAAAATGAATATTGAGTCTCCCAACCATATCAACTTTGCTGACATAGTAGAATTTTAGTGTCCAAACCATAGTACACATTTTGGTCCCCGGAGGCCGGTAAGGCTATTTTTGGCCTCCGTGACACATGTTTTCATCGTCAAACACGATTTCATGCCTCCCGTCCGCCACCCATGATTTGGCCACTGAGACTGCAAAGGTTGTTTATGGCCTCCCGTAAGCTATAGCACACGTTTTCATGGTCGAGCGACATTTTTAAGTACGTGTTCCACCACCCGCGTTTTGGTCCCAAAGCACCTTAAAGTTGTTCTTGGCCTCCCACGAGCTGTAGGGTTTAGGGTTTAGGATTTAGGTTTTAGGGCCTCCCGTGACACATGTTTTTGTCGCCGAACAGCGATTTCGTGCCTCCCGTCCGCCACCCATGATTTGACCATTGAGACTGGTAAGGCTGTTTTGGCCTCCCGTGAGCTATAGCACACGTTTTCATGGCCCAGCGACCATTTTTATGTCCGCGTTCCGCCACACGTGTTTTTGTCCCCGGAGCACCTTAAAGCGGTTCTTGGCCTCCCGCGAGCTATATCACACATTTCCGTGGCCAAACAGCCAATTTTATGTATCCGACCTGCCACCTTCGTTTTAGACCGGGGAGGCCGTTATGGCATTTTTTTTGCCACCCGTGAGCTATAGCACACGATTTTATGGAAACCCTAGACCCTGAATCCTATCCCTAAACCCTAAACCTAAACATCGACACTAAAGGATTTTAGTGTCGAAACCATGGTAAAATGAAATTTGAGTCTCCCAACCATATCAACTTTGCTGACATAGTAGAATTTTAGTGTCCAAACCATAGTTCACATTTTGGTCCCCGGAGGCCGGTAAGCTATTTTTGGCCTCCCGGACACATGTTTTCATCGTCAAACAACGATTCATGCCTCCCGTCGCCACCCATGATTGGCCACTGAGACTGCAAAGGGTGTTTATGGCCTCCCGTAAGCTATAGCACACGTTTTCATGGTCGAGCGACCATTTTTTAAGTACGTGTTCCACCACCCGCGTTTTGGTCCCCAGAGCACCTTAAAGTTGTTCTTGGCCTCCCACGAGCTGTAGGGTTTTAGGGTTTAGAGTTTAGGGGTCCAGTGACACATGTTTTTGTCACCGAACAGCGATTTCGTGCCCTCCCGTCCACCACCCATGGATTTTGACCCATTGAGACTGGTAAGGCTGTTTTGGCCTCCCGTGAGCTGTATCACACGTTTTCATGGCCCAGCGACCATTTTTATGTCCGCGTTCGCCACACGTGTTTTTGTCCCGGAGCACCTTAAAGCGGTTCTTGGCCTCCCACGAGCTATATCACACATTTCGTGGCCAAAGCAACCAATTTTATGTATCCGACCAGGCCACCTTCGTTTTAGACCGGGGAGGCCGTTATGGCATTTTTTGCCACCCGTGAGCTATAGCACACGATTTTATGGAAACCTAGACCCTAAATCCTATCCCTAAACCCTAAACCTAAACATCGACACTAAAGGATTTTAGTGTCGAAACCATGGTAAAATGAATATTGAGTCTCCCAACCATATCAACTTTGCTGACATAGTAGAATTTTAGTGTCCAAACCATAGTACACATTTTGGTCCCCGGAGGCCGGTTAAGGCTATTTTTGGCCTCCCGTGACACATGTTTTCATCGTCAAACACGATTTTCATGCCTCCCGTCCGCCACCCATGATTTGGCCACTGAGACTGCTAAGGTTGTTTATGGCCTCCCGTAAGCTATAGCACATGTTTTCATGCTCGAGCGACTATTTTTAAGTACGTGTTCCACCACCCGCGTTTTGGTCCCCAAAGCACCTTAAAGTTGTTCTTGGCCTCCCACGAGCTGTAGGGTTTAGGGTTTAGGATTTAGGTTTTAGGGTCTCCCGTGACACTTGTTTTTGTCGTCGGAACAGCGATTTTCGTGCCTCCCGTCCGCCACCCATGATTTGACCATTGAGACTGGTAAGGCTGTTTTGGCCTCCCGTGAGCTATAGCACACGTTTTCATGGCCCAGCGACCATTTTTATGTCCGCGTTCCGCCACACGTGTTTTTTGTCCCCCGGAGCACCTTAAAGCGGTTCTTGGCCTCCCGCGAGCTATATCACACATTTCCGTGGCCAACAGCCAATTTTATGTATCCGACCTGCCACCTTCGTTTTAGACCGGGGAGGCCGTTATGGCATTTTTTTTGCCACCCGTGAGCTATAGCACACGATTTTATGGAAACCTAGACCCTGAATCCTATCCCTAAACCCTAAACCTAAACATCGACACTAAAGGATTTTAGTGTCGAAACCATGGTAAAATGAAATTTGAGTCTCCCAACCATATCAACTTTGCTGACATAGTAGAATTTTAGTGTCCAAACCATAGTTCACATTTTGGTCCCCGGAGGCTGGTAAGGCTATTTTTGGCCTCCCGTGACACATGTTTTCATCGTCAAACAACGATTTCATGCCTCCCGTCCGCCACCCATGATTTGGCCACTGAGACTGCAAAGGGTGTTTATGGCCTCCCGTAAGCTATAGCACACGTTTTCATGGTCGAGCGACCATTTTTAAGTACGTGTTCCACCACCCGCGTTTTGGTCCCCAGAGCACCTTAAAGTTGTTCTTGGCCTCCCACGAGCTGTAGGGTTTAGGGTTTAGGGTTTAGGGCGTCCCGTGACACATGTTTTTGTCACCGAACAGCGATTTCGTGCCTCCCGTCCACCACCCATGATTTGACCATTGAGACTGGTAAGGTTGTTTTTGGCCTCCCGTGAGCTGTATCACACGTTTTCATGGCCCAGCGACCATTTTTATGTCCGCGTTCCGCCACACGTGTTTTTGTCCCCGGAGCACCTTAAAGCGGTTCTTGGCCTCCCACGAGCTATATCACACATTTCCGTGGCCAAGCAACCAATTTTATGTATCCGACCAGCCACCTTCGTTTTAGACCGGGGAGGCCGTTATGGCATTTTTTGCCACCCGTGAGCTATAGCACACGATTTTATGGAAACCTAGACCCTAAATCCTGTCCCTAAACCCTAAACCTAAACATCGACACTAAAGGATTTTAGTGTCGAAACCATGGTAAAATGAATATTGAGTCTCCCAACCATATCAACTTTGCTGACATAGTAGAATTTTAGTGTCCAAACCATAGTACACATTTTGGTCCCCTGAGGCCGGTAAGGCTATTTTTGGCCTCCCGTGACACATGTTTTCATCGTCAAACACGATTTCATGCCTCCCGTCCGCCACCCATGATTTGGCCACTGAGACTGCTAAGGTTGTTTATGGCCTCCCGTAAGCTATAGCACACGTTTTCATGGTCGAGCGACTATTTTTAAGTACGTGTTCCACCACCCACGTTTTGGTCCCCAAAGCACCTTAAAGTTGTTCTTGGCCTCCCACGAGCTGTAGGGTTTTAGGTTTAGGATTTAGGTTTTAGGGCCTCCCGTGACACATGTTTTTGTCGTCGAACAGCGATTTCGTGCCTCCCGTCCGCCACCCATGATTTGACCATTGAGACTGGTAAGGCTGTTTTGGCCTCCCGTGAGCTATAGCACACGTTTTCATGGCCCAGCGACCATTTTATGTCCGCGTTCCGCCACACGTGTTTTTGTCCCCGGAGCACCTTAAAGCGGTTCTTGGCCTCCCGCGAGCTATATCACACATTTCCGTGGCCAAACAACCAATTTTATGTATCCGACCTGCCACCTTCGTTTTAGACCGGGGAGGCCGTTATGGCATTTTTTTGCCACCCGTGAGCTATAGCACACGATTTTATGGAAACCTAGACCCTGAATCCTATCCCTAACCCTAAACCTAAACATCGACACTAAAGGATTTTAGTGTCGAAACCATGGTAAAATGAAATTTGAGTCTCCCAACCATATCAACTTTGCTGACATAGTAGAATTTTAGTGTCCAAACCATAGTTCACATTTTGGTCCCCGGAGGCCGGTAAGGCTATTTTTGGCCTCCCGTGACACATGTTTTCATCGTCAAACAACGATTTCATGCCTCCCGTCCGCCACCCACGATTTGGCCACTGAGACTGCAAAGGGTGTTTATGGCCTCCCGTAAGCTATAGCACACGTTTTCATGGTCGAGCGACCATTTTTAAGTACGTGTTCCACCACCCGCGTTTTGGTCCCCAGAGCACCTTAAAGTTGTTCTTGGCCTCCCACGAGCTGTAGGGTTTAGGGTTTAGGGTTTAGGGCGTCCCGTGACACATGTTTTTGTCACCGAACAGCGATTTCGTGCCTCCCGTCCACCACCCATGATTTGACCATTGAGACTGGTAAGGCTGTTTTGGCCTCCCGTGAGCTATATCACACGTTTTCATGGCCCAGCGACCATTTTTATGTCCGCGTTCCGCCACACGTGTTTTTGTCCCCGGAGCACCTTAAAGCGGATCTTGGCCTCCCACGAGCTATATCACACATTTCCGTGGCCAAGCAACCAATTTTATGTATCCGACCAGCCACCTTCGTTTTAGACCGGGGAGGCCGTTATGGCATTTTTGCCACCCGTGAGCTATAGCACACGATTTTACGGAAACCTAGACCCTGAATCCTATCCCTAAACCCTAAACCTAAACATCGACACTAAAGGATTTTAGTGTCGAAACCATGGTAAAATGAATATTGAGTCTCCCAACCATATCAACTTTGCTGACATAGTAGAATTTTAGTGTCCAAACCATAGTACACATTTTGGTCCCCGGAGGCCGGTAAGGCTATTTTTGGCCTCCCGTGACACATGTTTTCATCGTCAAACACGATTTCATGCCTCCCGTCCGCCACCCATGATTTGGCCACTGAGACTGCTAAGGTTGTTTATGGCCTCCCGTAAGCTATAGCACACGTTTTCATGGTCGAGCGACTATTTTTAAGTACGTGTTCCACCACCCGCGTTTTGGTCCCCAAAGCACCTTAAAGTTGTTCTTGGCCTCCCACGAGCTGTAGGGTTTAGGGTTTAGGATTTAGGTTTTAGGGCCTCCCGTGACACATGTTTTTGTCGTCGAACAGCGATTTCGTGCCTCCCGTCCGCCACCCATGATTTGACCATTGAGACTGGTAAGGCTGTTTTGGCCTCTCGTGAGCTATAGCACACGTTTTCATGGCCCAGTGACCATTTTTATGTCCGCGTTCCGCCACACGTGTTTTTGTCCCCGGAGCACCTTAAAGCGGTTCTTGGCCTCCCGCGAGCTATATCACACATTTCCGTGGCCAAACAGCCAATTTTATGTATCCGACCTGCCACCTTCGTTTTAGACCGGGGAGGCCGTTATGGCATTTTTTTTTGCCACCCGTGAGCTATAGCACACGATTTTATGGAAACCTAGACCCTGAATCCTATCCCTAAACCCTAAACCTAAACATCGACACTAAAGGATTTTAGTGTCGAAACCATGGTAAAATGAAATTTGAGTCTCCCAACCATATCAACTTTGATGACATAGTAGAATTTTAGTGTCCAAACCATAGTTCACATTTTGGTCCCCGGAGGCCGGTAAGGCTATTTTTGGCCTCCCGTGACACATGTTTTCATCGTCAAACAACGATTTCATGCCTCCCGTCCGCCACCCATGATTTGGCCACAGAGACTGCAAAGGGTGTTTATGGCCTCCCGTAAGCTATAGCACACGTTTTCATGGTCGAGCGACCATTTTTAAGTACGTGTTCCACCACCCGCGTTTTGGTCCCCAGAGCACCTTAAAGTTGTTCTTGGCCTCCCACGAGCTGTAGGGTTTAGGGTTTAGGGTTTAGGGCGTCCCGTGACACATGTTTTTGTCACCGAACAGCGATTTCGTGCCTCCCGTCCACCACCCATGATTTGACCATTGAGACTGGTAAGGCTGTTTTGGCCTCCCGTGAGCTATATCACACGTTTTCATGGCCCAGCGACCATTTTTATGTCCGCGTTCCGCCACACGTGTTTTTGTCCCCGGAGCACCTTAAAGCGGTTCTTGGCCTCCCACGAGCTATATCACACATTTCCGTGGCCAAGCAACCAATTTTATGTATCCGACCAGCCACCTTTGTTTTAGACCGGGGAGGCCGTTATGGCATTTTTTGCCACCCGTGAGCTATAGCACACGATTTTATGGAAACCTAGACCCTAAATCCTATCCCTAAACCCTAAACCTAAACATCGACACTAAAGGATTTTAGTGTCGAAACCATGGTAAAATGAAATTTGAGTCTCCCAACCATATCAACTTTGCTGACATAGTAGAATTTTAGTGTCCAAACCATAGTTCACATTTTGGTCCCCGGAGGCCGGTAAGGCTATTTTTGGCCTCCCGTGACACATGTTTTCATCGTCAAACAACGATTTCATGCCTCCCGTCCGCCACCCATGATTTGGCCACTGAGACTGCAAAGGGTGTTTATGGCCTCCCGTAAGCTATAGCACACGTTTTCATGGTCGAGCGACCATTTTTAAGTACGTGTTCCACCACCCGCGTTTTGGTCCCCAGAGCACCTTAAAGTTGTTCTTGGCCTCCCACAAGCTGTAGGGTTTAGGGTTTAGGTTTTAGGGCCTCCCGTGACACATGTTTTTGTCGCCGAACAGCGATTTCGTGCCTCCCGTCCGCCACCCATGATTTGACCATTGAGACTGGTAAGGCTGTTTTGGCCTCCCGTGAGCTATATCACACGTTTTCATGGCCCAGCGACCATTTTTATGTCCGCGTTCCGCCACACGTGTTTTTGTCCCCGGAGCACCTTAAAGCGGTTCTTGGCCTCCCGCGAGCTATATCACACATTTCCGTGGCCAAACAACCAATTTTATGTATCCGACCAGCCACCTTCGTTTTAGACCGGGGAGGCCGTTATGGTATTTCTTGCCACCCGTGAGCTATAGCACACGATTTTATGGAAACCTAGACCCTAAATCCTATCCCTAAACCCTAAACCTAAACATCGACACTAAAGGATTTTAGTGTCGAAACCATGGTAAAATGAATATTGAGTCTCCCAACCATATCAACTTTGCTGACATAGTAGAATTTTAGTGTCCAAACCATAGTACACATTTTGGTCCCCGGAGGCCGGTAAGGCTATTTTTGGCCTCCCGTGACACATTTTTTCATCGTCAAACACGATTTCATGCCTCCCGTCCGCCACCCATGATTTGGCCACTGAGACTGCTAAGGTTGTTTATGGCCTCCCGTAAGCTATAGCACACGTTTTCATGGTCGAGCGACCATTTTTAAGTACGTGTTCCACCACCCGCGTTTTGGTCCCTAGAGCACCTTAAAGTTGTTCTTGGCCTCCCACGAGATGTAGGGTTTAGGGTTTATGTTTTAGGGCCTCCCGTGACACATGTTTTTGTCGCCGAACAGCGATTTCGTGCCTCCCGTCCGCCACCCATGATTTGACCATTGAGACTGGTAAGGCTGTTTTGGCCTCCCGTGAGCTATATCACACGTTTTCATGGCCCAGCGACCATTTTTATGTCCGCGTTCCGCCACACGTGTTTTTGTCCCCGGAGCACCTTAAAGCGGTTCTTGGCCTCCCGCGAGCTATATCACACATTTCCGTGGCCAAACAGCCAATTTTATGTATCCGACATGCCACCTTCGTTTTAGACCGGGGAGGCCGTTATGGCATTTTTTTGCCACCCATGAGCTATAGCACACGATTTTATGGAAACCTAGACCCTGAATCCTATCCCTAAACCCTAAACCTAAACATCGACACTAAAGGATTTTAGTGTCGAAACCATGGTAAAATGAAATTTGAGTCTCCCAACCATATCAACTTTGCTGACATAGTAGAATTTTAGTGTCCAAACCATAGTTCACATTTTGGTCCCCGGAGGCCGGTAAGGCTATTTTTGGCCTCCCGTGACACATGTTTTCATCGTCAAACAACGATTTCATGCCTCCCGTCCGCCACCCATGATTTGGCCACTGAGACTGCAAAGGGTGTTTATGGCCTCCCGTAAGCTATAGCACACGTTTTCATGGTCGAGCGACCATTTTTAAGTACGTGTTCCACCACCCGCGTTTTGGTCCCCAGAGCACCTTAAAGTTGTTCTTGGCCTCCCACAAGCTGTAGGGTTTAGGGTTTAGGTTTTAGGGCCTCCCGTGACACATGTTTTTGTCGCCGAACAGCGATTTCATGCCTCCCGTCCGCCACCCATGATTTGACCATTGAGACTGGTAAGGCTGTTTTGGCCTCCCGTGAGCTATATCACACGTTTTCATGGCCCAGCGACCATTTTTATGTCCGCGTTCCGCCACACGTGTTTTTGTCCCCGGAGCACCTTAAAGCGGTTCTTGGCCTCTCGCGAGCTATATCACACATTTCCGTGGCCAAACAACCAATTTTATGTATCCGACCAGCCACCTTCGTTTTAGACCGGGGAGGCCGTTATGGTATTTTTTGCCACCCGTGAGCTATAGCACACGATTTTATGGAAACCTAGACCCTAAATCCTATCCCTAAACCCTAAACCTAAACATCGACACTAAAGGATTTTAGTGTCGAAACCATGGTAAAATGAATATTGAGTCTCCCAACCATATCAACTTTGCTGACATAGTAGAATTTTAGTGTCCAAACCATAGTACACATTTTGGTCCCCGGAGGCCGGTAAGGCTATTTTTGGCCTCCCGTGACACATGTTTTCATCGTCAAACACGATTTCATGCCTCCCGTCTGCCACCCATGATTTGGCCACTGAGACTGCTAAGGTTGTTTATGGCCTCCCGTAAGCTATAGCACACGTTTTCATGGTCGAGCGACCATTTTTAAGTACGTGTTCCACCACCCGCGTTTTGGTCCCTAGAGCACCTTAAAGTTGTTCTTGGCCTCCCACAAGCTGTAGGGTTTAGGGTTTAGGTTTTAGGGCCTCCAGTGACACATGTTTTTGTCGCCGAACAGCGATTTCGTGCCTCCCGTCCGCCACCCATGATTTGACCATTGAGACTGGTAAGGCTGTTTTGGCCTCCCGTGAGCTATATCACACGTTTTCATGGCCCAGCAACCATTTTTATGTCCGCGTTCCGCCACACGTGTTTTTGTCCCCGGAGCACCTTAAAGCGGTTCTTGGCCTCCCGCGAGCTATATCACACATTTCCGTGGCCAAACAGCCAATTTTATGTATCCGACATGCCACCTTCGTTTTAGACCGGGGAGGCCGTTATGGCATTTTTTTTGCCACCCGTGAGCTATAGCACATGATTTTATGGAAACCTAGACCCTGAATCCTATCCCTAAACCCTAAACCTAAACATCGACACTAAAGGATTTTAGTGTCGAAACCATGGTAAAATGAAATTTGAGTCTCCCAACCATATCAACTTTGCTGACATAGTAGAATTTTAGTGTCCAAACCATAGTTCACATTTTGGTCCCCGGAGGCCGGTAAGGCTATTTTTGGCCTCCCGTGACACATGTTTTCATCGTCAAACAACGATTTCATGCCTCCCGTCCGCCACCCATGATTTGGCCACTGAGACTGCAAAGGGTGTTTATGGCCTCCCGTAAGCTATAGCACACGTTTTCATGGTCGAGCGACCATTTTTAAGTACGTGTTCCACCACCCGCGTTTTGGTCCCCAGAGCACCTTAAAGTTGTTCTTGGCCTCCCACAAGCTGTAGGGTTTAGGGTTTAGGTTTTAGGGCCTCCCGTGACACATGTTTTTGTCGCCGAACAGCGATTTCATGCCTCCCGTCCGCCACCCATGATTTGACCATTGAGACTGGTAAGGCTGTTTTGGCCTCCCGTGAGCTATATCACACGTTTTCATGGCCCAGCGACCATTTTTATGTCCGCGTTCCGCCACACGTGTTTTTGTCCCCGGAGCACCTTAAAGCGGTTCTTGGCCTCCCGCGAGCTATATCACACATTTCCGTGGCCAAACAACCAATTTTATGTATCCGACCAGCCACCTTCGTTTTAGACCGGGGAGGCCGTTATGGTATTTTTTGCCACCCGTGAGCTATAGCACACGATTTTATGGAAACCTAGACCCTAAATCCTATCCCTAAACCCTAAACCTAAACATCGACACTAAAGGATTTTAGTGTCGAAACCATGGTAAAATGAATATTGAGTCTCCCAACCATATCAACTTTGCTGACATAGTAGAATTTTAGTGTCCAAACCATAGTACACATTTTGGTCCCCGGAGGCCGGTAAGGCTATTTTTGGCCTCCCGTGACACATGTTTTCATCGTCAAACACGATTTCATGCCTCCCGTCTGCCACCCATGATTTGGCCACTGAGACTGCTAAGGTTGTTTATGGCCTCCCGTAAGCTATAGCACACGTTTTCATGGTCGAGCGACCATTTTTAAGTACGTGTTCCACCACCCGCGTTTTGGTCCCTAGAGCACCTTAAAGTTGTTCTTGGCCTCCCACAAGCTGTAGGGTTTAGGGTTTAGGTTTTAGGGCCTCCAGTGACACATGTTTTTGTCGCCGAACAGCGATTTCGTGCCTCCCGTCCGCCACCCATGATTTGACCATTGAGACTGGTAAGGCTGTTTTGGCCTCCCGTGAGCTATATCACACGTTTTCATGGCCCAGCGACCATTTTTATGTCCGCGTTCCGCCACACGTGTTTTTGTCCCCGGAGCACCTTAAAGCGGTTCTTGGCCTCCCGCGAGCTATATCACACATTTCCGTGGCCAAACAGCCAATTTTATGTATCCGACATGCCACCTTCGTTTTAGACCGGGGAGGCCGTTATGGCATTTTTTTTGCCACCCGTGAGCTATAGCACATGATTTTATGGAAACCTAGACCCTGAATCCTATCCCTAAACCCTAAACCTAAACATCGACACTAAAGGATTTTAGTGTCGAAACCATGGTAAAATGAAATTTGAGTCTCCCAACCATATCAACTTTGCTGACATAGTAGAATTTTAGTGTCCAAACCATAGTTCACATTTTGGTCCCCGGAGGCCGGTAAGGCTATTTTTGGCCTCCCGTGACACATGTTTTCATCGTCAAACAACGATTTCATGCCTCCCGTCCGCCACCCATGATTTGGCCACTGAGACTGCAAAGGGTGTTTATGGCCTCCCGTAAGCTATAGCACACGTTTTCATGGTCGAGCGACCATTTTTAAGTACGTGTTCCACCACCCGCGTTTTGGTCCCCAGAGCACCTTAAAGTTGTTCTTGGCCTCCCACAAGCTGTAGGGTTTAGGGTTTAGGTTTTAGGGCCTCCCGTGACACATGTTTTTGTCGCCGAACAGCGATTTCATGCCTCCCGTCCGCCACCCATGATTTGACCATTGAGACTGGTAAGGCTGTTTTGGCCTCCCGTGAGCTATATCACACGTTTTCATGGCCCAGCGACCATTTTTATGTCCGCGTTCCGCCACACGTGTTTTTGTCCCCGGAGCACCTTAAAGCGGTTCTTGGCCTCCCGCGAGCTATATCACACATTTCCGTGGCCAAACAACCAATTTTATGTATCCGACCAGCCACCTTCGTTTTAGACCGGGGAGGCCGTTATGGTATTTTTTGCCACCCGTGAGCTATAGCACACGATTTTATGGAAACCTAGACCCTAAATCCTATCCCTAAACCCTAAACCTAAACATCGACACTAAAGGATTTTAGTGTCGAAACCATGGTAAAATGAATATTGAGTCTCCCAACCATATCAACTTTGCTGACATAGTAGAATTTTAGTGTCCAAACCATAGTACACATTTTGGTCCCCGGAGGCCGGTAAGGCTATTTTTGGCCTCCCGTGACACATGTTTTCATCGTCAAACACGATTTCATGCCTCCCGTCTGCCACCCATGATTTGGCCACTGAGACTGCTAAGGTTGTTTATGGCCTCCCGTAAGCTATAGCACACGTTTTCATGGTCGAGCGACCATTTTTAAGTACGTGTTCCACCACCCGCGTTTTGGTCCCTAGAGCACCTTAAAGTTGTTCTTGGCCTCCCACAAGCTGTAGGGTTTAGGGTTTAGGTTTTAGGGCCTCCAGTGACACATGTTTTTGTCGCCGAACAGCGATTTCGTGCCTCCCGTCCGCCACCCATGATTTGACCATTGAGACTGGTAAGGCTGTTTTGGCCTCCCGTGAGCTATATCACACGTTTTCATGGCCCAGCGACCATTTTTATGTCCGCGTTCCGCCACACGTGTTTTTGTCCCCGGAGCACCTTAAAGCGGTTCTTGGCCTCCCGCGAGCTATATCACACATTTCCGTGGCCAAACAGCCAATTTTATGTATCCGACATGCCACCTTCGTTTTAGACCGGGGAGGCCGTTATGGCATTTTTTTTGCCACCCGTGAGCTATAGCACATGATTTTATGGAAACCTAGACCCTGAATCCTATCCCTAAACCCTAAACCTAAACATCGACACTAAAGGATTTTAGTGTCGAAACCATGGTAAAATGAAATTTGAGTCTCCCAACCATATCAACTTTGCTGACATAGTAGAATTTTAGTGTCCAAACCATAGTTCACATTTTGGTCCCCGGAGGCCGGTAAGGCTATTTTTGGCCTCCCGTGACACATGTTTTCATCGTCAAACAACGATTTCATGCCTCCCATCCGCCACCCATGATTTGGCCACTGAGACTGCAAAGGGTGTTTATGGCCTCCCGTAAGCTATAGCACACGTTTTCATGGTCGAGCGACCATTTTTAAGTACATGTTCCACCACCCGCGTTTTGGTCCCCAGAGCACCTTAAAGTTGTTCTTGGCCTCCCACAAGCTGTAGGGTTTAGGGTTTAGGTTTTAGGGCCTCCCGTGACACATGTTTTTGTCGCCGAACAGCGATTTCGTGCCTCCCGTCCGCCACCCATGATTTGACCATTGAGACTGGTAAGGCTGTTTTGGCCTCCCGTGAGCTATATCACACGTTTTCATGGCCCAGCGACCATTTTTATGTCCGCGTTCCGCCACACGTGTTTTTGTCCCCGGAGCACCTTAAAGCGGTTCTTGGCCTCCCGCGAGCTATATCACACATTTCCGTGGCCAAACAACCAATTTTATGTATCCAACCAGCCACCTTCGTTTTAGACCGAGGAGGATGTTATGGTATTTTTTGCCACCCGTGAGCTATAGCACACGATTTTATGGAAACCTAGACCCTAAATCCTATCCCTAAACCCTAAACCTAAACATCGACACTAAAGGATTTTAGTGTCGAAACCATGGTAAAATGAAATTTGAGTCTCCCAACCATATCAACTTTGCTGACATAGTAGAATTTTAGTGTCCAAACCATAGTTCACATTTTGGTCCCCGGAGGCCGGTAAGGCTATTTTTGGCCTCCCGTGACACATGTTTTCATCGTCAAACACGATTTCATGCCTCCCGTCCGCCACCCATGATTTGTCCACTTAGACTGCTAAGGTTGTTTATGGCCTCCCGTAAGCTATAGCACACGTTTTCATGGTCGAGCGACCATTTTTAAGTACGTGTTCCACCACCCGCGTTTTGGTCCCTAGAGCACCTTAAAGTTGTTCTTGGCCTCCCACGAGCTGTAGGGTTTAGGGTTTAGGTTTTAGGGCCTCCCGTGACACATGTTTTTGTCGCCGAATAGCGATTTCGTGCCTCCCGTCCGCCACCCATGATTTGACCATTGAGACTGGTAAGGCTGTTTTGGCCTCCCGTGAGCTATAGCACACGTTTTCATGGCCCAGCGACCATTTTTATGTCCGCGTTCCGCCACACGTGTTTTTGTCCCCGGAGCACCTTAAAGCGGTTCTTGGCCTCCCGCGAGCTATATCACACATTTTCGTGGCCAAACAGCAAATTTTATGTATCCGACCTGCCACCTTCGTTTTAGACCGGGGAGGCCGTTATGGCATTTTTTTCCCACCCGTGAGCTATAGCACACGATTTTATGGAAACCTAGACCCTGAATCCTATCCCTAAACCCTAAACCTAAACATCGACACTATAGGATTTTAGTGTCGAAACCATGGTAAAATGAAATTTGAGTCTCCCAACCATATCAACTTTGCTGACATAGTAGAATTTTAGTGTCCAAACCATAGTTCACATTTTGGTCCCCGGAGGCCGGTAAGGCTATTTTTGGCCTCCCGTGACACATGTTTTCATCGTCAAACAACGATTTCATGCCTCCCGTCCGCCACCCATGATTTGGCCACTGAGACTGCAAAGGGTGTTTATGGCCTCCCGTAAGCTATAGCACACGTTTTCATGGTCGAGCGACCATTTTTAAGTACGTGTTCCACCACCCGAGTTTTGGTCCCCAGAGCACCTTAAAGTTGTTCTTGGCCTCCCACAAGCTGTAGGGTTTAGGGTTTAGGTTTTAGGGCCTCCCGTGACACATGTTTTTGTCGCCGAACAGCGATTTCGTGCCTCCCGTCCGCCACCCATGATTTGACCATTGAGACTGGTAAGGCTGTTTTGGCCTCCCGTGAGCTATATCACACGTTTTCATGGCCCAGCGACCATTTTTATGTCCGCGTTCCGCCACACGTGTTTTTGTCCCCGGAGCACCTTAAAGCGGTTCTTGGCCTCCCGCGAGCTATATCACACATTTCCGTGGCCAAACAACCAATTTTATGTATCCGACCAGCCACCTTCGTTTTAGACCGGGGAGGCCGTTATGGTATTTTTTGTCACCCGTGAGCTATAGCACACGATTTTATGGAAACCTAGACCCTAAATCCTATCCCTAAACCCTAAACCTAAACATCGACACTAAAGGATTTTAGTGTCGAAACCATGGTAAAATGAATATTGAGTCTCCCAACCATATCAACTTTGCTGACATAGTAGAATTTTAGTGTCCAAACCATAGTACACATTTTGGTCCCCGGAGGCCGGTAAGGCTATTTTTGGCCTCCCGTGACACATGTTTTCATCGTCAAACACGATTTCATGCCTCCCGTCCGCCACCCATGATTTGGCCACTGAGACTGCTAAGGTTGTTTATGGCCTCCCGTAAGCTATAGCACACGTTTTCATGGTCGAGCGACCATTTTTAGGTACGTGTTCCACCACCCGCGTTTTGGTCCCTAGAGCACCTTAAAGTTGTTCTTGGCCTCCCACGAGCTATAGGCTTTAGGGTTTAGGTTTTAGGGCCTCCAGTGACACATGTTTTTGTCGCCGAACAGCGATTTCGTGCCTCCCGTCCGCCACCCATGATTTGACCATTGAGACTGGTAAGGCTGTTTTGGCCTCCCGTGAGCTATATCACACGTTTTCATGGCCCAGCGACCATTTTTATGTCCGCGTTCCGCCACACGTGTTTTTGTCCCCGGAGCACCTTAAAGCGGTTCTTGGCCTCCCGCGAGCTATATCACACATTTCCGTGGCCAAACAGCCAATTTTATGTATCCAACATGCCACCTTCGTTTTAGACCGGGGAGGCCGTTATGGCATTTTTTTTGCCACCCGTGAGCTATAGCACATGATTTTATGGAAACCTAGACCCTGAATCCTATCCCTAAACCCTAAACCTAAACATCGACACTAAAGGATTTTAGTGTCGAAACCATGGTAAAATGAAATTTGAGTCTCCCAACCATATCAACTTTGCTGACATAGTAGAATTTTAGTGTCCAAACCATAGTTCACATTTTGGTCCCCGGAGGCCGGTAAGGCTATTTTTGGCCTCCCGTGACACATGTTTTCATCGTCAAACAACGATTTCATGCCTCCCGTCCGCCACCCATGATTTGGCCACTGAGACTGCAAAGGGTGTTTATGGCCTCCCGTAAGCTATAGCACACGTTTTCATGGTCGAGCGACCATTTTTAAGTACGTGTTCCACCACCCGCGTTTTGGTCCCCAGAGCACCTTAAAGTTGTTCTTGGCCTCCCACAAGCTGTAGGGTTTAGGGTTTAGGTTTTAGGGCCTCCCGTGACACATGTTTTTGTCGCTGAACAGCGATTTCGTGCCTCCCGTCCGCCACCCATGATTTGACCATTGAGACTGGTAAGGCTGTTTTGGCCTCCCGTGAGCTATATCACACGTTTTCATGGCCCAGCGACCATTTTTATGTCCGCGTTCCGCCACACGTGTTTTTGTCCCCGGAGCACCTTAAAGCGGTTCTTGGCCTCCCGCGAGCTATATCACACATTTCCGTGGCCAAACAACCAATTTTATGTATCCGACCAGCCACCTTCGTTTTAGACCGAGGAGGCCGTTATGGTATTTTTTGCCACCCGTGAGCTATAGCACACGATTTTATGGAAACCTAGACCCTAAATCGTATCCCTAAACCCTAAACCTAAACATCGACACTAAAGGATTTTAGTGTCGAAACCATGGTAAAATGAAATTTGAGTCTCCCAACCATATCAACTTTGCTGACATAGTAGAATTTTAGTGTCCAAACCATAGTTCACATTTTGGTCCCCGGAGGCCGGTAAGGCTATTTTTGGCCTCCCGTGACACATGTTTTCATCGTCAAACACGATTTCATGCCTCCCGTCCGCCACCCATGATTTGTCCACTTAGACTGCTAAGGTTGTTTATGGCCTCCCGTAAGCTATAGCACACGTTTTCATGGTCGAGCGACCATTTTTAAGTACGTGTTCCACCACCCGCGTTTTGGTCCCTAGAGCACCTTAAAGTTGTTCTTGGCCTCCCACGAGCTGTAGGGTTTAGGGTTTAGGTTTTAGGGCCTCCCGTGACACATGTTTTGTCGCCGAATAGCGATTTCGTGCCTCCCGTCCGCCACCCATGATTTGACCATTGAGACTGGTAAGGCTGTTTTGGCCTCCCGTGAGCTATAGCACACGTTTTCATGGCCCAGCGACCATTTTTATGTCCGCGTTCCGCCACACGTGTTTTTGTCCCCGGAGCACCTTAAAGCGGTTCTTGGCCTCCCGCGAGCTATATCACACATTTTCGTGGCCTAACAACAAATTTTATGTATCCGACCTGCCACCTTCGTTTTAGACCGGGGAGGCCGTTATGGCATTTTTTCCCACCCGTGAGCTATAGCACACGATTTTATGGAAACCTAGACCCTGAATCCTATCCCTAAACCCTAAACCTAAACATCGACACTATAGGATTTTAGTGTCGAAACCATGGTAAAATGAAATTTGAGTCTCCCAACCATATCAACTTTGCTGACATAGTAGAATTTTAGTGTCCAAACCATAGTTCACATTTTGGTCCCCGGAGGCCGGTAAGGCTATTTTTGGCCTCCCGTGACACATGTTTTCATCGTCAAACAACGATTTCATGCCTCCCGTCCGCCACCCATGATTTGGCCACTGAGACTGCAAAGGGTGTTTATGGCCTCCCGTAAGCTATAGCACACGTTTTCATGGTCGAGCGACCATTTTTAAGTACGTGTTCCACCACCCGCGTTTTGGTCCCCAGAGCACCTTAAAGTTGTTCTTGGCCTCCCACGAGTTGTAGGGTTTAGGGTTTAGGTTTTAGGGCCTCCCGTGACACATGTTTTTGTCGCCGAACAGCGATTTCGTGCTCCCGTCCGCCACCCATGATTTGACCATTGAGACTGGTAAGGCTGTTTTGGCCTCCCGTGAGCTATAGCACACGTTTTCATGGCCCAGCGACCATTTTATGTCCGCGTTCCGCCACACGTGTTTTTGTCCCCGGAGCACCTTAAAGCGGTTCTTGGCCTCCCGCGAGCTATATCACACATTTTCGTGGCCAAACAGCAAATTTTATGTATCCGACCTGCCAACTTCGTTTTAGACCGGGGAGGCCGTTATGGCATTTTTTTCCCACCCGTGAGCTATAGCACACGATTTTATGGAAACCTAGACCCTGAATCCTATCCCTAGACCCTAAACCTAAACATCGACACTAAAGGATTTTAGTGTCGAAACCATGGTAAAATGAATATTGAGTCTCCCAACCATATCAACTTTGCTGACATAGTAGAATATTAGTGTCCAAACCATAGTTCACATTTTGGTCCCCGGAGGCCGGTAAGGCTATTTTTGGCCTCCCGTGACACATGTTTTCATCGTCAAACACGATTTCATGCCTCCCGTCCGCCACCCATGATTTGGCCACTGAGACTGCTAAGGTTGTTTATGGCCTCCCGTAAGCTATAGCACACGTTTTCATGGTCGAGCGACTATTTTTAAGTACGTGTTCCACCACCCGCGTTTTGGTCCCCAAAGCACCTTAAAGTTGTTCTTGGCCTCCCACGAGCTGTAGGGTTTAGGGTTTAGGATTTAGGTTTTAGGGCCTCCCGTGACACATGTTTTTGTCGTCGAACAGCGATTTCGTGCCTCCCGTCCGCCACCCATGATTTCACCATTGAGACTGGTAAGGCTGTTTTGGCCTCCCGTGAGCTATAGCACACGTTTTCATGGCCCAGCGACCATTTTTATGTCCGCGTTCCACCACATGTGTTTTTGTCCCTGGAGCACCTTAAAGCGGTTTTTGGCCTCCCGTGAGCTATATCACACATTTCCGTGGCCAAACAGCCAATTTTATGTATCCGACCTGCCACCTTCGTTTTAGACCGGGGAGGCCGTTATGGCATTTTTTTGCCACCCGTGAGCTATAGCACACGATTTTATGGAAACCTAGACCCTGAATCCTATCCCTAAACCCTAAACCTAAACTTCGACACTAAAGGATTTTTGTGTCGAAACCATGGTAAAATGAAATTTGAGTCTCCCGACCATATCAACTTTGCTGACATAGTAGAATTTTAGTGTCCAAACCATAGTTCACATTTTGGTCCCCGGAGGCCGGTAAGGCTATTTTTGGCCTCCCATGACACATGTTTTCATCGTCAAACAACGATTTCATGCCTCCCGTCCGCCACCCACGATTTGGCCACTGAGACTGCAAAGGGTGTTTATGGCCTCCCGTAAGCTATAGCACACGTTTTCATGGTCGAGCGACCATTTTTAAGTACGTGTTCCACCACCCGCGTTTTGGTCCCCAGAGCACCTTAAAGTTGTTCTTGGCCTCCCACGAGCTGTAGGGTTTAGGGTTTAGGTTTTAGGGCCTCCCGTGACACATGTTTTTGTCGCCGAACAGCGATTTCGTGCCTCCCGTCCGCCACCCATGATTTGACCATTGAGACTGGTAAGGCTGTTTTGGCCTCCCGTGAGCTATATCACACGTTTTCATGGCCCAGCGACCATTTTTATGTCCGCGTTCTGCCACACGTGTTTTTGTCCCCGGAGCACCTTAAAGCGGTTCTTGGCCTCCCGCGAGCTATATCACACATTTCCGTGGCCAAACAACCAATTTTATGTATCCGACCAGCCACCTTCGTTTTAGACCGGGGAGGCCGTTATGGTATTTTTTGCCACCCGTGAGCTATAGCACACGATTTTATGGAAACCTAGACCCTAAATCCTATCCCTAAACCCTAAACTTAAACATCGACACTAAAGGATTTTAGTGTCGAAACCATGGTAAAATGAATATTGAGTCTCCCAACCATATCAACTTTGCTGACATAGTAGAATTTTAGTGTCCAAACCATAGTACACATTTTGGTCCCCGGAGGCCGGTAAGGCTATTTTTGGCCTCCCGTGACACATGTTTTCATCGTCAAACAACGATTTCATGCCTCCCGTCCGCCACCCATGATTTGGCCACTGAGACTGCAAAGGGTGTTTATGGCCTCCTGTAAGCTATAGCACACGTTTTCATGGTCGAGCGACCATTTTTAAGTACGTGTTCCACCACCCGCGTTTTGGTCCCCAGAGCACCTTAAAGTTGTTCTTGGCCTCCCACGAGTTGTAGGGTTTAGGGTTTAGGTTTTAGGGCCTCCTGTGACACATGTTTTTGTCGCCGAACAGCGATTTCGTGCCTCCCGTCCGCCACCCATGATTTGACCATTGAGACTGGTAAGGCTGTTTTGGCCTCCCGTGAGCTATATCACACGTTTTCATGGCCCAGCGACCATTTTTATGTCCGCGTTCCGCCACACGTGTTTTTGTCCCCGGAGCACCTTAAAGCGGTTCTTGGCCTCCCGCGAGCTATATCACACATTTCCGTGGCCAAACAACCAATTTTATGTATCCGACCAGCCAACTTCGTTTTAGACCGGGGAGGCCGTTATGGTATTTTTTGCCACCCGTGAGCTATAGCACACGATTTTATGGAAACCTAGACCCTAAATCCTATCCCTAAACCTAAACATCGACACTAAAGGATTTTAGTGTCGAAACCATGGTAAAATGAATATTGAGTCTCCCAACCATATCAACTTTGCTGACATAGTAGAATTTTAGTGTCCAAACCATAGTACACATTTTGGTCCCTGGAGGCCGGTAAGGCTATTTTTGGCCTCCCGTGACACATGTTTTCATCGTCAAACACGATTTCATGCCTCCCGTCCGCCACCCATGATTTGGCCACTGAGACTGCTAAGGTTGTTTATGGCCTCCCGTAAGCTATAGCACACGTTTTCATGGTCGAGCGACTATTTTTAAGTACGTGTTCCACCACCCGCGTTTTGGTCCCCAAAGCACCTTAAAGTTGTTCTTGGCCTCCCACGAGCTGTAGGGTTTAGGATTTAGGTTTTAGGGCCTCCCGTGACACATGTTTTTGTCGTCGAACAGCGATTTCGTGCCTCCCGTCCGCCACCCATGATTTCACCATTGAGACTGGTAAGGCTGTTTTGGCCTCCCGTGAGCTATAACACACGTTTTCATGGCCCAGCGACCATTTTTATGTCCGCGTTCCGCCACATGTGTTTTTGTCCCTGGAGCACCTTAAAGCGGTTCTTGGCCTCCCGCGAGCTATATCACACATTTCCGTGGCCAAACAGCCAATTTTATGTATCCGACCTGCCACCTTCGTTTTAGACCGGGGAGGCCGTTATGGCATTTTTTGCCACCCGTGAGCTATAGCACACGATTTTATGGAAACCTAGACCCTGAATCCTATCCCTAAACCCTAAACCTAAACATCGACACTAAAGGATTTTAGTGTCGAAACCATGGTAAAATGAAATTTGAGTCTCCCGACCATATCAACTTTGCTGACATAGTAGAATTTTAGTGTCCAAACCATAGTTCACATTTTGGTCCCCGGAGGCCGGTAAGGCTATTTTTGGCCTCCCGTGACACATGTTTTCATCGTCAAACAACGATTTCATGCCTCCCGTCCGCCACCCATGATTTGGCCACTGAGACTGCAAAGGGTGTTTATGGCCTCCCGTAAGCTATAGCACACGTTTTCATGGTCGAGCGACCATTTTTAAGTACGTGTTCCACCACCCGCGTTTTGGTCCCCAGAGCACCTTAAAGTTGTTCTTGGCCTCCCACGAGCTGTAGGGTTTAGGATTTAGGTTTTAGGGCCTCACGTGACACATGTTTTTGTCGCCGAACAGCGATTTCGTGCCTCCCGTCCGCCACCCATGATTTGACCATTGAGACTGGTAAGGCTGTTTTGGCCTCCCGTGAGCTATATCACACGTTTTCATGGCCCAGCGACCATTTTTATGTCCGCGTTCCGCCACACGTGTTTTTGTCCCCGGAGCACCTTAAAGCGGTTCTTGGCCTCCCGCGAGCTATATCACACATTTCCGTGGCCAAACAGCCAATTTTATGTATCCGACATGCCACCTTCGTTTTAGACCGGGGAGGCCGTTATGGCATTTTTTTGCCACCCGTGAGCTATAGCACACGATTTTATGGAAACCTAGACCCTGAATCCTATCCCTAAACCCTAAACCTAAACATCGACACTAAAGGATTTTAGTGTCGAAACCATGGTAAAATGAAATTTGAGTCTCCCAACCATATCAACTTTGCTGACATAGTAGAATTTTAGTGTCCACACCATAGTTCACATTTTGGTCCCCGGAGGCCGGTAAGGCTATTTTTGGCCTCCCGTGACACATGTTTTCATCGTCAAACAACGATTTCATGCCTCCCGTCCGCCACCCATGATTTGGCCACTGAGACTGCAAAGGGTGTTTATGGCCTCCCGTAAGCTATAGCACACGTTTTCATGGTCGAGCGACCATTTTTAAGTACGTGTTTCACCACCCGCGTTTTGGTCCCCAGAGCACCTTAAAGTTGTCCTTGGCCTCCCACGAGCTGTAGGGTTTAGGGTTTAGGGCGTCCCGTGACACATGTTTTTGTCACCGAACAGCGATTTCGTGCCTCCCGTCCACCACCCATGATTTGACCATTGAGACTGGTAAGGCTGTTTTGGCCTCCCGTGAGCTATATCACACGTTTTCATGGCCCAGCGACCATTTTTATGTCCGCGTTCCGCCACACGTGTTTTTGTCCCCGGAGCACCTTAAAGCGGTTCTTGGCCTCCCACGAGCTATATCACACATTTCCGTGGCCAAGCAACCAATTTTATGTATCCGACCAGCCACCTTCGTTTTAGACCGGGGAGGCCGTTATGGCATTTTTTGCCACCCGTGAGCTATAGCACACGATTTTATGGAAACCTAGACCCTAAATCCTATCCCTAAACCCTAAACCTAAACATCGACACAAAAGGATTTTAGTGTCGAAACCATGGTAAAATGAATATTGAGTCTCCCAACCATATCAACTTTGCTGACATAGTAGAATTTTAGTGTCCAAACCATAGTACACATTTTGGTCCCCGGAGGCCGGTAAGGCTATTTTTGGCCTCCCGTGACACATGTTTTCATCGTCAAACACGATTTCATGCCTCCCGTCCGCCACCCATGATTTGGCCACTGAGACTGCTAAGGTTGTTTATGGCCTCCCGTTTTCATGGTCGAGCGACTATTTTTAAGTACGTGTTCCACCACCCGCGTTTTGGTCCCAAAGCACCTTAAAGTTGTTCTTGGCCTCCCACGAGCTGTAGGGTTTAGGGTTTAGGATTTAGGTTTTAGGGCCTCCCGTGACACATGTTTTTGTCGCCGAACAGCGTTTTCGTGCCTCCCGTCCGCCACCCATGATTTGACCATTGAGACTGGTAAGGCTGTTTTGGCCTCCCGTGAGCTATAGCACACGTTTTCATGGCCCAGCGACCATTTTTATGTCCGCGTTCCACCACACGTGTTTTTGTCCCCGGAGCACCTTAAAGCGGTTCTTGGCCTCCCGCGAGCTATATCACACATTTCCGTGGCCAAACAACCAATTTTATGTATCCGACATGCCACCTTCGTTTTAGACCGGGGATGCCGTTATGGCATTTTTTTGCCACCCGTGAGCTATAGCACACGATTTTATGGAAACCTAGACCCTGAATCCTATCCCTAAACCCTAAACCTAAACATCGACACTAAAGGATTTTAGTGTCGAAACCATGGTAAAATGAAATTTGAGTCTCCCAACCATATCAACTTTGCTGACATAGTAGAATTTTAGTGTCCAAACCATAGTTCACATTTTGGTCCCCGGAGGCCGGTAAGGCTATTTTTGGCCTCCCGTGACACATGTTTTCATCGTCAAACAACGATTTCATGCCTCCCACCCGCCACCCATGATTTGGCCACTGAGACTGTAAAGGGTGTTTATGGCCTCCCGTAAGCTATAGCACACGTTTTCATGGTCGAGTGACCATTTTTAAGTACGTGTTCCACCACCCGCGTTTTGGTCCCTAGAGCACCTTAAAGTTGTTCTTGGCCTCCCACGAGCTGTAGGGTTTAGGGTTTAGGTTTTAGGGCCTCCCGTGACACATGTTTTTGTCGCCGAACAACGATTTCGTGCCTCCCGTCCGCCACCCATGATTTGACCATTGAGACTGGTAAGGCTGTTTTGGCCTCCTGTGAGCTATATCACACGTTTTCATGGCCCAGCGACCATTTTTATGTCCGCGTTCCGCCACACGTGTTTTTGTCCCCGGAGCACCTTAAAGCGGTTCTTGGCCTCCCGCGAGCTATATCACACATTTCTGTGGCCAAACAACCAATTTTATGTATCTGACCAGCCACCTTCGTTTTAGACCGGGGAGGCCGTTATGGTATTTTTTGCCACCCGTGAGCTATAGCACATGATTTTATGGAAACCTAGACCCTAAATCCTATCCCTAAACCCTAAACCTAAACATGGACACTAAAGGATTTTAGTGTCGAAACCATGGTAAAATGAATATTGAGTCTCCCAACCATATCAACTTTGCTGACATAGTAGAATTTTAGTGTCCAAACCATAGTACACATTTTGGTCCCCGGAGGCCGGTAAGGCTATTTTTGGCCTCCCGTGACACATGTTTTCATCGTCAAACACGATTTCATGCCTCCCGTCCGCCACCCATGATTTGGCCACTGAGACTGCTAAGGTTGTTTATGGCCTCCCGTAAGCTATAGCACACGTTTTCATGGTCGAGCGACCATTTTTAAGTACGTGTTCCACCACCCGCGTTTTGGTCCCCAGAGCACCTTAAAGTTGTTCTTGGCCTCCCACGAGCTGTAGGGTTTAGGGTTTAGGGCGTCCCGTGACACATGTTTTTGTCACCGAACAGCGATTTCGTGCCTCCCGTCCACCACCCATGATTTGACCATTGAGACTGGTAAGGCTGTTTTGGCCTCCCGTGAGCTATATCACACGTTTTCATGGCCCAGCGACCATTTTTATGTCCGCGTTCCGCCACACGTGTTTTTGTCCCCGGAGCACCTTAAAGCGGTTCTTGGCCTCCCACGAGCTATATCACACATTTCCGTGGCCAAGCAACCAATTTTATGTATCCGACCAGCCACCTTCGTTTTAGACCGGGGAGGCCGTTATGGCATTTTTTGCCACCCGTGAGCTATAGCACACGATTTTATGGAAACTTAGACCCTAAATCCTATCCCTAAATCCTAAACCTAAACATCGACACTAAAGGATTTTAGTGTCGAAACCATGGTAAAATGAATATTGAGTCTCCCAACCATATCAACTTTGCTGACATAGTAGAATTTTAGTGTCCAAACCATAGTACACATTTTGGTCCCCGGAGGCCGGTAAGGCTATTTTTGGCCTCCCGTGACACATGTTTTCATCGTCAAACACGATTTCATGCCTCCCGTCCGCCACCCATGATTTGGCCACTGAGACTGCTAAGGTTGTTTATGGCCTCCCGTAAGCTATAGCACACGTTTTCATGGTCGAGCGACTATTTTTAAGTACGTGTTCCACCACCCGCGTTTTGGTCCACAAAGCACCTTAAAGTTGTTCTTGGCCTCCCACGAGCTGTAGGGTTTAGGGTTTAGGATTTAGGTTTTAGGGCCTCCCGTGACACATGTTTTTGTCGTCGAACAGCGATTTCGTGCTTCCTGTCCGCCACCCATGATTTGACCATTGAGACTGGTAAGGCTGTTTTGGACTCCCGTGAGCTATAGCACACGTTTTCATGGCCCAGTGACCATTTTTATCCGCGTTCCGCCACACGTGTTTTTGTCCCCGGAGCACCTTAAAGCGGTTCTTGGCCTCCCGCGAGCTATATCACACATTTCCGTGGCCAAACAGCCAATTTTATATATCCGACCTGCCACCTTCGTTTTAGACCGGGGAGGCCGTTATGGCATTTTTTTTGCCACCCGTGAGCTATAGCACACGATTTTATGGAAACCTAGACCCTGAATCCTATCCCTAAACCGTAAACCTAAACATCGACACTAAAGGATTTTAGTGTCGAAACCATGGTAAAATGAAATATGAGTCTCCCAACCATATCAACTTTGTTGACATAGTAGAATTTTAGTGTCCAAACCATAGTTCACATTTTGGTCCCCGAAGGCCGGTAAGGCTATTTTTGGCCTCCCGTGACACATGTTTTCATCGTCAAACAACGATTTCATGCCTCCCGTCCGCCACCCATGATTTGGCCACTGAGACTGCAAAGGGTGTTTATGGCCTCCCGTAAGCTATAGCACACGTTTTCATGGTCGAGCGACCATTTTTAAGTACGTGTTCCACCACCCGCGTTTTGGTCCCCAGAGCACCTTAAAGTTGTTCTTGGCCTCCCACGAGCTGTAGGGTTTAGGGTTTAGGGTTTAGGGCGTCCCGTGACACATGTTTTTGTCAACGAACAGCGATTTCGTGCCTCCCGTCCACCACCCATGATTTGACCATTGAGACTGGTAAGGCTGTTTTGGCCTCCCGTGAGCTATATCACACGTTTTCATGGCCCAGCGACCATTTTTATGTCCGCGTTCCGCCACACGTGTTTTTGTCCCCGGAGCACCTTAAAGCGGTTCTTGGCCTCCCACGAGCTATATCACACATTTCCGTGGCCAAGCAACCAATTTTATGTATCCGACCAGCCACCTTCGTTTTAGACCGGGGAGGCCGTTATGGCATTTTTTGCCACCCGTGAGCTATAGCACACGATTTTATGGAAACCTAGACCCTAAATCCTATCCCTAAACCCTAAACCTAAACATCGACACTAAAGGATTTTAGTGTCGAAACCATGGTAAAATGAATATTGAGTCTCCCAACCATATCAACTTTGCTGACATAGTAGAATTTTAGTGTCCAAACCATAGTACACATTTTGGTCCCCGGAAGCCGGTAAGGCTATTTTTGGCCTCCCGTGACACATGTTTTCATCGTCAAACACGATTTCATGCCTCCCGTCCGCCACCCATGATTTGGCCACTGAGACTGCTAAGGTTGTTTATGGCCTCCCGTAAGCTATAGCACACGTTTTCATGGTCGAGCGACTATTTTTAAGTACGTGTTCCACCACCCGCGTTTTGGTCCCCAAAGCACCTTAAAGTTGTTCTTGGCCTCCCACGAGCTGTAGGGTTTAGGGTTTAGGATTTAGGTTTTAGGGCCTCCCGTGACACATGTTTTTGTCGTCGAACAGCGATTTCGTGCCTCCCGTCCACCACCCATGATTTGACCATTGAGACTGGTAAGGTTGTTTTGGCCTCCCGTGAGCTATAGCACACGTTTTCATGGCCCAGCGACCATTTTTATGTCCGTGTTCCGCCACACGTATTTTTGTCCCCGGAGCACCTTAAAGCGGTTCTTGGCCTCCCGCGAACTATATCACACATTTCCGTGGCCAAACAGCCAATTTTATGTATCCGACCTGCCACCTTCGTTTTAGACCGGGGAGGCTGTTATGGCATTTTTTTGCCACCCGTGAGCTATAGCACACGATTTTATGGAAACCTAGACCCTAAATCCTATCCCTAAACCTAAACATCAACACTAAAGGATTTTAGTGTCGAAACCATGGTAAAATGAAATTTGAGTCTCCCAACCATATCAACTTTGCTGACATAGTAGAATTTTAGTGTCCAAACCATAGTACACATTTTGGTCCCCGGAGGCCGGTAAGGCTATTTTTGGCCTCCCGTGACACATGTTTTCATCGTCAAACACGATTTCATGCCTCCCGTCCGCCACCCATGATTTGGCCACTGAGACTGCTAAGGTTGTTTATGGCCTCCCGTAAGCTATAGCACACGTTTTCATGGTCGAGCGACTATTTTTAAGTACGTGTTCCACCACCCGCGTTTTGGTCCCCAAAGCACCTTAAAGTTGTTCTTGGCCTCCCACGAGCTGTAGGGTTTAGGGTTTAGGATTTAGGTTTTAGGGCCTCCCATGACACATGTTTTTGTCGTCGAACAGCGATTTCGTGCCTCCCGTCCGCCACCCATGATTTGACCATTGAGACTGGTAAGGCTGTTTTGGCCTCCCGTGAGCTATAGCACACGTTTTCATGGCCCAGCGACCATTTTTATGTCCACGTTCCGCCACACGTGTTTTTTGTCCCCGGAGCACCTTAAAGCGGTTGTTGGCCTCCCGCGAGCTATATCACACATTTCTGTGGCCAAACAGCCAATTTTATGTATCCGACATGCCACCTTCGTTTTAGACCGGGGAGGCCGTTATGGCATTTTTTGCCACCCGTGAGCTATAGCACACGATTTTATGGAAACCTAGACCCTGAATCCTATCCCTAAACCCTAAACCTAAACATCGACACTAAAGGATTTTAGTGTCGAAACCATGGTAAAATGAAATTTGAGTCTCCCAACCATATCAACTTTGCTGACATAGTAGAATTTTAGTGTCCAAACCATAGTTCACATTTTGGTCCCCGGAGGCCGGTAAGGCTATTTTTGGCCTCCCGTGACACATGTTTTCATCGTCAAACAACGATTTCATGCCTCCCGTCCGCCACCCATGATTTGGCCACTGAGACTGTAAAGGGTGTTTATGGCCTCCCGTAAGCTATAGCACACGTTTTCATGGTCGAGCGACCATTTTTAAGTACGTGTTCCACCACCCGCGTTTTGGTCCCTAGAGCACCTTAAAGTTGTTCTTGGCCTCCCACGAGCTGTAGGGTTTAGGGTTTAGGTTTTAGGGCCTCCCGTTACACATGTTTTTGTCGCCGAACAGCGATTTCGTGCCTCCCGTCCGCCACCCATGATTTGACCATTGAGACTGGTAAGGCTGTTTTGGCCTCCCGTGAGCTATATCACACGTTTTCATGGCCCAGCGACCATTTTTATGTCCGCGTTCCGCCACACGTGTTTTTGTCCCCGGAGCACCTTAAAGCGGTTCTTGGCCTCCCACGAGCTATATCACACATTTCCATGGCCAAGCAACCAATTTTATGTATCCGACCAGCCACCTTCGTTTTAGACCGGGGAGGCCGTTATGGCATTTTTTTGCCACCCGTGAGCTATAGCACACGATTTTATGGAAACCTAGACCCTAAATCCTATCCCTAAACCCTAAACCTAAACATCGACACTAAAGGATTTTAGTGTCGAAACCATGGTAAAATGAATATTGAGTCTCCCAACCATATCAACTTTGCTGACATAGTAGAATTTTAGTGTCCAAACCATAGTACACATTTTGGTCCCCGGAGGCCGGTAAGGCTATTTTTGGCCTCCCGTGACACATGTTTTCATCGTCAAACACGATTTCATGCCTCCCGTCCGCCACCCATGATTTGGCCACTGAGACTGCTAAGGTTGTTTATGGCCTCCCGTAAGCTATAGCACACGTTTTCATGGTCGAGCGACCATTTTTAAGTACGTGTTCCACCACCCGCGTTTTGGTCCCCAGAGCACCTTAAAGTTGTTCTTGGCCTCCCACGAGCTGTAGGGTTTAGGGTTTAGGGTTTAGGGCGTCCCGTGACACATGTTTTTGTCACCGAACAGCGATTTCGTGCCTCCCGTCCACCACCCATGATTTGACCATTGAGACTGGTAAGGCTGTTTTGGCCTCCCGTGAGCTATATCACACGTTTTCATGGCCCAGCGACCATTTTTATGTCCGCGTTCCGCCACACGTGTTTTTGTCCCCGGAGCACCTTAAAGCGGTTCTTGGCCTCCCACGAGCTATATCACACATTTCCGTGGCCAAGCAACCAATTTTATGTATCCGACCAGCCACCTTCGTTTTAGACCGGGGAGGCCGTTATGGCATTTTTTGCCACCCGTGAGCTATAGCACACGATTTTATGGAAACCTAGACCCTAAATCCTATCCCTAAACCCTAAACCTAAACATCGACACTAAAGGATTTTAGTGTCGAAACCATGGTAAAATGAATATTGAGTCTCCCAACCATATCAACTTTGCTGACATAGTAGAATTTTAGTGTCCAAACCATAGTACACATTTTGGTCCCCGGAGGCCGGTAAGGCTATTTTTGGCCTCCCGTGACACATGTTTTCATCGTCAAACACGATTTCATGCCTCCCGTCCGCCACCCATGATTTGGCCACTGAGACTGCTAAGGTTGTTTATGACCTCCCGTAAGCTATAGCACACGTTTTCATGGTCGAGCGACTATTTTTAAGTACATGTTCCACCACCCGCGTTTTGGTCCCCAAAGCACCTTAAAGTTGTTCTTGGCCTCCCATGAGCTGTAGGGTTTAGGGTTTAGGATTTAGGTTTTAGGGCCTCCCGTGACACATGTTTTTGTCGTCGAACAGCGATTTCGTGCCTCCCGTCCGCCACCCATGATTTGACCATTGAGACTGGTAAGGCTGTTTTGGCCTCCCGTGAGCTATAGCACACGTTTTCATGGCCCAGCGACCATTTTTATGTCCGTGTTCCTCCACACGTGTTTTTGTCCCCGGAGCACCTTAAAGCGGTTCTTGGCCTCCCGCGAGCTATATCACACATTTTCGTGGCCAAACAGCCAATTTTATGTATCCGACCTGCCACCTTCGTTTTAGACCGGGGACGCCGTTATGGCATTTTTTTTGCCACCCGTGAGCTATAGCACACGATTTTATGGAAACCTAGACCCTGAATCCTATCCCTAAACCCTAAACCTAAACATCGACACTAAAGGATTTTAGTGTCGAAACCATGGTAAAATGAAACTTGAGTCTCCCAACCATATCAACTTTGCTGACATAGTAGAATTTTAGTGTCCAAACCATAGTTCACATTTTGGTCCCCGGTGGCCGGTAAGGCTATTTTTGGCCTCCCGTGACACATGTTTTCATCGTCAAACAACGATTTCATGCCTCCCGTCCGCCACCCATGATTTGGCCACTGAGACTGCAAAGGGTGTTTATGGCCTCCCGTAAGCTATAGCACACGTTTTCATGGTCGAGCGACCATTTTTAAGTACGTGTTCCACCACCCGCGTTTTGGTCCCCAGAGCACCTTAAAGTTGTTCTTGGCCTCCCACGAGCTGTAGGGTTTAGGGTTTAGGGCGTCCCGTGACACATGTTTTTGTCACCGAACAACGATTTCGTGCCTCCCGTCCACCACCCATGATTTGACCATTGAGACTGGTAAGGCTGTTTTGGCCTCCCGTGAGCTATATCACACGTTTTCATGGCCCAGCGACCATTTTTATGTCCGCGTTCCGCCACACGTGTTTTTGTCCCCGGAGCACCTTAAAGCGGTTCTTGGCCTCCCACGAGCTATATCACACATTTCCATGGCCAAGCAACCAATTTTATGTATCCGACCAGCCACCTTCGTTTTAGACCGGGGAGGCCGTTATGGCATTTTTTGCCACCCGTGAGCTATAGCACACGATTTTATGGAAACCTAGACCCTAAATCCTATCCCTAAACCCTAAACCTAAACATCGACACTAAAGGATTTTAGTGTCAAAACCATGGTAAAATGAATATTGAGTCTCCCAACCATATCAACTTTGCTGACATAGTAGAATTTTAGTGTCCAAACCATAGTACACATTTTGGTCCCCGGAGGCCGATAAGGCTATTTTTGGCCTCCCGTGACACATGTTTTCATCGTCAAACACGATTTCATGCCTCCCGTCCGCCACCCATGATTTGGCCACTGAGACTGCTAAGGTTGTTTATGGCCTCCCGTAAGCTATAGCACACGTTTTCATGGTCGAGCGACCATTTTTAAGTACGTGTTCCACCACCCGCGTTTTGGTCCTCAGAGCACCTTAAAGTTGTTCTTGGCCTCCCACGAGCTGTAGGGTTTAAGGTTTAGGTTTTAGGGCCTCCCGTGACACATGTTTTTGTCGCCGAACAGCGATTTTGTGCCTCCCGTCCGCCACCCATGATTTGACCATTGAGACTGGTAAGGCTGTTTTGGCCTCCCGTGAGCTATATCACACGTTTTCATGGCCCAGCGACCATTTTTATGTCCGCGTTCCGCCACACGTGTTTTTGTCCTCGGAGCACCTTAAAGCGGTTCTTGGCCTCCCGCGAGCTATATCACACATTTCCGTCGCCAAACAGCCAATTTTATGTATCCGACATGCCACCTTCGTTTTAGACCGGGGAGGCCGTTATGGCATTTTTTTGCCACCCGTGAGCTATAGCACATGATTTTATGGAAACCTAGACCCTGAATCCTATCCCTAAACCCTAAACCTAAACATCGACACTAAAGGATTTTAGTGTCGAAACCATGGTAAAATGAAATTTGAGTCTCCCAACCATATCAACTTTGCTGACATAGTAGAATTTTAGTGTCCAAACCATAGTTCACATTTTGGTCCCAGGAGGCCGGTAAGGCTATTTTTGGCCTCCCGTGACACATGTTTTCATCGTCAAACACGATTTCATGCCTCCCGTCCGCCACCCATGATTTGTCCACTTAGACTGCTAAGGTTGTTTATGGCCTCCCGTAAGCTATAGCACACGTTTTCATGGTCGAGCGACTATTTTTAAGTACGTGTTCCACCACCCGCGTTTTGGTCCCCAAAGCACCTTAAAGTTGTTCTTGGCCTCCCACGAGCTGTAGGGTTTAGGGTTTAGGATTTAGGTTTTAGGGCCTCCCGTGACACATGTTTTTGTCGTCGAACAGCGATTTCGTGCCTCCCGTCCGCCACCCATGATTTGACCATTGAGACTGGTAAGGCTGTTTTGGCCTCCCGTGAGCTATAGCACACGTTTTCATGGCCCAGCGACCATTTTTATGTCCGCGTTCCGCCACACATGTTTTTGTCCCCGGAGCACCTTAAAGCGGTTCTTGGCCTCCCGCGAGCTATATCACACATTTCTGTGGCCAAACAGCAAATTTTATGTATCCGACCTGCCACCTTCGTTTTAGACCGGGGAGGCCGTTATGGCATTTTTTTCCCACCCGTGGAGCTATAGCACACGATTTTATGGAAACCTGGACCCTGAATCCTATCCCTAAACCCTAAACCTAAACATCGACACTAAAGGATTTTAGTGTCGAAACCATGGTAAAATGAAATTTGAGTCTCCCAACCATATCAACTTTGCTGACATAGTAGAATTTTAGTGTCCAAACCATAGTACACATTTTGGTCCCCGGAGGCCGGTAAGGCTATTTTTGGCCTCCCGTGACACATGTTTTCATCGTCAAACACGATTTCATGCCTCCCGTCCGCCACCCATGATTTGGCCACTGAGACTGCTAAGGTTGTTTATGGCCTCCCGTAAGCTATAGCACACGTTTTCATGGTCGAGCGACCATTTTTAAGTACGTGTTCCACCACCCGTGTTTTGGTCCCCAGAGCACCTTAAAGTTGTTCTTGGCCTCCCACGAGCTGTAGGGTTTAGGGTTTAGGTTTTAGGGCCTCCCGTGACACATGTTTTTGTCGCCGAACAGCGATTTTGTGCCTCCCGTCCGCCACCCATGATTTGACCATTGAGACTGGTAAGGCTGTTTTGGCCTCCCGTGAGCTATATCACACGTTTTCATGGCCCAGCGACCATTTTTATGTCCGCGTTCCGCCACACGTGTTTTTGTCCTCGGAGCACCTTAAAGCGGTTCTTGGCCTCCCGCGAGCTATATCACACATTTTCGTCGCCAAACAGCCAATTTTATGTATCCGACATGCCACCTTCGTTTTAGACCGGGGAGGCCATTATGGCATTTTTTTTGCCACCCGTGAGCTATAGCACATGATTTTATGGAAACCTAGACCCTGAATCCTATCCCTAAACCCTAAACCTAAACATCGACACTAAAGGATTTTAGTGTCGAAACCATGGTAAAATGAAATTTGAGTCTCCCAACCATATCAACTTTGCTGACATAGTAGAATTTTAGTGTCCAAACCATAGTACACATTTTGGTCCCCGGAGGCCGGTAAGGCTATTTTTGGCCTCCCGTGACACATGTTTTCATCGTCAAACACGATTTCATGCCTCCCGTCCGCCACCCATGATTTGGCCACTGAGACTGCTAAGGTTGTTTATGGCCTCCCGTAAGCTATAGCACACGTTTTCATGGTCGATCGACTATTTTTAAGTACGTGTTCCACCACCCGCGTTTTGGTCCCCAAAGCACCTTAAAGTTGTTCTTGGCCTCTCACGAGCTGTAGGGTTTAGGGTTTAGGTTTTAGGGCCTCCCATGACACATGTTTTTGTCGTCGAACAGCGATTTCGTGCCTCCCGTACGCCACCCATGATTTGACCATTGAGACTGGTAAGGCTGTTTTGGCCTCCCGTGAGCTATAGCACACGTTTTCATGGCCCAGCGACCATTTTTATGTCCGCGTTCCGCCACACGTGTTTTTGTCCCCGGAGCACCTTAAAGCGGTTCTTGGCCTCCCGCGAGCTATATCACACATTTTCGTGGCCAAACAGCAAATTTTATGTATCCGACCTGCCACCTTCGTTTTAGACCGGGGAGGCCGTTACGGCATTTTTTCCCACCCGTGAGCTATAGCACACGATTTTATGGAAACCTAGACCCTGAATCCTATCCCTAAACCCTAAACCTAAACATCGACACTAAAGGATTTTTGTGTCGAAACCATGGTAAAATGAAATTTGAGTCTCCCAACCATATCAACTTTGCTGACATAGTAAATTTTAGTGTCCAAACCATAGTTCACATTTTGGTCCCCGGAGGCCGGTAAGGCTATTTTTGGCCTCCCGTGACACATGTTTTCATCGTCAAAAAACGATTTCATGCCTCCCGTCCGCCACCCATGATTTGGCCACTGAGACTGCAAAGGGTGTTTATGGCCTCCCGTAAGCTATAGCACACGTTTTCATGGTCGAGCGACCATTTTTAAGTACGTGTTCCACCACCCGCGTTTTGGTCCCCAGAGCACCTTAAAGATGTTCTTGGCCTCCCACAAGCTGTAGGGTTTAGGGTTTAGGTTTTAGGGCCTCCCGTGACACATGTTTTTGTCGCCGAACAGCGATTTCGTGCCTCCCGTCCGCCACCCATGATTTGACCATTGAGACTGGTAAGACTGTTTTGGCCTCCCGTGAGCTATATCACACGTTTTCATGGCCCAGCGACCATTTTTATGTCCGCGTTCCGCCACACGTGTTTTTGTCCCCGGAGCACCTTAAAGCGGTTCTTGGCCTCCCACGAGCTATATCACACATTTCCGTGGCCAAACAACCAATTTTATGTATCCGACCAGCCACCTTCGTTTTAGACCGGGGAGGCCGTTATGGTATTTTTTGCCACCCGTGAGCTATAGCACACGATTTTATGGAAACCTAGACCCTAAATCCTATCCCTAAACCCTAAACCTAAACATCGACACTAAAGGATTTTAGTGTCGAAACCATGGTAAAATGAATATTGAGTCTCCCAACCATATCAACTTTGCTGACATAGTAGAATTTTAGTGTCCAAACCATCGTACACATTTTGGTCCCCGGAGGCCGGTAAGGCTATTTTTGGCCTCCCGTGACACATGTTTTCATCGTCAAACACGATTTCATGCCTCCCGTCCGCCACCCATGATTTGGCCACTGAGACTGCTAAGGTTGTTTATGGCCTCCCGTAAGCTATAGCACACGTTTTCATGGTCGAGCGACTATTTTTAAGTACGTGTTCCACCACCCGCGTTTTGGTCCCCAAAGCACCTTAAAGTTGTTCTTGGCCTCCCACGAGCTGTAGGGTTTAGGGTTTAGGATTTAGGTTTTAGGGCCTCCCGTGACACATGTTTTTGTCGTCGAACAGCGATTTCGTGCCTCCCGTCCGCCACCCATGATTTGACCATTGAGACTGGTAAGGCTGTTTTGGCCTCCCGTGAGCTATAGCACACGTTTTCATGGCCCAGCGACCATTTTTATGTCCGCGTTCCGCCACACGTGTTTTTGTCCCCGGAGCACCTTAAAGCGGTTGTTGGCCTCCCGCGAGCTATAACACACATTTCCGTGGCCAAACAGCCAATTTTATGTATCCGACATGCCACCTTCGTTTTAGACCGGGGAGGCCGTTATGGCATTTTTTTGCCACCCGTGAGCTATAGCACACGATTTTATGGAAACCTAGACCCTGAATCCTATCCCTAAACCCTAAACCTAAACATCGACACTAAAGGATTTTAGTGTCGAAACCATGGTAAAATGAAATTTGAGTCTCCCAACCATATCAACTTTGCTGACATAGTAGAATTTTAGTGTCCAAACCATAGTTCACATTTTGGTCCCCGGAGGCCGGTAAGGCTATTTTTGGCCTCCCGTGACACATGTTTTCATCGTCAAACAACGATTTCATGCCTCCCGTCCGCCACCCATGATTTGGCCACTGAGACTGTAAAGGGTGTTTATGGCCTCCCGTAAGCTATAGCACACGTTTTCATGGTCGAGCGACCATTTTTAAGTACGTTTTCCACCACCCGCGTTTTGGTCCCTAGAGCACCTTAAAGTTGTTCTTGGCCTCCCACGAGCTGTAGGGTTTAGGGTTTAGGTTTTAGGGCCTCCCGTGACACATGTTTTTGTCGCCGAACAGCGATTTCGTGCCTCCCGTCCGCCACCCATGATTTGACCATTGAGACTAGTAAGGCTGTTTTGGCCTCCCGTGAGCTATATCACACGTTTTCATGGCCCAGCGACCATTTTTATGTCCGCGTTCCGCCACACGTGTTTTTGTCCCCAGAGCACCTTAAAGCGGTTCTTGGCCTCCCGCGAGCTATATCACACATTTCTGTGCCAAACAACCAATTTTATGTATCCGACCAGCCACCTTCGTTTTAGACCAGGGAGGCCGTTATGGTATTTTTGCCACCCGTGAGCTATAGCACACGATTTTATGGAAACCTAGACCCTAAATCCTATCCCTAAACCCTAAACCTAAACATCGACACTAAAGGATTTTAGTGTCGAAACCATGGTAAAATGAATATTGAGTCTCCCAACCATATCAACTTTGCTGACATAGTAGAATTTTAGTGTCCAAACCATAGTACACATTTTGGTCCCCGGAGGCCGGTAAGGCTATTTTTGGCCTCCCGTGACACATGTTTTCATCGTCAAACACGATTTCATGCCTCCCGTCCGCCACCCATGATTTGGCTACTGAGACTGCTAAGGTTGTTTATGGCCTCCCGTAAGCTATAGCACACGTTTTCATGGTCGAGCGACCATTTTTAAGTACGTGTTCCACCACCCGCGTTTTGGTCCCTAGAGCACCTTAAAGTTGTTCTTGGCCTCCCACGAGCTATAGGGTTTAGGGTTTAGGTTTTAGGGCCTCCCGTGACACATGTTTTTGTCGCCGAACAGCGATTTCGTGCCTCCCGTCCACCACCCATGATTTGACCATTGAGACTGGTAAGGCTGTTTTGGCCTCCCGTGAGCTATATCACACGTTTTCATGGCCCAGCGACCATTTTTATGTCCGTGTCCCGCCACACGTGTTTTTGTCCTCGGAGCACCGTAAAGCGGTTCTTGGCCTCCCGCGAGCTATATCACACATTTCCGTCGCCAAACAGCCAATTTTATGTATCCGACATGCCACCTTCGTTTTAGACCGGGGAGGCCGTTATGGCATTTTTTTGCCACCCGTGAGCTATAGCACATGATTTTATGGAAACCTAGACCCTGAATCCTATCCCTAAACCCTAAACCTAAACATCGACACTAAAGGATTTTAGTGTCGAAACCATGGTAAAATGAAATTTGAGTCTCCCAACCATATCAACTTTGCTGACATAGTAGAATTTTAGTGTCCAAACCATAGTTCACATTTTGGTCCCCGGAGGCCGGTAAGGCTATTTTTGGCCTCCCGTGACACATGTTTTCATCGTCAAACACGATTTCATGCCTCCCGTCCGCCACCCATGATTTGTCCACTTAGACTGCTAAGGTTGTTTATGGCCTCCCGTAAGCTATAGCACACGTTTTCATGGTCGAGCGACTATTTTTAAGTACGTGTTCCACCACCCGCGTTTTGGTCCCCAAAGCACCTTAAAGTTGTTCTTGGCCTCCCACGAGCTGTAGGGTTTAGGGTTTAGGATTTAGGTTTTAGGGCCTCCCGTGACACATGTTTTTGTCGTCGAACAGCGATTTCGTGCCTCCCGTCCGCCACCCATGATTTGACCATTGAGACTGGTAAGGCTGTTTTGGCCTCCCGTGAGCTATAGCACACGTTTTCATGGCCCAGCGACCATTTTTATGTCCGCGTTCCGCCACACGTGTTTTTGTCCCCGGAGCACCTTAAAGCGGTTCTTGGCCTCCCGCGAGCTATATCACACATTTCCGTGGCCAAACAGCAAATTTTATGTATCCGACCTGCCACCTTCGTTTTAGACCGGGGAGGCCGTTATGGCATTTTTTCCCACCCGTGAGCTATAGCACACGATTTTATGGAAACCTAGACCCTGAATCCTATCCCTAAACCCTAAACCTAAACATCGACACTAAAGGATTTTAGTGTCGAAACCATGGTAAAATGAAATTTGAGTCTCCCAACCATATCAACTTTGCTGACATAGTAGAATTTTAGTGTCCAAACCATAGTTCACATTTTGGTCCCCGGAGGCCGGTAAGGCTATTTTTGGCCTCCCGTGACACATGTTTTCATCGTCAAACAACGATTTCATGCTTCCCGTCCGCCACCCATGATTTGGCCACTGAGACTGCAAAGGGTGTTTATGGCCTCCCGTAAGCTATAGCACACGTTTTCATGGTCGAGCGACCATTTTTAAGTACGTGTTCCACCACCCGTGTTTTGGTCCCCAGAGCACCTTAAAGTTGTTCTTGGCCTCCCACGAGTTGTAGGGTTTAGGGTTTAGGTTTTAGGGCCTCCCGTGACACATGTTTTTGTCGCCGAACAGCGATTTCGTGCCTCCCGTCCGCCACCCATGATTTGACCATTGAGACTGGTAAGGCTGTTTTGGCCTCCCGTGAGCTATATCACACGTTTTCATGGCCCAGCGACCATTTTTATGTCCGCGTTCCGCCACACGTGTTTTTGTCCCCGGAGCACCTTAAAGCGGTTCTTGGCCTCCCGCGAGCTATATCACACATTTCCGTGGCCAAACAACCAATTTTATGTATCCGACCAGCCAACTTCGTTTTAGACCGGGGAGGCCGTTATGGTATTTTTTGCCACCCGTGAGCTATAGCACACGATTTTATGGAAACCTAGACCCTAAATCCTATCCCTAAACCCTAAACCTAAACATCGACACTAAAGGATTTTAGTGTCGAAACCATGGTAAAATGAATATTGAGTCTCCCAACCATATCAACTTTGCTGACATAGTAGAATTTTAGTGTCCAAACCATAGTACACATTTTGGTCCCCGGTGGCCGGTAAGGCTATTTTTGGCCTCCCGTGACACATGTTTTCATCGTCAAACACGATTTCATGCCTCCCGTCCGCCACCCATGATTTGGCCACTGAGACTGCTAAGGTTGTTTATGGCCTCCCGTAAGCTATAGCACACGTTTTCATGGTCGAGCGACTATTTTTAAGTACGTGTTCCACCACCCGCGTTTTGGTCCCCAAAGCACCTTAAAGTTGTTCTTGGCCTCCCACGAGCTGTAGGGTTTAGGGTTTAGGATTTAGGTTTTAGGGCCTCCCGTGACACATGTTTTTGTCGTCGAACAGCGATTTCGTGCCTCCCGTCCGCCACCCATGATTTGACCATTGAGACTGGTAAGGCTGTTTTGGCCTCCCGTGAGCTATAGCACACGTTTTCATGGCCCAGCGACCATTTTTATGTCCGCGTTCCGCCACACGTGTTTTTGTCCCCGGAGCACCTTAAAGCGGTTCTTGGCCTCCCGCGAGCTATATCACACATTTCCGTGGCCAAACAGCCAATTTTATGTATCCGACCTGCCACCTTCGTTTTAGACCGGGGAGGCCGTTATGGCATTTTTTTGCCACCCGTGAGCTATAGCACACGATTTTATGAAAACCTAGACCCTAAATCCTATCCCTAAACCCTAAACCTAAACATCGACACTAAAGGATTTTAGTGTCGAAACCATGGTAAAATGAAATTTGAGTCTCTCAACCATATCAACTTTGCTGACATAGTAGAATTTTAGTGTCCAAACCATAGTTCACATTTTGGTCCCCGGAGGCCGGTAAGGCTATTTTTGGCCTCCCGTGACACATGTTTTCATCGTCAAACAACGATTTCATGCCTCTCGTCCGCCACCCATGATTTGGCTACTGAGACTGCACAGGGTGTTTATGGCCTCCCGTAAGCTTTAGCACACGTTTTCATGGTCGAGCGACCATTTTTAAGTACGTGTTCCACCACCCGCGTTTTGGTCCCCAGAGCACCTTAAAGTTGTTCTTGGCCTCCCACAAGCTGTAGGGTTTAGGGTTTAGGTTTTAGGGCCTCCCGTGACACATGTTTTTGTCGCCGAACAGCGATTTCGTGCCTCCCGTCCGCCACCCATGATTTGACCATTGAGACTGGTAAGGCTGTTTTGGCCTCCCGTGAGCTATATCACACGTTTTCATGGCCCAGCGACCATTTTTATGTCAGCGTTCCGCCACACGTGTTTTTGTCCCCGGAGCACCTTAAAGCGGTTCTTGGCCTCCTGCGAGCTATATCACACATTTCCGTGGCCAAACAACCAATTTTATGTATCCGACCAGCCACCTTCGTTTTAGACCGGGGAGGCCGTTATGGTATTTTTTGCCACCCGTGAGCTATAGCACACGATTTTATGGAAACCTAGACCCTAAATCATATCCCTAAACCCTAAACCTAAACATCGACACTAAAGAATTTTAGTGTCGAAACCATGGTAAAATGAATATTGAGTCTCCCAACCATATCAACTTTGCTGACATAGTAGAATTTTAGTGTCCAAACCATAGTTCACATTTTGGTCCCCGGAGGCCGGTAAGGCTATTTTTGGCCTCCCGTGACACATGTTTTCATCGTCAAACAACGATTTCATGCCTCCCATCCGCCACCCATGATTTGGCCACTGAGACTGCAAAGGGTGTTTATGGCCTCCCGTAAGCTATAGCACACGTTTTCATGGTCGAGCGACCATTTTTAAGTACGTGTTCCACCACCCGCGTTTTGGTCCCCAGAGCATCTTAAAGTTGTTCTTGGCCTCCCACGAGTTGTAGGGTTTAGGGTTTAGGTTTTAGGGCCTCCCGTGACACATGTTTTTGTCGCCGAACAGCGATTTCGTGCCTCCCGTCCGCCACCCATGATTTGACCATTGAGACTGGTAAGGCTGTTTTGGCCTCCCGTGAGCTATATCACACGTTTTCATGGCCCAGCGACCATTTTTATGTCCGCGTTCCGCCACACGTGTTTTTGTCCCCGGAGCACCTTAAAGCGGTTCTTGGCCTCCCGCGAGCTATATCACACATTTCCGTGGCCAAACAACCAATTTTATGTATCCGACCAGCCAACTTCGTTTTAGACCGGGGAGGCCGTTATGGTATTTTTTGCCACCCGTGAGCTATAGCACACGATTTTATGGAAACCTAGACCCTAAATCCTATCCCTAAACCCTAAACCTAAACATCGACACTAAAGGATTTTAGTGTCGAAACCATGGTAAAATGAATATTGAGTCTCCCAACCATATCAACTTTGCTGACATAGTAGAATTTTAGTGTCCAAACCATAGTACACATTTTGGTCCCCGGAGGCCGGTAAGGCTATTTTTGGCCTCCCGTGACACATGTTTTCATCGTCAAACACGATTTCATGCCTCCCGTCCGCCACCCATGATTTGGCCACTGAGACTGCTAAGGTTGTTTATGGCCTCCCGTAAGCTATAGCACACGTTTTCATGGTTGAGCGACTATTTTTAAGTACGTGTTCCACCACCCGCGTTTTGGTCCCCAAAGCACCTTAAAGTTGTTCTTGGCCTCCCACGAGCTGTAGGGTTTAGGGTTTAGGATTTAGGTTTTAGGGCCTCCCGTGACACAGGTTTTTGTCGTCGAACAGCGATTTCGTGCCTCCCGTCCGCCACCCATGATTTGACTATTGAGACTGGTAAGGCTGTTTTGGCCTCCCGTGTGCTATAGCACACGTTTTCATGGCCCAGCGACCATTTTTATGTCCGCGTTCCGCCACACGTGTTTTTGTCCCCGGAGCACCTTAAAGCGGTTCTTGGCCTCCCGCGAGCTATATCACACATTTCCGTGGCCAAACAGCCAATTTTATGTATCCGACCTGCCACCTTCGTTTTAGACCGGGGAGGCCGTTATGGCATTTTTTTGCCACCCGTGAGCTATAGCACACGATTTTATGGAAACCTAGACCCTAAATCCTATCCCTAAACCCTAAACCTAAACATCGACACTAAAGGATTTTAGTGTCGAAACCATGGTAAAATGAAATTTGAGTCTCTCAACCATATCAACTTTGCTGACATAGTAGAATTTTAGTGTCCAAACCATAGTTCACATTTTGGTCCCCGGAGGCCGGTAAGGCTATTTTTGGCCTCCCGTGACACATGTTTTCATCGTCAAACAACGATTTCATGCCTCTCGTCCGCCACCCATGATTTGGCTACTGAGACTGCACAGGGTGTTTATGGCCTCCCGTAAGCTTTAGCACACGTTTTCATGGTCGAGCGACCATTTTTAAGTACGTGTTCCACCACCCGCGTTTTGGTCCCCAGAGCACCTTAAAGTTGTTCTTGGCCTCCCACAAGCTGTAGGGTTTAGGGTTTAGGTTTTAGGGCCTCCCGTGACACATGTTTTTGTCGCCGAACAGCGATTTCGTGCCTCCCGTCCGCCACCCATGATTTGACCATTGAGACTGGTAAGGCTGTTTTGGCCTCCCGTGAGCTATATCACACGTTTTCATGGCCCAGCGACCATTTTTATGTCAGCGTTCCGCCACACGTGTTTTTGTCCCCGGAGCACCTTAAAGCGGTTCTTGGCCTCCTGCGAGCTATATCACACATTTCCGTGGCCAAACAACCAATTTTATGTATCCGACCAGCCACCTTCGTTTTAGACCGGGGAGGCCGTTATGGTATTTTTTGCCACCCATGAGCTATAGCACACGATTTTATGGAAACCTAGACCCTAAATCATATCCCTAAACCCTAAACCTAAACATCGACACTAAAGGATTTTAGTGTCGAAACCATGGTAAAATGAATATTGAGTCTCCCAACCATATCAACTTTGCTGACATAGTAGAATTTTAATGTCCAAACCATAGTTCACATTTTGGTCCCCGGAGGCCGGTAAGGCTATTTTTGGCCTCCCGTGACACATGTTTTCATCGTCAAACAACGATTTCATGCCTCCCGTCCGCCACCCATGATTTGGCCACTGAGACTGCAAAGGGTGTTTATGGCCTCCCGTAAGCTATAGCACACGTTTTCATGGTCGAGCGACCATTTTTAAGTACGTGTTCCACCACCCGCGTTTTGGTCCCCAGAGCACCTTAAAGTTGTTCTTGGCCTCCCACGAGTTGTAGGATTTAGGGTTTAGGTTTTAGGGCCTCCCGTGACACATGTTTTTGTCGCCGAACAGCGATTTCGTGCCTCCCGTCCGCCACCCATGATTTGACCATTGAGACTGGTAAGGCTGTTTTGGCCTCCCGTGAGCTATATCACACGTTTTCATGGCCCAGCGACCATTTTTATGTCCGCGTTCCGCCACACGTGTTTTTGTCCCCGGAGCACCTTAAAGCGGTTCTTGGCCTCCCGCGAGCTATATCACACATTTCCGTGGCCAAACAACCAATTTTATGTATCCGACCAGCCAACTTCGTTTTAGACCGGGGAGGCCGTTATGGTATTTTTTGCCACCCGTGAGCTATAGCACACGATTTTATGGAAACCTAGACCCTAAATCCTATCCCTAAACCCTAAACCTAAACATCGACACTAAAGGATTTTAGTGTCGAAACCATGGTAAAATGAATATTGAGTCTCCCAACCATATCAACTTTGCTGACATAGTAGAATTTTAGTGTCCAAACCATAGTACACATTTTGGTCCCCGGAGGCCGGTAAGGCTATTTTTGGCCTCCTGTGACACATGTTTTCATCGTCAAACACGATTTCATGCCTCCCGTCCGCCACCCATGATTTGGCCACTGAGACTGCTAAGGTTGTTTATGGCCTCCCGTAAGCTATAGCACACGTTTTCATGGTCGAGCGACTATTTTTAAGTACGTGTTCCACCACCCGCGTTTTGGCCCCCAAAGCACCTTAAAGTTGTTCTTGGCCTCCCACGAGCTGTAGGGTTTAGGGTTTAGGATTTAGGTTTTAGGGCCTCCCGTGACACATGTTTTTGTCGTCGAACAGCGATTTCGTGCCTCCCGTCCGCCACCCATGATTTGACCATTGAGACTGGTAAGGCTGTTTTGGCCTCCCGTGAGCTATAGCACACGTTTTCATGGCCCAGCGACCATTTTTATGTCCGCGTTCCGCCACACGTGTTTTTGTCCCTAGAGCACCTTAAAGCGGTTCTTGGCCTCCCGCGAGCTATATCACACATTTCCGTGGCCAAACAGCCAATTTTATGTATCCGACCTGCCACCTTCGTTTTAGACCGGGGAGGCCGTTATGGCATTTTTTTGCCACCCGTGAGCTATAGCACACGATTTTATGGAAACATAGACCCTAAATCCTATCCCTAAACCCTAAACCTAAACATCGACACTAAAGGATTTTAGTGTCGAAACCATGGTAAAATGAAATTTGAGTCTCTCAACCATATCAACTTTGCTGACATAGTAGAATTTTAGTGTCCAAACCATAGTTCACATTTTGGTCCCCGGAGGCCGGTAAGGCTATTTTTGGCCTCCCGTGACACATGTTTTCATCGTCAAACAACGATTTCATGCCTCTCGTCCGCCACCCATGATTTGGCTACTGAGACTGCACAGGGTGTTTATGGCCTCCCGTAAGCTTTAGCACACGTTTTCATGGTCGAGCGACCATTTTTAAGTACGTGTTCCACCACCCGCGTTTTGGTCCCCAGAGCACCTTAAAGTTGTTCTTGGCCTCCCACAAGCTGTAGGGTTTAGGGTTTAGGTTTTAGGGCCTCCCGTGACACATGTTTTTGTCGCCGAACAGCGATTTCGTGCCTCCCGTCCGCCACCCATGATTTGACCATTGAGACTGGTAAGGATGTTTTGGCCTCCCGTGAGCTATATCACACGTTTTCATGGCCCAGCGACCATTTTTATGTCAGCGTTCCGCCACACGTGTTTTTGTCCCCGGAGCACCTTAAAGCGGTTCTTGGCCTCCTGCGAGCTATATCACACATTTCCGTGGCCAAACAACCAATTTTATGTATCCGACCAGCCACCTTCGTTTTAGACCGGGGAGGCCGTTATGGTATTTTTTGCCACCCGTGAGCTATAGCACACGATTTTATGGAAACCTAGACCCTAAATCATATCCCTAAACCCTAAACCTAAACATCGACACTAAAGGATTTTAGTGTCGAAACCATGGTAAAATGAATATTGAGTCTCCCAACCATATCAACTTTGCTGACATAGTAGAATTTTAGTGTCCAAACCATAGTACACATTTTGGTCCCCGGAGGCCAGTAAGGCTATTTTTGGCCTCCCGTGACACATGTTTTCATCGTCAAACACGATTTCATGCCTCCCGTCCGCCACCCATGATTTGGCCACTGAGACTGCTAAGGTTGTTTATGGCCTCCCGTAAGTTATAGCACACGTTTTCATGGTCGAGCGACCATTTTTAAGTACGTGTTCCACCACCCGCGTTTTGGTCCCTAGAGCACCTTAAAGTTGTTCTTGGCCTCCCACGAGCTGTAGGGTTTAGGGTTTAGGTTTTAGGGCCTCCCGTGACACATGTTTTTGTCGCGGAACAGCGATTTCGTGCCTCCCGTCCGCCACCCATGATTTGACCATTGAGACTGGTAAGGCTGTTTTGGCCTCCCGTAAGCTATATCACACGTTTTCATGGCCCAGCGACCATTTTTATGTCCGCGTTCCGCCACACGTGTTTTTGTCCTTGGAGCACCTTAAAGCGGTTCTTGGCCTCCCGCGAGCTATATCACACATTTCCGTGGCCAAACAGCCAATTTTATGTATCCGACATGCCACCTTCGTTTTAGACCGGGGAGGCCGTTATGGCATTTTTTTTGCCACCCGTGAGCTATAGCACATGATTTTATGGAAACCTAGACCCTGAATCCTATCCCTAAACCCTAAACCTAAACATCGACACTAAAGGATTTTAGTGTCGAAACCATGGTAAAATGAAATTTGAGTCTCCCAACCATATCAACTTTGCTGACATAGTAGAATTTTAGTGTCCAAACCATAGTTCACATTTTGGTCCCCGGAGGCCGGTAAGGCTATTTTTGGCCTCCCGTGACACATGTTTTCATCGTCAAACACGATTTCATGCCTCCCGTCCGCCACCCATGATTTGTCCACTTAGACTGCTAAGGTTGTTTATGGCCTCCCGTAAGCTATAGCACACGTTTTCATGGTCGAGCGACTATTTTTAAGTACGTGTTCCACCACCCACGTTTTGGTCCCCAAAGCACCTTAAAGTTGTTCTTGGCCTCCCACGAGCTGTAGGGTTTAGGGTTTCGGATTTAGGTTTTAGGGCCTCCCGTGACACATGTTTTTGTCGTCGAACAGCGATTTCGTGCCTCCCGTCCGCCACCCATGATTTGACCATTGAGACTGGTAAGGCTGTTTTGGCCTCCCGTGAGCTATAGCACACGTTTTCATGGCCCAGCGACCATTTTTATGTCTGCGTTCCGCCACACGTGTTTTTGTCCCCGGAGCACCTTAAAGCGATTCTTGGCCTCCCGCGAGCTATATCACACATTTCCGTGGCCAAACAGCAAATTTTATGTATCCGACCTGCCACCTTCGTTTTAGACCGGGGAGGCCGTTATGGCATTTTTTTTCCCACCCGTGAGCTATAGCACACGATTTTATGGAAACCTAGACCCTGAATCCTATCCCTAAACCCTAAACCTAAACATCGACACTAAAGGATTTTAGTGTCGAAACCATGGTAAAATGAAATTTGAGTCTCCCAACCATATCAACTTTGCTGACATAGTAGAATTTTAGTGTCCAAACCATAGTTCACATTTTGTTCCCCGGAGGCCGGTAAGGCTATTTTTTGCCTCCAGTGACACATGTTTTCATCATCAAACAACGATTTCATGCCTCCCGTCCGCCACCCATGATTTGGCCACTGAGACTGCAAAGGGTGTTTATGGCCTCCCGTAAGCTATAGCACACGTTTTCATGGTCGAGCGACCATTTTTAAGTACGTGTTCCACCACCCGCGTTTTGGTCCCCAGAGCACCTTAAAGTTGTTCTTGGCCTCCCACGAGTTGTAGGGTTTAGGGTTTAGGTTTTAGGGCCTCCCGTGACACATGTTTTTGTCGCCGAACAGCGATTTCGTGCCTCCCGTCCGCCACCCATGATTTGACCATTGAGACTGGTAAGGCTGTTTTGGCCTCCCGTGAGCTATATCACACGTTTTCATGGCCCAGCGACCATTTTTATGTCCGCGTTCCGCCACACGTGTTTTTGTCCCCGGAGCACCTTAAAGCGGTTCTTGGCCTCTCGCGAGCTATATCACACATTTCCGTGGCCTAACAACCAATTTTATGTATCCGACCAGCCAACTTCGTTTTAGACCGGGGAGGCCGTTATGGTATTTTTTGCCACCCGTGAGCTATAGCACACGATTTTATGGAAACCTAGACCCTAAATCCTATCCCTAAACCCTAAACCTAAACATCGACACTAAAGGATTTTAGTGTCAAAACCATGGTAAAATGAATATTGAGTCTCCCAACCATATCAACTTTGCTGACATAGTAGAATTTTAGTGTCCAAACCATAGTACACATTTTGGTCCCCGGAGGCCGGTAAGGCTATTTTTGGCCTCCCGTGACACATGTTTTCATCGTCAAACACGATTTCATGCCTCCCGTCCGCCACCCATGATTTGGCCACTGAGACTGCTAAGGTTGTTTATGGCCTCCCGTAAGCTATAGCACACGTTTTCATGGTCGAGCGACTATTTTTAAGTACGTGTTCCACCACCCGCGTTTTGGTCCCCAAAGCACCTTAAAGTTGTTCTTGGCCTCCCACGAGCAGTAGGGTTTAGGGTTTAGGATTTAGGTTTTAGGGCCTCCCGTGACACATGTTTTTGTCGTCGAACAGCGATTTCGTGCCTCCCGTCCGCCACCCATGATTTGACCATTGAGACTGGTAAGGCTGTTTTGGCCTCCCGTGAGCTATAGCACACGTTTTCTTGGCCCAGCGACCATTTTTATGTCCGCGTTCTGCCACACGTGTTTTTGTCCCCGGAGCACCTTAAAGCGGTTCTTGGCCTCCCGCGAGCTATATCACACATTTCCGTGGCCAAACAGCCAATTTTATGTATCCGACCTGCCACCTTCATTTTAGACCGGGGAGGCCGTTATGGCATTTTTTTGCCACCCGTGAGCTATAGCACACGATTTTATGGAAACCTAGACCCTAAATCCTATCCCTAAACCCTAAACCTAAACATCGACACTAAAGGATTTTAGTGTCAAAACCATGGTAAAATGAAATTTGAGTCTCTCAACCATATCAACTTTGCTGACATAGTAGAACTTTAGTGTCCAAACCATAGTTCACATTTTGGTCCCCGGAGGCCGGTAAGGCTATTTTTGGCCTCCCGTGACACATGTTTTCATCGTCAAACAACGATTTCATGCCTCTCGTCCGCCACCCATGATTTGGCTACTGAGACTGCACAGGGTGTTTATGGCCTCCCGTAAGCTTTAGCACACGTTTTCATGGTCGAGCGACCATTTTTAAGTACGTGTTCCACCACCCGCGTTTTGGTCCCTAGAGCACCTTAAAGTTGTTTTTGGCCTCCCACGAGCTGTAGGGTTTTTAGGGTTTAGGTTTTAGGGCCTCCCGTGACACATGTTTTTGTCGCCGAACAGCGATTTCGTGCCACCCGTCCGCCACCCATGATTTGACCATTGAGACTGGTAAGGCTGTTTTGGCCTCCCGTGAGCTATATCACACGTTTTCATGGCCCAGCGACCATTTTTATGTCCGCGTTCCGCCACACGTGTTTTGTCTCCGGAGCACCTTAAAGCGGTTCTTGGCCTCCCGCGAGCTATATCACACATTTCCGTGGCCAAACAACCAATTTTATGGTCGAGCGACTATTTTTAAGTACGTGTTCCACCACCCGCGTTTTGGTCCCCAAAGCACCTTAAAGTTGTTCTTGGCCTCTCACGAGCTGTAGGGTTTAGGGTTTAGGATTTAGGTTTTAGGGCCTCCCGTGACACATGTTTTTGTCGTCGAACAGCGATTTCGTGCCTCCCGTCCGCCACCCATGATTTAACCATTGAGACTGGTAAGGCTGTTTTGGCCTCCCGTGAGCTATAGCACACGTTTTCATGGCCCAGCGACCATTTTTATGTCCGCGTTCCGCCACACGTGTTTTTGTCCCCGGAGCACCTTAAAGCGGTTCTTGGCCTCCCGCGAGCTATATCACACATTTCCGTGGCCAAACAGCAAATTTTATGTATCCGACCTGCCACCTTCGTTTTAGACCGGGGAGGCCATTATGGCATTTTTTTCCCACCCGTGAGCTATAGCACACGATTTTATGGAAACCTAGACCCTGAATCCTATCCCTAAACCCTAAACCTAAACATCGACACTAAAGGATTTTAGTGTCGAAACCATGGTAAAATGAAATTTGAGTCTCCCAACCATATCAACTTTGCTGACATAGTAGAATTTTAGTGTCCAAACCATAGTTCACATTTTGGTCCCCGGAGGCCGGTAAGGCTATTTTTGGCCTCCCGTGACACATGTTTTCATCGTCAAACAACGATTTCATGCCTCCCGTCCGCCACCCATGATTTGGCCACTGAGACTGCAAAGGGTGTTTATGGCCTCTTGTAAGCTATAGCACACGTTTTCATGGTCGAGCGACCATTTTTAAGTACGTGTTCCACCACCCGCGTTTTGGTCCCCAGAGCACCTTAAAGTTGTTCTTGGCCTCCCACGAGTTGTAGGGTTTAGGGTTTAGGTTTTAGGGCCTCCCGTGACACATGTTTTTGTCGCCGAATAGCGATTTCGTGCCTCCCGTCCGCCACCCATGATTTGACCATTGAGACTGGTAAGGCTGTTTTGGCCTCCCGTGAGCTATATCACACGTTTTCATGGCCCAGCGACCATTTTTATGTCCGCGTTCCGCCACACGTGTTTTTGTCCCCAGAGCACCTTAAAGCGGTTCTTGGCCTCCCGCGAGCTATATCACACATTTCCGTGGCCAAACAACCAATTTTATGTATCCGACCAGCCAACTTCGTTTTAGACCGGGGAGGCCGGTATGGTATTTTTTGCCACCCGTGAGCTATAGCACACGATTTTATGGAAACCTAGACCCTAAATCCTATCCCTAAACCCTAAACCTAAACATCGACACTAAAGGATTTTAGTGTCGAAACCATGGTAAAATGAATATTGAGTCTCCCAACCATATCAACTTTGCTGACATAGTAGAATTTTAGTGTCCAAACCATAGTACACATTTTGGTCCCCGGAGGCCGGTAAGGCTATTTTTGGCCTCCCGTGACACATGTTTTCATCGTCAAACACGATTTCATGCCTCCCGTCCGCCACCCATGATTTGGCCACTGAGACTGCTAAGGTTGTTTAAGGCCTCCCGTAAGCTATAGCACACGTTTTCATGGTCGAGCGACTATTTTTAAGTACGTGTTCCACCACCCGCGTTTTGGTCCCCAAAGCACGTTAAAGTTGTTCTTGGCCTCCCACGAGCTGTAGGGTATAGGGTTTAGGATTTAGGTTTTAGGGCCTCCCGTGACACATGTTTTTGTCGTCGAACAGCGATTTCGTGCCTCCCGTCCGCCACCCATGATTTGACCATTGAGACTGGTAAGGCTGTTTTGGCCTCCCGTGAGCTATAGCACACGTTTTCTTAGCCCAGCGACCATTTTTATGTCCGCGTTCTGCCACACGTGTTTTTGTCCCCGGAGCACCTTAAAGCGGTTCTTGGCCTCCCGCGAGCTATATCACACATTTCCGTGGCCAAACAACCAATTTTATGTATCCGACCTGCCACCTTCGTTTTAGACCCGGGAGGCCGTTATGGCATTTTTTTGCCACCCGTGAGCTATAGCACACGATTTTATGGAAACCTAGACCCTAAATCCTATCCCTAAACCCTAAACCTAAACATCGACACTAAAGGATTTTAGTGTCAAAACCATGGTAAAATGAAATTTGAGTCTCTCAACCATATCAACTTTGCTGACATAGTAGAATTTTAGTGTCCAAACCATAGTTCACATTTTGGTCCCCGGAGGCCGGTAAGGCTATTTTTGGCCTCCCGTGACACATGTTTTCATCGTCAAACAACGATTTCATGCCTCTCGTCCGCCACCCATGATTTGGCTACTGAGACTGCACAGGGTGTTTATGGCCTCCCGTAAGCTTTAGCACACGTTTTCATGGTCGAGCGACCATTTTTAAGTACGTGTTCCACCACCCGCGTTTTGGTCCCTAGAGCACCTTAAAGTTGTTTTTGGCCTCCCACGAGCTGTAGGGTTTTTAGGGTTTAGGTTTTAGGGCCTCCCGTGACACATGTTTTTGTCGCCGAACAGCGATTTCGTGCCACCCGTCCGCCACCCATGATTTGACCATTGAGACTGGTAAGGCTGTTTTGGCCTCCCGTGAGCTATATCACACGTTTTCATGGCCCAGCGACCATTTTTATGTCCGCGTTCCGCCACACGTGTTTTTGTCTCCGGAGCACCTTAAAGCGGTTCTTGGCCTCCCGCGAGCTATATCACACATTTCCGTGGCGAAACAACCAATTTTATGGTCGAGCGACTATTTTTAAGTACGTGTTCCACCACCCGCGTTTTTGTCCCCAAAGCACCTTAAAGTTGTTCTTGGCCTCTCACGAGCTGTAGGGTTTAGGGTTTAGGATTTAGGTTTTAGGGCCTCCCGTGACACATGTTTTTGTCGTCGAACAGCGATTTCGTGCCTCCCGTCCGCCACCCATGATTTGACCATTGAGACTGGTAAGGCTGTTTTGGCCTCCCGTGAGCTATAGCACACGTTTTCATGGCCCAGCGACCATTTTTATGTCCGCGTTCCGCCACACGTGTTTTTGTCCCTGGAGCACCTTAAAGCGGTTCTTGGCCTCCCGCGAGCTATATCACACATTTCCGTGGCCAAACAGCAAATTTTATGTATCCGACCTGCCACCTTCGTTTTAGACCGGGGAGGCCATTATGGCATTTTTTTCCCACCCGTGAGCTATAGCACACGATTTTATGGAAACCTAGACCCTGAATCCTATCCCTAAACCCTAAACCTAAACATCGACACTAAAGGATTTTAGTGTCGAAACCATGGTAAAATGAAATTTGAGTCTCCCAACCATATCAACTTTGCTGACATAGTAGAATTTTAGTGTCCAAACCATAGTTCACATTTTGGTCCCCGGAGGCCGGTAAGGCTATTTTTGGCCTCCCGTGACACATGTTTTCATCGTCAAACAACGATTTCATGCCTCCCGTCCGCCACCCATGATTTGGCCACTGAGACTGCAAAGGGTGTTTATGGCCTCCCGTAAGCTATAGCACACGTTTTCATGGTCGAGCGACCATTTTTAAGTACGTGTTCCACCACCCGCGTTTTGGTCCCCAGAGCACCTTAAAGTTGTTCTTGGCCTCCCACGAGTTGTAGGGTTTAGGGTTTAGGTTTTAGGGCCTCCCGTGACACATGTTTTTGTCGCCGAATAGCGATTTCGTGCCTCCCGTCCGCCACCCATGATTTGACCATTGAGACTGGTAAGGCTGTTTTGGCCTCCCGTGAGCTATATCACACGTTTTCATGGCCCAGCGACCATTTTTATGTCCGCGTTCCGCCACACGTGTTTTTGTCCCCGGAGCACCTTAAAGCGGTTCTTGGCCTCCCGCGAGCTATATCACACATTTCCGTGGCCAAACAACCAATTTTATGTATCCGACCAGCCAACTTCGTTTTAGACCGGGGAGGCCGTTATGGTATTTTTTGCCACCCGTGAGCTATAGCACACGATTTTATGGAAACCTAGACCCTAAATCCTATCCCTAAACCCTAAACCTAAACATCGACACTAAAGGATTTTAGTGTCGAAACCATGGTAAAATGAATATTGAGTCTCCCAACCATATCAACTTTGCTGACATAGTAGAATTTTAGTGTCCAGACCATAGTACACATTTTGGTCCCCGGAGGCCGGTAAGGCTATTTTTGGCCTCCCGTGACACATGTTTTCATCGTCAAACACGATTTCATGCCTCCCGTCCGCCACCCATGATTTGGCCACTGAGACTGCTAAGGTTGTTTATGGCCTCCCGTAAGCTATAGCACACGTTTTCATGGTCGAGCGACTATTTTTAAGTACGTGTTCCACCACCCGCGTTTTGGTCCCCAAAGCACCTTAAAGTTGTTCTTGGCCTCCCACGAGCTGTAGGGTTTAGGGTTTAGGATTTAGGTTTTAGGGCCTCCCGTGACACATGTTTTTGTCGTCGAACAGCGATTTCGTGCCTCCCGTCCGCCACCCATGATTTGACCATTGAGACTGGTAAGGCTGTTTTGGCCTCCCGTGAGCTATAGCACACGTTTTCATGGCCCAGCGACCATTTTTATGTCCGCGTTCCGCCACACGTGTTTTTGTCCCCGGAGCACCTTAAAGCGGTTCTTGGCCTCCCGCGAGCTATATCACACATTTCCGTGGCCAAACAGCCAATTTTATGTATCCGACCTGCCACCTTCGTTTTAGACCGGGGAGGCCGTTATGGCATTTTTTTGCCACCCGTGAGCTATAGCACACGATTTTATGGAAACCTAGACCCTAAATCCTATCCCTAAACCCTAAACCTAAACATCGACACTAAAGGATTTTAGTGTCGAAACCATGGTAAAATGAAATTTGAGTCTCTCAACCATATCAACTTTGCTGACATAGTAGAATTTTAGTGTCCAAACCATAGTTCACATTTTGGTCCCCGGAGGCCGGTAAGGCTATTTTTGGCCTCCCGTGACACATGTTTTCATCGACAAACAACGATTTCATGCCTCTCGTCCGCCACCCATGATTTGGCTACTGAGACTGCACAGGGTGTTTATGGCCTCCCGTAAGCTTTAGCACACGTTTTCATGGTCGAGCGACCATTTTTAAGTACGTGTTCCACCACCCGCGTTTTGGTCCCTAGAGCACCTTGAAGTTGTTTTTGGCCTCCCACGAGCTGTAGGGTTTTTAGGGTTTAGGTTTTAGGGCCTCCCGTGACACATGTTTTTGTCGCCGAACAGCGATTTCGTGCCACCCGTCCGCCACCCATGATTTGACCATTGAGACTGGTAAGGCTGTTTTGGCCTCCCGTGAGCTATATCACACGTTTTCATGGCCCAGCGACCATTTTTATGTCCGCGTTCCGCCACACGTGTTTTTGTCTCCGGAGCACCTTAAAGCGGTTCTTGGCCTCCCGCGAGCTATATCACACATTTCCGTGGCCAAACAACCAATTTTATGGTCGAGCGACTATTTTTAAGTATGTGTTCCACCACCCGCGTTTTGGTCCCCAAAGCACCTTAAAGTTGTTCTTCGCCTCTCACGAGCTGTAGGGTTTAGGGTTTAGGATTTAGGTTTTAGGGCCTCCCGTGACACATGTTTTTGTCGTCGAACAGCGATTTCGTGCCTCCCGTCCGCCACCCATGATTTGACCATTGAGACTGGTAAGGCTGTTTTGGCCTCCCGTGAGCTATAACACACGTTTTCATGGCCCAGCGACCATTTTTATGTCCGCGTTCCGCCACACGTGTTTTTGTCCCCGGAGCACCTTAAAGCGGTTCTTGGCCTCCCGCGAGCTATATCACACATTTCCGTGGCCAAACAGCAAATTTTATGTATCCGACCTGCCACCTTCGTTTTAGACCGGGGAGGCCATTATGGCATTTTTTTCCCACCCGTGAGCTATAGCACACGATTTTATGGAAACCTAGACCCTGAATCCTATCCCTAAACCCTAAACCTAAACATCGACACTAAAGGATTTTAGTGTCGAAACCATGGTAAAATGAAATTTGAGTCTCCCAACCATATCAACTTTGCTGACATAGTAGAATTTTAGTGTCCAAACCATAGTTCACATTTTGGTCCCCGGAGGCCGGTAAGGCTATTTTTGGCCTCCCGTGACACATGTTTTCATCGTCAAACAACGATTTCATGCCTCCCGTCCGCCACCCATGATTTGGCCACTGAGACTGCAAAGGGTGTTTATGGCCTCCCGTAAGCTATAGCACACGTTTTCATGGTCGAGCGACCATTTTTAAGTACGTGTTCCACCACCCGCGTTTTGGTCCCCAGAGCACCTTAAAGTTGTTCTTGGCCTCCCACGAGTTGTAGGGTTTAGGGTTTAGGTTTTAGGGCCTCCCGTGACACATGTTTTTGTCGCCGAATAGCGATTTCGTGCCTCCCGTCCGCCACCCATGATTTGACCATTGAGACTGGTAAGGCTGTTTTGGCCTCCCGTGAGCTATATCACACGTTTTCATGGCCCAGCGACCATTTTTATGTCCGCGTTCCGCCACACGTGTTTTTGTCCCCGGAGCACCTTAAAGCGGTTCTTGGCCTCCCGCGAGCTATATCACACATTTCCGTGGCCAAACAACCAATTTTATGTATCCGACCAGCCAACTTCGTTTTAGACCGGGGAGGCCGTTATGGTATTTTTTGCCACCCGTGAGCTATAGCACACGATTTTATGGAAACCTAGACCCTAAATCCTATCCCTAAACCCTAAACCTAAACATCGACACTAAAGGATTTTAGTGTCGAAACCATGGTAAAATGAATATTGAGTCTCCCAACCATATCAACTTTGCTAACATAGTAGAATTTTAGTGTCCAAACCATAGTACACATTTTGGTCCCCGGAGGCCGGTAAGGCTATTTTTGGCCTCCCGTGACACATGTTTTCATCGTCAAACACGATTTCATGCCTCCCGTCCGCCACCCATGATTTGGCCACTGAGACTGCTAAGGTTGTTTATGGCCTCCCGTAAGCTATAGCACACGTTTTCATGGTCGAGCGACTATTTTTAAGTACGTGTTCCACCACCCGCGTTTTGGTCCCCAAAGCACCTTAAAGTTGTTCTTGGCCTCCCACGAGCTGTAGGGTTTAGGGTTTAGGATTTAGGTTTTAGGGCCTCCCGTGACACATGTTTTTGTCGTCGAACAACGATTTCGTGCCTCCCGTCCGCCACCCATGATTTGACCATTGAGACTGGTAAGGCTGTTTTGGCCTCCCGTGAGCTATAGCACACGTTTTCATGGCCCAGCGACCATTTTTATGTCCGCGTTCCGCCACACGTGTTTTTGTCCCCGGAGCACCTTAAAGCGGTTCTTGGCCTCCCGCGAGCTATATCACACATTTCCGTGGCCAAACAGCCAATTTTATGTATCCGACCTGCCACCTTCGTTTTAGACCGGGGAGGCCGTTATGGCATTTTTTTGCCACCCGTGAGCTATAGCACACGATTTTATGGAAACCTAGACCCTAAATCCTATCCCTAAACCCTAAACCTAAACATCGACACTAAAGGATTTTAGTGTCAAAACCATGGTAAAATGAAATTTGAGTCTCTCAACCATATCAACTTTGCTGACATAGTAGAATTTTAGTGTCCAAACCATAGTTCACATTTTGGTCCCCGGAGGCCGGTAAGGCTATTTTTGGCCTCCCGTGACACATGTTTTCATCGTCAAACAACGATTTCATGCCTCTCGTCCGCCACCCATGATTTGGCTACTGAGACTGCACAGGGTGTTTATGGCCTCCCGTAAGCTTTAGCACACGTTTTCATGGTCGAGCGACCATTTTTAAGTACGTGTTCCACCACCCGCGTTTTGGTCCCTAGAGCACCTTAAAGTTGTTTTTGGCCTCCCACGAGCTGTAGGGTTTTTAGGGTTTAGGTTTTAGGGCCTCCCGTGACACATGTTTTTGTCGCCGAACAGCGATTTCGTGCCACCCGTCCGCCACCCATGATTTGACCATTGAGACTGGTAAGGCTGTTTTGGCCTCCCATGAGTTATATCACACGTTTTCATGGCCCAGCGACCATTTTTATGTCCGCGTTCCGCCACACGTGTTTTTGTCTCCGGAGCACCTTAAAGCGGTTCTTGGCCTCCCGCGAGCTATATCACACATTTCCGTGGCCAAACAACCAATTTTATGTATCCGACCAGCCACCTTCGTTTTAGACCGGGGAGACCGTTATGGCATTTTTTGCCACCCGTGAGCTATAGCACACGATTTTATGGAAACCTAGACCCTAAATCCTATCCCTAAACCCTAAACCTAAACATCGAAACTAAAGAATTTTAGTGTCGAAACCATGGTAAAATGAATATTGAGTCTCCCAACCATATCAACTTTGCTGACATAGTAGAATTTTAGTGTCCAAACCATAGTACACATTTTGGTCCCCGGAGGCCGGTAAGGCTATTTTTGGCCTCCCGTGACACATGTTTTCATCGTCAAACACGATTTCATGCCTCCCGTCCGCCACCCATGATTTGGCCACTGAGACTGCTAGGGTTGATTATGGCCTCCCGTAAGCTATAGCACACGTTTTCATGGTCGAGCGACTATTTTTAAGTACGTGTTCCACCACCCGCGTTTTGGTCCCCAAAGCACCTTAAAGTTGTTCTTGGCCTCTCACGAGCTGTAGGGTTTAGGGTTTAGGATTTAGGTTTTAGGGCCTCCCGTGACACATGTTTTTGTCGTCGAACAGCGATTTCGTGCCTCCCGTCCGCCACCCATGATTTGACCATTGAGACTGGTAAGGCTGTTTTGGCCTCCCGTGAGCTATAGCACACGTTTTCATGGCCCAGTGACCATTTTTATGTCCGCGTTCATGCCTCCCGTCCGCCACCCATGATTTGGCCACTGAGACTGCAAAGGGTGTTTATGCCCTCCCGTAAGTTATAGCAGACGTTTTCATGGTGGAGCGACCATTTTTAAGTACGTGTTCCACCACCCGCGTTTTGGTCCCCAGAGCACCTTAAAGTTGTTCTTGGCCTCCCACGAGTTGTAGGGTTTAGGGTTTAGGGTTTAGGGCCTCCCGTAACACATGTTTTTGTCGCCGAACAGCGATTTCGTGCCTCCCGTCCGCCACCCATGATTTGACCATTGAGACTGGTAAGGCTGTTTTGGCCTCCCGTGAGCTATATCACACGTTTTCATGGCCCAGCGACAATTTTTATGTCCGCGTTCCGCCACACGTGTTTTTGTCCCCGGAGCACCTTAAAGCGGTTCTTGGCCTCCCGCGAGCTATATCACACATTTCTGTGGCCAAACAACCAATTTTATGTATCCGACCAGCCACCTTCGTTTTAGACCGGGCAGGCCGTTATGGCATTTTTTGCCACCTGTGAGCTATAGCACACGATTTTATGGAAACCTAGACCCTAAATCCTATCCCTAAACCCTAAACCTAAACATCGACACTAAAGGATTTTAGTGTCGAAACCATGGTAAAATGAATATTGAGTCTCCCAACCATATCAACTTTGTTGACATAGTAGAATTTTAGTGTCCAAACCATAGTACACATTTTGGTCCCCGTAGGCCGGTAAGGCTATTTTTGGCCTCCTGTGACACATGTTTTCATCGTCAAACACGATTTCATGCCTCCCGTCCGCCATCCATGATTTGGCCACTGAGACTGCTAAGGTTGTTTATGGCCTCCCGTAAGCTATAGCACACGTTTTCATGGTCGAGCGACTATTTTTAAGTACGTGTTCCACCACCCGCGTTTTGGTCCCCAAAGCACCTTAAAGTTGTTCTTGGCCTCCCACGAGCTGTAGGGTTTAGGGTTTAGGATTTAGGTTTTAGGGCCTCCCGTGACACATGTTTTTGTCGTCGAACAGCGATTTCGTGCCTCCCGTCCGCCACCCATGATTTGACCATTGAGACTGGTAAGGCTGTTTTGGCCTCCCGTGAGCTATAGCACACGTTTTCATGGCCCAGCGACCATTTTTATGTCCGCGTTCCGCCACACGTGTTTTTGTCCCCGGAGCACCTTAAAGCGATTCTTGGCCTCCTGCGAGCTATATCACACATTTTTGTGGCCAAACAGCCAATTTTATGTATCCGACCTGCCACCTTCGTTTTAGACCGGGGAGGCCGTTATGGCATTTTTTTGCCACCCGTGAGCTATAGCACACGATTTTATGGAAACCTAGACCCTAAATCCTATCCCTAAACCTAAACATCGACACTAAAGGATTTTAGTGTCGAAACCATGGTAAAATGAAATTTGAGTCTCCCAACCATATCTACTTTGCTGACATAGTAGAATTTTAGTGTCTCCCGTGACACATGTTTTCATCGTCAAACAACGATTTCATGCCTCCCGTCCGCCACCCATGATTTGGCTACTGAGACTGCACAGGGTGTTTATGGCCTCCCGTAAGCTTTAGCACACGTTTTCATGGTCGAGCGACCATTTTTAAGTACGTGTTCCACCACCCGCGTTTTGGTCCCTAGAGCACCTTAAAGTTGTTTTTGGCCTCCCACGAGCTGTAGGGTTTTTAGGGTATAGGTTTTAGGGCCTCCCGTGACACATGTTTTTGTCGCCGAACAGCGATTTCGTGCCACCCGTCCGCCACCCATGATTTGACCATTGAGACTGGTAAGGCTGTTTTGGCCTCCCGTGAGCTATATCACACGTTTTCATGGCCCAGCGACCATTTTTATGTCCGCGCTCCGCCACACGTGTTTTTGTCTCTGGAGCACCTTAAAGCGGTTCTTGGCCTCCCGCGAGCTATATCACACATTTCCGTGGCCAAACAACCAATTTTATGTATCCGACCAGCCACCTTCGTTTTAGACCGGGGAGGCCGTTATGGCATTTTTTGCCACCCGTGAGCTAAAGCACACGATTTTATGGAAACCTAGACCCTAAAGCCTATCCCTAAACCCTAAACCTAAACATCGAAACTAAAGAATTTTAGTGTCGAAACCATGGTAAAATGAATATTGAGTCTCCCAACCATATCAACTTTGCTGACATAGTAGAATTTTAGTGTCCAAACCATAGTACACATTTTGGTCCCCGGAGGCCGGTAAGGCTATTTTTGGCCTCCCGTGACACATGTTTTCATCGTCAAACACGATTTCATGCCTCCTGTCTGCCACCCATGATTTGGCCACTGAGACTGCTAGGGTTGATTATGGCCTCCCGTAAGCTATAGCACACGTTTTCATGGTCGAGCGACTATTTTTAAGTACGTGTTCCACCACCCGCGTTTTGGTCCCCAAAGCACCTTAAAGTTGTTCTTGGCCTCTCACGAGCTGTAGGGTTTAGGGTTTAGGATTTAGGTTTTAGGGCCTCCCGTGACACATGTTTTTGTCGTCGAACAGCGATTTCGTGCCTCCCGTCCGCCACCCATGATTTGACCATTGAGACTGGTAAGGCTGTTTTGGCCTCCCGTGAGCTATAGCACACGTTTTCATGGCCCAGCGACCATTTTTATGTCCGCGTTCATGCCTCCCGTCCGCCACCCATGATTTGGCCACTGAGACTGCACAGGGTGTTTATGGCCTCCCGTAAGTTATAGCACACGTTTTCATGGTCGAGCGACCATTTTTAAGTACGTGTTCCACCACCCGCGTTTTGGTCCCCAGAGCACCTTAAAGTTGTTCTTGGCCTCCCACGAGCTGTAGGGTGTAGGGTTTAGGGTTTAGGGCCTCCCGTAACACATGTTTTTGTCGCCGAACAGCGATTTCGTGCCTCCCGTCCGCCACCCATGATTTGACCATTGAGACTGGTAAGGCTGTTTTGGCCTCCCGTGAGCTATATCACACGTTTTCATGGCCCAGCGACCATTTTTATGTCCGCGTTCCGCCACACGTGTTTTTGTCCCCGGAGCACCTTAAAGCGGTTCTTGGCCTCCCGCGAGCAATATCACACATTTCCGTGGCCAAACAACCAATTTTATGTATCCGACCAGCCACCTTCGTTTTAGACCGGGCAGGCCGTTATGGCATTTTTTGCCACCTGTGAGCTATAGCACACGATTTTATGGAAACCTAGACCCTAAATCCTATCCCTAAACCCTAAACCTAAACATCGACACTAAAGGATTTTAGTGTCGAAACCATGGTAAAATGAATATTGAGTCTCCCAACCATATCAACTTTGTTGACATAGTAGAATTTTAATGTCCAAACCATAGTACACATTTTGGTCCCCGGAGGCCGGTAAGGCTATTTTTGGCCTCCCGTGACACATGTTTTCATCGTCAAACACGATTTCATGCCTCCCGTCCGCCACCCATGATTTGGCCATTGAGACTGCTAAGGTTGTTTATGGCCTCCCGTAAGCTATAGCACACGTTTTCATGGTCGAGCGACCATTTTTAAGTACGTGTTCCACCACCCGCGTTTTGGTCCCTAGAGCACCTTAAAGTTGTTCTTGGCCTCCCACGAGCTGTAGGGTTTAGGGTTTAGGTTTTAGGGCCTCCCGTGACACATGTTTTTGTCGCCGAACAGCGATTTCGTGCCTCCCGTCCGCCACCCATGATTTGACCATTGAGACTGGTAAGGCTGTTTTGGCCTCCCGTGAGCTATATCACACGTTTTCATGGCCCAGCGACCATTTTTATGTCCGCGTTCCGCCAAACGTGTTTTTGTCCCCGGAGCACCTTAAAGCAGTTCTTGGCCTCCCGCGAGCTATATCACACATTTCCGTGGCCAAACAGCCAATTTTATGTATCCGACATGCCACCTTCGTTTTAGACCGGGGAGGCCGTTATGGCATTTTTTGCCACCCGTGAGCTATAGCACACGATTTTATGGAAACCTAGACCCTGAATCCTATCCCTAAACCCTAAACCTAAACATCGACACTAAAGGATTTTAGTGTCGAAACCATGGTAAAATGAAATTTGAGTCTCCCAACCATATCAACTTTGCTGACATAGTAGAATTTTAGTGTCCAAACCATAGTTCACATTTTGGTCCCCGGAGGCCGGTAAGGCTATTTTTGGCCTCCCGTGACACATGTTTTCATCGTCAAACAACGATTTCATGCCTCCCGTCCGCCACCCATGATTTGGCCACTGAGACTGCAAAGGGTGTTTATGGCCTCCCGTAAGCTATAGCACACGTTTTCATGGTCGAGCGACCATTTTTAAGTACGTGTTCCACCACCCGCGTTTTGGTCCCCAGAGCACCTTAAAGTTGTTCTTGGCCTCCCACAAGCTGTAGGGTTTAGGGTTTAGGTTTTAGGGCCTCCCATGACACATGTTTTTGTCGCCGAACAGCGATTTCGTGCCTCCCGTCCGCCACCCATGATTTGACCATTGAGACTGGTAAGGCTGTTTTGGCCTCCCGTGAGCTATATCACACGTTTTCATGGACCAGCGACCATTTTTATGTCCGCGTTCCGCCACACGTGTTTTTGTCCCCGGAGCACCTTAAAGCGGTTCTTGGCCTCCCGCGAGCTATATCACACATTTCTGTGGCCAAACAACCAATTTTATGTATCCGACCAGCCACCTTCGTTTTAGACCGGGGAGGCCGTTATGGTATTTTTTGCCACCCGTGAGCTATAGCACACGATTTTATGGAAACCTAGACCCTAAATCCTATCCCTAAACCCTAAACCTAAACATCGACACTAAAGGATTTTAGTGTCGAAACCATGGTAAAATGAATATTGAGTCTCCCAACCATATCAACTTTGCTGACATAGTAGAATTTTAGTGTCCAAACCATAGTACACATTTTGGTTCCTGGAGGCCGGTAAGGCTATTTTTGGCCTCCTGTGACACATGTTTTCATCGTCATACACGATTTCATGCCTCCCGTCCGCCACCCATGATTTGGCCACTGAGACTGCTAAGGTTGTTTATGGCCTCCCGTAAGCTATAGCACACGTTTTCATGGTCTTGCGACCATTTTTAAGTACGTGTTCCACCACCCGCGTTTTGGTCCCTAGAGCACCTTAAAGTTGTTCTTGGCCTCCCACGAGCTGTAGGGTTTAGGGTTTAGGTTTTAGGGCCTCCCGTGACACATGTTTTTGTCGCCGAACAGCGATTTTGTGCCTCCCGTCCGCCACCCATGATTTGACCATTGAGACTGGTAAGGCTGTTTTGGCCTCCCGTGAGCTATAGCACACGTTTTCATGGCCCAGCGACCATTTTTATGTCCGCGTTCCGCCACACGTGTTTTTGTCCCCGGAGCACCTTAAAGCGGTTCTTGGCCTCCCGCGAGCTATATCACACATTTCCGTGGCCAAACAGCAAATTTTATGTATCCGACCTGCCACCTTCGTTTTAGACCGGGGAGGCCGTTATGGCATTTTTTCCCACCCGTGAGCTATAGCACACGATTTTATGGAAACCTAGACCCTGAATCCTATCCCTAAACCCTAAACCTAAACATCGACACTAAAGGATTTTAGTGTCGAAACCATGGTAAAATGAAATTTGAGTCTCCCAACCATATCAACTTTGCTGACATAGTAGAATTTTAGTGTCCAAACCATAGTTCACATTTTGGTCCCCGGAGGCCGGTAAGGCTATTTTTGGCCTCCCGTGACCCATGTTTTCATCGTCAAACAACGATTTCATGCCTCCCGTCCGCCACCCATGATTTGGCCACTGAGACTGCAAAGGGTGTTTATGGCCTCCCGTAAGCTATAGCACACGTTTTCATGGTCGAGCGACCATTTTTAAGTACGTGTTCCACCACCCGCGTTTTGGTCCCTAGAGCACCTTAAAGTTGTTCTTGGCCTCCCACGAGTTGTAGGGTTTAGGGTTTAGGTTTTAGGGCCTCCCGTGACACATGTTTTTGTCGCCGAACAGCGATTTCGTGCCTCCCGTCCGCCTCCCATGATTTGACCATTGAGACTGGTAAGGCTGTTTTGGCCTCCCGTGAGCTATATCACACGTTTTCATGGCCCAGCGACCATTTTTATGTCCGCGTTCCGCCACACGTGTTTTTGTCCCCGGAGCACCTTAAAGCGGTTCTTGGCCTCCCGCGAGCTATATCACACATTTCCGTGGCCAAACAACCAATTTTATGTATCCGACCAGCCAACTTCGTTTTAGACCGGGGAGGCCGTTATGGTATTTTTTGCCACCCGTGAGCTATAGCACACGATTTTATGGAAACCTAGACCCTAAATCCTATCCCTAAACCCTAAACCTAAACATCGACACTAAAGGATTTTAGTGTCGAAACCATGGTAAAATGAATATTGAGTCTCCCAACCATATCAACTTTGCTGACATAGTAGAATTTTAGTGTCCAAACCATAGTACACATTTTGGTCCCCGGAGGCCGGTAAGGTTATTTTTGGCCTCCCGTGACACATGTTTTCATCGTCAAACACGATTTCATGCCTCCCGTCCACCACCCATGATTTGGCCACTGAGACTGCTAAGGTTGTTTATGGCCTCCCGTAAGCTATAGCACACGTTTTCATGGTCGAGCGACTATTTTTAAGTACGTGTTCCACCACCCGCGTTTTGGTCCCCAAAGCACCGTAAAGTTGTTCTTGGCCTCCCACGAGCTGTAGGGTTTAGGGTTTAGGATTTAGGTTTTAGGGCCTCCCGTGACACATGTTTTTGTCGTCGAACAGCGATTTCGTGCCTCCCGTCCGCCACCCATGATTTGACCATTGAGACTGGTAAGGCTGTTTTGGCCTCCCGTGAGCTATAGCACACGTTTTCATGGCCCAGCGACCATTTTTATGTCCGCGTTCCGCCACACGTGTTTTTGTCCCCGGAGCACCTTAAAGCGGTTCTTGGCCTCCCGCGAGCTATATCACACATTTCCGTGGCCAAACAACCAATTTTATGTATCCGACCTGCCACCTTCGTTTTAGACCGGGGAGGCCGTTATGGCATTTTTTTGCCACCCGTGAGCTATAGCACACGATTTTATGGAAACCTAGACCCTAAATCCTATCCCTAAACCTAAACATCGACACTAAAAGATTTTAGTGTCGAAACCATGGTAAAATGAATATTGAGTCTCCCAACCATATCAACTTTGTTGACATAGTAGAATTTTAGTGTCCAAACCATAGTACACATTTTGGTCCCCGTAGGCCGGTAAGGCTATTTTTGGCCTCCCGTGACACATGTTTTCATCGTCAATCACGATTTCATGCCTCCCGTCCGCCATCCATGATTTGGCCACTGAGACTGCTAAGGTTGTTTATGGCCTCCCGTAAGCTATAGCACACGTTTTCATGGTCGAGCGACTATTTTTTAGTACGTGTTCCACCACCCGCGTTTTGGTCCCCAAAGCACCTTAAAGTTGTTCTTGGCCTCCCACGAGCTGTAGGGTTTAGGGTTTAGGATTTAGGTTTTAGGGCCTCCCGTGACACATGTTTTTGTCGTCGAACAGCGATTTCGTGCCTCCCGTCCGCCACCCATGATTTGACCATTGAGACTGGTAAGGCTGTTTTGGCCTCCCGTGAGCTATAGCACACGTTTTCATGGCCCAGCGACCATTTTTATGTCCGCGTTCCACCACACGTGTTTTTGTCCCCGGAGCACCTTAAAGCGGTTATTGGCCTCCCGCGAGCTATATCACACATTTTTGTGGCCAAACAGCCAATTTTATGTATCCGACCTGCCACCTTCGTTTTAGACCGGGGAGGCCGTTATGGCATTTTTTGCCACCCGTGAGCTATAGCACACGCTTTTATGGAAACCTAGACCCTAAATCCTATCCCGAAACCTAAACATCGACACTAAAGGATTTTAGTGTCGAAACCATGGTAAAATGAATATTGAGTCTCCCAACCATATCAACTTTGTTGACATAGTAGAATTTTAGTGTCCAAACCATAGTACACATTTTGGTCCCCGGAGGCCGGTAAGGCTATTTTTGGCCTCCCGTGACACATGTTTTCATCGTCAAACACGATTTCATGCCTCCCGTCCGCCACCCATGATTTGGCCACTGAGACTGCTAAGGTTGTTTATGGCCTCCCGTAAGCTATAGCACACGTTTTCATGGTCGAGCGACTATTTTTAAGTACGTGTTCCACCACCCGCGTTTTGGTCCCCAAAGCACCTTAAAGTTGTTCTTGGCCTCTCACGAGCTGTAGGGTTTAGGGTTTAGGATTTAGGTTTTAGGGCCTCCCGTGACACATGTTTTTGTCGTCGAACAGCGATTTCGTGCCTCCCGTCCGCCACCCATGATTTGACCATTGAGACTGGTAAGGCTGTTTTGGCTTCCCGTGAGCTATAGCACACGTTTTCATGGCCCACCATTTTTATGTCCGCGTTCATGCCTCCCGTCCGCCACCCATGATTTGGCCACTGAGACTGCAAAGGGTGTTTATGGCCTCCCGTAAGTTATAGCACACGTTTTCATGGTCGAGCGACCATTTTTAAGTACGTGTTCCACCACCCGCGTTTTGGTCCCCAGAGCACCTTAAAGTTGTTCTTGGCCTCCCACGAGCTGTAGGGTTTAGGGTTTAGGGTTTAGGGCCTCCCGTAACACATGTTTTTGTCGCCGAACAGCGATTTCGTGCCTCCCGTCCGCCACCCATGATTTGACCATTGAGACTGGTAAGGCTGTTTTGGCCTCCCGTGAGCTATATCACACGTTTTCATGGCCCAGCGACCATTTTTATGTCCGCGTTCCGCCACACGTGTTTTTGTCCCCGGAGCACCTTAAAGCGGTTCTTGGCCTCCCACGAGCTATATCACACATTTCCGTGGCCAAACAACCAATTTTATGTATCCGACCAGCCACGTTCGTTTTAGACCGGGCAGGCCGTTATGGCATTTTTGCCACCTGTGAGCTATAGCACACAATTTTATGGAAACCTAGACCCTAAATCCTATCCCTAAACCCTAAACCTAAACATCGACACTAAAGGATTTTAGTGTCGAAACCATGGTAAAATGAATATTGAGTCTCCCAACCATATCAACTTTGTTGACATAGTAGAATTTTAGTGTCCAAACCATAGTACACATTTTGGTCCCCGTAGGCCGGTAAGGCTATTTTTGGCCTCCCGTGACACATGTTTTCATCGTCAAACACGATTTCATGCCTCCCGTCCGCCATCCATGATTTGGCCACTGAGACTGCTAAGGTTGTTTATGGCCTCCCGTAAGCTATAGCACACGTTTTCATGGTCGAGCGACTATTTTTAAGTACGTGTTCCACCACCCGCGTTTTGGTCCCCAAAGCACCTTAAAGTTGTTCTTGGCCTCCCACGAGCTGTAGGGTTTAGGGTTTAGGATTTAGATTTAGGGCCTCCCGTGACACATGTTTTTGTCGTCGAACAGTGATTTCGTGCCTCCCGTCCGCCACCCATGATTTGACCATTGAGACTGGTAAGGCTGTTTTGGCCTCCCGTGAGCTATAGCACACGTTTTCATGGCCCAGCGACCATTTTTATGTCCGCGTTCCGCCACACGTGTTTTTGTCCCCGGAGCACCTTAAAGCGGTTCTTAGCCTCCCGCGAGCTATATCACACATTTTTGTGGCCAAACAGCCAATTTTATGTATCCGACCTGCCACCTTCGTTTTAGACCGGGGAGGCCGTTATGGCATTTTTTTGCCACCCGTGAGCTATAGCACACGATTTTATGGAAACCTAGACCCTAAATCCTATCCCTAAACCTAAACATCGACACTAAAGGATTTTAGTGTCGAAACCATGGTAAAATGAAATTTGAGTCTCCCAACCATATCTACTTTGCTGACATAGTAGAATCTTAGTGTCCAAACCATAGTTCACATTTTGGTCCCCAGAGGCCGGTAAGGCTATTTTTGGCCTCCCGTGACACATGTTATCATCGTCAAACAACGATTTCATGCCTCCCGTCCACCACCCATGATTTGGCTACTGAGACTGCACAGGGTGTTTATGGCCTCCCGTAAGCTTTAGCACACGTTTTCGTGGTCGAGCGACCATTTTTAAGTACGTGTTCCACCACCCGCGTTTTGGTCCCTAGAGCACCTTAAAGTTGTTTTTGGCCTCCCACGAGCTGTAGGGTTTTTAGGGTTTAGGTTTTAGGGCCTCCCGTGACACATGTTTTTGTCGCCGAACAGCGATTTCGTGCCACCCGTCCGCCACCCATGATTTGACCATTGAGACTGGTAAGGCTGTTTTGGCCTCCCGTGAGCTATATCACACGTTTTCATGGCCCAGCGACCATTTTTATGTCCGCGTTCCGCCACACGTGTTTTTGTCTCCGGAGCACCTTAAAGCGGTTCTTGGCCTCCCGCGAGCTGTATCACACATTTCCGTGGCCAAACAACCAATTTTATGTATCCGACCAGCCACCTTCGTTTTAGACCGGGGAGGCCGTTATGGCATTTTTTGCCACCCGTGAGCTATAGCACACGATTTTATGGAAACCTAGACCCTAAATCCTATCCCTAAACCCTAAACCTAAACATCGAAACTAAAGAATTTTAGAGTTGAAACCATGGTAAAATGAATATTGAGTCTCCCAACCATATCAACTTTGCTGACATAGTAGAATTTTAGTGTCCAAACCATACTACACATTTTGGTCCCCGGAGGCCGGTAAGGCTATTTTTGGCCTCCCATGACACATGTTTTCATCGTCAAACACGATTTCATGCCTCCCGTCTACCACCCATGATTTGGCCACTGAGACTGCTAGGGTTGATTATGGCCTCCCGTAAGCTATAGCACACGTTTTCATGGTCGAGCGACTATTTTTAAGTACGTGTTCCACCACCCGCGTTTTGGTCCCCAAAGCACCTTAAAGTTGTTCTTGGCCTCTCACGAGCTGTAGGGTTTAGGGTTTAGGATTTAGGTTTTAGGGCCTCCCGTGACACATGTTTTTGTCGTCGAACAGCGATTTCGTGCCTCCCGTCTGCCACCCATGATTTGACCATTGAGACTGGTAAGGCTGTTTTGGCCTCCCGTGAGCTATAGCACACGTTTTCATGGCCCAGCGACCATTTTTATGTCCGCGTTCATGCCTCCCGTCCGCCACCCATGATTTGGCCACTGAGACTGCAAAGGGTGTTTATGGCCTCCCGTAAGTTATAGCACACGTTTTCATGGTCGAGCGACCATTTTTAAGTACGTGTTCCACCACCCGCGTTTTGGTCCCCAGAGCACCTTAAAGTTGTTCTTGGCCTCCCACGAGCTGTAGGGTTTAGGGCCTCCCGTAACACATGTTTTTGTCGCCGAACAGCGATTTCGTGCCTCCCGTCCGCCACCCATGATTTAACCATTGAGACTGGTAAGGTTGTTTTGGCCTCCCGTGAGCTATATCACACGTTTTCATGGCCCAGCGACCATTTTTATGTCCGTGTTCCGCCACACGTGTTTTTGTCCCCGGAGCACCTTAAAGCGGTTCTTGGCCTCCCGCGAGCTATATCACACATTTCCGTGGCCAAACAACCAATTTTATGTATCCGACCAGCCACCTTCGTTTTAGACCGGGCAGGCCGTTATGGCATTTTTTGCCACCTGTGAGCTATAGCACACGATTTTATGGAAACCTAGACCCTAAATCCTATCCCTAAACCCTAAACCTAAACATCGACACTAAAGGATTTTAGTGTCGAAACCATGGTAAAATGAATATTGAGTCTCCCAACCATATCAACTTTGTTGACATAGTAGAATTTTAGTGTCCAAACCATAGTACACATTTTGGTCCCCGTAGGCCGGTAAGGCTATTTTTGGCCTCCCGTGACACATGTTTTCATCGTCAAACACGATTTCATGCCTCCCGTCCGCCATCCATGATTTGGCCACTGAGACTGCTAAGGTTGTTTATGGCCTCCCGTAAGCTATAGCACACGTTTTCATGGTCGAGAGACTATTTTTAAGTACGTGTTCCACCACTCGCGTTTTGGTCCCCAAAGCACCTTAAAGTTGTTCTTGGCCTCCCACGAGCTGTAGGGTTTAGGGTTTAGGATTTAGGTTTTAGGGCCTCCCGTGACACATGTTTTTGTCGTCGAACAGCGATTTCGTGCCTCCCGTCCGCCACCCATGATTTGACCATTGAGACTGGTAAGGCTGTTTTGGCCTCCCGTGAGCTATAGCACACGTTTTCATGGCCCAGCGACCATTTTTATGTCCGCGTTCCGCCACACGTGTTTTTGTCCTCGGAGCACCTTAAAGCGGTTCTTGGCCTCCCGCGAGCTATATCACACATTTTTGTGGCCAAACAGCCAATTTTATGTATCCGACCTGCCACCTTCGTTTTAGACCGGGGAGGCCGTTATGGCATTTTTTTGCCACCCGTGAGCTATAGCACACGATTTTATGGAAACCTAGACCCTAAATCCTATCCCTAAACCTAAACATCGACACTAAAGGATTTTAGTGTCGAAACCATGGTAAAATGAAATTTGAGTCTCCCAACCATATCTACTTTGCTGACATAGTAGAATTTTAGTGTCCAAACCATAGTTCACATTTTGGTCCCCGGAGGCCGGTAAGGCTATTTTTGGCCTCCCGTGACACATGTTTTCATCGTCAAACAACGATTTCATGCCTCCCGTCCACCACCCATGATTTGGCTACTGAGACTGCACAGTGTGTTTATGGCCTCCCGTAAGCTTTAGCACACGTTTTCATGGTCGAGCGACCATTTTTAAGTACGTGTTCCACCACCCGCGTTTTGGTCCCTAGAGCACCTTAAAGTTGTTTTTGGCCTCCCACGAGCTGTAGGGTTTTTAGGGTTTATGTTTTAGGGCCTCCCGTGACACATGTTTTTGTCGCCGAACAGCGATTTCGTGCCACCCGTCCGCCACCCATGATTTGACCATTGAGACTGGTAAGGCTGTTTTGGCCTCCTGTGAGCTATATCACACGTTTTCATGGCCCAGCGACCATTTTTATGTCCGCGTTCCGCCACACGTGTTTTTGTCTCCGGAGCACCTTAAAGCGGTTCTTGGCCTCCCGCAAGCTATATCACACATTTCCGTGGCCAAACAACCAATTTTATGTATCCGACCAGCCACCTTCGTTTCAGACCGGGGAGGCCGTTATGGCATTTTTTGCCACCCGTGAGCTATAGCACACGATTTTATGGAAACCTAGACCCTAAATCCTATCCCTAAACCCTAAACCTAAACATCGAAACTAAAGAATTTTAGTGTTGAAACCATGGTAAAATGAATATTGAGTCTCCCAGCCATATCAACTTTGCTGACATAGTAGAATTTTAGTGTCCAAACCATAGTACACATTTTGGTCCCCGGAGGCCGGTAAGGCTATTTTTGGCCTCCCATGACACATGTTTTCATCGTCAAACACGATTTCATGCCTCCCGTCTGCCACCCATGATTTGGCCACTGAGACTGCTAGGGTTGATTATGGCCTCCCGTAAGCTATAGCACACGTTTTCATGGTCGAGCGACTATTTTTAAGTACGTGTTCCACCACCCGCGTTTTGGTCCCCAAAGCACCTTAAAGTTGTTCTTGGCCTCTCACGAGCTGTAGGGTTTAGGGTTTAGGATTTAGGTTTTAGGGCCTCCCGTGACACATGTTTTTGTCGTCGAACAGCGATTTCGTGCCTCCCGTCCGCCACCCATGATTTGACCATTGAGACTGGTAAGGCTGTTTTGGCCTCCCGTGAGCTATAGCACACGTTTTCATGGCCCAGCGACCATTTTTATGTCCGCGTTCATGCCTCCCGTCCGCCACCCATGATTTGGCCACTGAGACTGCAAAGGGTGTTTATGGCCTCCCGTAAGTTATAGCACACGTTTTCATGGTCGAGCGACCATTTTTAAGTACGTGTTCCACCACCCGCGTTTTGGTCCCCAGAGCACCTTAAAGTTGTTCTTGGCCTCCCACGAGCTGTAGGGTTTAGGGTTTAGGGTTTAGGGCCTCCCGTAACACATGTTTTTGTCGCCGAACAGCGATTTCGTGCCTCCCGTCCGCCACCCATGATTTGACCATTGAGACTGGTAAGGCTGTTTTGGCCTCCCGTGAGCTATATCACACGTTTTCATGGCCCAGCGACCATTTTTATGTCCGCGTTCCGCCACACGTGTTTTTGTCCCCGGAGCACCTTAAAGCGGTTCTTGGCCTCCCGCGAGCTATATCACACATTTCTGTGGCCAAACAACCAATTTTATGTATCCGACCAGCCACCTTCGTTTTAGACCGGGCAGGCCGTTATGGCATTTTTTGCCACCTGTGAGCTATAGCACACGATTTTATGGAAACCTAGACCCTAAATCCTATCCCTAAACCCTAAACCTAAACATCAACACTAAAGGATTTTAGTGTCGAAACCATGGTAAAATGAATATTGAGTCTCCCAACCATATCAACTTTGTTGACATAGTAGAATTTTAGTGTCCAAACCATAGTACACATTTTGGTCCCCGTAGGCCGGTAAGGCTATTTTTGGCCTCCCGTGACACATGTTTTCATCGTCAAACACGATTTCATGCCTCCCGTCCGCCATCCATGATTTGGCCACTGAGACTGCTAAGGTTGTTTATGGCCTCCCGTAAGCTATAGCACACGTTTTCATGGTCGAGCAACTATTTTTAAGTACGTGTTCCACCACCCGCGTTTTGGTCCCCAAAGCACCTTAAAGTTGTTCTTGGCCTCCCACGAGCTGTAGGGTTTAGGGTTTAGGATTTAGGTTTTAGGGCCTCCCGTGACACATGTTTTTGTCGTCGAACAGCGATTTCGTGCCTCCCGTCCGCCACCCATGATTTGACCATTGAGACTGGTAAGGCTGTTTTGGCCTCCCGTGAGCTATAGCACACGTTTTCATGGCCCAGCGACCATTTTTATGTCCGCGTTCCGCCACACGTGTTTTTGTCCCCGGAGCACCTTAAAGCGGTTCTTGGCCTCCCGCGAGCTATATCACAAATTTTTGTGGCCAAACAACCAATTTTATGTATCCGACCTGCCACCTTCGTTTTAGACCGGGGAGGCCGTTATGGCATTTTTTTGCCACCCGTGAGCTATAGCACACGATTTTATGGAAACCTAGACCCTAAATCCTATCCCTAAACCTAAACATCGACACTAAAGGATTTTAGTGTCGAAACCATGGTAAAATGAAATTTGAGTCTCCCAACCATATCTACTTTGCTGACATAGTAGAATCTTAGTGTCCAAACCATAGTTCACATTTTGGTCCCCGGAGGCCGGTAAGGCTATTTTTGGCCTCCCGTGACACATGTTTTCATCGTCAAACAACGATTTCATGCCTCCCGTCCACCACCCATGATTTGGCTACTGAGACTGCACAGGGTGTTTATGGCCTCCCGTAAGCTTTAGCACACGTTTTCATGGTCGAGCGACCATTTTTAAGTACGTGTTCCACCACCCGTGTTTTGGTCCCTAGAGCACCTTAAAGTTGTTTTTGGCCTCCCACGAGCTGTAGGGTTTTTAGGGTTTAGGTTTTAGGGCCTCCCGTGACACATGTTTTGTCGCCGAACAGCGATTTCGTGCCACCCGTCCGCCACCCATGATTTGACCATTGAGACTGGTAAGGCTGTTTTGGCCTCCCGTGAGCTATATCACACGTTTTCATGGCCCAGCGACCATTTTTATGTCCGCGTTCCGCCACACGTGTTTTTGTCTCCGGAGCACCTTAAAGCGGTTCTTGGCCTCCCGCGAGCTATATCACACATTTCCGTGGCCAAACAACCAATTTTATGTATCCGACCAGCCACCTTCGTTTTAGACCGGGGAGGCCGTTATGGCATTTTTTGCCACCCGTGAGCTATAGCACACGATTTTATGGAAACCTAGACCCTAAATCCTATCCCTAAACCCTAAACCTAAACATCGAAACTAAAGAATTTTAGTGTCGAAACCATGGTAAAATGAATATTGAGTCTCCCAGCCATATCAACTTTGCTGACATAGTAGAATTTTAGTGTCCAAACCATAGTACACATTTTGGTCCCCGGAGGCCGGTAAGGCTATTTTTGGCCTCCCGTGACACATGTTTTCATCGTCAAACACGATTTCATGCCTCCCGTCTGCCACCCATGATTTGGCCACTGAGACTGCTAGGGTTGATTATGGCCTCCCGTAAGCTATAGCACACGTTTTCATGGTCGAGCGACTATTTTTAAGTACGTGTTCCACCACCCGCGTTTTGGTCCCCAAAGCACCTTAAAGTTGTTCTTGGCCTCTCACGAGTTGTAGGGTTTAGGGTTTAGGATTTAGGTTTTAGGGCCTCCCGTGACACATGTTTTTGTCGTCGAACAGCGATTTCGTGCCTCCCGTCCGCCACCCATGATTTGACCATTGAGACTGGTAAGGCTGTTTTGGCCTTACGTGAGCTATAGCACACGTTTTCATGGCCCAGCGACCATTTTTATGTCCGCGTTCATGCCTCCCGTCCGCCACACATGATTTGGCCACTGAGACTGCAAAGGGTGTTTATGGCCTCCCGTAAGTTATAGCACACGTTTTCATGGTCGAGCGACCATTTTTAAGTACGTGTTCCACCACCCGCGTTTTGGTCCCCAGAGCACCTTAAAGTTGTTCTTGGCCTCCCACGAGCTGTAGGGTTTAGGGTTTAGGGCCTCCCGTAACACATGTTTTTGTCGCCGAACAGCGATTTCGTGCCTCCCGTCCGCCACCCATGATTTGACCATTGAGACTGGTAAGGCTGTTTTGGCCTCCCGTGAGCTATATCACACGTTTCCATGGCCCAGCGACCATTTTTATGTCCGCGTTCCGCCACACGTGTTTTTGTCCCCGGAGCACCTTAAAGCGGTTCTTGGCCTCCCGCGAGGTATATCACACATTTCCGTGGCCAAACAACCAATTTTATGTATCCGACCAGCCACCTTCGTTTTAGACCGGGCAGGCCGTTATGGCATTTTTTGCCACCTGTGAGCTATAGCACACGATTTTATGGAAACCTAGACCCTAAATCCTATCCCTAAACCCTAAACCTAAACATCGACACTAAAGGATTTTAGTGTCGAAACCATGGTAAAATGAATATTGAGTCTCCCAACCATATCAACTTTGTTGACATAGTAGAATTTTAGTGTCCAAACCATAGTACACATTTTGGTCCCCGTAGGCCGGTAAGGCTATTTTTGGCCTCCCGTGACACATGTTTTCATCGTCAAACACGATTTCATGCCTCCCGTCCGCCATCCATGATTTGGCCACTGAGACTGCTAAGGTTGTTTATGGCCTCCCGTAAGCTATAGCACACGTTTTCATGGTCGAGCAACTATTTTTAAGTACGTGTTCCACCACCCGCGTTTTGGTCCCCAAAGCACCTTAAAGTTGTTCTTGGCCTCCCACGAGCTGTAGGGTTTAGGGTTTAGGATTTAGGTTTTAGGGCCTCCCGTGACACATGTTTTTGTCGTCGAACAGCGATTTCGTGCCTCCCGTCCGCCACCCATGATTTGACCATTGAGACTGGTAAGGCTGTTTTGGCCTCCCGTGAGCTATAGCACACGTTTTCATGGCCCAGCGACCATTTTTATGTCCGCGTTCCGCCACACGTGTTTTTGTCCCCGGAGCACCTTAAAGCGGTTCTTGGCCTCCCGCGAGCTATATCACAAATTTTTGTGGCCAAACAACCAATTTTATGTATCCGACCTGCCACCTTCGTTTTAGACCGGGGAGGCCGTTATGGCATTTTTTTGCCACCCGTGAGCTATAGCACACGATTTTATGGAAACCTAGACCCTAAATCCTATCCCTAAACCTAAACATCGACACTAAAGGATTTTAGTGTCGAAACCATGGTAAAATGAAATTTGAGTCTCCCAACCATATCTACTTTGCTGACATAGTAGAATCTTAGTGTCCAAACCATAGTTCACATTTTGGTCCCCGGAGGCCGGTAAGGCTATTTTTGGCCTCCCGTGACACATGTTTTCATCGTCAAACAACGATTTCATGCCTCCCGTCCACCACCCATGATTTGGCTACTGAGACTGCACAGGGTGTTTATGGCCTCCCGTAAGCTTTAGCACACGTTTTCATGGTCGAGCGACCATTTTTAAGTACGTGTTCCACCACCCGTGTTTTGGTCCCTAGAGCACCTTAAAGTTGTTTTTGGCCTCCCACGAGCTGTAGGGTTTTTAGGGTTTAGGTTTTAGGGCCTCCCGTGACACATGTTTTGTCGCCGAACAGCGATTTCGTGCCACCCGTCCGCCACCCATGATTTGACCATTGAGACTGGTAAGGCTGTTTTGGCCTCCCGTGAGCTATATCACACGTTTTCATGGCCCAGCGACCATTTTTATGTCCGCGTTCCGCCACACGTGTTTTTGTCTCCGGAGCACCTTAAAGCGGTTCTTGGCCTCCCGCGAGCTATATCACACATTTCCGTGGCCAAACAACCAATTTTATGTATCCGACCAGCCACCTTCGTTTTAGACCGGGGAGGCCGTTATGGCATTTTTTGCCACCCGTGAGCTATAGCACACGATTTTATGGAAACCTAGACCCTAAATCCTATCCCTAAACCCTAAACCTAAACATCGAAACTAAAGAATTTTAGTGTCGAAACCATGGTAAAATGAATATTGAGTCTCCCAACCATATCAACTTTGCTGACATAGTAGAATTTTAGTGTCCAAACCATAGTACACATTTTGGTCCCCGGAGGCCGGTAAGGCTATTTTTGGCCTCCCGTGACACATGTTTTCATCGTCAAACACGATTTCATGCCTCCCGTCTGCCACCCATGATTTGGCCACTGAGACTGCTAGGGTTGATTATGGCCTCCCGTAAGCTATAGCACACGTTTTCATGGTCGAGCGACTATTTTTAAGTACGTGTTCCACCACCCGCGTTTTGGTCCCCAAAGCACCTTGAAGTTGTTCTTGGCCTCTCACGAGCTGTAGGGTTTAGGATTTAGGTTTTAGGGCCTCCCGTGACACATGTTTTTGTCGTCGAACAGCGATTTCGTGCCTCCCGTCCGCCACCCATGATTTGACCATTGAGACTGGTAAGGCTGTTTTGGCCTTACGTGAGCTATAGCACACGTTTTCATGGCCCATCGAACCATTTTTATGTCCGCGTTCATGCCTCCCGTCCGCCACCCATGATTTGGCCACTGAGACTGCAAAGGGTGTTTATGGCCTCCCGTAAGTTATAGCACACGTTTTCATGGTCGAGCGACCATTTTTAAGTACGTGTTCCACCACCCGCGTTTTGGTCCCCAGAGCACCTTAAAGTTGTTCTTGGCCTCCCACGAGCTGTAGGGTTTAGGGTTTAGGGCCTCCCGTAACACATGTTTTTGTCGCCGAACAGCGATTTCGTGCCTCCCGTCCGCCACCCATGATTTGACCATTGAGACTGGTAAGGCTGTTTTGGCCTCCCGTGAGCTATATCACACGTTTTCATGGCCCAGCGACCATTTTTATGTCCGCGTTCCGCCACACGTGTTTTTGTCCCCGGAGCACCTTAAAGCGGTTCTTGGCCTCCCGCGAGGTATATCACACATTTCCGTGGCCAAACAACCAATTTTATGTATCCGACCAGCCACCTTCGTTTTAGACCGGGCAGGCCGTTATGGCATTTTTTGCCACCTGTGAGCTATAGCACACGATTTTATGGAAACCTAGACCCTAAATCCTATCCCTAAACCCTAAACCTAAACATCGACACTAAAGGATTTTAGTGTCGAAACCATGGTAAAATGAATATTGAGTCTCCCAACCATATCAACTTTGTTGACATAGTAGAATTTTAGTGTCCAAACCATAGTACACATTTTGGTCCCCGTAGGCCGGTAAGGCTATTTTTGGCCTCCCGTGACACATGTTTTCATCGTCAAACACGATTTCATGCCTCCCGTCCGCCATCCTTGATTTGGCCACTTAGACTGCTAAGGTTGTTTATGGCCTCCCGTAAACTATAGCACACGTTTTCATGGTCGAGCGACTATTTTTAAGTACGTGTTCCACCACCCGCGTTTTGGTCCCCAAAGCACCTTAAAGTTGTTCTTGGCCTCCCACGAGCTGTAGGGTTTAGGGTTTAGGATTTAGGTTTTAGGGCCTCCCGTGACACATGTTTTTGTCGTCGAACAGCGATTCCGTGCCTCCCGTCCGCCACCCATGATTTGACCATTGAGACTGGTAAGGCTGTTTTGGCCTCCCGTGAGCTATAGCACACGTTTTCATGGCCCAGCGACCATTTTTATGTCCGCGTTCCGCCACACGTGTTTTTGTCCCCGGAGCACCTTAAAGCGGTTCTTGGCCTCCCGCGAGCTATATCACACATTTTTGTGGCCAAACAAGCCAATTTTAGTGTATCCGACCTGCCACCTTCGTTTTAGACCGGGGAGGCCGTTATGGCATTTTTTTGCCACCCGTGAGCTATAGCACACGATTTTATGGAAACCTAGACCCTAAATCCTATCCCTAAACCTAAACATCGACACTAAAGGATTTTAGTGTCGAAACCATGGTAAAATGAAATTTGAGTCTCTCAACCATATCTACTTTGCTGACATAGTAGAATTTTAGTGTCCAAACCATAGTTCACATTTTGGTCCCTGGAGGCCGGTAAGGCAATTTTTGGCCTCCCGTGACACATGTTTTCATCGTCAAACAACGATTTCATGCCTCCCGTCCACCACCCATGATTTGGCTACTGAGACTGCACAGGGTGTTTATGGCCTCCCGTAAGCTTTAGCACACGTTTTCATGGTCGAGCGACCATTTTTAAGTACGTGTTCCACCACCCGCGTTTTGGTCCCTAGAGCACCTTAAAGTTGTTTTTGGCCTCCCACGAGCTGTAGGGTTTTTAGGGTTTATGTTTTAGGGCCTCCCGTGACACATGTTTTTGTCGCCGAACAGCGATTTCGTGCCACCCGTCCGCCACCCATGATTTGACCATTGAGACTGGTAAGGCTGTTTTGGCCTCCCGTGAGCTATATCACACGTTTTCATGGCCCAGCGACCATTTTTATGTCCGCGTTCCGCCACACGTGTTTTTGTCTCCGGAGCACCTTAAAGCGGTTCTTGGCCTCCCGCGAGCTATATCACACATTTCCGTGGCCAAACAACCAATTTTATGTATCCGACCAGCCACCTTCGTTTTAGACCGGGGAGGCCGTTATGGCATTTTTTGCCACCCGTGAGCTATAGCACACGATTTTATGGAAACCTAGACCCTAAATCCTATCCCTAAACCCTAAACCTAAACATCGAAACTAAAGAATTTTAGTGTCGAAACCATGGTAAAATGAATATTGAGTCTCCCAACCATATCAACTTTCCTGACATAGTAGAATTTTAGTGTCCAAACCATAGTACACATTTTGGTCCCCGGAGGCCGGTAAGGCTATTTTTGGCCTCCCGTGACACATGTTTTCATCGTCAAACACGATTTCATGCCTCCCGTCTGCCACCCATGATTTGGCCACTGAGACTGCTAGGGTTGATTATGGCCTCCCGTAAGCTATAGCACACGTTTTCATGGTCGAGCGACTATTTTTAAGTACGTGTTCCACCACCCGCGTTTTGGTCCCCAAAGCACCTTAAAGTTGTTCTTGGCCTCTCACGAGCTGTAGGGTTTAGGGTTTAGGATTTAGGTTTTAGGGCCTCCCGTGACACATGTTTTTGTCGTCGAACAGCGATTTCGTGCCTCCCGTCCGCCACCCATGATTTGACCATTGAGACTGGTAAGGCTGTTTTGGCCTCCCGTGAGCTATAGCACACGTTTTCATGGCCCAGCGACCATTTTTATGTCCGCGTTCATGCCTCCCGTCCGCCACCCATGATTTGGCCACTGAGACTGCAAAGGGTGTTTATGGCCTCCCGTAAGTTATAGCACACGTTTTCATGGTCGAGCGACCATTTTTAAGTACGTGTTCCACCACCCGCGTTTTGGTCCCCAGAGCACCTTAAAGTTGTTCTTGGCCTCCCACGAGCTGTAGGGTTTAGGGTTTAGGGCCTCCCGTAACACATGTTTTTGTCGCCGAACAGCGATTTCGTGCCTCCCGTCCGCCACCCATGATTTGACCATTGAGACTGGTAAGGCTGTTTTGGCCTCCCGTGAGCTATATCACACGTTTTCATGGCCCAGCGACCATTTTTATGTCCGCGTTCCGCCACACGTGTTTTTGTCCCCGGAGCACCTTAAAGCGGTTCTTGGCCTCCCGCGAGCTATATCACACATTTCCGTGGCCAAACAACCAATTTTATGTATCCGACCAGCCACCTTCGTTTTAGACCGGGCAGGCCGTTATGGCATTTTTTGCCACCTGTGAGCTATAACACACGATTTTATGGAAACCTAGACCCTAAATCCTATCCCTAAACCCTAAACCTAAACATTGACACTAAAGGATTTTAGTGTCGAAACCATGGTAAAATGAATATTGAGTCTCCCAACCATATCAACTTTGTTGACATAGTAGAATTTTAGTGTCCAAACCATAGTACACATTTTGGTCCCCGTAGGCCGGTAAGGCTATTTTTGGCCTCCCGTGACACATGTTTTCATCGTCAAACACGATTTCATGCCTCCCGTCCGCCATCCATGATTTGGCCACTGAGACTGCTAAGGTTGTTTATGGCCTCCCGTAAGCTATAGCACACGTTTTCATGGTCGAGCGACTATTTTTAAGTACGTGTTCCACCACCCGCGTTTTGGTCCCCAAAGCACCTTAAAGTTGTTCTTGGCCTCCCACGAGCTGTAGGGTTTAGGGTTTAGGATTTAGGTTTTAGGGCCTCCCGTGACACATGTTTTTGTCGTCGAACAGCGATTTCGTGCCTCCCGTCCGCCACCCATGATTTGACCATTGAGACTGGTAAGGCTGTTTTGGCCTCCCGTGAGCTATAACACAAGTTTTCATGGCCCAGCGACCATTTTTATGTCCGCGTTCCGCCACACGTGTTTTTGTCCCCGGAGCACCTTAAAGCGGTTCTCGGCCTCCCGCGAGCTATATCACACATTTTTGTGGCCCAACAGCCAATTTTATGTATCCGACCTGCCACCTTCGTTTTAGACCGGGGAGGCCGTTATGGCATTTTTTGCCACCCGTGAGCTATAGCACACGATTTTATGGAAACCTAGACCCTAAATCCTATCCCTAAACCTAAACATCGACACTAAAGGATTTTAGTGTCGAAACCATGGTAAAGTGAAATTTGAGTCTCTCAACCATATCTACTTTGCTGACATAGTAGAATTTTAGTGTCCAAACCATAGTTCACATTTTGGTCCCCGGAGGCCGGTAAGGCTATTTTTGGCCTCCCGTGACACATGTTTTCATCGTCAAACAACGATTTCATGCCTCCCGTCCACCACCCATGATTTGGCTACTGAGACTGCACAGGGTGTTTATGGCCTCCCGTAAGCTTTAGCACACGTTTTCATGGTCGAGCGACCATTTTTAAGTACTTGTTCCACCACCCGCGTTTTGGTCCCTAGAGCACCTTAAAGTTGTTTTTGGCCTCCCACGAGCTGTAGGGTTTTTAGGGTTTATGTTTTAGGGCCTCCCGTGACACATGTTTTTGTCGCCGAACAGCGATTTCGTGCCACCCGTCCGCCACCCATGACTTGACCATTGAGACTGGTAAGGCTGTTTTGGCCTCCCGTGAGCTATATCACACGTTTTCATGGCCCAGCGACCATTTTTATGTCCGCGTTCCGCCACACGTGTTTTTGTCTCCGGAGCACCTTAAAGCGGTTCTTAGCCTCCCGCGAGCTATATCACACATTTCCGTGGCCAAACAACCAATTTTATGTATCCGACCAGCCACCTTCGTTTTAGACCGGGGAGGCCGTTAAGGCATTTTTTGCCACCCGTGAGCTATAGCACACGATTTTATGGAAACCTAGACCCTAAATCCTATCCCTAAACCCTAAACCTAAACATCGAAACTAAAGAATTTTAGTGTCGAAACCATGGTAAAATGAATATTGAGTCTCCCAACCATATCAACTTTGCTGACATAGTAGAATTTTAGTGTCCAAACCATAGTACACATTTTGGTCCCCGGAGGCCGGTAAGGCTATTTTTGGCCTCCCGTGACACATGTTTTCATCGTCAAACACGATTTCATGCCTCCCGTCTGCCACCCATGATTTGGCCACTGAGACTGCTAGGGTTGATTATGGCCTCCCGTAAGCTATAGCACACGTTTTCATGGTCGAGCGACTATTTTTAAGTACGTGTTCCACCACCCGCGTTTTGGTCCCCAAAGCACCTTAAAGTTGTTCTTGGCCTCTCACGAGCTGTAGGGTTTAGGGTTTAGGATTTAGGTTTTAGGGCCTCCCGTGACACATGTTTTTGTCGTCGAACAGCGATTTCGTGCCTCCCGTCCACCACCCATGATTTGACCATTGAGACTGGTAAGGCTGTTTTGGCCTCCCGTGAGCTATAGCACACGTTTTCATGGCCCAGCGACCATTTTTATGTCCGCGTTCATGCCTCCCGTCCGCCACCCATGATTTGGCCACTGAGACTGCAAAGGGTGTTTATGGCCTCCCGTAAGTTATAGCACACGTTTTCATGGTCGGGCGACCATTTTTAAGTACGTGTTCCACCACCCGCGTTTTGGTCCCCAGAGCACCTTAAAGTTGTTCTTGGCCTCCCACGAGCTGTAGGGTTTAGGGTTTAGGGTTTAGGGCCTCCCGTAACACATGTTTTTGTCGCCGAACAGCGATTTCGTGCCTCCCGTCCGCCACCCATGATTTGACCATTGAGACTGGTAAGGCTGTTTTGGCCTCCCGTGAGCTATATCACACGTTTTCATGGCCCAGCGACCATTTTTATGTCCGCGTTCCGCCACACGTGTTTTTGTCCCCGGAGCACCTTAAAGCGGTTCTTGGCCTCCCGCGAGCTATATCACACATTTCCGTGGCCAAACAACCAATTTTATGTATCCGACCAGCCACCTTCGTTTTAGACCGGGCAGGCCGTTATGGCATTTTTTGCCACCTGTGAGCTATAGCACACGATTTTATGGAAACCTAGACCCTAAATCCTATCCCTAAACCCTAAACCTAAACATCGACACTAAAGGATTTTAGTGTCGAAACCATGGTAAAATGAATATTGAGTCTCCCAACCATATCAACTTTGTTGACATAGTAGAATTTTAGTGTCCAAACCATAGTACACATTTTGGTCCTCGTAGGCCGGTAAGGCTATTTTTGGCCTCCCGTGACACATGTTTTCATCGTCAAACACGATTTCATGCCTCCCGTCCGCCATCCATGATTTGGCCACTGAGACTGCTAAGGTTGTTTATGGCCTCCCGTAAGCTATAGCACACGTTTTCATGGTCGAGCGACTATTTTTAAGTACGTGTTCCACCACCCGCGTTTTGGTCCCCAAAGCACCTTAAAGTTGTTCTTGGCCTCCCACGAGCTGTAGGGTTTAGGGTTTAGGATTTAGGTTTTAGGGCCTCCCGTGACACATGTTTTTGTCGTCGAACAGCGATTTCGTGCCTCCCGTCCGCCACCCATGATTTGACCATTGAGACTGGTAAGGCTGTTTTGGCCTCCCGTGAGCTATAACACACGTTTTCATGGCCCAGCGACCATTTTTATGTCCGCGTTCCGCCACACGTGTTTTTGTCCCCGGAGCACCTTAAAGCGGTTCTTGGCCTCCCGCGAGCTATATCACACATTTTTGTGGCCAAACAGCCAATTTTTTGTATCCGACCTGCCACCTTCGTTTTAGACCGGGGAGGCCGTTATGGCATTTTTTTGCCACCCGTGAGCTATAGCACACGATTTTATGGAAACCTAGACCCTAAATCCTATCCCTAAACCTAAACATCGACACTAAAGGATTTTAGTGTCGAAACCATGGTAAAATGAAATTTGAGTCTCCCAACCATATCTACTTTGCTGACATAGTAGAATTTTAGTGTCCAAACCATAGTTCACATTTTGGTCCCCGGAGGCCGGTAAGGCTATTTTTGGCCTCCCGTGACACATGTTTTCATCGTCAAACAACGATTTCATGCCTCCCATCCACCACCCATGATTTGGCTACTGAGACTGCACAGGGTGTTTATGGCCTCCCGTAAGCTTTAGCACACGTTTTCATGGTCGAGCGACCATTTTTAAGTACGTGTTCCACCACCCGCGTTTTGGTCCCTAGAGCACCTTAAAGTTGTTTTTGGCCTCCCACGAGTTGTAGGGTTTTTAGGGTTTAGGTTTTAGGGCCTCCCGTGACACATGTTTTTGTCGCCGAACAGCGATTTCGTGCCACCCGTCCGCCACCCATGATTTGACCATTGAGACTGGTAAGGCTGTTTTGGCCTCCCGTGAGCTATATCACACGTTTTCATGGCCCAGCGACCATTTTTATGTCCGCGTTCCGCCACACGTGTTTTTGTCTCCGGAGCACCTTAAAGCGGTTCTTGGCCTCCCGCGAGCTATATCACACATTTCCGTGGCCAAACAACCAATTTTATGTATCCGACCAGCCACCTTCGTTTTAGACCGGGGAGGCCGTTATGGCATTTTTTGCCACCCGTGAGCTATAGCACACGATTTTATGGAAACCTAGACCCTAAATCCTATCCCTAAACCCTAAACCTAAACATCGAAACTAAAGAATTTTAGTGTCGAAACCATGGTAAAATGAATATTGAGTCTCCCAACCATATCAACTTTGCTGACATAGTAGAATTTTAGTGTCCAAACCATAGTACACATTTTGGTCCCCGGAGGCCGGTAAGGCTATTTTTGGCCTCCCGTGACACATGTTTTCATCGTCAAACACGATTTCATGCCTCCCGTCTGCCACCCATGATTTGGCCACTGAGACTGCTAGGGTTGATTATGGCCTCCAGTAAGCTATAGCACACGTTTTCATGGTCGAGCGACTATTTTTAAGAACGTGTTCCACCACCCGCGTTTTGGTCCCCAAAGCACCTTAAAGTTGTTCTTGGCCTCTCACGAGCTGTAGGGTTTAGGGTTTAGGATTTAGGTTTTAGGGCCTCCCGTGACACATGTTTTTGTCGTCGAACAGCGATTTCGTGCCTCCCGTCCGCCACCCATGATTTGACCATTGAGACTGGTAAGGCTGTTTTGGCCTCCCGTGAGCTATAGCTCACGTTTTCATGGCCCAGCGACCATTTTTATGTCCGCGTTCATGCCTCCCGTTCGCCACCCATGATTTGGCCACTGAGACTGCAAAGGGTGTTTATGGCCTCCCGTAAGTTATAGCACACGTTTTCATGGTCGAGCGACCATTTTTAAGTACGTGTTCCACCACCCGCGTTTTGGTCCCCAGAGCACCTTAAAGTTGTTCTTGGCCTCCCACGAGCTGTAGGGTTTAGGGTTTAGGGTTTAGGGCCTCCCGTAACACATGTTTTTGTCGCCGAACAGCGATTTCGTGCCTCCCGTCCGCCACCCATGATTTGACCATTGAGACTGGTAAGGCTGTTTTGGCCTCCCGTGAGCTATATCACACGTTTTCATGGCCCAGCGACCATTTTTATGTCCGCGTTCCGCCACACGTGTTTTTGTCCCCGGAGCACCTTAAAGCGGTTCTTGGCCTCCCGCGAGCTATATCACACATTTCCGTGGCCAAACAACCAATTTTATGTATCCGACCAGCCACCTTCGTTTTAGACCGGGCAGGCCGTTATGGCATTTTTTGCCACCTGTGAGCTATAGCACACGATTTTATGGAAACCTAGACCCTAAATCCTATCCCTAAACCCTAAACCTAAACATCGACACTAAAGGATTTTAGTGTCGAAACCATGGTAAAATGAATATTGAGTCTCCCAACCATATCAACTTTGTTGACATAGTAGAATTTTAGTGTCCAAACCATAGTACACATTTTGGTCCCCGTAGGCCGGTAAGGCTATTTTTGGCCTCCCGTGACACATGTTTTCATCGTCAAACACGATTTCATGCCTCCCGTCCGCCATCCATGATTTGGCCACTGAGACTGCTAAGGTTGTTTATGGCCTCCCGTAAGCTATAACACACGTTTTCATGGTCGAGCGACTATTTTTAAGTACGTGTTCCACCACCCGCGTTTTGGTCCCCAAAGCACCTTAAAGTTGTTCTTGGCCTCCCACGAGCTATAGGGTTTAGGGTTTAGGATTTAGGTTTTAGGGCCTCCCATGACACATGTTTTTGTCGTCGAACAGCGATTTCGTGCCTCCCGTCCGCCACCCATGATTTGACCATTGAGACTGGTAAGGCTGTTTTGGCCTCCCGTGAGCTATAGCACACGTTTTCATGGCCCAGCGACCATTTTTATGTCCGCGTTCCTCCACACGTGTTTTTGTCCCCGGAGCACCTTAAAGCGGTTCTTGGCCTCCCGCGAGCTATATCACACATTTTTGTGGCCAAACAGCCAATTTTATGTATCCGACCTGCCACCTTCGTTTTAGACCGGGGAGGCCGTTATGGCATTTTTTTGCCACCCGTGAGCTATAGCACACGATTTTATGGAAACCTAGACCCTAAATCCTATCCCTAAACCTAAACATCGACACTAAAGGATTTTAGTGTCGAAACCATGGTAAAATGAAATTTGAGTCTCCCAACCATATCTACTTTGCTGACATAGTAGAATTTTAGTGTCCAAACCATAGTTCACATTTTGGTCCCCGGAGGCCGGTAAGGCTATTTTTGGCCTCCCGTGACACATGTTTTCATCGTCAAACAACGATTTCATGCCTCCCATCCACCACCCATGATTTGGCTACTGAGACTGCACAGGGTGTTTATGGCCTCCCGTAAGCTTTAGCACACGTTTTCATGGTCGAGCGACCATTTTTAAGTACGTGTTCCACCACCCGCGTTTTGGTCCCTAGAGCACCTTAAAGTTGTTTTTGGCCTCCCACGAGCTGTAGGGTTTTTAGGGTTTAGGTTTTAGGGCCTCCCGTGACACATGTTTTTGTCGCCGAACAGCGATTTCGTGCCACCCGTCCGCCACCCATGATTTGACCATTGAGACTGGTAAGGCTGTTTTGGCCTCCCGTGAGCTATATCACACGTTTTCATGGCCCAGCGACCATTTTTATGTCCGCGTTCCGCCACACGTGTTTTTGTCTCCGGAGCACCTTAAAGCGGTTCTTGGCCTCCCGCGAGCTATATCACACATTTCCGTGGCCAAACAACCAATTTTATGTATCCGACCAGCCACCTTCGTTTTAGACCGGGGAGGCCGTTATGGCATTTTTTGCCACCCGTGAGCTATAGCACACGAATTTATGGAAACCTAGACCCTAAATCCTATCCCTAAACCCTAAACCTAAACATCGAAACTAAAGAATTTTAGTGTCGAAACCATGGCAAAATGAATATTGAGTCTCCCAACCATATCAACTTTGCTGACATAGTAGAATTTTAGTGTCCAAACCATAGTACACATTTTGGTCCCCGGAGGCCGGTAAGGCTATTTTTGGCCTCCCGTGACACATGTTTTCATCGTCAAACACGATTTCATGCCTCCCGTCTGCCACCCATGATTTGGCCACTGAGACTGCTAGGGTTGATTATGGCCTCCCGTAAGCTATAGCACATGTTTTCATGGTCGAGCGACTATTTTTAAGTACGTGTTCCACCACCCGCGTTTTGGTCCCCAAAGCACCTTAAAGTTGTTCTTGGCCTCTCACGAGCTGTAGGGTTTAGGGTTTAGGATTTAGGTTTTAGGGCCTCCCGTCACACATGTTTTTGTCGTCGAACAGCGATTTTGTGCCTCCCGTCCGCCACCCATGATTTGACCATTGAGACTGGTAAGGCTGTTTTGGCCTCCCGTGAGCTATAGCTCACGTTTTCATGGCCCAGCGACCATTTTTATGTCCGCGTTCATGCCTCCCGTCCGCCACCCATGATTTGGCCACTGAGACTGCAAAGGGTGTTTATGGCCTCCCGTAAGTTATAGCACACGTTTTCATGGTCGAGCGACCATTTTTAAGTACGTGTTCCACCACCCGCGTTTTGGTCCCCAGAGCACCTTAAAGTTGTTCTTGGCCTCCCACGAGCTGTAGGGTTCAGGGTTTAGGGTTTAGGGCCTCCCGTAACACATGTTTTTGTCGCCGAACAGCGATTTCGTGCCTCCCGTCCGCCACCCATGATTTGACCATTGAGACTGGTAAGGCTGTTTTGGCCTCCCATGAGCTATATCACACGTTTTCATGGCCCAGCGACCATTTTTATGTCCGCGTTCCGCCACACGTGTTTTTGTCCCCGGAGCACCTTAAAGCGGTTCTTGGCCTCCCGCGAGCTATATCACACATTTCCGTGGCCAAACAACCAATTTTATGTATCCGACCAGCCACCTTCGTTTTAGACCGGGCAGGCCGTTATGGCATTTTTTGCCACCTGTGAGCTATAGCACACGATTTTATGGAAACCTAGACCCTAAATCCTATCCCTAAACCCTAAACCTAAACATCGACACTAAAGGATTTTAGTGTCGAAACCATGGTAAAATGAATATTGAGTCTCCCAACCATATCAACTTTGTTGACATAGTAGAATTTTAGTGTCCAAACCATAGTACACATTTTGGTCCCCGTAGGCCGGTAAGGCTATTTTTGGCCTCCCGTGACACATGTTTTCATCGTCAAACACGATTTCATGCCTCCCGTCTGCCACCCATGATTTGGCCACTGAGACTGCTAGGGTTGATTATGGCCTCCCGTAAGCTATAGCACACGTTTTCATGGTCGAGCGACTATTTTTAAGTACGTGTTCCACCACCCGCGTTTTGGTCCCCAAAGCACCTTAAAGTTGTTCTTGGCCTCTCACGAGCTGTAGGGTTTAGGGTTTAGGATTTAGGTTTTAGGGCCTCCCGTGACACATGTTTTTGTCGTCGAACAGCGATTTCGTGCCTCCCGTCCGCCACCCATGATTTGACCATTGAGACTGGTAAGGCTGTTTTGGCCTCCCGTGAGCTATAGCACACGTTTTCATGGCCCAGCGACCATTTTTATGTCCGCGTTCATGCCTCCCGTCCGCCACCCATGATTTGGCCACTGAGACTGCAAAGGGTGTTTATGGCCTCCCGTAAGTTATAGCACACGTTTTCATGGTCGGGCGACCATTTTTAAGTACGTGTTCCACCACCCGCGTTTTGGTCCCCAGAGCACCTTAAAGTTGTTCTTGGCCTCCCACGAGCTGTAGGGTTTAGGGTTTAGGGTTTAGGGCCTCCCGTAACACATGTTTTTGTCGCCGAACAGCGATTTCGTGCCTCCCGTCCGCCACCCATGATTTGACCATTGAGACTGGTAAGGCTGTTTTGGCCTCCCGTGAGCTATATCACACGTTTTCATGGCCCAGCGACCATTTTTATGTCCGCGTTCCGCCACACGTGTTTTTGTCCCCGGAGCACCTTAAAGCGGTTCTTGGCCTCCCGCGAGCTATATCACACATTTCCGTGGCCAAACAACCAATTTTATGTATCCGACCAGCCACCTTCGTTTTAGACCGGGCAGGCCGTTATGGCATTTTTTGCCACCTGTGAGCTATAGCACACGATTTTATGGAAACCTAGACCCTAAATCCTATCCCTAAACCCTAAACCTAAACATCGACACTAAAGGATTTTAGTGTCGAAACCATGGTAAAATGAATATTGAGTCTCCCAACCATATCAACTTTGTTGACATAGTAGAATTTTAGTGTCCAAACCATAGTACACATTTTGGTCCTCGTAGGCCGGTAAGGCTATTTTTGGCCTCCCGTGACACATGTTTTCATCGTCAAACACGATTTCATGCCTCCCGTCCGCCATCCATGATTTGGCCACTGAGACTGCTAAGGTTGTTTATGGCCTCCCGTAAGCTATAGCACACGTTTTCATGGTCGAGCGACTATTTTTAAGTACGTGTTCCACCACCCGCGTTTTGGTCCCCAAAGCACCTTAAAGTTGTTCTTGGCCTCCCACGAGCTGTAGGGTTTAGGGTTTAGGATTTAGGTTTTAGGGCCTCCCGTGACACATGTTTTTGTCGTCGAACAGCGATTTCGTGCCTCCCGTCCGCCACCCATGATTTGACCATTGAGACTGGTAAGGCTGTTTTGGCCTCCCGTGAGCTATAACACACGTTTTCATGGCCCAGCGACCATTTTTATGTCCGCGTTCCGCCACACGTGTTTTTGTCCCCGGAGCACCTTAAAGCGGTTCTTGGCCTCCCGCGAGCTATATCACACATTTTTGTGGCCAAACAGCCAATTTTTTGTATCCGACCTGCCACCTTCGTTTTAGACCGGGGAGGCCGTTATGGCATTTTTTTGCCACCCGTGAGCTATAGCACACGATTTTATGGAAACCTAGACCCTAAATCCTATCCCTAAACCTAAACATCGACACTAAAGGATTTTAGTGTCGAAACCATGGTAAAATGAAATTTGAGTCTCCCAACCATATCTACTTTGCTGACATAGTAGAATTTTAGTGTCCAAACCATAGTTCACATTTTGGTCCCCGGAGGCCGGTAAGGCTATTTTTGGCCTCCCGTGACACATGTTTTCATCGTCAAACAACGATTTCATGCCTCCCATCCACCACCCATGATTTGGCTACTGAGACTGCACAGGGTGTTTATGGCCTCCCGTAAGCTTTAGCACACGTTTTCATGGTCGAGCGACCATTTTTAAGTACGTGTTCCACCACCCGCGTTTTGGTCCCTAGAGCACCTTAAAGTTGTTTTTGGCCTCCCACGAGTTGTAGGGTTTTTAGGGTTTAGGTTTTAGGGCCTCCCGTGACACATGTTTTTGTCGCCGAACAGCGATTTCGTGCCACCCGTCCGCCACCCATGATTTGACCATTGAGACTGGTAAGGCTGTTTTGGCCTCCCGTGAGCTATATCACACGTTTTCATGGCCCAGCGACCATTTTTATGTCCGCGTTCCGCCACACGTGTTTTTGTCTCCGGAGCACCTTAAAGCGGTTCTTGGCCTCCCGCGAGCTATATCACACATTTCCGTGGCCAAACAACCAATTTTATGTATCCGACCAGCCACCTCCGTTTTAGACCGGGGAGGCCGTTATGGCATTTTTTGCCACCCGTGAGCTATAGCACACGATTTTATGGAAACCTAGACCCTAAATCCTATCCCTAAACCCTAAACCTAAACATCGAAACTAAAGAATTTTAGTGTCGAAACCATGGTAAAATGAATATTGAGTCTCCCAACCATATCAACTTTGCTGACATAGTAGAATTTTAGTGTCCAAACCATAGTACACATTTTGGTCCCCGGAGGCCGGTAAGGCTATTTTTGGCCTCCCGTGACACATGTTTTCATCGTCAAACACGATTTCATGCCTCCCGTCTGCCACCCATGATTTGGCCACTGAGACTGCTAGGGTTGATTATGGCCTCCAGTAAGCTATAGCACACGTTTTCATGGTCGAGCGACTATTTTTAAGTACGTGTTCCACCACCCGCGTTTTGGTCCCCAAAGCACCTTAAAGTTGTTCTTGGCCTCTCACGAGCTGTAGGGTTTAGGGTTTAGGATTTAGGTTTTAGGGCCTCCCGTGACACATGTTTTTGTCGTCGAACAGCGATTTCGTGCCTCCCGTCCGCCACCCATGATTTGACCATTGAGACTGGTAAGGCTGTTTTGGCCTCCCGTGAGCTATAGCTCACGTTTTCATGGCCCAGCGACCATTTTTATGTCCGCGTTCATGCCTCCCGTCCGCCACCCATGATTTGGCCACTGAGACTACAAAGGGTGTTTATGGCCTCCCGTAAGTTATAGCACACGTTTTCATGGTCGAGCGACCATTTTTAAGTACGTGTTCCACCACCCGCATTTTGGTCCCCAGAGCACCTTAAAGTTGTTCTTGGCCTCCCACGAGCTGTAGGGTTTAGGGTTTAGGGTTTAGGGCCTCCCGTAACACATGTTTTTGTCGCCGAACAGCGATTTCGTGCCTCCCGTCCGCCACCCATGATTTGACCATTGAGACTGGTAAGGCTGTTTTGGCCTCCCGTGAGCTATATCACACGTTTTCATGGCCCAGCGACCATTTTTATGTCCGCGTTCCGCCACACGTGTTTTTGTCCCCGGAGCACCTTAAAGCGGTTCTTGGCCTCCCGCGAGCTATATCACACATTTCCGTGGCCAAACAACCAATTTTATGTATCCGACCAGCCACCTTCGTTTTAGACCGGGCAGGCCGTTATGGCATTTTTTGCCACCTGTGAGCTATAGCACACGATTTTATGGAAACCTAGACCCTAAATCCTATCCCTAAACCCTAAACCTAAACATCGACACTAAAGGATTTTAGTGTCGAAACCATGGTAAAATGAATATTGAGTCTCCCAACCATATCAACTTTGTTGACATAGTAGAATTTTAGTGTCCAAACCATAGTACACATTTTGGTCCCCGTAGGCCGGTAAGGCTATTTTTGGCCTCCCGTGACACATGTTTTCATCGTCAAACACGATTTCATGCCTCCCGTCCGCCATCCATGATTTGGCCACTGAGACTGCTAAGGTTGTTTATGGCCTCCCGTAAGCTATATCACACGTTTTCATGGTCGAGCGACTATTTTTAAGTACGTGTTCCACCACCCGCGTTTTGGTCCCCAAAGCACCTTAAAGTTGTTCTTGGCCTCCCACGAGCTGTAGGGTTTAGGGTTTAGGATTTAGGTTTTAGGGCCTCCCGTGACACATGTTTTTGTCGTCGAACAGTGATTTCGTGCCTCCCGTCCGCCACCCATGATTTGACCATTGAGACTGGTAAGGCTGTTTTGGCCTCCCGTGAGCTATAGCACACGTTTTCATGGCCCAGCGACCATTTTTATGTCCGCGTTCCGCCACACGTGTTTTTGTCCCCGGAGCACCTTAAAGCGGTTCTTGGCCTCCCGCGAGCTATATCACACATTTTTGTGGCCAAACAGCCAATTTTTTGTATCCGACCTGCCACCTTCGTTTTAGACCGGGGAGGCCGTTATGGCATTTTTTTGCCACCCGTGAGCTATAGCACACGATTTTATGGAAACCTAGACCCTAAATCCTATCCCTAAACCTAAACATCGACACTAAAGGATTTTAGTGTCGAAACCATGGTAAAATGAAATTTGAGTCTCCCAACCATATCTACTTTGCTGACATAGTAGAATTTTAGTGTCCAAACCATAGTTCACATTTTGGTCCCCGGAGGCCGGTAAGGCTATTTTTGGCCTCCCGTGACACATGTTTTCATCGTCAAACAACGATTTCATGCCTCCCATCCACCACCCATGATTTGGCTACTGAGACTGCACAGGGTGTTTATGGCCTCCCGTAAGCTTTAGCACACGTTTTCATGGTCGAGCGACCATTTTTAAGTACGTGTTCCACCACCCGCGTTTTGGTCCCTAGAGCACCTTAAAGTTGTTTTTGGCCTCCCACGAGCTGTAGGGTTTTTAGGGTTTAGGTTTTAGGGCCTCCCGTGACACATGTTTTTGTCGCCGAACAGCGATTTCGTGCCACCCGTCCGCCACCCATGATTTGACCATTGAGACTGGTAAGGCTGTTTTGGCCTCCCGTGAGCTATATCACACGTTTTCATGGCCCAGCGACCATTTTTATGTCCGCGTTCCGCCACACGTGTTTTTGTCTCCGAGCACCTTAAAGCGGTTCTTGGCCTCCCGCGAGCTATATCACACATTTCCGTGGCCAAACAACCAATTTTATGTATCCGACCAGCCACCTTCGTTTTAGACCGGGGAGGCCGTTATGGCATTTTTTGCCACCCGTGAGCTATAGCACACGATTTTATGGAAACCTAGACCCTAAATCCTATCCCTAAACCCTAAACCTAAACATCGAAACTAAAGAATTTTAGTGTCGAAACCATGGTAAAATGAATATTGAGTCTCCCAACCATATCAACTTTGCTGACATAGTAGAATTTTAGTGTCCAAACCATAGTACACATTTTGGTCCCCGGAGGCCGGTAAGGCTATTTTTGGCCTCCCGTGACACATGTTTTCATCGTCAAACACGATTTCATGCCTCCCGTCTGCCACCCATGATTTGGCCACTGAGACTGCTAGGGTTGATTATGGCCTCCCGTAAGCTATAGCACACGTTTTCATGGTCGAGCGACTATTTTTAAGAACGTGTTCCACCACCCGCGTTTTGGTCCCCAAAGCACCTTAAAGTTGTTCTTGGCCTCTCACGAGCTGTAGGGTTTAGGGTTTAGGATTTAGGTTTTAGGGCCTCCCGTGACACATGTTTTTGTCGTCGAACAGCGATTTCGTGCCTCCCGTCCGCCACCCATGATTTGACCATTGAGACTGGTAAGGCTGTTTTGGCCTCCCGTGAGCTATAGCTCACGTTTTCATGGCCCAGCGACCATTTTTATGTCCGCGTTCATGCCTCCCGTTCGCCACCCATGATTTGGCCACTGAGACTGCAAAGGGTGTTTATGGCCTCCCGTAAGTTATAGCACACGTTTTCATGGTCGAGCGACCATTTTTAAGTACGTGTTCCACCACCCGCGTTTTGGTCCCCAGAGCACCTTAAAGTTGTTCTTGGCCTCCCACGAGCTGTAGGGTTTAGGGTTTAGGGTTTAGGGCCTCCCGTAACACATGTTTTTGTCGCCGAACAGCGATTTCGTGCCTCCCGTCCGCCACCCATGATTTGACCATTGAGACTGGTAAGGCTGTTTTGGCCTCCCGTGAGCTATATCACACGTTTTCATGGCCCAGCGACCATTTTTATGTCCGCGTTCCGCCACACGTGTTTTTGTCCCCGGAGCACCTTAAAGCGGTTCTTGGCCTCCCGCGAGCTATATCACACATTTCCGTGGCCAAACAACCAATTTTATGTATCCGACCAGCCACCTTCGTTTTAGACCGGGCAAGCCGTTATGGCATTTTTTGCCACCTGTGAGCTATAGCACACGATTTTATGGAAACCTAGACCCTAAATCCTATCCCTAAACCCTAAACCTAAACATCGACACTAAAGGATTTTAGTGTCGAAACCATGGTAAAATGAATATTGAGTCTCCCAACCATATCAACTTTGTTGACATAGTAGAATTTTAGTGTCCAAACCATAGTACACATTTTGGTCCCCGTAGGCCGGTAAGGCTATTTTTGGCCTCCCGTGACACATGTTTTCATCGTCAAACACGATTTCATGCCTCCCGTCCGCCATCCATGATTTGGCCACTGAGACTGCTAAGGTTGTTTATGGCCTCCCGTAAGCTATAGCACACGTTTTCATGGTCGAGCGACTATTTTTAAGTACGTGTTCCACCACCCGCGTTTTGGTCCCCAAAGCACCTTAAAGTTGTTCTTGGCCTCCCACGAGCTATAGGGTTTAGGGTTTAGGATTTAGGTTTTAGGGCCTCCCATGACACATGTTTTTGTCGTCGAACAGCGATTTCGTGCCTCCCGTCCGCCACCCATGATTTGACCATTGAGACTGGTAAGGCTGTTTTGGCCTCCCGTGAGCTATAGCACACGTTTTCATGGCCCAGCGACCATTTTTATGTCCGTGTTCCGCCACACGTGTTTTTGTCCCCGGAGCACCTTAAAGCGGTTCTTGGCCTCCCGCGAGCTATATCACACATTTTTGTGGCCAAACAGCCAATTTTATGTATCCGACCTGCCACCTTCGTTTTAGACCGGGGAGGCCGTTATGGCATTTTTTTGCCACCCGTGAGCTATAGCACACGATTTTATGGAAACCTAGACCCTAAATCCTATCCCTAAACCTAAACATCGACACTAAAGGATTTTATTGTCGAAACCATGGTAAAATGAAATTTGAGTCTCCCAACCATATCTACTTTGCTGACATAGTAGAATTTTAGTGTCCAAACCATAGTTCACATTTTGGTCCCCGGAGGCCGGTAAGGCTATTTTTGGCCTCCCGTGACACATGTTTTCATCGTCAAACAACGATTTCATGCCTCCCATCCACCACCCATGATTTGGCTACTGAGACTGCACAGGGTGTTTATGGCCTCCCGTAAGCTTTAGCACACGTTTTCATGGTCGAGCGACCATTTTTAAGTACGTGTTCCACCACCCGCGTTTTGGTCCCTAGAGCACCTTAAAGTTGTTTTTGGCCTCCCACGAGCTGTAGGGTTTTTAGGGTTTAGGTTTTAGGGCCTCCCGTGACACATGTTTTTGTCGCCGAACAGCGATTTCGTGCCACCCGTCCGCCACCCATGATTTGACCATTGAGACTGGTAAGGCTGTTTTGGCCTCCCGTGAGCTATATCACACGTTTTCATGGCCCAGCGACCATTTTTATGTCCGCGTTCCGCCACACGTGTTTTTGTCTCCGGAGCACCTTAAAGCGGTTCTTGGCCTCCCGCGAGCTATATCACACATTTCCGTGGCCAAACAACCAATTTTATGTATCCGACCAGCCACCTTCGTTTTAGACCGGGGAGGCCGTTATGGCATTTTTTGCCACCCGTGAGCTATAGCACACGAATTTATGGAAACCTAGACCCTAAATCCTATCCCTAAACCCTAAACCTAAACATCGAAACTAAAGAATTTTAGTGTCGAAACCATGGCAAAATGAATATTGAGTCTCCCAACCATATCAACTTTGCTGACATAGTAGAATTTTAGTGTCCAAACCATAGTACACATTTTGGTCCCCGGAGGCCGGTAAGGCTATTTTTGGCCTCCCGTGAAACATGTTTTCATCGTCAAACACGATTTCATGCCTCCCGTCTGCCACCCATGATTTGGCCACTGAGACTGCTAGGGTTGATTATGGCCTCCCGTAAGCTATAGCACATGTTTTCATGGTCGAGCGACTATTTTTAAGTACGTGTTCCACCACCCGCGTTTTGGTCCCCAAAGCACCTTAAAGTTGTTCTTGGCCTCTCACGAGCTGTAGGGTTTAGGGTTTAGGATTTAGGTTTTAGGGCCTCCCGTCACACATGTTTTTGTCGTCGAACAGCGATTTTGTGCCTCCCGTCCGCCACCCATGATTTGACCATTGAGACTGGTAAGGCAGTTTTGGCCTCCCGTGAGCTATAGCTCACGTTTTCATGGCCCAGCGACCATTTTTATGTCCGCGTTCATGCCTCCCGTCCGCCACCCATGATTTGGCCACTGAGACTGCAAAGGGTGTTTATGGCCTCCCGTAAGTTATAGCACACGTTTTCATGGTCGAGCGACCATTTTTAAGTACGTGTTCCACCACCCGCGTTTTGGTCCCCAGAGCACCTTAAAGTTGTTCTTGGCCTCCCACGAGCTGTAGGGTTCAGGGTTTAGGGTTTAGGGCCTCCCGTAACACATGTTTTTGTCGCCGAACAGCGATTTCGTGCCTCCCGTCCGCCACCCATGATTTGACCATTGAGACTGGTAAGGCTGTTTTGGCCTCCCATGAGCTATATCACACGTTTTCATGGCCCAGCGACCATTTTTATGTCCGCGTTCCGCCACACGTGTTTTTGTCCCCGGAGCACCTTAAAGCGGTTCTTTGCCTCCCGCGAGCTATATCACACATTTCCGTGGCCAAACAACCAATTTTATGTATCCGACCAGCCACCTTCGTTTTAGACCGGGCAGGCCGTTATGGCATTTTTTGCCACCTGTGAGCTATAGCACACGATTTTATGGAAACCTAGACCCTAAATCCTATCCCTAAACCCTAAACCTAAACATCGACACTAAAGGATTTTAGTGTCGAAACCATGGTAAAATGAATATTGAGTCTCCCAACCATATCAACTTTGTTGACATAGTAGAATTTTAGTGTCCAAACCATAGTACACATTTTGGTCCCCGTAGGCCGGTAAGGCTATTTTTGGCCTCCCGTGACACATGTTTTCATCGTCAAACACGATTTCATGCCTCCCGTCCGCCATCCATGATTTGGCCACTGAGACTGCTAAGGTTGTTTATGGCCTCCCGTAAGCTATAGCACACGTTTTCATGGTCGAGCGACTATTTTTAAGTACGTGTTCCACCACCCGCGTTTTGGTCCCCAAAGCACCTTAAAGTTGTTCTTGGCCTCCCACGAGCTGTAGGGTTTAGGGTTTAGGATTTAGGTTTTAGGGCCTCCCGTGACACATGTTTTTGTCGTCGAACAGCGATTTCGTGCCTCCCGTCCGCCACCCATGATTTGACCATTGAGACTGGTAAGGCTGTTTTGGCCTCCCGTGAGCTATAGCACACGTTTTCATGGCCCAGCGACCATTTTTATGTCCGCGTTCCGCCACACGTGTTTTTGTCCCCGGAGCACCTTAAAGCTGTTCTTGGCCTCCCGCGAGCTATATCACACATTTTTGTGGCCAAACAGCCAATTTTATGTATCCAACCTGCCACCTTCGTTTTAGACCGGGGAGGCCGTTATGGCATTTTTTTGCCACCCGTGAGCTATAGCACACGATTTTATGGAAACCTAGACCCTAAATCCTATCCCTAAACCTAAACATCGACACTAAAGGATTTTAGTGTCGAAACCATGGTAAAATGAAATTTGAGTCTCCCAACCATATCTACTTTGCTGACATAGTAGAATCTTAGTGTCCAAACCATAGTTCACATTTTGGTCCCCGGAGGCCGGTAAGGCTATTTTTGGCCTCCCGTGACACATGTTTTCATCGTCAAACAACGATTTCATGCCTCCCGTCCACCACCCATGATTTGGCTACTGAGACTGCACAGGGTGTTTATGGCCTCTCGTAAGCTTTAGCACACGTTTTCATGGTCGAGCGACCATTTTTAAGTACGTGTTCCACCACCCGCGTTTTGGTCCCTAGAGCACCTTAAAGTTGTTTTTGGCCTCCCACGAGCTGTAGGGTTTTTAGGGTTTAGGTTTTAGGGCCTCCCGTGACACATGTTTTTGTCGCCGAACAGCGATTTCGTGCCACCCGTCCGCCACCCATGATTTGACCATTGAGACTCGTAAGGCTGTTTTGGCCTCCCGTGAGCTATATCACACGTTTTCATGGCCCAGCGACCATTTTTATGTCCGCGTTCCGCCACACGTGTTTTTGTCTCCGGAGCACCTTAAAGCGGTTCTTGGCCTCCCGCGAGCTATATCACACATTTCCGTGGCCAAACAACCAATTTTATGTATCCGACCAGCCACCTTCGTTTTAGACCGGGGAGGCCGTTATGGCATTTTTTGCCACCCGTGAGCTATAGCACACGATTTTATGGAAACCTAGACCCTAAATCCTATCCCTAAACCCTAAACCTAAACATCGAAACTAAAGAATTTTAGTGTCGAAACCATGGTAAAATGAATATTGAGTCTCCCAACCATATCAACTTTGCTGACATAGTAGAATTTTAGTGTCCAAACCATAGTACACATTTTGGTCCCCAGAGGCCGGTAAGGCTATTTTTGGCCTCCCGTGACACATGTTTTCATCGTCAAACACGATTTCATGCCTCCCGTCTACCACCCATGATTTGGCCACTGAGACTGCTAGGGTTGATTATGGCCTCCCGTAAGCTATAGCACACGTTTTCATGGTCGAGCGACTATTTTTAAGTACGTGTTCCACCACCCGCGTTTTGGTCCCCAAAGCACCTTAAAGTTGTTCTTGGCCTCTCACGAGCTGTAGGGTTTAGGGTTTAGGATTTAGGTTTTAGGGCCTCCCGTGACACATGTTTTTGTCGTCGAACAGCGATTTCGTGCCTCCCGTCCGCCACCCATGATTTGACCATTGAGGCTGGTAAGGCTGTTTTGGCCTCCCGTGAGCTATAGCACACGTTTTCATGGCCCAGCGACCATTTTTATGTCCGCGTTCATGCCTCCCGACCGCCACCCATGATTTGGCCACTGAGACTGCAAAGGTTGTTTATGGCCACCCGTAAGTTATAGCACACGTTTTCATGGTCGAGCGACCATTTTTAAGTACGTGTTCCACCACCCGCGTTTTGGTCCCCAGAGCACCTTAAAGTTGTTCTTGGCCTCCCACGAGCTGTAGGGTTTAGGGTTTAGGGTTTAGGGCCTCCCGTAACACATGTTTTTGTCGCCGAACAGCGATTTCGTGCCTCCCGTCCGCCACCCATGATTTGACCATTGAGACTGGTAAGGCTGTTTTGGCCTCCCGTGAGCTATATCACACGTTTTCATGGCCCAGCGACCATTTTTATGTCCGCGTTCCGCCACACGTGTTTTTGTCCCCGGAGCACCTTAAAGCGGTTCTTGGCCTCCCGCGAGCTATATCACACATTTCCGTGGCCAAACAACCAATTTTATGTATCCGACCAGCCACCTTCGTTTTAGACCGGGCAGGCCGTTATGGCATTTTTTGCCACCTGTGAGCTATAGCACACGATTTTATGGAAACCTAGACCCTAAATCCTATCCCTAAACCCTAAACCTAAACATCGACACTAAAGGATTTTAGTGTCGAAACCATGGTAAAATGAATATTGAGTCTCCCAACCATATCAACTTTGTTGACATAGTAGAATTTTAGTGTCCAAACCATAGTACACATTTTGGTCCCCGTAGGCCGGTAAGGCTATTTTTGGCCTCCCGTGACACATGTTTTCATCGTCAAACACGATTTCATGCCTCCCGTCCGCCATCCATGATTTGGCCACTGAGACTGCTAAGGTTGTTTATGGCCTCCCGTAAGCTATAGCACACGTTTTCATGGTCGAGCGACTATTTTTAAGTACGTGTTCCACCACCCGCGTTTTGGTCCCCAAAGCACCTTAAAGTTGTTCTTGGCCTCCCACGAGCTGTAGGGTTTAGGGTTTAGGATTTAGGTTTTAGGGCCTCCCGTGACACGTGTTTTTGTCGTCGAACAGCGATTTCGTGCCTCCCGTCCGCCACCCATGATTTGACCATTGAGACTGGTAAGGCTGTATTGGCCTCCCGTGAGCTATAGCACACGTTTTCATGGCCCAGCGACCATTTTTATGTCCGCGTTCCGCCACACGTGTTTTTGTCCCCGGAGCACCTTAAAGCGGTTCTTGGCCTCCCGCGAGCTATATCACACATTTTTGTGGCCAAACAGCCAATTTTATGTATCCGACCTGCCACCTTCGTTTTAGACCGGGGAGGCCGTTATGGCATTTTTTGCCACCCGTGAGCTATAGCACACGATTTTATGGAAACCTAGACCCTAAATCCTATCCCTAAACCTAAACATCGACGCTAAAGGATTTTAGTGTCGAAACCATGGTAAAATGAAATTTGAGTCTCCCAACCATATCTACTTTGCTGACATAGTAGAATTTTAGTGTCCAAACCATAGTTCACATTTTGGTCCCCGGAGGCCGGTAAGGCTATTTTTGGCCTCCCGTGACACATGTTTTCATCGTCAAACAACGATTTCATGCCTCCCGTCCACCACCCATGATTTGGCTACTGAGACTGCACAGGGTGTTTATGGCCTCCCGTAAGCTTTAACACACGTTTTCATGGTCGAGCGACCATTTTTAAGTACGTGTTCCACCACCCGCGTTTTGGTCCCTAGAGCACCTTAAAGTTGTTTTTGGCCTCCCACGAGCTGTAGGGTTTTTAGGGTTTAGGTTTTAGGGCCTCCCGTGACACATGTTTTTGTCGCCGAACAGCGATTTCGTGCCACCCGTCTGCCACCCATGATTTGACCATTGAGACTGGTAAGGCTGTTTTGGCCTCCCGTGAGCTATATCACACGTTTTCATGGCCCAGCGACCATTTTTATGTCCGCGTTCCGCCACACGTGTTTTTGTCTCCGGAGCACCTTAAAGAGGTTCTTGGCCTCCCGCGAGCTATATCACACATTTCCGTGGCCAAACAACCAATTTTATGTATCCGACCAGCCACCTTCGTTTTAGACCGGGGAGGCCGTTATGGCATTTTTTGCCACCCGTGAGCTATAGCACACGATTTTATGGAAACCTAGACCCTAAATCCTATCCCTAAACCCTAAACCTAAACATCAAAACTAAAGAATTTTAGTGTCGAAACCATGGTAAAATGAATATTGAGTCTCCCAACCATATCAACTTTGCTGATATAGTAGAATTTTAGTGTCCAAACCATAGTACACATTTTGGTCCCCGGAGGCCGGTAAGGCTATTTTTGGCCTCCTGTGACACATGTTTTCATCGTCAAACACGATTTCATGCCTCCTGTCTGCCACCCATGATTTGGCCACTGAGACTGCTAGGGTTGATTATGGCCTCCCGTAAGCTATAGCACACGTTTTCATGGTCGAGCGACTATTTTTAAGTACGTGTTCCACCACCCACGTTTTGGTCCCCAAAGCACCTTAAAGTTGTTCTTGGCCTCTCACGAGCTGTAGGGTTTAGGGTTTAGGATTTATGTTTTAGGGCCTCCCGTGACACATGTTTTTGTCGTCGAACAGCGATTTCGTGCCTCCCGTCCGCCACCCATGATTTGACCATTGAGACTGGTAAGGCTGTTTTGGCCTCCCGTGAGCTATAGCACACGTTTTCATGGCCCAGCGACCATTTTTATCTCCGCGTTCATGCCTCCCGTCCGCCACCCATGATTTGGCCACTGAGACTGCAAAGGGTGTTTATGGCCTCCCGTAAGTTATAGCACACGTTTTCATGGTCGAGCGACCATTTTTAAGTACGTGTTCCACCACCCGCGTTTTGGTCCCCAGAGCACCTTAAAGTTGTTCTTGGCCTCCCACGAGCTGTAGGGTTTAGGGTTTAGGGTTTAGGGCCTCCCGTAACACATGTTTTTGTCACCGAACAGCGATTTCGTGCCTCCCGTCCGCCACCCATGATTTGACCATTAAGACTGGTAAGGCTGTTTTGGCCTCCCGTGAGCTATATCACACGTTTTCATGGCCCAGCGACCATTTTTATGTCCGCGTTCCGCCACACGTGTTTTTGTCCCCGGAGCACCTTAAAGCAGTTCTTGGCCTCCCGCGAGCTATATCACACATTTCCGTGGCCAAACAACCAATTTTATGTATCCGACCAGCCACCTTCGTTTTAGACCGGGCAGGCCGTTATGGCATTTTTTGCCACCTGTGAGCTATAGCACACGATTTTATGGAAACCTAGACCCTAAATCCTATCCCTAAACCCTAAACCTAAACATCGACACTAAAGGATTTTAGTGTCGAAACCATGGTAAAATGAATATTGAGTCTCCCAACCATATCAACTTTGTTGACATAGTAGAATTTTAGTGTCCAAACCATAGTACACATTTTGGTCCCCGTAGGCCGGTAAGGCTATTTTTGGCCTCCCGTGACACATGTTTTCATCGTCAAACACGATTTCATGCCTCCCGTCCGCCATCCATGATTTGGCCACTGAGACTGCTAAGGTTGTTTATGGCCTCCCGTAAGCTATAGCACACGTTTTCATGGTCGAGCGACTATTTTTAAGTACGTGTTCCACCACCCGCGTTTTGGTCCCCAAAGCACCTTAAAGTTGTTCTTGGCCTCCCACGAGCTGTAGGGTTTAGGGTTTAGGATTTAGGTTTTAGGGCCTCCCGTGACACATGTTTTTGTCGTCGAACAGCGATTTCGTGCCTCCCGTCCGCCACCCATGATTTGACCATTCAGACTGGTAAGGCTGTTTTGGCCTCCCGTGAGCTATAGCACACGTTTTCATGGCCCAGCGACCATTTTTATGTCCGCGTTCCGCCACACGTGTTTTTGTCCCCGGAGCACCTTAAAGCGGTTCTTGGCCTCCCGCGAGCTATATCACACATTTTTGTGGCCAAACAGCCAATTTTATGTATCCGACCTGCCACCTTCGTTTTAGACCGGGGAGGCCGTTATGGCATTTTTTTGCCACCCGTGAGCTATAGCACACGATTTTATGGAAACCTAGACCCTAAATCCTATCCCTAAACCCTAAACCTAAACATCGACACTAAAGGATTTTAGTGTCGAAACCATGGTAAAATGAAATTTGAGTCTCTCAACCATATCAACTTTGCTGACATAGTAGAATTTTAGTGTCCAAACCATAGTTCACATTTTGGTCCCCGGAAGCCGGTAAGGCTATTTTTGGCCTCCCGTGACACATGTTTTCATCGTCAAACAACGATTTCATGCCTCCCGTCCGCCACCCATGATTTGGCCACTGAGACTGCACAGGGTGCTTATGGCCTCCCGTAAGCTATAGCACACGTTTTCATGGTCGAGCGACCATTTTTAAGTACGTGTTCCACCACCCGCGTTTTGGTCCCCAGAGCACCTTAAAGTTGTTCTTGGCCTCCCACGAGCTGTAGGGTATAGGGTTTAGGTTTTAGGGCCTCCCGTGACACATGTTTTTGTCACCGAACAGCGATTTCGTGCCTCCCGTCCGCCACCCATGATTTGACCATTGAGACTCGTAAGGCTGTTTCGGCCTCCCGTGAGCTATATCACACGTTTTCATGGCCCAGCGACCATTTTTATGTCCGCGCTCCGCCACACGTGTTTTTGTCTCCGGAGCACCTTAAAGCGGTTCTTGGCCTCCCGCGAGCTATATCACACATTTCCGTGGCCAAACAACCAATTTTATGTATCCGACCAGCCACCTTCGTTTTAGACCGGGGAGGCCGTTATGGCATTTTTTGCCACCCGTGAGCTATAGCACACGATTTTATGGAAACCTAGACCCTAAATCCTATCCCTAAACCCTAAACCTAAACATCGAAACTAAAGAATTTTAGTGTCGAAACCATGGTAAAATGAATATTGAGTCTCCCAACCATATCAACTTTGCTAACATAGTAGAATTTTAGTGTCCAAACCATAGTACACATTTTGGTCCCCGGAGGCCGGTAAGGCTATTTTTGGCCTCCCGTGACACATGTTTTCATCGTCAAACACGATTTCATGCCTCCCGTCTGCCACCCATGATTTGGCCACTGAGACTGCTAGGGTTGATTATGGCCTCCCGTAAGCTATAGCACATGTTTTCATGGTCGAGCGACTATTTTTAAGTACGTGTTCCACCACCCGCGTTTTGGTCCCCAAAGCACCTTAAAGTTGTTCTTGGCCTCTCACGAGCTGTAGGGTTTTGGGTTTAGGATTTAGGTTTTAGGGCCTCCCGTGACACATGTTTTTGTCGTCGAACAGCGATTTCGTGCCTCCCGTCCGCCACCCATGATTTGACCATTGAGACTGGTAAGGCTGTTTTGGCCTCCCGTGAGCTATAGCACACGTTTTCATGGCCCAGCGACCATTTTTATGTCCGCGTTCATGCCTCCCGTCCGCCACCCATGATTTGGCCACTGAGACTGCAAAGGGTGTTTATGGCCTCCCGTAAGTTATAGCACACGTTTTCATGGTCGAGCGACCATTTTTAAGTACGTGTTCCACCACCCGCGTTTTGGTCCCCAGAGCACCTTAAAGTTGTTCTTGGCCTCCCACGAGATGTAGGGTTTAGGGTTTAGGGCCTCCCGTGACACATGTTTTTGTCGCCGAACAGCGATTTCGTGCCTCCCGTCCACCACCCATGATTTGACCATTGAGACTGGTAAGGCTGTTTTGGCCTCCCGTGAGCTATATCACACGTTTTCATGGCCCAGCGACCATTTTTATGTCCGCGTTCCGCCACACGTGTTTTTGTCCCCGGAGCACCTTAAAGCGGTTCTTGGCCTCCCGCGAGCTATATCACACATTTCCATGGCCAAACAACCAATTTTATGTATCCGACCAGCCACCTTCGTTTTAGACCGGGCAGGCCGTTATGGCATTTTTTGCCACCTGTGAGCTATAGCACACGATTTTATGGAAACCTAGACCCTAAATCCTATCCCTAAACCCTAAACCTAAACATCGACGCTAAAGGATTTTAGTGTCGAAACCATGGTAAAATGAATATTGAGTCTCCCAACCATATCAACTTTGTTGACATAGTAGAATTTTAGTGTCCAAACCATAGTACACATTTTGGTCCCCGTAGGCCGGTAAGGCTATTTTTGGCCTCCCGTGACACATGTTTTCATCGTCAAACACGATTTCATGCCTCCCGTCCGCCACCCATGATTTGGCCACTGAGACTGCTAGGGTTGATTATGGCCTCCCGTAAGCTATAGCACACGTTTTCATGGTCGAGCGACTATTTTTAAGTACGTGTTCCACCACCCGCGTTTTGGTCCCCAAAGCACCTTAAAGTTGTTCTTGGCCTCCCACGAGTTGTAGGGTTTAGGGTTTAGGATTTAGGTTTTAGGGCCTCCCGTGACACATGTTTTTGTCGTCGAACAGCGATTTCGTGCCTCCCGTCCGCCACCCATGATTTGACCACTGAGACTGGTAAGGCTGTTTTGGCCTCCCGTGAGCTATAGCACACGTTTTCATGGCCCAGCGACCATTTTTATGTCCGTGTTCCGCCACATGTGTTTTTGTCCCCGGAGCACCTTAAAGCGGTTCTTGGCCTCCCGCGAGCTATATCACACATTTCCGTGGCCAAACAGCCAATTTTATGTATCCGACCTGCCACCTTCGTTTTAGACCGGGGAGGCCGTTATGGCATTTTTTGCCACCCGTGAGCTATAGCACACGATTTTATGGAAACCTAGACCCTAAATCATATCCCTAAACCTAAACATCGACACTAAAGGATTTTAGTGTCGAAACCATGGTAAAATGAAATTTGAGTCTCCCAACCATATCAACTTTGCTGACATAGTAGAATTTTAGTGTCCAAACCATAGTTCACATTTTGGTCCCCGGAGGCCGGTAAGGCTATTTTTGGCCTCCCGTGACACATGTTTTCATCGTCAAACAACGATTTCATGCCTCCCGTCCGCCACCCATGATTTGGCCACTGAGACTGCAAAGGGTGTTTATGGCCTCCCGTAAGCTATAGCACACGTTTTCATGGTCGAGCGACCATTTTTAAGTACGTGTTCCACCACCCGCGTTTTGGTCCCCAGAGCACCTTAAAGTTGTTCTTGGCCTCCCACGAGCTGTAGGGTTTAGGGTTTAGGTTTTAGGGCCTCCCGTGACACATGTTTTTGTCGCCGAACAGCGATTTCGTGCCTCCCGTCCGCCACCCATGATTTGACTATTGAGACTGGTAAGGCTGTTTTGGCCTCCCGTGAGCTATATCACACGTTTTCATGGCCCAGCGACCATTTTTATGTCCGCGTTCCGCCACACGTGTTTTTGTCTCCGGAGCACCTTAAAGCGGTTCGTGGCCTCCCGCGAGCTATATCACACATTTTCGTGGCCAAACAACCAATTTTATGTATCCGACCAGCCACCTTCGTTTTAGACCGGGGAGGCCGTTATGGCATTTTTTGCCACCCGTGAGCTATAGCACACGATTTTATGGAAACCTAGACCCTAAATCCTATCCCTAAACCCTAAACCTAAACATCGAAACTAAAGAATTTTAGTGTCGAAACCATGGTAAAATGAATATTGAGTCTCCCAACCATATCAACTTTGCTGACATAGTAGAATTTTAGTGTCCAAACCATAGTACACATTTTGGTCCCCGGAGGCCGGTAAGGCTATTTTTGGCCTCCCGTGACACATGTTTTCATCGTCAAACACGATTTCATGCCTCCCGTCCGCCACCCATGATTTGGCCACTGAGACTGCTAAGGTTGTTTATGGCCTCCCGTAAGCTATAGCACACGTTTTCATGGTCGAGCGACTATTTTTAAGTACGTGTTCCACCACCCGCGTTTTGGTCCCCAAAGCACCTTAAAGGTCTTCTTGGCCTCCCACGAGCTGTAGGGTTTAGGGTTTAGGTTTTAGGGCCTCCCGTGACACATGTTTTTATCGCCGAACAGCGATTTCGTGCCTCCCGTCCGCCACCCATGATTTGACCATTGAGACTGGTAAGGCTGTTTTGGCCTCCCGTGAGCTATAGCACACGTTTTCATGGCCCAGCGACCATTTTTATGTCCGCGTTCCGCCACACGTGTTTTTGTCCCCGGAGCACCTTAAAGCGGTTCTTGGCCTCCCGCGAGCTATATCATACATTTCCGTGGCCAAACAGCCAATTTTATGTATCCGACCTGCCACCTTCGTTTTAGACCGGGGAGGCCGTTATGGCATTTTTTTTGCCACCCGTGAGCTATAGCACACGATTTTATGGAAACCTAGACCCTAAATCCTATCACTAAACCTAAACATCGACACTAAAGGATTTTAGTGTCGAAACCATGGTAAAATGAAATTTGAGTCTCCCAACCGTATCAACTTTGCTGACATAGTAGAATTTTAGTGTCCAAACCATAGTTCACATTTTGGTCCCCGGAGGCCGGTAAGGCTATTTTTGGCCTCCCGTGACACATGTTTTCATCGTCAAACAACGATTTCATGCCTCCCGTCCGCCACCCATGATTTGGCCACTGAGACTGCACAGGGTGTTTATGGCCTCCCGTAAGCTATAGCACACGTTTTCATGGTCGAGCGACCATTTTTAAGTACGTGTTCCACCACCCGCGTTTTGGTCCCTAGAGCACCTTAAAGTTGTTTTTGGCCTCCCACGAGCTGTAGGGTTTTTAGGGTTTAGGTTTTAGGGCCTCCCGTGACACATGTTTTTGTCGCCGAACAACGATTTCGTGCCACCCGTCCGCCACCCATGATTTGACCATTGAGACTGGTAAGGCTGTTTTGGCCTCCCGTGAGCTATATCACACGTTTTCATGGCCCAGCGACCATTTTTATGTCCGTGTTCCGCCACACGTGTTTTTGTCTCCGGAGCACCTTAAAGCGGTTCTTGGCCTCCCGCGAGCTATATCACACATTTCCGTGGCCAAACAACCAATTTTCTGTATCCGACCAGCCACCTTCGTTTTAGACCGGGGAGGCCGTTATGGCATTTTTTGCCACCCGTGAGCTATAGCACACGATTTTATGGAAACCTAGACCCTAAATCCTATCCCTAAACCCTAAACCTAAACATTGAAACTAAAGAATTTTAGTGTCGAAACCATGGTAAAATGAATATTGAGTCTCCCAACCATATCAACTTTGCTGACATAGTAGAATTTTAGTGTCCAAACCATAGTACACATTTTGGTCCCCGGAGGCCGGTAAGGCTATTTTTGGCCTCCCGTGACACATGTTTTCATCGTCAAACACGATTTCATGCCTCCCGTCTGCCACCCATGATTTGGCCACTGAGACTGCTAGGGTTGATTATGGCCTCCCGTAAGCTATAGCACACGTTTTCATGGTCGAGCGACTATTTTTAAGTACGTGTTCCACCACCCGCGTTTTGGTCCCCAAAGCACCTTAAAGTTGTTCTTGGCCTCTCACGAGCTGTAGGGTTTAGGGTTTAGGATTTAGGTTTTAGGGCCTCCCGTGACACATGTTTTTGTCGTCGAACAGCGATTTCGTGCCTCCCGTCCGCCACCAATGATTTGACCATTGAGACTGGTAAGGCTGTTTTGGCCTCCCGTGAGCTATAGCACACGTTTTCATGGCCCAGCGACCATTTTTATGTCCGCGTTCATGCCTCCCGTCCGCCACCCATTATTTGGCCACTGAGACTGCAAAGGGTGTTTATGGCCTCCCGTAAGTTTTAGCACACGTTTTCATGGTCGAGCGACCATTTTTAAGTACGTGTTCCACCACCCGCGTGTTGGTCCCCAGAGCACCTTAAAGTTGTTCTTGGCCTCCCACGAGCTGTAGGGTTTAGGGTTTAGGGCCTCCCGTGACACATGTTTTTGTCGCCGAACAACGATTTTGTGCCTCCCGTCCGCCACCCATGATTTGACCATTGAGACTGGTAAGGCTGTTTTGGCCTCCCGTGAGCTATATCACACGTTTTCATGGCCCAGCGACCATTTTTATGTCCGCGTTCCGCCACACGTGTTTTTGTCCCCGGAGCACCTTAAAGCGGTTCTTGGCCTCCCGCGAGCTATATCACACATTTCCGTGGCCAAACAACCAATTTTATGTATCCGACCAGCCACCTTCGTTTTAGACCGGGCAGGCCGTTATGGCATTTTTTGCCACTGTGAGCTATACAACACGATTTTATGGAAACCTAGACCCTAAATCCTATCCCTAAACCTAAACATCGACACTAAAGGATTTTAGTGTCGAAACCATGGTAAAATGAATATTGAGTCTCCCAACCATATCAACTTTGCTGACATAGTAGAATTTTAGTGTCCAAACCATAGTACACATTTTGGTCCCCGTAGGCCGGTAAGGCTATTTTTGGCCTCCCGTGACACATGTTTTCATCGTCAAACACGATTTCATGCCTCCCGTCCGCCACCCATGATTTGGCCACTGAGACTGCTAAGGTTGTTTATGGCCTCCCGTAAGCTATAGCACATGTTTTCATGGTCGAGCGACTATTTTTAAGTACGTGTTCCACCACCCGCGTTTTGGTCCCCAAAGCACCTTAAAGTTGTTCTTGGCCTCCCACGAGCTGTAGGGTTTAGGGTTTAGGATTTAGGTTTTAGGGCCTCCCGTGACACATGTTTTTGTCGTCGAACAGCGATTTCGTGCCTCCCGTCCGCCACCCATGATTTGACCATTGAGACTGGTAAGGCTATTTTGGCCTCCCGTGAGCTATAGCACACGTTTTCATGGCCCAGCGACCATTTTTATGTCCGCGTTCCGCCACACGTGTTTTTGTCCCCGGAGCACCTTAAAGCGGTTCTTGGCCTCCCGCGAGCTATATCACACATTTTTGTGGCCAAACAGCCAATTTTATGTATCCGACCTGCCACCTTCGTTTTAGACCGGGGAGGCCGTTATGGCATTTTTTTGCCACCCGTGAGCTATAGCACACGATTTTATGGAAACCTAGACCCTAAATCCTATCCCTAAACCCTAAACCTAAACATCGACACTAAAGGATTTTAGTGTCGAAACCATGGTAAAATGAAATTTGAGTCTCTCAACCATATCAACTTTGATGACATAGTAGAATTTTAGTGTCCAAACCATAGTTCACATTTTGGTCCCCGGAGGCCGGTAAGGCTATTTTTGGCCTCCCGTGACACATGTTTTCATCGTCAAACAACGATTTCATGCCTCCCGTCCGCCACCCATGATTTGGCCACTGAGACTGCACAGGGTGTTTATGGCCTCCCGTAAGCTATAGCACACGTTTTCATGGTCGAGCGACCATTTTTAAGTACGTGTTCCACCACCCGCGTTTTGGTCCCTAGAGCACCTTAAAGTTGTTTTTGGCCTCCCACGAGCTGTAGGGTTTTTAGGGTTTAGGTTTTAGGGCCTCCCGTGACACATGTTTTTGTCGCCGAACAGCGATTTCGTGCCTCCCGTCTGCCACCCATGATTTGACCATTGAGACTGGTAAGGCTGTTTTGGCCTCCCGTGAGCTATATCACACGTTTTCATGGCCCAGCGACCATTTTTATGTCCGCGTTCCGCCACACGTGTTTTTGTCTCCGGAGCACCTTAAAGTGGTTCTTGGCCTCCCGCGAGCTATATCACACATTTTCGTGGCCAAACAACCAATTTTCTGTATCCGACCAGCCACCTTCGTTTTAGACCGGGGAGGCCGTTATGGCATTTTTTGCCACCCGTGAGCTATAGCACACGATTTTATGGAAACCTAGACCCTAAATCCTATCCCTAAACCTAAACATTGAAACTAATGAATTTTGGTGTCGAAACCATGGTAAAATGAATATTGAGTCTCCCAACCATATCAACTTTGTTGACATAGTAGAATTTTAGTGTCCAAACCATAGTACACATTTTGGTCCCCGGAGGCCGGTAAGGCTATTTTTGGCCTCCCGTGACACATGTTTTCATCGTCAAACACGATTTCATGCCTCCCGTCTGCCACCCATGATTTGGCCACTAAGACTGCTAGGGTTGATTATGGCCTCCCGTAAGCTATAGCACACGTTTTCCTGGTCGAGCGACTATTTTTAAGTACGTGTTCCACCACCCGCGTTTTGGTCCCCAAAGCACCTTAAAGTTGTTCTTGGCCTCTCACGAGCTGTAGGGTTTAGGGTTTAGGATTTAGGTTTTAGGGCCTCCCGTGACACATGTTTTTGTCGTCGAACAGCGATTTCGTGCCTCCCGTCCGCCACCCATGATTTGACCATTGAGACTGGTAAGGCTGTTTTGGCCTCCCGTGAGCTATAGCACACGTTTTCATGGCCCAGCGACCATTTTTATGTCCGCGTTCATGCCTCCCGTCCGCCACCCATGATTTGGCCACTGAGACTGCAAAGGGTGTTTATGGCCTCCCGTAAGTTTTAGCACACGTTTTCATGGTCGAGCGACCATTTTTAAGTACGTGTTCCACCACCCGCGTGTTGGTCCCCAGAGCACCTTAAAGTTGTTCTTGGCCTCCCACGAGCTGTAGGGTTTAGGGTTTAGGGCCTCCCGTGACACATGTTTTTGTCGCCGAACAACGATTTCGTGCCTCCCGTCCGCCACCCATGATTTGACCATTGAGACTGGTAAGGCTGTTTTGGCCTCCCGTGAGCTATATCACACGTTTTCATGGCCCAGCGACCATTTTTATGTCCGCGTTCCGCCACACGTGTTTTTGTCCCCGGAGCACCTTAAAGCGGTTCTTGGCCTCCCGCGAGCTATATCACACATTTCCGTGGCCAAACAACCAATTTTATGTATCCGACCAGCCACCTTCGTTTTAGACCGGGCAGGCCGTTATGGCATTTTTTGCCACTGTGAGCTATACAACACGATTTTATGGAAACCTAGACCCTAAATCCTATCCCTAAACCTAAACATCGACACTAAAGGATTTTAGTGTCGAAACCATGGTAAAATGAATATTGAGTCTCCCAACCATATCAACTTTGCTGACATAGTAGAATTTTAGTGTCCAAACCATAGTACACATTTTGGTCCCCGTAGGCCGGTAAGGCTATTTTTGGCCTCCCGTGACACATGTTTTCATCGTCAAACACGATTTCATGCCTCCCGTCCGCCACCCATGATTTGGCCACTGAGACTGCTAAGGTTGTTTATGGCCTCCCGTAAGCTATAGCACATGTTTTCATGGTCGAGCGACTATTTTTAAGTACGTGTTCCACCACCCGCGTTTTGGTCCCCAAAGCACCTTAAAGTTGTTCTTGGCCTCCCACGAGCTGTAGGGTTTAGGGTTTAGGATTTAGGTTTTAGGGCCTCCCGTGACACATGTTTTTGTCGTCGAACAGCGATTTCGTGCCTCCCGTCCGCCACCCATGATTTGACCATTGAGACTGGTAAGGCTGTTTTGGCCTCCCGTGAGCTATAGCACACGTTTTCATGGCCCAGCGACCATTTTTATGTCCGCGTTCCGCCACACGTGTTTTTGTCCCCGGAGCACCTTAAAGCGGTTCTTGGCCTCCCGCGAGCTATATCACACATTTTTGTGGCCAAACAGCCAATTTTATGTATCCGACCTGCCACCTTCGTTTTAGACCGGGGAGGCCGTTATGGCATTTTTTTGCCACCCGTGAGCTATAGCACACGATTTTATGGAAACCTAGACCCTAAATCCTATCCCTAAACCCTAAACCTAAACATCGACACTAAAGGATTTTAGTGTCGAAACCATGGTAAAATGAAATTTGAGTCTCTCAACCATATCAACTTTGCTGACATAGTAGAATTTTAGTGTCCAAACCATAGTTCACATTTTGGTCCCCGGAGGCCGGTAAGGCTATTTTTGGCCTCCCGTGACACATGTTTTCATCGTCAAACAACGATTTCATGCCTCCCGTCCGCCACCCATGATTTGGCCACTGAGACTGCACAGGGTGTTTATGGCCTCCCGTAAGCTATAGCACACGTTTTCATGGTCGAGCGACTATTTTTAAGTACGTGTTCCACCACCCGCGTTTTGGTCCCTAGAGCACCTTAAAGTTGTTTTTGGCCTCCCACGAGCTGTAGGGTTTTTAGGGTTTAGGTTTTAGGGCCTCCCGTGACACATGTTTTTGTCGCCGAACAGCGATTTCGTGCCTCCCGTCCGCCACCCATGATTTGACCATTGAGACTGGTAAGGCTGTTTTGGCCTCCCGTGAGCTATATCACACGTTTTCATGGCCCAGCGACCATTTTTATGTCCGCGTTCCGCCACACGTGTTTTTGTCTCCGGAGCACCTTAAAGCGGTTCTTGGCCTCCCGCGAGCTATATCACACATTTTCGTGGCCAAACAACCAATTTTCTGTATCCGACCAGCCACCTTCGTTTTAGACCGGGGAGGCCGTTATGGCATTTTTTGCCACCCGTGAGCTATAGCACACGATTTTATGGAAACCTAGACCCTAAATCCTATCCCTAAACCCTAAACCTAAACATTGAAACTAAAGAATTTTGGTGTCGAAACCATGGTAAAATGAATATTGAGTCTCCCAACCATATCAACTTTGCTGACATAGTAGAATTTTAGTGTCCAAACCATAGTACACATTTTGGTCCCCGGAGGCCGGTAAGGCTATTTTTGGCCTCCCGTGACACATGTTTTCATCGTCAAACACGATTTCATGCCTCCCGTCTGCCACCCATGATTTGGCCACTGAGACTGCTAGGGTTGATTATGGCCTCCCGTAAGCTATAGCACACGTTTTCCTGGTCGAGCGACTATTTTTAAGTACGTGTTCCACCACCCGCGTTTTGGTCCCCAAAGCACCTTAAAGTTGTTCTTGGCCTCTCACGAGCTGTAGGGTTTAGGGTTTAGGATTTAGGTTTTAGGGCCTCCCGTGACACATGTTTTTGTCGTCGAACAGCGATTTCGTGCCTCCCGTCCGCCACCCATGATTTGACCATTGAGACTGGTAAGGCTGTTTTGGCCTCCCGTGAGCTATAGCACACGTTTTCATGGCCCAGCGACCATTTTTATGTCCGCGTTCATGCCTCCCGTCCGCCACCCATGATTTGGCCACTGAGACTGCAAAGGGTGTTTATGGCCTCCCGTAAGTTTTAGCACACGTTTTCATGGTCGAGCGACCATTTTTAAGTACGTGTTCCACCACCCGCGTGTTGGTCCCCAGAGCACCTTAAAGTTGTTCTTGGCCTCCCACGAGCTGTAGGGTTTAGGGTTTAGGGCCTCCCGTGACACATGTTTTTGTCGCCGAACAACGATTTCGTGCCTCCCGTCCGCCACCCATGATTTGACCATTGAGACTGGTAAGGCTGTTTTGGCCTCCCGTGAGCTATATCACACGTTTTCATGGCCCAGCGACCATTTTTATGTCCGCGTTCCGCCACACGTGTTTTTGTCCCCGGAGCACCTTAAAGCGGTTCTTGGCCTCCCGCGAGCTATATCACACATTTCCGTGGCCAAACAACCAATTTTATGTATCCGACCAGCCACCTTCGTTTTAGACCGGGCAGGCCGTTATGGCATTTTTTGCCACTGTGAGCTATACAACACGATTTTATGGAAACCTAGACCCTAAATCCTATCCCTAAACCTAAACATCGACACTAAAGGATTTTAGTGTCGAAACCATGGTAAAATGAATATTGAGTCTCCCAACCATATCAACTTTGCTGACATTGTAGAATTTTAGTGTCCAAACCATAGTACACATTTTGGTCCCCGTAGGCCGGTAAGGCTATTTTTGGCCTCCCGTGACACATGTTTTCATCGTCAAACACGATTTCATGCCTCCCGTCCGCCACCCATGATTTGGCCACTGAGACTGCTAAGGTTGTTTATGGCCTCCCGTAAGCTATAGCACATGTTTTCATGGTCGAGCGACTATTTTTAAGTACGTGTTCCACCACCCGCGTTTTGGTCCCCAAAGCACCTTAAAGTTGTTCTTGGCCTCCCACGAGCTGTAGGGTTTAGGGTTTAGGATTTAGGTTTTAGGGCCTCCCGTGACACATGTTTTTGTCGTCGAACAGCGATTTCGTGCCTCCCGTCCGCCACCCATGAATTGACCATTGAGACTGGTAAGGCTGTTTTGGCCTCCCGTGAGCTATAGCACACGTTTTCATGGCCCAGCGACCATTTTTATGTCCGCGTTCCGCCACACGTGTTTTTGTCCCCGGAGCACCTTAAAGCGGTTCTTGGCCTTCCGCGAGCTATATCACACATTTTTGTGGCCAAACAGCCAATTTTATGTATCCGACCTGCCACCTTCGTTTTAGACCGGGGAGGCCGTTATGGCATTTTTTGCCACCCGTGAGCTATAGCACACGATTTTATGGAAACATAGACCTTAAATCCTATCCCTAAACCCTAAACCTAAACATCGACACTAAAGGATTTTAGTGTCGAAGCCATGGTAAAATGAAATTTGAGTCTCTCAACCATATCAACTTTGCTGACATAGTAGAATTTTAGTGTCCAAACCATAGCTCACATTTTGGTCCCCGGAGGCCGGTAAGGCTATTTTTGGCCTCCCGTGACACATGTTTTCATCGTCAAACAACGATTTCATGCCTCCCGTCCGCCACCCATGATTTGGCCACTGAGACTGCACAGGGTGTTTATGGCCTCCCGTAAGCTATAGCACACGTTTTCATGGTCGAGCGACCATTTTTAAGTACGTGTTCCACCACCCGCGTTTTGGTCCCTAGAGCACCTTAAAGTTGTTTTTGGCCTCCCACGAGCTGTAGGGTTTTTAGGGTTTAGGTTTTAGGGCCTCCCGTGACACATGTTTTTGTCGCCGAACAGCGATTTCGTGCCACCCGTCCGCCACCCATGATTTGACCATTGAGACTGGTAAGGCTGTTTTGGCCTCCCGTGAGCTATATCACACGTTTTCATGGCCCAGCGACCATTTTTATGTCCGCGTTCCGCCACACGTGTTTTTGTCTCCGGAGCACCTTAAAGCGGTTCTTGGCCTCCCGCGAGCTATATCACACATTTCCGTGGCCAAACAACCAATTTTCTGTATCCGACCAGCCACCTTCGTTTTAGACCGGGGAGGCCGTTATGGCATTTTTTGCCACCCGTGAGCTATAGCACACGATTTTATGGAAACCTAGACCCTAAATCCTATCCCTAAACCCTAAACCTAAACATTGAAACTAAAGAATTTTGGTGTCGAAACCATGGTAAAATGAATATTGAGTCTCCCAACCATATCAACTTTGCTGACATAGTAGAATTTTAGTGTCCAAACCATAGTACACATTTTGGTCCCCGGAGGCCGGTAAGGCTATTTTTGGCCTCCCGTGACACATGTTTTCATCGTCAAACACGATTTCATGCCTCCCGTCTGCCACCCATGATTTGGCCACTGAGACTGCTAGGGTTGATTATGGCCTCCCGTAAACTATAGCACACGTTTTCATGGTCGAGCGACTATTTTTAAGTACGTGTTCCACCACCCGCGTTTTGGTCCCCAAAGCACCTTAAAGTTGTTCTTGGCCTCTCACGAGCTGTAGGGTTTAGGGTTTAGGATTTAGGTTTTAGGGCCTCCCGTGACACATGTTTTTGTCGTCGAACAGCGATTTCGTGCCTCCCGTCCGCCACCCATGATTTGACCATTGAGACTGGTAAGGCTGTTTTGGCCTCCCGTGAGCTATAGCACACGTTTTCATGGCCCAGCGACCATTTTTATGTCCGCGTTCATGCCTCCCGTCCGCCACCCATGATTTGGCCACTGAGACTGCAAAGGGTGTTTATGGCCTCCCGTAAGTTATAGCACACGTTTTCATGGTCGAGCGACCATTTTTAAGTACGTGTTCCACCACCCGCGTGTTGGTCCCCAGAGCACCTTAAAGTTGTTCTTGGCCTCCCACGAGCTGTAGGGTTTAGGGTTTAGGGCCTCCCGTGACACATGTTTTTGTCGCCGAACAGCGATTTCGTGCCTCCCGTCCGCCACCCATGATTTGACCATTGAGACTGGTAAGGCTGTTTTGGCCTCCCGTGAGCTATATCACACGTTTTCATGGCCCAGCGACCATTTTTATGTCCGCGTTCCGCCACACGTGTTTTTGTCCCCGAAGCACCTTAAAGCGGTTCTTGGCCTCCCGCGAGCTATATCACACATTTCCGTGGCCAAACAACCAATTTTATGTATCCGACCTGCCACCTTCGTTTTAGACCGGGGAGGCCGTTATGGCATTTTTTTGCCACCCGTGAGCTATAGCACACGATTTTAGGGAAACCTAGACCCTAAATCCTATCCCTAAACCCTAAACCTAAACATCGACACTAAAGGATTTTAGTGTCGAAACCATGGTAAAATGAAATTTGAGTCTCTCAACCATATCAACTTTGCTGACATAGTAGAATTTTAGTGTCCAAACCATAGTTCACATTTTGGTCCCCGGAGGCCGGTAAGGCTATTTTTGGCCTCCCGTGACACATGTTTTCATCGTCAAACAACGATTTCATGCCTCCCGTCCGCCACCCATGATTTGGCCACTGAGACTGCACAGGGTGTTTATGGCCTCCCGTAAGCTATAGCACACGTTTTCATGGTCGAGCGACCATTTTTAAGTACGTGTTCCACCACCCGCGTTTTGGTCCCTAGAGCACCTTAAAGTTGTTTTTGGCCTCCCACGAGCTGTAGGGTTTTTAGGGTTTAGGTTTTAGGGCCTCCCGTGACACATGTTTTTTGTCGCCGAACAGCGATTTCGTGCCACCCGTCCGCCACCCATGATTTGACCATTGAGACTGGTAAGGCTGTTTTGGCCTCCCGTGAGCTATATCACACGTTTTCATGGCCCAGCGACCATTTTTATGTCCGCGTTCCGCCACACGTGTTTTTGTCTCCGGAGCACCTTAAAGCGGTTCTTGGCCTCCCGCGAGCTATATCACACATTTCCGTGGCCAAACAACCAATTTTCTGTATCCGACCAGCCACCTTCGTTTTAGACCGGGGAGGCCGTTATGGCATTTTTTGCCACCCGTGAGCTATAGCACACGATTTTATGGAAACCTAGACCCTAAATCCTATCCCTAAACCCTAAACCTAAACATTGAAACTAAAGAATTTTGGTGTCGAAACCATGGTAAAATGAATATTGAGTCTCCCAACCATATCAACTTTGCTGACATAGTAGAATTTTAGTGTCCAAACCATAGTACACATTTTGGTCCCCGGAGGCCGGTAAGGCTATTTTTGGCCTCCCGTGACACATGTTTTCATCGTCAAACACGATTTCATGCCTCCCGTCTGCCACCCATGATTTGGCCACTGAGACTGCTAGGGTTGATTATGGCCTCCCGTAAGCTATAGCACACGTTTTCATGGTCGAGCGACTATTTTTAAGTACGTGTTCCACCACCCGCGTTTTGGTCCCCAAAGCACCTTAAAGTTGTTCTTGGCCTCTCACGAGCTGTAGGGTTTAGGGTTTAGGATTTAGGTTTTAGGGCCTCCCGTGACACTTGTTTTTGTCGTCGAACAGCGATTTCGTGCCTCCCGTCCGCCACCCATGATTTGACCATTGAGACTGGTAAGGCTGTTTTGGCCTCCCGTGAGCTATAGCACACGTTTTCATGGCCCAGCGACCATTTTTATGTCCGCGTTCATGCCTCCCGTCCGCCACCCATGATTTGGCCACTGAGACTGCAAAGGGTGTTTATGGCCTCCCGTAAGTTATAGCACACGTTTTCATGGTCGAGCGACCATTTTTAAGTACGTGTTCCACCACCCTCGTGTTGGTCCCCAGAGCACCTTAAAGTTGTTCTTGGCCTCCCACGAGCTGTAGGGTTTAGGGTTTAGGGCCTCCCGTGACACATGTTTTTGTCGCCGAACAGCGATTTCGTGCCTCCCGTCCGCCACCCATGATTTGACCATTGAGACTGGTAAGGCTGTTTTGGCCTCCCGTGAGCTATATCACACGTTTTCATGGCCCAGCGACCATTTTTATGTCCGCCTTCCGCCACACGTGTTTTTGTCCCCGAAGCACCTTAAAGCGGTTCTTGGCCTCCCGCGAGCTATATCACACATTTCCGTGGCCAAACAACCAATTTTATGTATCCGACCTGCCACCTTCGTTTTAGACCGGGGAGGCCGTTATGGCATTTTTTTGCCACCCGTGAGCTATAGCACACGATTTTATGGAAACCTAGACCCTAAATCCTATCCCTAAACCCTAAACCTAAACATCGACACTAAAGGATTTTAGTGTCGAAACCATGGTAAAATGAAATTTGAGTCTCTCAACCATATCAACTTTGCTGACATAGTAGAATTTTAGTGTCCAAACCATAGTTCACATTTTGGTCCCCGGAGGCCGGTAAGGCTATTTTTGGCCTCCCGTGACACATGTTTTCATCGTCAAACAACGATTTCATGCCTCCCGTCCGCCACCCATGATTTGGCCACTGAGACTGCACAGGGTGTTTATGGCCTCCCGTAAGCTATAGCACACGTTTTCATGGTCGAGCGACCATTTTTAAGTACGTGTTCCACCACCCGCGTTTTGGTCCCTAGAGCACCTTAAAGTTGTTTTTGGCCTCCCACGAGCTGTAGGGTTTTTAGGGTTTAGGTTTTAGGGCCTCCCGTGACACATGTTTTTGTCGCCGAACAGCGATTTCGTGCCACCCGTCCGCCACCCATGATTTGACCATTGAGACTGGTAAGGCTGTTTTGGCCTCCCGTGAGCTATATCACACGTTTTCATGGCCCAGCGACCATTTTTATGTCCGCGTTCCGCCACACGTGTTTTTGTCTCCGGAGCACCTTAAAGCGGTTCTTGGCCTCCCGCGAGCTATATCACACATTTCCGTGGCCAAACAACCAATTTTCTGTATCCGACCAGCCACCTTCATTTTAGACCGGGGAGGCCGTTATGGCATTTTTTGCCACCCGTGAGCTATAGCACACGATTTTATGGAAACCTAGACCCTAAATCCTATCCCTAAACCCTAAACCTAAACATTGAAACTAAAGAATTTTGGTGTCGAAACCATGGTAAAATGAATATTGAGTCTCCCAACCATATCAACTTTGCTGACATAGTAGAATTTTAGTGTCCAAACCATAGTACACATTTTGGTCCCCGGAGGCCGGTAAGGCTATTTTTGGCCTCCCGTGACACATGTTTTCATCATCAAACACGATTTCATGCCTCCCGTCTGCCACCCATGATTTGGCCACTGAGACTGCTAGGGTTGATTATGGCCTCCCGTAAGCTATAGCACACGTTTTCATGGTCGAGCGACTATTTTTAAGTACGTGTTCCACCACCCGCGTTTTGGTCCCCAAAGCACCTTAAAGTTGTTCTTGGCCTCTCACGAGCTGTAGGGTTTAGGGTTTAGGATTTAGGTTTTAGGGCCTCCCGTGACACATGTTTTTGTCGTCGAACAGCGATTTCGTGCCTCCCGTCCGCCACCCATGATTTGACCATTGAGACTGGTAAGGCTGTTTTGGCCTCCCGTGAGCTATAGCACACGTTTTCATGGCCCAGCGACCATTTTTATGTCCGCGTTCATGCCTCCCGTCCGCCACCCATGATTTGGCCACTGAGACTGCAAAGGGTGTTTATGGCCTCTCGTAAGTTATAGCACACGTTTTCATGGTCGAGCGACCATTTTTAAGTACGTGTTCCACCACCCGCGTGTTGGTCCCCAGAGCACCTTAAAGTTGTTCTTGGCCTCCCACGAGCTGTAGGGTTTAGGGTTTAGGGCCTCCCGTGACACATGTTTTTGTCGCCGAACAGCGATTTCGTGCCTCCCGTCCGCCACCCATGATTTGACCATTGAGACTGGTAAGGCTGTTTTGGCCTCCTCGTGAGCTATATCACACTGTTTTCATGGCCCAGCGACCATTTTTATGTCCGCGTTCCGCCACACGTGTTTTTGTCCCCGGAGCACCTTAAAGCGGTTCTTGGCCTCCCGCGAGCTATATCACACATTTCCGTGGCCAAACAACCAATTTTATGTATCCGACCAGCCACCTTCGTTTTAGACCGGGCAGGCCGTTATGGCATTTTTTGCCACCTGTGAGCTATACAACACGATTTTATGGAAACCTAGACCCTAAATCCTATCCCTAAACCTAAACATCGACACTAAAGGATTTTAGTGTCGAAACCATGGTAAAATGAATATTGAGTCTCCCAACCATATCAACTTTGCTGACATAGTAGAATTTTAGTGTCCAAACCATAGTACACATTTTGGTCCCCGTAGGCCGGTAAGGCTATTTTTGGCCTCCCGTGACACATGTTTTCATCGTCAAACACGATTTCATGCCTCCCGTCCGCCACCCATGATTTGGCCACTGAGACTGCTAAGGTTGTTTATGGCCTCCCGTAAGCTATAGCACATGTTTTCATGGTCGAAGCGACTATTTTTAAGTACGTGTTCCACCACCCGCGTTTTGGTCCCCAAAGCACCTTAAAGTTGTTCTTGGCCTCCGACGAGCTGTAGGGTTTAGGGTATAGGATTTAGGTTTTAGGGCCTCCCGTGACACATGTTTTTGTCGTCGAACAGCGATTTCGTGCCTCCCGTCCGCCACCCATGATTTGACCATTGAGACTGGTAAGGCTGTTTTGGCCTCCCGTGAGCTATAGCACACGTTTTCATGGCCCAGCGACCATTTTTATGTCCGCGTTCCGCCACACGTGTTTTTGTCCCCGGAGCACCTTAAAGCGGTTCTTGGCCTCCCGCGAGCTATATCACACATTTTTGTGGCCAAACAGCCAATTTTATGTATCCGACCTGCCACCTTCGTTTTAGACCGGGGAGGCCGTTATGGCATTTTTTTGCCACCCGTGAGCTATAGCACACGATTTTATGGAAACCTAGACCCTAAATCCTATCCCTAAACCCTAAACCTAAACATCGACACTAAAGGATTTTAGTGTCGAAACCATGGTAAAATGAAATTTGAGTCTCTCAACCATATCAACTTTGCTGACATAGTAGAATTTTAGTGTCCAAACCATAGTTCACATTTTGGTCCCCGGAGGCCGGTAAGGCTATTTTTGGCCTCCCGTGACACATGTTTTCATCGTCAAACAAAGATTTCATGCCTCCCGTCCGCCACCCATGATTTGGCCACTGAGACTGCACAGGGTGTTTATGGCCTCCCGTAAGCTATAGCACACGTTTTCATGGTCGAGCGACCATTTTTAAGTACGTGTTCCACCACCCGCGTTTTGGTCCCTAGAGCACCTTAAAGTTGTTTTTGGCCTCCCACGAGCTGTAGGGTTTTTAGGGTTTAGGTTTTAGGGCCTCCCGTGACACATGTTTTTGTCGCCGAACAGCGATTTCGTGCCACCCGTCCGCCACCCATGATTTGACCATTGAGACTGGTAAGGCTGTTTTGGCCTCCCGTGAGCTATATCACACGTTTTCATGGCCCAGCGACCATTTTTATGTCCGCGTTCCGCCACACGTGTTTTTGTCTCCGGAGCACCTTAAAGCGGTTCTTGGCCTCCCACGAGCTATATCACACATTTCCGTGGCCAAACAACCAATTTTCTGTATCCAACCAGCCACCTTCGTTTTAGACCGGGGAGGCCGTTATGGCATTTTTTGCCACCCGTGAGCTATAGCACACGATTTTATGGAAACCTAGACCCTAAATCCTATCCCTAAACCCTAAACCTAAACATCGAAACTAAAGAATTTTAGTGTCGAAACCATGGTAAAATGAATATTGAGTCTCCCAACCATATCAACTTTGCTGACATAGTAGAATTTTAGTGTCCAAACCATAGTACACATTTTGGTCCCCGGAGGCCGGTAAGGCTATTTTTGGCCTCCCGTGACACATGTTTTCATCGTCAAACACGATTTCATGCCTCCCGTCTGCCACCCATGATTTGGCCACTGAGACTGCTAGGGTTGATTATGGCCTCCCGTAAGCTATAGCACACGTTTTCATGGTCGAGCGACTATTTTTAAGTACGTGTTCCACCACCCGCGTTTTGGTCCCCAAAGCACCTTAAAGTTGTTCTTGGCCTCTCACGAGCTGTAGGGTTTAGGGTTTAGGATTTAGGTTTTAGGGCCTCCCGTGACACATGTTTTTGTCGTCGAACAGCGATTTCGTGCCTCCCGTCCGCCACCCATGATTTGACCATTGAGACTGGTAAGGCTGTTTTGGCCTCCCGTGAGCTATAGCACACGTTTTCATGGCCCAGCGACCATTTTTATGTCCGCGTTCATGCCTCCCGTCCGCCACCCATGATTTGGCCACTGAGACTGCAAAGGGTGTTTATGGCCTCCCGTAAGTTATAGCACACGTTTTCATGGTCGAGCGACCATTTTTAAGTACGTGTTCCACCACCCGCGTGTTGGTCCCCAGAGCACCTTAAAGTTGTTCTTGGCCTCCCACGAGCTGTAGGGTTTAGGGTTTAGGGCCTCCCGTGACACATGTTTTTGTCACCGAACAGCGATTTCGTGCCTCCCGTCCGCCACCCATGATTTGACCATTGAGACTGGTAAGGCTGTTTTGGCCTCCCGTGAGCTATATCACACGTTTTCATGGCCCAGCGACCATTTTTATGTCCGCGTTCCGCCACACGTGTTTTTGTCCCCGGAGCACCTTAAAGCGGTTCTTGGCCTCCCGCGAGCTATATCACACATTTCCGTGGCCAAACAACCAATTTTATGTATCCGACCAGCCACCTTCGTTCTAGACCGGGCAGGCCGTTATGGCATTTTTTGCCACCTGTGAGCTATACAACACGATTTTATGGAAACCTAGACCCTAAATCCTATCCCTAAACCTAAACATCGACACTAAAGGATTTTAGTGTCGAAACCATGGTAAAATGAATATTGAGTCTCCCAACCATATCAACTTTGCTGACATAGTAGAATTTTAGTGTCCAAACCATAGTACACATTTTGGTCCCCGTAGGCCGGTAAGGCTATTTTTGGCCTCCCGTGACACATGTTTTCATCGTCAAACACGATTTCATGCCTCCCGTCCGCCACCCATGATTTGGCCACTGAGACTGCTAAGGTTGTTTATGGCCTCCCGTAAGCTATAGCACATGTTTTCATGGTCGAGCGACTATTTTTAAGTACGTGTTCCACCATCCGCGTTTTGGTCCCCAAAGCACCTTAAAGTTGTTCTTGGCCTCCCACGAGCTGTAGGGTTTAGGGTTTAGGATTTAGGTTTTAGGGCCTCCCGTGACACATGTTTTTGTCGTCGAACAGCGATTTCGTGCCTCCCGTCCGCCACCCATGATTTGACCATTGAGACTAGTAAGGCTGTTTTGGCCTCCCGTGAGCTATAGCACACGTTTTCATGGCCCAGCGACCATTTTTATGTCCGCGTTCCGCCACACGTGTTTTTGTCCCCGGAGCACCTTAAAGTGGTTCTTGGCCTCCCGCGAGCTATATCACACATTTTTGTGGCCAAACAGCCAATTTTATGTATCCGACCTGCCACCTTCGTTTTAGACCGGGGAGGCCGTTATGTCATTTTTTGCCACCCGTGAGCTATAGCACACGATTTTATGGAAACCTAGACCCTAAATCCTATCCCTAAACCCTAAACCTAAACATTGACACTAAAGGATTTTAGTGTCGAAACCATGGTAAAATGAAATTTGAGTCTCTCAACCATATCAACTTTGCTGACATAGTAGAATTTTAGTGTCCAAACCATAGTTCACATTTTGGTCCCCGGAGGCCGGTAAGGCTATTTTTGGCCTCCCGTGAGACATGTTTTCATCGTCAAACAATGATTTCATGCCTCCCATCCGCCACCCATGATTTGGCCACTGAGACTGCACAGGGTGTTTATGGCCTCCCGTAAGCTATAGCACACGTTTTCATGGTCGAGCGACCATTTTTAAGTACGTGTTCCACCACCCGCGTTTTGGTCCCCAGAGCACCTTAAAGTTGTTCTTGGCCTCCCACGAGATGTAGGGTTTAGGGTTTAGGTTTTAGGGCCTCCCGTGACACATGTTTTTGTCGCCGAACAGCGATTTCGTGCCTCCCGTCCGCCACCCATGATTTGACCATTGAGACTGGTAAGGCTGTTTTGGCCTCCCGTGAGCTATATCACACGTTTTCATGGCCCAGCGACCATTTTTATGTCTGCGTTCCGCCACACGTGTTTTTGTCTCCGGAGCACCTTAAAGCGGTTCTTGGCCTCCCGCGAGCTATATCACACATTTCCGTGGTCAAACAACCAATTTTATGTATCCGACCAGCCACCTTCGTTTTAGACCGGGGAGGCCGTTATGGCATTTTTTGCCACCCGTGAGCTATAGCACACGATTTTATGGAAACCTAGACCCTAAATCCTATCCCTAAACCCTAAACCTAAACATCGAAACTAAAGAATTTTAGTGTCGAAACCATGGTAAAATGAATATTGAGTCTCCCAACCATATCAACTTTGCTGACATAGTAGAATTTTAGTGTCCAAACCATAGTACACATTTTGGTCCCCGGAGGCCGGTAAGGCTATTTTTGGCCTCCCGTGACACATGTTTTCATCGTCAAACACGATTTCATGCCTCCCGTCTGCCACCCATGATTTGGCCACTGAGACTGCTAGGGTTGATTATGGCCTCCCGTAAGCTATAGCACACGTTTTCATGGTCGAGCGACTATTTTTAAGTACGTGTTCCACCACCCGCGTTTTAGTCCCCAAAGCACCTTAAAGTTGTTCTTGGCCTCTCACGAGCTGTAGGGTTTAGGGTTTAGGATTTAGGTTTTAGGGCCTCCCGTGACACATGTTTTTGTCGTCGAACAGCGATTTCGTGCCTCCCGTCCGCCACCCATGATTTGACCATTGAGACTGGTAAGGCTGTTTTGGCCTCCCGTGAGCTATAGCACACGTTTTCATGGCCCAGCGACCATTTTTATGTCCGCGTTCATGCCTCCCGTCCGCCACCCATGATTTGGCCACTGAGACTGCAAAGGGTGTTTATGGCCTCCCGTAAGTTATAGCACACGTTTTCATGGTCGAGCGACCATTTTTAAGTACGTGTTCCACCACCCGCGTGTTGGTCCCCAGAGCACCTTAAAGTTGTTCTTGGCCTCCCACGAGCTGTAGGGTTTAGGGTTTAGGGCCTCCCGTGACACATGTTTTTGTCGCCGAACAGCGATTTCGTGCCTCCCGTCCGCCACCCATGATTTGACCATTGAGACAGGTAAGGCTGTTTTGGCCTCCCGTGAGCTATATCACACGTTTTCATGGCCCAGCGACCATTTTTATGTCCGCGTTCCGCCACACGTGTTTTTGTCCCCGGAGCACCTTAAAGCGGTTCTTGGCCTCCCGCGAGCTATATCACACATTTCCGTGGCCAAACAACCAATTTTATGTATCCGACCAGCCACCTTCGTTTTAGACCGGGCAGGCCGTTATGGCATTTTTTGCCACCTGTGAGCTATAGCACACGATTTTATGGAAACCTAGACCCTAAATCCTATCCCTAAACCCTAAACCTAAACATCGACACTAAAGGATTTTAGTGTCGAAACCATGGTAAAATGAATATTGAGTCTCCCAACCATATCAACTTTGCTGAGTAGAATTTTAGTGTCCAAACCATAGTACACATTTTGGTCCCCGTAGGCCGGTAAGGCTATTTTTGGCCTCCCGTGACACATGTTTTCATCGTCAAACACGATTTCATGCCTCCCGTCCGCCACCCATGATTTGGCCACTGAGACTGCTAAGGTTGTTTATGGCCTCCCGTAAGCTATAGCACATGTTTTCATGGTCGAGCGACTATTTTTAAGTACGTGTTCCACCACCCGCGTTTTGGTCCCCAAAGCACCTTAAAGTTGTTCTTGGCCTCCCACGAGCTGTAGGGTTTAGGGTTTAGGATTTAGGTTTTAGGGCCTCCCGTGACACATGTTTTTGTCGTCGAACAGCGATTTCGTGCCTCCCGTCCGCCACCAATGATTTGACCATTGAGACTGGTAAGGCTGTTTTGGCCTCCCGTGAGCTATAGCACACGTTTTCATGGCCCAGCGACCATTTTTATGTCCGCGTTCCGCCACACGTGTTTTTGTCCCCGGAGCACCTTAAAGCGGTTCTTGGCCTCCCGCGAGCTATATCACACATTTTTGTGGCCAAACAGCCAATTTTATGTATCCGACCTGCCACCTTCGTTTTAGACCGGGGAGGCCGTTATGGCATTTTTTTGCCACCCGTGAGCTATAGCACACGATTTTATGGAAACCTAGACCCTAAATCCTATCCCTAAACCCTAAACCTAAACATCGACACTAAAGGATTTTAGTGTCGAAACCATGGTAAAATGAAATTTGAGTCTCCCAACCATATCAACTTTGCTGACATAGTAGAATTTTAGTGTCCAAACCATAGTACACATTTTGGTCCCCGGAGGCCGGTAAGGCTATTTTTGGCCTCCCGTGACACATGTTTTCATCGTCAAACACGATTTCATGCCTCCCGTCTGCCACCCATGATTTGGCCACTGAGACTGCTAGGGTTGATTATGGCCTCCCGTAAGCTATAGCACACGTTTTCATGGTCGAGCGACTATTTTTAAGTACGTGTTCCACCACCCGCGTTTTGGTCCCCAAAGCACCTTAAAGTTGTTCTTGGCCTCTCACGAGCTGTAGGGTTTAGGGTTTAGGATTTAGGTTTTAGGGCCTCCCGTGACACATGTTTTTGTCGTCGAACAGCGATTTCGTGCCTCCCGTCCTCCACCCATGATTTGACCATTGAGACTGGTAAGGCTGTTTTGGCCTCCCGTGAGCTATAGCACACGTTTTCATGGCCCAGCGACCATTTTTATGTCCGCGTTCATGCCTCCCGTCCGCCACCCATGATTTGGCCACTGAGACTGCAAAGGGTGTTTATGGCCTCACGTAAGTTATAGCACATGTTTTCATGGTCGAGCGACCATTTTTAAGTACGTGTTCCACCACCCGCGTGTTGGTCCCCAGAGCACCTTAAAGTTGTTCTTGGCCTCCCACGAGCTGTAGGGTTTAGGGTTTAGGGCCTCCCGTGACACATGTTTTTGTCGCTGAACAGCGATTTCGTGCCTCCTGTCCGCCACCCATGATTTGACCATTGAGACAGGTAAGGCTGTTTTGGCCTCCCGTGAGCTATATCACACGTTTTCATGGCCCAGCGACCATTTTTTTGTCCGCGTTCCGCCACACGTGTTTTTGTCCCCGGAGCACCTTAAAGCGGTTCTTGGCCTCCCGCGAGCTATATCACACATTTCCGTGGCCAAACAACCAATTTTATGTATCCGACCAGCCACCTTCGTTTTAGACCGGGCAGGCCGTTATGGCATTTTTTGCCACCTGTGAGCTATAGCACACGATTTTATGGAAACCTAGACCCTAAATCCTATCCCTAAACCCTAAACCTAAACATCGACACTAAAGGATTTTAGTGTCGAAACCATGGTAAAATGAATATTGAGTCTCCCAACCATATCAACTTTGCTGACATAGTAGAATTTTAGTGTCCAAACCATAGTACACATTTTGGTCCCCGTAGGCCGGTAAGGCTATTTTTGGCCTCCCGTGACACATGTTTTCATCGTCAAACACGATTTCATGCCTCCCGTCCACCACCCATGATTTGGCCACTGAGACTGCTAAGGTTGTTTATGGCCTCCCGTAAGCTATAGCACATGTTTTCATGGTCGAGCGACTATTTTTAAGTACGTGTTCCACCACCCGCGTTTTGGTCCCCAAAGCACCTTAAAGATGTTCTTGGCCTCCCACGAGCTGTAGGGTTTAGGGTTTAGGATTTAGGATTTAGGTTTTAGGGCCTCCCGTGACACATGTTTTTGTCGTCGAACAGCGATTTCGTGCCTCCCGTCCGCCACCCATGATTTGACCATTGAGACTGGTAAGGCTGTTTTGGCCTCCCGTGAGCTATAGCACACGTTTTCATGGCCCAGCGACCATTTTTATGTCCGCGTTCCGCCACACGTGTTTTTGTCCCCGGAGCACCTTAAAGCGTTTCTTGGCCTCCCGCGAGCTATATCACACATTTTTGTGGCCAAACAGCCAATTTTATGTATCCGACCTGCCACCTTCGTTTTAGACCGGGGAGGCCGTTATGGCATTTTTTTGTCACCCGTGAGCTATAGCACACGATTTTATGGAAACCTAGACCCTAAATCCTATCCCTAAACCCTAAACCTAAACATCGACACTAAAGGATTTTAGTGTCGAAACCATGGTAAAATGAAATTTGAGTCTCTCAACCATATCAACTTTGCTGACATAGTAGAATTTTAGTGTCCAAACCATTGTTCACATTTTGGTCCCCGGAGGCCGGTAAGGCTATTTTTGGCCTCCCGTGACACATGTTTTCATCGTCAAACAATGATTTCATGCCTCCCATCCGCCACCCATGATTTGGCCACTGAGACTGCACAGGGTGTTTATGGCCTCCCGTAAGCTATAGCACACGTTTTCATGGTCGAGCGACCATTTTTAAGTACGTGTTCCACCACCCGCGTTTTGGTCCCCAGAGCACCTTAAAGTTGTTCTTGGCCTCCCACGAGCTGTAGGGTTTAGGGTTTAGGTTTTAGGGCCTCCCGTGACACATGTTTTTGTCGCCGAACAGCGATTTCGTGCCTCCCGTCCGCCACCCATGATTTGACCATTGAGACTGGTAAGGCTGTTTTGGCCTCCCGTGAGCTATATCACACGTTTTCATGGCCCAGCGACCATTTTTATGTCCGCGTTCCGCCACACGTGTTTTTGTCTCCGGAGCACCTTAAAGCGGTTCTTGGCCTCCCGCGAGCTATATCACACATTTCCGTGGCCAAACAACCAATTTTATGTATCCGACCAGCCACCTTCGTTTTAGACCGGGGAGGCCGTTATGGCATTTTTTGCCACCCGTGAGCTATAGCACACGATTTTATGGAAACCTAGACCCTAAATCCTATCCCTAAACCCTAAACCTAAACATCGAAACTAAAGAATTTTAGTGTCGAAACCATGGTAAAATGAATATTGAGTCTCCCAACCATATCAACTTTGCTGACATAGTAGAATTTTAGTGTCCAAACCATAGTACACATTTTGGTCCCCGGAGGCCGGTAAGGCTATTTTTGGCCTCCCGTGACACATGTTTTCATCGTCAAACACGATTTCGTGCCTCCCGTCTGCCACCCATGATTTGGCCACTGAGACTGCTAGGGTTGATTATGGCCTCCCGTAAGCTATAACACACGTTTTCATGGTCGAGCGACTATTTTTAAGTACGTGTTCCACCACCCGCGTTTTGGTCCCCAAAGCACCTTAAAGTTGTTCTTGGCCTCTCACGAGCTGTAGGGTTTAGGGTTTAGGATTTAGGTTTTAGGGCCTCCCGTGACACATGTTTTTGTCGTCGAACAGCGATTTCGTGCCTCCCGTCCTCCACCCATGATTTGACCATTGAGACTGGTAAGGCTGTTTTGGCCTCCCGTGAGCTATAGCACACGTTTTCATGGCCCAGCGACCATTTTTATGTCCGCGTTCATGCCTCCCGTCCGCCACCCATGATTTGGCCACTGAGACTGCAAAGGGTGTTTATGGCCTCACGTAAGTTATAGCACATGTTTTCATGGTCGAGCGACCATTTTTAAGTACGTGTTCCACCACCCGCGTGTTGGTCCCCAGAGCACCTTAAAGTTGTTCTTGGCCTCCCACGAGCTGTAGGGTTTAGGGTTTAGGGCCTCCCGTGACACATGTTTTTGTCGCTGAACAGCGATTTCGTGCCTCCTGTCCGCCACCCATGATTTGACCATTGAGACAGGTAAGGCTGTTTTGGCCTCCCGTGAGCTATATCACACGTTTTCATGGCCCAGCGACCATTTTTTTGTCCGCGTTCCGCCACACGTGTTTTTGTCCCCGGAGCACCTTAAAGCGGTTCTTGGCCTCCCGCGAGCTATATCACACATTTCCGTGGCCAAACAACCAATTTTATGTATCCGACCAGCCACCTTCGTTTTAGACCGGGCAGGCCGTTATGGCATTTTTTGCCACCTGTGAGCTATAGCACACGATTTTATGGAAACCTAGACCCTAAATCCTATCCCTAAACCCTAAACCTAAACATCGACACTAAAGGATTTTAGTGTCGAAACCATGGTAAAATGAATATTGAGTCTCCCAACCATATCAACTTTGCTGACATAGTAGAATTTTAGTGTCCAAACCATAGTACACATTTTGGTCCCCGTAGGCCGGTAAGGCTATTTTTGGCCTCCCGTGACACATGTTTTCATCGTCAAACACGATTTCATGCCTCCCGTCCACCACCCATGATTTGGCCACTGAGACTGCTAAGGTTGTTTATGGCCTCCCGTAAGCTATAGCACATGTTTTCATGGTCGAGCGACTATTTTTAAGTACGTGTTCCACCACCCGCGTTTTGGTCCCCAAAGCACCTTAAAGATGTTCTTGGCCTCCCACGAGCTGTAGGGTTTAGGGTTTAGGATTTAGGATTTAGGTTTTAGGGCCTCCCGTGACACATGTTTTTGTCGTCGAACAGCGATTTCGTGCCTCCCGTCCGCCACCCATGATTTGACCATTGAGACTGGTAAGGCTGTTTTGGCCTCCCGTGAGCTATAGCACACGTTTTCATGGCCCAGCGACCATTTTTATGTCCGCGTTCCGCCACACGTGTTTTTGTCCCCGGAGCACCTTAAAGCGTTTCTTGGCCTCCCGCGAGCTATATCACACATTTTTGTGGCCAAACAGCCAATTTTATGTATCCGACCTGCCACCTTCGTTTTAGACCGGGGAGGCCGTTATGGCATTTTTTTGTCACCCGTGAGCTATAGCACACGATTTTATGGAAACCTAGACCCTAAATCCTATCCCTAAACCCTAAACCTAAACATCGACACTAAAGGATTTTAGTGTCGAAACCATGGTAAAATGAAATTTGAGTCTCTCAACCATATCAACTTTGCTGACATAGTAGAATTTTAGTGTCCAAACCATTGTTCACATTTTGGTCCCCGGAGGCCGGTAAGGCTATTTTTGGCCTCCCGTGACACATGTTTTCATCGTCAAACAATGATTTCATGCCTCCCATCCGCCACCCATGATTTGGCCACTGAGACTGCACAGGGTGTTTATGGCCTCCCGTAAGCTATAGCACACGTTTTCATGGTCGAGCGACCATTTTTAAGTACGTGTTCCACCACCCGCGTTTTGGTCCCCAGAGCACCTTAAAGTTGTTCTTGGCCTCCCACGAGCTGTAGGGTTTAGGGTTTAGGTTTTAGGGCCTCCCGTGACACATGTTTTTGTCGCCGAACAGCGATTTCGTGCCTCCCGTCCGCCACCCATGATTTGACCATTGAGACTGGTAAGGCTGTTTTGGCCTCCCGTGAGCTATATCACACGTTTTCATGGCCCAGCGACCATTTTTATGTCCGCGTTCCGCCACACGTGTTTTTGTCTCCGGAGCACCTTAAAGCGGTTCTTGGCCTCCCGCGAGCTATATCACACATTTCCGTGGCCAAACAACCAATTTTATGTATCCGACCAGCCACCTTCGTTTTAGACCGGGGAGGCCGTTATGGCATTTTTTGCCACCCGTGAGCTATAGCACACGATTTTATGGAAACCTAGACCCTAAATCCTATCCCTAAACCCTAAACCTAAACATCGAAACTAAAGAATTTTAGTGTCGAAACCATGGTAAAATGAATATTGAGTCTCCCAACCATATCAACTTTGCTGACATAGTAGAATTTTAGTGTCCAAACCATAGTACACATTTTGGTCCCCGGAGGCCGGTAAGGCTATTTTTGGCCTCCCGTGACACATGTTTTCATCGTCAAACACGATTTCGTGCCTCCCGTCTGCCACCCATGATTTGGCCACTGAGACTGCTAGGGTTGATTATGGCCTCCCGTAAGCTATAACACACGTTTTCATGGTCGAGCGACTATTTTTAAGTACGTGTTCCACCACCCGCGTTTTGGTCCCCAAAGCACCTTAAAGTTGTTCTTGGCCTCTCACGAGCTGTAGGGTTTAGGGTTTAGGATTTAGGTTTTAGGGCCTCCCGTGACACATGTTTTTGTCGTCGAACAGCGATTTCGTGCCTCCCGTCCGCCACCCATGATTTGACCATTGAGACTGGTAAGGCTGTTTTGGCCTCCCGTGAGCTATAGCACACGTTTTCATGGCCCAGCGACCATTTTTATGTCCGCGTTCATGCCTCCCGTCCGCCACCCATGATTTGGCCACTGAGACTGCAAAGGGTGTTTATGGCCTCCCGTAAGTTATAGCACACGTTTTCATGGTCGAGCGACCATTTTTAAGTACGTGTTCCACCACCCGCGTGTTGGTCCCCAGAGCACCTTAAAGTTGTTCTTGGCCTCCCACGAGCTGTAGGGTTTAGGGTTTAGGGCCTCCCGTGACACATGTTTTTGTCGCTGAACAGCGATTTCGTGCCTCCCGTCCGCCACCCATGATTTGACCATTGAGACTGGTAAGGCTGTTTTGGCCTCCCGTGAGCTATATCACACGTTTTCATGGCCCAGCGACCATTTTTATGTCCACGTTCCGCCACACGTGTTTTTGTCCCCGGAGCACCTTAAAGCGGTTCTTGGCCTCCCGCGAGCTATATCACACATTTCCGTGGCCAAACAACCAATTTTATGTATCCGACCAGCCACCTTCGTTTTAGACCGGGCAGGCCGTTATGGCATTTTTTGCCACCTGTGAGCTATAGCACACGATTTTATGGAAACCTAGACCCTAAATCCTATCCCTAAACCCTAAACCTAAACATCGACACTAAAGGATTTTAGTGTCGAAACCATGGTAAAATGAATATTGAGTCTCCCAACCATATCAACTTTGCTGACATAGTAGAATTTTAGTGTCCAAACCATAGTACACATTTTGGTCCCCGGAGGCCGGTAAGGCTATTTTTGGCCTCCCGTGACACATGTTTTCATCGTCAAACACGATTTCATGCCTCCCGTCCGCCACCCATGATTTGGCCACTGAGACTGCTAAGGTTGTTTATGGCCTCCCGTAAGCTATAGCACATGTTTTCATGGTCGAGCGACTATTTTTAAGTACGTGTTTCACCACCTGCGTTTTGGTCCCCAAAGCACCTTAAAGTTGTTCTTGGCCTCCCACGAGCTGTAGGGTTTAGGGTTTAGGATTTAGGTTTTAGGGCCTCCCGTGACACATGTTTTTGTCGTCGAACAGCGATTTCGTGCCTCCCGTCCGCCACCAATGATTTGACCATTGAGACTGGTAAGGCTGTTTTAGCCTCCCGTGAGCTATAGCACACGTTTTCATGGCCCAGCGACCATTTTTATGTCCGCGTTCCGCCACACGTGTTTTTGTCCCCGGAGCACCTTAAAGCGGTTCTTGGCCTCCCGCGAGCTATATCACACATTTTTGTGGCCAAACAGCCAATTTTATGTATCCGACCTGCCACCTTCGTTTTAGACCGGGGAGGCCGTTATGGCATTTTTTGCCACCCGTGAGCTATAGCACACGATTTTATGGAAACCTAGACCCTAAATCCTATCCCTAAACCCTAAACCTAAACATCAACACTAAAGGATTTTAGTGTCGAAACCATGGTAAAATGAAATTTGAGTCTCCCAACCATATCAACTTTGCTGACATAGTAGAATTTTAGTGTCCAAACCATAGTACACATTTTGGTCCCCGGAGGCCGGTAAGGCTATTTTTGGCCTCCCGTGACACATGTTTTCATCGTCAAACACGATTTCATGCCTCCCGTCTGCCACCCATGATTTGGCCACTGAGACTGCTAGGGTTGATTATGGCCTCCCGTAAGCTATAGCACACGTTTTCATGGTCGAGCGACTATTTTTAAGTACGTGTTCCACCACCCGCGTTTTGGTCCCCAAAGCACCTTAAAGTTGTTCTTGGCCTCTCACGAGCTGTAGGGTTTAGGGTTTAGGATTTAGGTTTTAGGGCCTCCCGTGACACATGTTTTTGTCGTCGAACAGCGATTTCGTGCCTCCCGTCCGCCACCCATGATTTGACCATTGAGACTGGTAAGGCTGTTTTGGCCTCCCGTGAGCTATAGCACACGTTTTCATGGCCCAGCAACCATTTTTATGTCCGCGTTCATGCCTCCCGTCCGCCACCCATGATTTGGCCACTGAGACTGCAAAGGGTGTTTATGGCCTCCCGTAAGTTATAGCACACGTTTTCATGGTCGAGCGACCATTTTTAAGTACGTGTTCCACCACCCGCGTGTTGGTCCCCAGAGCACCTTAAAGTTGTTCTTGGCCTCCCACGAGCTGTAGGGTTTAGGGTTTAGGGCCTCCCGTGACACATGTTTTTGTCACCGAACAGCGATTTCGTGCCTCCCGTCCGCCACCCATGATTTGACCATTGAGACTGGTAAGGCTGTTTTGGCCTCCCGTGAGCTATATCACACGTTTTCATGGCCCAGCGACCATTTTTATGTCCGCGTTCCGCCACACGTGTTTTTGTCCCCGGAGCACCTTAAAGCGGTTCTTGGCCTCCCGCGAGCTATATCACATATTTCCGTGGCCAAACAACCAATTTTATGTATCCGACCAGCCACCTTCGTTTTAGACCGGGCAGGCCGTTATGGCATTTTTTGCCACATGTGAGCTATAGCACACGATTTTATGGATACCTAGACCCTAAATCCTATCCCTAAACCCTAAACCTAAACATCGACACTAAAGGATTTTAGTGTCGAAACCATGGTAAAATGAATATTGAGTCTCCCAACCATATCAACTTTGTTGACATAGTAGAATTTTAGTGTCCAAACCATAGTACACATTTTGGTCCCCGTAGGCCGGTAAGGCTATTTTTGGCCTCCCGTGACACATGTTTTCATCGTCGAACACGATTTCATGCCTCCCGTCCGCCACCCATGATTTGGCCACTGAGACTGCTAAGGTTGTTTATGGCCTCCCGTAAGCTATAGCACATGTTTTCATGGTCGAGCGACTATTTTTAAGTACGTGTTCCACCACCCGCGTTTTGGTCCCCAAAGCACCTTAAAGTTGTTCTTGGCCTCCCACGAGCTGTAGGGTTTAGGGTTTAGGATTTAGGTTTTAGGGCCTCCCGTGACACATGTTTTTGTCGTCGAACAGCGATTTCGTGCCTCCCGTCCGCCACCCATGATTTGACCATTGAGACTGGTAAGGCTGTTTTGGCCTCCCGTGAGCTATAGCACACGTTTTCATGGCCCAGTGACCATTTTTATGTCCGCGTTCCGCCACACGTGTTTTTGTCCCCGGAGCACCTTAAAGCGCTTCTTGGCCTCCCGCGAGCTATATCACACATTTTTGTGGCCAAACAGCCAATTTTATGTATCCGACCTGCCACCTTCGTTTTAGACCGGGGAGGCCGTTATGGCATTTTTTTGCCACCCGTGAGCTATAGCACACGATTTTATGGAAACCTAGACCCTAAATCCTATCCCTAAACCCTAAACCTAAACATCGACACTAAAGGATTTTAGTGTCGAAACCATGGTAAAATGAAATTTGAGTCTCTCAACCATATCAACTTTGCTGACATAGTAGAATTTTATTGTCCAAACCATTGTTCACATTTTGGTCCCCGGAGGCCGGTAAGGCTATTTTTGGCCTCCCGTGACACATGTTTTCATCGTCAAACAACGATTTCATGCCTCCCGTCCGCCACCCATGATTTGGCCACTGAGACTGCACAGGGTGTTTATGGCCTCCCGTAAGCTATAGCACACGTTTTCATGGTCGAGCGACCATTTTTAAGTACGTGTTCCACCACCCGCGTTTTGGTCCCCAGAGCACCTTAAAGTTGTTCTTGGCCTCCCACGAGCTGTAGGGTTTAGGGTTTAGGTTTTAGGGCCTCCCGTGACACATGTTTTTGTCGTCGAACAGCGATTTCGTGCCTCCCGTCCGCCACCCATGATTTGACCATTGAGACTGGTAAGGCTGTTTTGGCCTCCCGTGAGCTATATCACACGTTTTCATGGCCCAACGACCATTTTTATGTCCGCGTTCCGCCACACGTGTTTTTGTCTCCGGAGCACCTTAAAGCGGTTCTTGGCCTCCCGCGAGCTATATCACACATTTCCGTGGCCAAACAACCAATTTTATGTATCCGACCAGCCACCTTCGTTTTAGACCGGGGAGGCCGTTATGGCATTTTTTGCCACCCGTGAGCTATAGCACACGATTTTATGGAAACCTAGACCCTAAATCCTATCCCTAAACCCTAAACCTAAACATCGAAACTAAAGAATTTTAGTGTCGAAACCATGGTAAAATGAATATTGAGTCTCCCAACCATATCAACTTTGCTGACATAGTAGAATTTTAGTGTCCAAACCATAGTACACATTTTGGTCCCCGGAGGCCGGTAAGGCTATTTTTGGCCTCCCGTGACACATGTTTTCATCGTCAAACACGATTTCATGCCTCCCGTCTGCCACCCATGATTTGGCCACTGAGACTGCTAGGGTTGATTATGGCCTCCCGTAAGCTATAGCACACGTTTTCATGGTCGAGCGACTATTTTTAAGTACGTGTTCCACCACCCGCGTTTTGGTCCCCAAAGCACCTTAAAGTTGTTCTTGGCCTCTCACGAGCTGTAGGGTTTAGGGTTTAGGATTTAGGTTTTAGGGCCTCCCGTGACACATGTTTTTGTCGTCGAACAGCGATTTCGTGCCTCCCGTCCGCCACCCATGATTTGACCATTGAGACTGGTAAGGTTGTTTTGGCCTCCCGTGAGCTATAGCACACATTTTCATGGCCCAGCGACCATTTTTATGTCCGCGTTCATGCCTCCCGTCCGCCACCCATGATTTGGCCACTGAGACTGCAAAGGGTGTTTATGGCCTCCCGTAAGTTATAGCACACGTTTTCATGGTCGAGCGACCATTTTTAAGTACGTGTTCCACCACCCGCGTTTTGGTCCCCAGAGCACCTTAAAGTTGTTCTTGGCCTCCCACGAGCTGTAGGGTTTAGGGTTTAGGGCCTCCCGTGACACATGTTTTTGTCGCCGAACAGCGATTTCGTGCCTCCCGTCCGCCACCCATGATTTGACCATTGAGACTGGTAAGGCTGTTTTGGCCTCCCGTGAGCTATATCACACGTTTTCATGGCCCAACGACCATTTTTATGTCCGCGTTCCGCCACACGTGTTTTTGTCCCCGGAGCACCTTAAAGCGGTTCTTGGCCTCCCGCGAGCTATATCACACATTTCCGTGGCCAAACAACCAATTTTATGTATCCGACCAGCCACTTTCGTTTTAGACCGGGCAGGCCGTTATGGCATTTTTTGCCACCTGTGAGCTATAGCACACGATTTTATGGAAACATAGACCCTAAATCCTATCCCTAAACCCTAAACCTAAACATCGACACTAAAGGATTTTAGTGTCGAAACCATGGTAAAATGAATATTGAGTCTCCCAACCATATCAACTTTGTTGACATAGTAGAATTTTAGTGTCCAAACCATAGTACACATTTTGGTCCCCGTAGGCCGGTAAGGCTATTTTTGGCCTCCCGTGACACATGTTTTCATCGTCAAACACGATTTCATGCCTCCCGTCCTCCACCCATGATTTGGCCACTGAGACTGCTAAGGTTGTTTATGGCCTCCCGTAAGCTATAGCACACGTTTTCATGGTCGAGCGACTATTTTTAAGTACGTGTTCCACCACCCGCGTTTTGGTCCCCAAAGCACCTTAAAGTTGTTCTTGGCCTCCCACGAGCTGTAGGGTTTAGGGTTTAGGATTTAGGTTTTAGGGCCTCCCGTGACACATGTTTTTGTCGACGAACAGCGATTTCGTGCCTCCCGTCCGCCACCCATGATTTGACCATTGAGACTGGTAAGGCTGTTTTGGCCTCCCGTGAGCTATAGCACACGTTTTCATGGCCCAGCGACCATTTTTATGTCCGCGTTCCGCCACACGTGTTTTGTCCCCGGAGCACCTTAAAGCGGTTCTTGGCCTCCCGCGAGCTATATCACACATTTTTGTGGCCAAACAGCCAATTTTATGTATCCGACCTGCCACCTTCGTTTTAGACTGGGGAGGCCGTTATGGCATTTTTTGCCACCCGTGAGCTATAGCAAACGATTTTATGGAAACCTAGACCCTAAATCCTATCCCTAAACCCTAAACCTAAACATCGACACTAAAGGATTTTAGTGTCGAAACCATGGTAAAATGAAATTTGAGTCTCTCAACCATATCAACTTTGGTGACATAGTAGAATTTTAGTGTCCAAACCATAGTTCACATTTTGGTCCCCGGAGGCCGGCAAGGCTATTTTTGGCCTCCCGTGACACATGTTTTCATCGTCAAACAACGATTTCATGCCTCCCGTCCGCCACCCATGATTTGACCACTGAGACTGCACAGGGTGTTTATGGCCTCCCGTAAGCTATAGCACACGTTTTCATGGTCGAGCGACCATTTTTAAGTACGTGTTCCACCACCCGTGTTTTGGTCCCCAGAGCACCTTAAAGTTGTTCTTGGCCTCCCACGAGTTGTAGGGTTTAGGTTTTAGGGCCTCCCGTGACACATGTTTTTGTCACCGAACAGCGATTTCGTGCCTCCCGTCCGCCACCCATGATTTGACCATTGAGACTGGTAAGGCTGTTTTGGCCTCCCGTGAGCTATATCACACGTTTTCATGGCCCAGCGACCATTTTTATGTCCGCGTTCCGCCACACGTGTTTTTGTCTCCGGAGCACCTTAAAGCGGTTCTTGGCCTCCCGCGAGCTATATCACACATTTCCGTGGCCAAACAACCAATTTTATGTATCCGACCAGCCACCTTCGTTTTAGACCGGGGAGGCCGTTATGGCATTTTTTGCCACCCGTGAGCTATAGCACACGATTTTATGGAAACCTAGACCCTAAATCCTATCCCTAAACCCTAAACCTAAACATCGAAACTAAAGAATTTTAGTGTCGAAACTATGGTAAAATGAATATTGAGTCTCCCAACCATATCAACTTTGCTGACATAGTAGAATTTTAGTGTCCAAACCATAGTACACATTTTGGTCCCCGGAGGCCGGTAAGGCTATTTTTGGCCTCCCGTGACACATGTTTTCATCGTCAAACACGATTTCATGCCTCCCGTCCGCCACCCATGATTTGGCCACTGAGACTGCTAGGGTTGATTATGGCCTCCCGTAAGCTATAGCACACGTTTTCATGGTCGAGCGACTATTTTTAAGTACGTGTTCCACCACCCGCGTTTTGGTCCCCAAAGCACCTTAAAGTTGTTCTTGGCCTCCCACGAGCTGTAGGGTTTAGGGTTTAGGATTTAGGTTTTAGGGCCTCCCGTGACACATGTTTTTGTCGTCGAACAGCGATTTCGTGCCTCCCGTCCGCCACCCATGATTTGACCACTGAGACTGGTAAGGCTGTTTTGGCCTCCCGTGAGCTGTAGCACACGTTTTCATGGCCCAGCGACCATTTTTATGTCCGTGTTCCGCCACACGTGTTTTTGTCCCCGGAGCACCTTAAAGCGGTTCTTGGCCTCCCGCGAGCTATATCACACATTTCCGTGGCCAAACAGCCAATTTTATGTATCCGACCTGCCACATTCGTTTTAGACCGGGGAGGCCGTTATGGCATTTTTTTGCCACCCGTGAGCTATAGCACACGATTTTATGGAAACCTAGACCCTAAATCCTATCCCTAAACCTAAACATCGACACTAAAGGATTTTAGTGTCGAGACCATGGTAAAATGAAATTTGAGTCTCCCAACCATATCTACTTTGCTGACATAGTAGAATTTTAGTGTCCAAACCATAGTTCACATTTTGGTCCCCGGAGGCCGGTAAGGCTATTTTTGTCCTCCCGTGACACATGTTTTCATCGTCAAACAACGATTTCATGCCTCCCGTCCGCCACCCATGATTTGGCCACTGAGACTGCAAAGGGTGTTTATGGCCTCCTGTAAGCTATAGCACACGTTTTCATGGTCGAGCGACCATTTTTAAGTACGTGTTCCACCACCCGCGTTTTGGTCCCCAGAGCACCTTAAAGTTGTTCTTGGCCTCCCACGAGCTGTAGGGTTAAGGGTTTAGGTTTTAGGGCCTCCCGTGACACATGTTTTTGTCGCCGAACAGTGATTTCGTGCCTCCCGTCCGCCACCCATGATTTGACCATTGAGACTGGTAAGGCTGTTTTGGCCTCCCGTGAGCTATATCACACGTTTTCATGGCCCAGCGACCATTTTTATGTCCGCGTTCCGCCACACGTGTTTTTGTCTCCGGAGCACCTTAATGCGGTTCTTGGCCTCCCGCGAGCTATATCACACATTTCTGTGGCCAAACAACCAATTTTATGTATCCGACCAGCCACCTTCGTTTTAGACCGGGGAGGCCGTTATGGCATTTTTTGCCACCCGTGAGCTATAGCACACGATTTTATGGAAACCTAGACCCTAAATCCTATCCCTAAACCCTAAACCTAAACATCGAAACTAAAGAATTTTAGTGTCGAAACCATGGTAAAATGAATATTGAGTCTCCCAACCATATCAACTTTGCTGACATAGTAGAATTTTAGTGTCCAAACCATAGTACACATTTTGGTCCCCGGAGGCCGGTAAGGCTATTTTTGGCCTCCCGTGACACATGTTTTCATCGTCAAACACGATTTCATGCCTCCCGTCCGCCACCCATGATTTGGCCACTGAGACTGCTAAGGTTATTTATGGCCTCCCGTAAGCTATAGCACATGTTTTCATGGTCGAGCGACTATTTTTAAGTACGTGTTCCACCACCCGCGTTTTGGTCCCCAAAGCACCTTAAAGTTGTTCTTGGCCTCCCACGAGCTGTAGGGTTTAGGGTTTAGGATTTAGGTTTTAGGGCCTCCCATGACACATGTTTTTGTCGTCGAACAGCGATTTCGTGCCTCCCGTCCGCCACCCATGATTTGACCATTGAGACTGGTAAGGCTGTTTTGGCCTCCCGTGAGCTATAGCACACGTTTTCATGGCCCAGCGACCATTTTTATGTCCGCGTTCCGCCACACGTGTTTTTGTCCCCGGAGCACCTTAAAGCGGTTCTTGGCCTGCCGCGAGCTATATCACACATTTTTGTGGCCAAACAGCCAATTTTATGTATCCGACCTGCCACCTTCGTTTTAGACCGGGGAGGCCGTTATGGCATTTTTTTGCCACCCGTGAGCTATAGCACACGATTTTATGGAAACCTAGACCCTAAATCCTATCCCTAAACCCTAAACCGAAACATCGACACTAAAGGATTTTAGTGTCGAAACCATGGTAAAATGAAATTTGAGTCTCTCAACCATATCAACTTTGCTGACATAGTAGAATTTTAGTGTCCAAACCATAGTTCACATTTTGGTCCCCGGAGGCCGGTAAGGCTATTTTTGGCCTCCCGTGACACATGTTTTCATCGTCAAACAACGATTTCATGCCTCCCATCCGCCACCCATGATTTGGCCACTGAGACTGCACAGGGTGTTTATGGCCTCCCGTAAGCTATAGCACACGTTTTCATGGTCGAGCGACCATTTTTAAGTACGTGTTCCACCACCCGCGTTTTGGTCCCTAGAGCACCTTAAAGTTGTTCTTGGCCTCCCACGAGCTGTAGGGTTTAGGGTTTAGGTTTTAGGGCCTCCCGTGACACATGTTTTTGTCGCCGAACAGCGATTTCGTGCCTCCCGTCCACCACCCATGATTTGACCATTGAGACTGGTAAGGCTGTTTTGGCCTCCCGTGAGCTATATCACACGTTTTCATGGCCCAGCGACCATTTTTATGTCCGCGTTCCGCCACACGTGTTTTTGTCTCCGGAGCACCTTAAAGCGGTTCTTGGCCTCCCGCGAGCTATATCACACATTTCCGTGGCCAAACAACCAATTTTATGTATCCAACCTGCCACCTTCGTTTTAGACCGGGGAAGCCGTTATGGCATTTTTTGCCACCCGTGAGCTATAGCACACGATTTTATGGAAACCTAGACCCTAAATCCTATCCCTAAACCCTAAACCTAAACATCGAAACTAAAGAATTTTAGTGTCGAAACCATGGTAAAATGAATATTGAGTCTCCCAACCATATCAACTTTGCTGACATAGTAGAATTTTAGTGTCCAAACCATAGTACACATTTTGGTCCCCGGAGGCCGGTAAGGCTATTTTTGGCCTCCCGTGACACATGTTTTCATCGTCAAACACGATTTCATGCCTCCCGTCTGCCACCCATGATTTGGCCACTGAGACTGCTAGGGTTGATTATGGCCTCCCGTAAGCTATAGCACACGTTTTCATGGTCGAGCGACTATTTTTAAGTACGTGTTCCACCACCCGTGTTTTGGTCCCCAAAGCACCTTAAAGTTGTTCTTGGCCTCTCACGAGCTGTAGGGTTTAGGTTTTAGGGCCTCCCGTGACACATGTTTTTGTCGTCGAACAGCGATTTCGTGCCTCCCGTCCGCCACCCATGATTTGACCATTGAGACTGGTAAGGCTGTTTTGGCCTCCCGTGAGCTATAGCACACGTTTTCATGGCCCAGCGACCATTTTTATGTCCGCGTTCATGCCTCCCGTCCGCCACCCATGATTTGGCCACTGAGACTGCAAAGGGTGTTTATGGCCTCCCATAAGTTATAGCACACGTTTTCATGGTCGAGCGACCATTTTTAAGTACGTGTTCCACCACCCACGTTTTGGTCCCCAGAGCACCTTAAAGTTGTTCTTGGCCTCCCACGAGCTGTAGGGTTTAGGGTTTAGGGCCTCCCGTGACACATGTTTTTGTCGTCGAACAGCGATTTCGTGCCTCCCGTCCGCCACCCATGATTTGACCATTGAGACTGGTAAGGCTGTTTTGGCCTCCCGTGAGCTATATCACACGTTTTCATGGCCCAGCGACCATTTTTATGTCCGCGTTCCGCCACACGTGTTTTTGTCCCCGGAGCACCTTAAAGCGGTTCTTGGCCTCCCGCGAGCTATATCACACATTTCCGTGGCCAAACAACCAATTTTATGTATCCGACCAGCCACCTTCGTTTTAGACCGGGCAGGCCGTTATGGCATTTTTTGCCACCTGTGAGCTATAGCACACGATTTTATGGAAACATAGACCCTAAATCCTATCCCTAAACCCTAAACCTAAACATCGACACTAAAGGATTTTAGTGTCGAAACCATGGTAATGAATATTGAGTCTCCCAACCATATCAACTTTGTTGACATAGTAGAATTTTAGTGTCCAAACCATAGTACACATTTTGGTCCCCGTAGGCCGGTAAGGCTATTTTTGGCCTCCCGTGACACATGTTTTCATCGTCAAACACGATTTCATGCCTCCCGTCCTCCACCCATGATTTGGCCACTGAGACTGCTGTTGGGGACTTGTTCTCAAATGCTATGAGTTAAGAACAAGGCAACACAGAAAATGTTAAACATTAAGATCCTTCGTCCTTTGAAGCATTATTTCCCTTAGGATATAACGATCTCCGGACGAAGGTCATGAAGGATTAACCTTCATCACTACAATATACATTAGTAAAAGACGAAGCATATGAAACATAAAAGATAGCGCGAATAATCATATAACATTATTCATTTAACTTTATTAACTCATCATAAAGAAATAGAAACAATATTGAATTATAAATGTACCTTCGGCTTGGAAGGAGATGAAAATACAAGTGTGACGCAAAAGCAAATGCCAAGCCAGCGTGAACAGTACGGGGGTACTGTTCACCTATTTATAGGCACGGGGTACAACCCATACAAAATTACATACATGCCCTTTACATTTGGTGATAATTCTATAGCATTCTATCGAGGTCTAAATGGCCTTTTCATCTTTAAGTCGGTTCCCTTTTCTGCGAACATGCCGAAGCTTTCCTGCTTCACAGCTTCGGCACTGTGTCAACCTTCGTATCTTTTGAGCTTCTCCCTTTCTGATTCAAGTCCGAAGATACCTGTTCACACATTATACTCCAGAAACATTGTTAAATCATGTTTTTGAGGACCTTCGGAAGCCGAAGGCCCCCAACAACTGCTAAGGTTGTTTATGGCCTCCCGTAAGCTATAGCACACGTTTTCATGGTCGAGCGACTATTTTTAAGTACGTGTTCCACCACCCGCGTTTTGGTCCCCAAAGCACCTTAAAGTTGTTCTTGGCCTCCCACGAGCTGTAGGGTTTAGGGTTTAGGATTTAGGTTTTAGGGCCTCCCGTGACACATGTTTTTGTCGTCGAACAGCGATTTCGTGCCTCTCGTCCGCCACCCATGATTTGACCATTGAGACTGGTAAGGCTGTTTTGGCCTCCCGTGAGCTATAGCACACGTTTTCATGGCCCAGCGACCATTTTTATGTCCGCGTTCCGCCACACGTGTTTTTGTCCCCGGAGCACCTTAAAGCGGTTCTTGGCCTCCCGCGAGCTATATCACACATTTTTGTGGCCAAACAGCCAATTTTATGTATCCGACCTGCCACCTTCGTTTTAGACCGGGGAGGCCGTTATGGCATTTTTTTGCCACCCGTGAGCTATAGCACACGATTGTATGGAAACCTAGACCCTAAATCCTATCCCTAAACCCTAAACCTAAACATCGACACTAAAGGATTTTAGTGTCGAAACCATGGTAAAATGAAATTTGAGTCTCTCAACCATATCAACTTTGGTGACATAGTAGAATTTTAGTGTCCAAACCATAGTTCACATTTTGGTCCCCGGAGGCCGATAAGGCTATTTTTGGCCTCCCGTGACACATGTTTTCATCGTCAAACAACGATTTCATGCCTCCCGTCCGCCACCCATGATTTGGCCACTGAGACTGCACAGGGTGTTTATGGCCTCCCATAAGCTATAGCACACGTTTTCATGGTCGAGCGACCATTTTTAAGTACGTGTTCCACCACTCGCGTTTTGGTCCCTAGAGCACCTTAAAGTTGTTCTTGGCCTCCCACGAGCTGTAGGGTTTAGGGTTTAGGTTTTAGGGCCTCCCGTGACTCATGTTTTTGTCGCCGAACAGCGATTTCGTGCCTCCCGTCCGCCACCCATGATTGGACCATTGAGTCTGGTAAGGCTGTTTTGGCCTCCCGTGAGCTATATCACACGTTTTCATGGCCCAGCAACCATTTTTATGTCCGCGTTCCGCCACACGTGTTTTTGTCTCCGGAGCACCTTAAAGCGGTTCTTGGCCTCCTGCGAGCTATATCACACATTTCCGTGGCCAAACAACCAATTTTATGTATCCGACCAGCCACCTTCGTTTTAGACCGGGGAGGCCGTTATGGCATTTTTTGACACCCGTGAGCTATAGCACACGATTTTATGGAAACCTAGACCCTAAATCCTATCCCTAAACCCTAAACCTAAACATCGAAACTAAAGAATTTTAGTGTCGAAACCATGGTAAAATGAATATTGAGTCTCCCAACCATATCAACTTTGCTGACATAGTAGAATTTTAGTGTCCAAACCATAGTACACATTTTGGTCCCCGGAGGCCGATAAGGCTATTTTTGGCCTCCCGTGACACATGTTTTCATCGTCAAACACGATTTCATGCCTCCCGTCCGCCACCCATGATTTGGCCACTGAGACTGCTAAGGTTGTTTATGGCCTCCCGTAAGCTATAGCACATGTTTTCATGGTCGAGCGACTATTTTTAAGTACGTGTTCCACCACCCGCGTTTTGGTCCCCAAAGCACCTTAAAGTTGTTCTTGGCCTCCCACGAGCTGTAGGGTTTAGGGTTTAGGATTTAGGTTTTAGGGCCTCCCGTGACACATGTTTTTGTCGTCGAACAGCGATTTCGTGCCTCCCGTCCGCCACCCATGATTTGACCATTGAGACTGGTAAGGCTGTTTTGGCCTCCCGTGAGCTATAGCACACGTTTTCATGGCCCAGCGACCATTTTTATGTCCGCGTTCCGCCAGACGTGTTTTTGTCCCCGGAGCACCTTAAAGCGGTTCTTGGCCTCCCGCGAGCTATATCACACATTTTTGTGGCCAAACAGCCAATTTTATGTATCTGACCTGCCACCTTCGTTTTAGACCGGGGAGGCCGTTATGGCATTTTTTTGCCACCCGTGAGATATAGCACACGATTTTTTGGAAACCTAGACCCTAAATCCTATCCCTAAACCCTAAACCTAAACATCGACACTAAAGGATTTTAGTGTCGAAACCATGGTAAAATGAAATTTGAGTCTCTCAACCATATCAACTTTGCTGACATAGTAGAATTTTAGTGTCCAAACCATAGTTCACATTTTGGTCCCCGGAGGCCGGTAAGGCTATTTTTGGCCTCCCGTGACACATGTTTTCATCATCAAACAACGATTTCATGCCTCCCATCCGCCACCCATGATTTGGCCACTGAGACTGCACAGGGTGTTTATGGCCTCCCGTAAGCTATAGCACACGTTTTCATGGTCGAGCGACCATTTTTAAGTACGTGTTCCACCACCCGCGTTTTGGTCCCCAGAGCACCTTAAAGTTGTTCTTGGCCTCCCACGAGCTGTAGGGTTTAGGGTTTAGGTTTTAGGGCCTCCCGTGACACATGTTTTTATCGCCGAAGAGCGATTTCGTGCCTCCCGTCCGCCACCCATGATTTGACCATTGAGACTGGTAAGGCTGTTTTGGCCTCCCGTGAGCTATATCACACGTTTTCATGGTCCAGCGACCATTTTTATGTCCGCGTTCCGCCACACGTGTTTTTGTCTCCGGAGCACCTTAAAGCGGTTCTTGGCCTCCCGCGAGCTATATCACACATTTCCGTGGCCAAACAACCAATTTTATGTATCCGACCAGCCACCTTCGTTTTAGACCGGGGAGGCCGTTATGGCATTTTTTGCCACCCGTGAGCTATAGCACACGATTTTATGGAAACCTAGACCCTAAATCCTATCCCTAAACCCTAAACCTAAACATCGAAACTAAAGAATTTTAGTGTCGAAACCATGGTAAAATGAATATTGAGTCTCCCAACCATATCAACTTTGCTGACATAGTAGAATTTTAGTGTCCAAACCATAGTACACATTTTGGTCCCCGGAGGCCGGTAAGGCTATTTTTGGCCTCCCGTGACACATGTTTTCATCGCAAACACGATTTCATGCCTCCCGTCTGCCGCCCATGATGTGGCCACTGAGACTGCTAGGGTTGATTATGGCCTCCCGTAAGCTATAGCACACGTTTTCATGGTCGAGCGACTATTTTTAAGTACGTGTTCCACCACACGCGTTTTGGTCCCCAAAGCACCTTAAAGTTGTTCTTGGCCTCTCACGAGCTGTAGGGTTTAGGGTTTAGGGTTTAGGTTTTAGGGCCTCCCGTGACACATGTTTTTGTCGTCGAACAGCGATTTCGTGCCTCCCGTCCGCCACCCATGATTTGACCATTGAGACTGGTAAGGCTGTTTTGGCCTCCCGTGAGCTATAGCACACGTTTTCATGGCCCAGCGACCATTTTTATGTCCGCGTTCATGCCTCCCGTCCGCCACCCATGATTTGGCCACTGAGACTGCAAAGGGTGTTTATGGCCTCCCGTAAGTTATAGCACACGTTTTCATGGTCGAGCGACCATTTTTAAGTACGTGTTCCACCACCCGCGTTTTGGTCCCCAGAGCACCTTAAAGTTGTTCTTGGCCTCCCACGAGCTGTAGGTTTTAGGGTTTAGGGCCTCCCGTGACACATGTTTTTGTCGCCGAACAGCGATTTCGTGCCTCCCGTCCGCCACCCATGATTTGACCATTGAGACTGGTAAGGCTGTTTTGGCCTCCCGTGAGCTATAGCACACGTTTTCATGGCCCAGCGACCATTTTTATGTCCGCGTTCCGCCACACGTGTTTTTGTCCCCGGAGCACCTTAAAGCGGTTCTTGGCCTCCCGCGAGCTATATCACACATTTTTGTGGCCAAACAGCCAATTTTATGTATCCGACCTACCACCTTCGTTTTAGACCGGGGAGGCCGTTATGGCATTTTTTTGCCACCCGTGAGCTATAGCACACGATTTTATGGAAACCTAGACCCTAAATCCTATCCCTAAACCCTAAACCTAAACAGCGACACTAAATCCTTTAGTGTCGAAACCATGGTAAAATGAAATTTGAGTCTCTCAACCATATCAACTTTGGTGACATAGTAGAATTTTAGTGTCCAAACCATAGTTCACATTTTGGTCCCCGGAGGCCGGTAAGGCTATTTTTGGCCTCCCGTGACACATGTTTTCATCGTCAAACAACGATTTCATGCCTCCCGTCCGCCACCCATGATTTGGCCACTGAGACTGCACAGGGTGTTTATGGCCTCCCATAAGCTATAGCACACGTTTTCATGGTCGAGCGACCATTTTTAAGTACGTGTTCCACCACTCGCGTTTTGGTCCCCAGAGCACCTTAAAGTTGTTCTTGGCCTCCCACGAGCTGTAGGGTTTAGGGTTTAGGTTTTAGGGCCTCCCGTGACTCATGTTTTTGTCGCCGAACAGCGATTTCGTGCCTCCCGTCTGCCACCCATGATTGGACCATTGAGACTGGTAAGGCTGTTTTGGCCTCCCGTGAGCTATATCACACGTTTTCATGGCCCAGCAACCATTTTTATGTCCGCGTTCCGCCACACGTGTTTTTGTCTCCGGAGCACCTTAAAGCGGTTCTTGGCCTCCCGCGAGCTATATCACACATTTCCGTGGCCAAACAACCAATTTTATGTATCCGACCAGCCACCTTCGTTTTAGACCGGGGAGGCCGTTATGGCATTTTTTGCCACCCGTGAGCTATAGCACACGATTTTATGGAAACCTAGACCCTAAATCCTATCCCTAAACCCTAAACCTAAACATCGAAACTAAAGAATTTTAGTGTCGAAACCATGGTAAAATGAATATTGAGTCTCCCAACCATATCAACTTTGCTGACATAGTAGAATTTTAGTGTCCAAACCATAGTACACATTTTGGTCCCCGGAGGCCGGTAAGGTTATTTTTGGCCTCCCGTGACACATGTTTTCATCGTCAAACACGATTTCATGCCTCCCATCCGCCACCCATGATTTGGCCACTGAGACTGCTAAGGTTGTTTATGGCCTCCCGTAAGCTATAGCACATGTTTTCATGGTCGAGCGACTATTTTTAAGTACGTGTTCCACCACCCGCGTTTTGGTCCCCAAAGCACCTTAAAGTTGTTCTTGGCCTCCCACGAGCTGTAGGGTTTAGGGTTTAGGATTTAGGTTTTAGGGCCTCCCGTGACACATGTTTTTGTCGTCGAACAGCGATTTCGTGCCTCCCGTCCGCCACCCATGATTTGACCATTGAGACTGGTAAGGCTGTTTTGGCCTCCCGTGAGCTATAGCACACGTTTTCATGGCCCAGCGACCATTTTTATGTCCGCGTTCCGCCACACGTGTTTTTGTCCCCGGAGCACCTTAAAGCGGTTCTTGGCCTCCCGCGAGCTATATCACACATTTTTGTGGCCAAACAGCCAATTTTATGTATCTGACCTGCCACCTTCGTTTTAGACCGGGGAGGCCGTTATGGCATTTTTTTGCCACCCGTGAGCTATAGCACACGATTTTTTGGAAACCTAGACCCTAAATCCTATCCCTAAACCCTAAACCTAAACATCGACACTAAAGGATTTTAGTGTCGAAACCATGGTAAAATGAAATTTGAGTCTCTCAACCATATCAACTTTGCTGACATAGTAGAATTTTAGTGTCCAAACCAAAGTTCACATTTTGGTCCCCGGAGGCCGGTAAGGCTATTTTTGGCCTCCCGTGACACATGTTTTCATCATCAAACAACGATTTCATGCCTCCCATCCGCCACCCATGATTTGGCCACTGAGACTGCACAGGGTGTTTATGGCCTCCCGTAAGCTATAGCACACGTTTTCATGGTCGAGCGACCATTTTTAAGTAGGGAAATTTGGATCCATACCATTAAAAGATCACCACTTTAGATCCATACCCTTACTATCTCACTTACATGTGGGTCCACATGAGTCAATGACATGTGGGGTCCATGGTATATATCTAAAGTTTGGATCTTTTAATGGTATAGATCCAATTGTTCCTTTTTAAGTACGTGTTCCACCACCCGCGTTTTGGTCCCCAGAGCACCTTAAAGTTGTTCTTGGCCTCCCACGAGCTGTAGGGTTTAGGGTTTAGGTTTTAGGGCCTCCCGTGACACATGTTTTTGTCGCCGAACAGCGATTTCGTGCCTCCCGTCCGCCACCCATGATTTGACCATTGAGACTGGTAAGGCTGTTTTGGCCTCCCGTGAGCTATATCACACGTTTTCATGGCCCAGCGACCATTTTTATGTCCGCGTTCCGCCACACGTGTTTTTGTCTCCGGAGCACCTTAAAGCGGTTCTTGGCCTCCCGCGAGCTATATCACACATTTCCGTGGCCAAACAACCAATTTTATGTATCCGACCAGCCACCTTCGTTTTAGACCAGGGAGGCCGTTATGGCATTTTTTGCCACCCGTGAGCTATAGCACACGATTTTATGGAAACCTAGACCCTAAATCCTATCCCTAAACCCTAAACCTAAACATCGAAACTAAAGAATTTTAGTGTCGAAACCATGGTAAAATGAATATTGAGTCTCCCAACCATATCAACTTTGCTGACATAGTAGAATTTTAGTGTCCAAACCATAGTACACATTTTGGTCCCCGGAGGCCGGTAAGGCTATTTTTGACCTCCCGTGGCACATGTTTTCATCGTCAAACACGATTTCATGCCTCCCGTCTGCCACCCATGATTTGGCCACTGAGACTGCTAGGGTTGATTATGGCCTCCCGTAAGCTATAGCACACGTTTTCATGGTCGAGCGACTATTTTTAAGTACGTGTTCCACCACACGCGTTTTGGTCCCCAAAGCACCTTAAAGTTGTTCTTGGCCTCTCACGAGCTGTAGGGTTTAGGGTTTAGGGTTTAGGTTTTAGGGCCTCCCGTGACACATGTTTTGGCCATGATTTGACCATTGAGACTGGTAAGGCTGTTTTGGCCTCCCGTGAGCTATAGCACACGTTTTCATGGCCCAGCGACCATTTTTATGTCCGCGTTCCGCCACACGTGTTTTTGTCCCCGGAGCACCCTAAAGCGGTTCTTGGCCTCCCGCGAGCTATATCACACATTTTTGTGGCCAAACAGCCAATTTTATGTATCCGACCTGCCACCTTCGTTTTAGACCGGGGAGGCCGTTATGGCATTTTTTGCCACCCGTGAGCTATAGCACACGATTTTATGGAAACCTAGACTCTAAATCCTATCCCTAAACCCTAAACCTAAACATCGAAACTAAAGAATTTTAGTGTCGAAACCATGATAAAATGAATATTGAGTCTCCCAACCATATCAACTTTGCTGACATAGTAGAATTTTAGTGTCCAAACCATAGTACACATTTTGGTCCCCGGAGGCCGGTAAGGCTATTTTTGGCCTCCCGTGACACATGTTTTCATCGTCAAACACGATTTCATGCCTCCCGTCTGCCACCCATGATTTGGCCACTGAGACTGCTAGGGTTGATTATGGCCTCCCGTAAGCTATAGCACACGTTTTCATGGTCGAGCGACTATTTTTAAGTACGTGTTCCACCACACGCGTTTTGGTCCCCAAAGCACCTTAAAGTTGTTCTTGGCCTCTCACGAGCTGTAGGGTTAAGGGTTTAGGGTTTAGGTTTTAGGGCCTCCCGTGACACATGTTTTTGTCGTCGAACAGCGATTTCGTGCCTCCCGTCCGCCACCCATGATTTGACCATTGAGACTGGTAAGGCTGTTTTGGCCTCCCGTGAGCTATAGCACACGTTTTCTTGGCCCAGCGACCATTTTTATGTCCGCGTTCATGCCTCCCGTCCGCCACCCATGATTTGGCCACTGAGACTGCAAAGGGTGTTTATGGCCTCCCGTAAGTTATAGCACACGTTTTCATGGTCGAGCGACCATTTTTAAGTACGTGTTCCACCACCCGCGTTTTGGTCCCCAGAGCACCTTAAAGTTGTTCTTGGCCTCCCACGAGCTGTAGGGTTTAGGGTTTAGGGCCTCCCGTGACACATGTTTTTGTCGCCGAACAGCGATTTCGTGCCTCCCGTCCGCCACCCATGATTTGACCATTGAGACTGGTAAGGCTGTTTTGGCCTCCCGTGAGCTATATCACACGTTTTCATGGCCCAGCGACCATTTTTATGTCCGCGTTCCGCCACACGTGTTTTTGTCCCCGGAGCACCTTAAAGCGGTTCTTGGCCTCCCGCGAGCTATATCACACATTTCCGTGGCCAAACAACCAATTTTATGTATCCGACCAGCCACCTTCGTTTTAGACCGGGCAGGCCGTTATGGCATTTTTTGCCACCTGTGAGCTATAGCACACGATTTTATGGAAACATAGACCCTAAATCCTATCCCTAAACCCTAAACCTAAACATCGACACTAAAGGATTGTAGTGTCGAAACCATGGTAAAATGAATATTGAGTCTCCCAACCATATCAACTTTGTTGACATAGTAGAATTTTAGTGTCCAAACCATAGTACACATTTTGGTCCCCGTAGGCCGGTAAGGCTATTTTTGGCCTCACGTGACACATGTTTTCATCGTCAAACACGATTTCATGCCTCCCGTCCTCCACCCATGATTTGGCCACTGAGACTGCTAAGGTTGTTTATGGCCTCCCGTAAGCTATAGCACACGTTTTCATGGTCGAGCGACTATTTTTAAGTACGTGTTCCACCACCCGCGTTTTGGTCCCCAAAGCACCTTAAAGTTGTTCTTGGCCTCCCACGAGCTGTAGGGTTTAGGGTTTAGGATTTAGGTTTTAGGGCCTCCCGTGACACATGTTTTTGTCGTCGAACAGCGATTTCGTGCCTCCCGTCCGCCACCCATGATTTGACCATTGAGACTGGTAAGGCTGTTTTGGCCTCCCGTGAGCTATAGCACACGTTTTCATGGCCCAGCGACCATTTTTATGTCCGCGTTCCGCCACACGTGTTTTTGTCCCCGGAGCACCTTAAAGCGGTTCTTGGCCTCCCGCGAGCTATATCACACATTTTTGTGGCCAAACAGCCAATTTTATGTATCCGACCTGCCACCTTCGTTTTAGACCGGGGAGGCCGTTATGGCATTTTTTTGCCACCCGTGAGCTATAGCACACGATTTTATGGAAACCTAGACCCTAAATCCTATCCCTAAACCCTAAACCTAAACATCGACACTAAAGGATTTTAGTGTCGAAACCATGGTAAAATGAAATTTGAGTCTCTCAACCATATCAACTTTGGTGACATAGTAGAATTTTAGTGTCCAAACCATAGTTCACATTTTGGTCCCCGGAGGCCGGTAAGGCTATTTTTGGCCTCCCGTGACACATGTTTTCATCGTCAAACAACGATTTCATGCCTCCCGTCCGCCACCCATGATTTGGCCACTGAGACTGCACAGGGTGTTTATGGCCTCCCGTAAGCTATAGCACACGTTTTCATGGTCGAGCGACCATTTTTAAGTACGTGTTCCACCACCCGCGTTTTGGTCCCCAGAGCACCTTAAAGTTGTTCTTGGCCTCCCACGAGCTGTAGGGTTTAGGTTTTAGGGCCTCCCGTGACACATGTTTTTGTCGCCGAACAGCGATTTCGTGCCTCCCGTCCGCCACCCATGATTTGACCATTGAGACTGGTAAGGCTGTTTTGGCCTCCCGTGAGCTATATCACACGTTTTCATGGCCCAGCGACCATTTTTATGTCCGCGTTCTGCCACACGTGTTTATGTCTCCGGAGCACCTTAAAGCGGTTCTTGGCCTCCCGCGAGCTATATCACACATTTCCGTGGCCAAACAACCAATTTTATGTATCCGACCAGCCACCTTCGTTTTAGACCGGGGAGGCCGTTATGGCATTTTTTGCCACCCGTGAGCTATAGCACACGATTTTATGGAAACCTAGACCCTAAATCCCATCACTAAACCCTAAACCTAAACATCGAAACTAAAGAATTTTAGTGTCGAAACCATGGTAAAATGAATATTGAGTCTCCCAACCATATCAACTTTGCTGACATAGTAGAATTTTAGTGTCCAAACCATAGTACACATTTTGGTCCCCGGAGGCCGGTAAGGCTATTTTTGGCCTCCCGTGACACATGTTTTCATCGTCAAACACGATTTCATGCCTCCCGTCTGCCACCCATGATTTGGCCACTGAGACTGCTAGGGTTGATTATGGCCTCCCGTAAGCTATAGCACACGTTTTCATGGTCGAGCGACTATTTTTAAGTACGTGTTCCACCACACGCGTTTTGGTCCCCAAAGCACCTTAAAGTTGTTCTTGGCCTCTCACGAGCTGTAGGGTTAAGGGTTTAGGGTTTAGGTTTTAGGGCCTCCCGTGACACATGTTTTTGTCGTCGAACAGCGATTTCGTGCCTCCCGTCCGCCACCCATGATTTGACCATTGAGACTGGTAAGGCTGTTTTGGCCTCCCGTGAGCTATAGCACACGTTTTCATGGCCCAGCGACCATTTTTATGTCCGCATTCATGCCTCCCGTCCGCCACCCATGATTTGGCCACTGAGACTGCAAAGGGTGTTTATGGCCTCCCGTAAGTTATAGCACACGTTTTCATGGTCGAGCGACCATTTTTAAGTACGTGTTCCACCACCCGCGTTTTGGTCCCCAGAGCACCTTAAAGTTGTTCTTGGCCTCCCACGAGCTGTAGGGTTTAGGGCCTCCCGTGACACATGTTTTTGTCACCGAACAGCGATTTCGCGCCTCCCGTCCGCCACCCATGATTTGACCATTGAGACTGGTAAGGCTGTTTTGGCCTCCCGTGAGCTATATCACACGTTTTCATGGCCCAGCGACCATTTTTATGTCCGCGTTCCGCCACACGTGTTTTTGTCCCCGGAGCACCTTAAAGCGGTTCTTGGCCTCCCGCGAGCTATATCACACATTTCCGTGGCCAAACAACCAATTTTATGTATCCGACCAGCCACCTTCGTTTTAGACCGGGCAGGCCGTTATGGCATTTTTTGCCACCTGTGAGCTATAGCACACGATTTTATGGAAACATAGACCCTAAATCCTATCCCTAAACCCTAAACCTTTACATCGACACTAAAGGATTTTAGTGTCGAAACCATGGTAAAATGAATATTGAGTCTCCCAACCATATCAACTTTGTTGACATAGTAGAATTTTAGTGTCCAAACCATAGTACACATTTTGGTCCCCGTAGGCCGGTAAGGCTATTTTTGGCCTCACGTGACACATGTTTTCATCGTCAAACACGATTTCATGCCTCCCGTCCTCCACCCATGATTTGGCCACTGAGACTGCTAAGGTTGTTTATGGCCTCCCGTAAGCTATAGCACACGTTTTCATGGTCGAGCGACTATTTTTAAGTACGTGTTCCACCACCCGCGTTTTGGTCCCCAAAGCACCTTAAAGTTGTTCTTGGCCTCCCACGAGCTGTAGGGTTTAGGGTTTAGGATTTAGGTTTTAGGGCCTCCCGTGACACATGTTTTTGTCGTCGAACAGCGATTTCGTGCCTCCCGTCCGCCACCCATGATTTGACCATTGAGACTGGTAAGGCTGTTTTGGCCTCCCGTGAGCTATAGCACACGTTTTCATGGCCCAGCGACCATTTTTATGTCCGCGTTCCGCCACACGTGTTTTTGTCCCCGGAGCACCTTAAAGCGGTTCTTGGCCTCCCGCGAGCTATATCACACATTTTTGTGGCCAAACAGCCAATTTTATGTATCCGACCTGCCACCTTCGTTTTAGACCGGGGAGGCCGTTATGGCATTTTTTTGCCACCCGTGAGCTATAGCACACGATTTTATGGAAACCTAGACCCTAAATCCTATCCCTAAACCTAAACATCGACACTAAAGGATTTTAATGTCAAAACCATGCTAAAATGAAATTTGAGTCTCTCAACCATATCAACTTTGGTGACATAGTAGAATTTTAGTGTCCAAACCATAGTTCACATTTTGGTCCCCGGAGGCCGGTAAGGCTATTTTTGGCCTCCCGTGACACATGTTTTCATCGTCAAACAACGATTTCATGCCTCCCGTCCGCCACCCATGATTTGGCCACTGAGACTGCACAGGGTGTTTATGGCCTCCCGTAAGCTATAGCACACGTTTTCATGGTCGAGCGACCATTTTTAAGTACGTGTTCTACCACCCGCGTTTTGGTCCCCAGAGCACCTTAAAGTTGTTCTTGGCCTCCCACGAGCTGTAGGGTTTAGGTTTTAGGGCCTCCCGTGACACATGTTTTTGTCGCCGAACAGCGATTTCGTGCCTCCCGTCCGCCACCCATGATTTGACCATTGAGACTGGTAAGGCTGTTTTGGCCTCCCGTGAGCTATATCACACGTTTTCATGGCCCAGCGACCATTTTTATGTCCGCGTTCTGCCACACGTGTTTTTGTCTCCGGAGCACCTTAAAGCGGTTCTTGGCCTCCCGCGAGCTATATCACACATTTCCGTGGCCAAACAACCAATTTTATGTATCCGACCAGCCACCTTCGTTTTAGACCGGGGAGGCCGTTATGGCATTTTTTGCCACCCGTGAGCTATAGCACACGATTTTATGGAAACCTAGACCCTAAATCCTATCCCTAAACCCTAAACCTAAACATCGAAACTAAAGAATTTTAGTGTCGAAACCATGGTAAAATGAATATTGAGTCTCCCAACCATATCAACTTTGCTGACATAGTAGAATTTTAGTGTCCAAACCATAGTACACATTTTGGTCCCCGGAGGCCGGTAAGGCTATTTTTGGCCTCCCGTGACACATGTTTTCATCGTCAAACACGATTTCATGCCTCCCGTCTGCCACCCATGATTTGGCCACTGAGACTGCTAGGGTTGATTATGGCCTCCCGTAAGCTATAGCACACGTTTTCATGGTCGAGCGACTATTTTTAAGTACGTGTTCCACCACACGCGTTTTGGTCCCCAAAGCACCTTAAAGTTGTTCTTGGCCTCTCACAAGCTGTAGGGTTTAGGGTTTAGGGTTTAGGTTTTAGGGCCTCCCGTGACACATGTTTTTGTCGTCGAACAGCGATTTCGTGCCTCCCGTCCGCCACCCATGATTTGACCATTGAGACTGGTAAGGCTGTTTTGGCCTCCCGTGAGCTATAGCACACGTTTTCATGGCCCAGCGACCATTTTTATGTCCGCGTTCATGCCTCCCGTCCGCCACCCATGATTTGGCCACTGAGACTGCAAAGGGTGTTTATGGCCTCCCGTAAGTTATAGCACATGTTTTCATGGTCGAGCGACCATTTTTAAGTACGTGTTCCACCACCTGCGTTTTGGTCCCCAGAGCACCTTAAAGTTGTTCTTGGCCTCCCACGAGCTGTAGGGTTTAGGGTTTAGGGCCTCCCGTGACACATGTTTTTGTCGCCGAACAGCGATTTCGTGCCTCCCGTCCGCCACCCATGATTTGACCATTGAGACTGGTAAGGCTGTTTTGGCCGCCCGTGAGCTATATCACACGTTTTCATGGCCCAGCGACCATTTTTATGTCCGCGTTCCGCCACACGTGTTTTTGTCCCCGGAGCACCTTAAAGCGGTTCTTGGCCTCCCGCGAGCTATATCACACATTTCCGTGGCCAAACAACCAATTTTATGTATCCGACCAGCCACCTTCGTTTTAGACCGGGCAGGCCGTTATGGCATTTTTTGCCACCTGTGAGCTATAGCACACGATTTTATGGAAACATAGACCCTAAATCCTATCCCTAAACCCTAAACCTAAACATCGAAACTAAAGAATTTTAGTGTCGAAACCATGGTAAAATGAATATTGAGTCTCCCAACCATATCAACTTTGCTGACATAGTAGAATTTTAGTGTCCAAACCATAGTACACATTTTCGTCCCTGGAGGCCGGTAAGGCTATTTTTGGCCTCCCGTGACACATGTTTTCATCGTCAAACACGATTTCATGCCTCCCGTCCTCCACCCATGATTTGGCCACTGAGACTGCTAAGGTTGTTTATGGCCTCCCGTAAGCTATAGCACACGTTTTCATGGTCGAGCGACTATTTTTAAGTACGTGTTCCACCACACGCGTTTTGGTCCCCAAAGCACCTTAAAGTTGTTCTTGGCCTCTCACGAGCTGTAGGGTTTAGGGTTTAGGGTTTAGGTTTTAGGGCCTCCCGTGACACATGTTTTTGTCGTCGAACAGCGATTTCGTGCCTCCCGTCCGCCACCCATGATTTGACCATTGAGACTGGTAAGGCTGTTTTGGCCTCCCGTGAGCTATAGCACACGTTTTCATGGCCCAGCGACCATTTTTATGTCCGCGTTCATGCCTCCCGTCCGCCACCCATGATTTGGCCACTGAGACTGCAAAGGGTGTTTATGGCCTCCCGTAAGTTATAGCACACGTTTTCATGGTCGAGCGACCATTTTTAAGTACGTGTTCCACCACCCGCGTTTTGGTCCCCAGAGCACCTTAAAGTTGTTCTTGGCCTCCCACGAGCTGTAGGGTTTAGGGTTTAGGGCCTCCCGTGACACATGTTTTTGTCGCCGAACAGCGATTTCGTGCCTCCCGTCCGCCACCCATGATTTGACCATTGAGACTGGTAAGGCTGTTTTGGCCTCCCGTGAGCTATATCACACGTTTTCATGGCCCAGCGACCATTTTTATGTCCGCGTTCCGCCACACGTGTTTTTGTCCCCGGAGCACCTTAAAGCGGTTCTTGGCCTCCCGCGAGCTATATCACACATTTCCGTGGCCAAACAACCAATTTTATGTATCCGACCAGCCACCTTCGTTTTAGACCGGGCAGGCCGTTATGGCATTTTTTGCCACCTGTGAGCTATAGCACACGATTTTATGGAAACATAGACCCTAAATCCTATCCCTAAACCCTAAACCTAAACATCGACACTAAAGGATTTTAGTGTCGAAACCATGGTAAAATGAATATTGAGTCTCCCAACCATATCAACTTTGTTGACATAGTAGAATTTTAGTGTCCAAACCATAGTACACATTTTGGTCCCCGTAGGCCGGTAAGGCTATTTTTGGCCTCCCGTGACACATGTTTTCATCGTCAAACACGATTTCATGCCTCCCGTCCTCCACCCATGATTTGGCCACTGAGACTGCTAAGGTTGTTTATGGCCTCCCGTAAGCTATAGCACACGTTTTCATGGTCGAGCGACTATTTTTAAGTACGTGTTCCACCACCCGCGTTTTGGTCCCCAAAGCACCTTAAAGTTGTTCTTGGCCTCCCACGAGCTGTAGGGTTTAGGGTTTAGGATTTAGGTTTTAGGGCCTCCCGTGACACATGTTTTTGTCGTCGAACAGCGATTTCGTGCCTCCCGTCCGCCACCCATGATTTGACCATTGAGACTGGTAAGGCTGTTTTGGCCTCCCGTGAGCTATAGCACACGTTTTCATGGCCCAGCGACCATTTTTATGTCCGCGTTCCGCCACACGTGTTTTTGTCCCCGGAGCACCTTAAAGCGGTTCTTGGCCTCCCGCGAGCTATATCACACATTTTTGTGGCCAAACAGCCAATTTTATGTATCCGACCTGCCACCTTCGTTTTAGACCGGGGAGGCCGTTATGGCATTTTTTTGCCACCCGTGAGCTATAGCACACGATTTTATGGAAACCTAGACCCTAAATCCTATCCCTAAACCCTAAACCTAAACATCGACACTAAAAAATTTTAGTGTCGAAACCATGGTAAAATGAAATTTGAGTCTCTCAACCATATCAACTTTGGTGACATAGTAGAATTTTAGTGTCCAAACCATAGTCACATTTTGGTCCCCGGAGGCCGGTAAGGCTATTTTTGGCCTCCCGTGACACATGTTTTCATCGTCAAACAACGATTTCATGCCTCCCGTCCGCCACCCATGATTTGGCCACTGAGACTGCACAGGGTGTTTATGGCCGCCCGTAAGCTATAGCACACGTTTTCATGGTCGAGCGACCATTTTTAAGTACGTGTTCTACCACCCGCGTTTTGGTCCCCAGAGCACCTTAAAGTTGTTCTTGGCCTCCCACGAGCTGTAGGGTTTAGGTTTTAGGGCCTCCCGTGACACATGTTTTTGTCGCCGAACAGCGATTTCGTGCCTCCCGTCCGCCACCCATGATTTGACCATTGAGACTGGTAAGGCTGTTTTGGCCTCCCGTGAGCTATATCACACGTTTTCATGGCCCAGCGACCATTTTTATGTCCGCGTTCTGCCACACGTGTTTATGTCTCCGGAGCACCTTAAAGCGGTTCTTGGCCTCCCGCGAGCTATATCACACATTTCCGTGGCCAAACAACCAATTTTATGTATCCGACCAGCCACCTTCGTTTTAGACCGGGGAGGCCGTTATGGCATTTTTTGCCACCCGTGAGCTATAGCACACGATTTTATGGAAACCTAGACCCTAAATCCTATCACTAAACCCTAAACCTAAACATCGAAACTAAAGAATTTTAGTGTCGAAACCATGGTAAAATGAATATTGAGTCTCCCAACCATATCAACTTTGCTGACATAGTAGAATTTTAGTGTCCAAACCATAGTACACATTTTGGTCCCCGGAGGCCGGTAAGGCTATTTTTGGCCTCCCGTGACACATGTTTTCATCGTCAAACACGATTTCATGCCTCCCGTCTGCCACCCATGATTTGGCCACTGAGACTGCTAGGGTTGATTATGGCCTCCCGTAAGCTATAGCACACGTTTTCATGGTCGAGCGACTATTTTTAAGTACGTGTTCCACCACACGCGTTTTGGTCCCCAAAGCACCTTAAAGTTGTTCTTGGCCTCTCATGAGCTGTAGGGTTTAGGGTTTAGGGTTTAGGTTTTAGGGCCTCCCGTGACACATGTTTTTGTCGTCGAACAGCGATTTCGTGCCTCCCGTCCGCCACCCATGATTTGACCATTGAGACTGGTAAGGCTGTTTTGGCCTCCCGTGAGCTATAGCACACGTTTTCATGGCCCAGCGACCATTTTTATGTCCGCGTTCATGCCTCCCGTCCGCCACCCATGATTTGGCCACTGAGACTGCAAAGGGTGTTTATGGCCTCCCGTAAGTTATAGCACACGTTTTCATGGTCGAGCGACCATTTTTAAGTACGTGTTCCACCACCCGCGTTTTGGTCCCCAGAGCACCTTAAAGTTGTTCTTGGCCTCCCACGAGTTGTAGGGTTTAGGGTTTAGGGCCTCCCGTGACACATGTTTTTGTCGCCGAACAGCGATTTCGTGCCTCCCGTCCGCCACCCATGATTTGACCATTGAGACTGGTAAGGCTGTTTTGGCCTCCCGTGAGCTATATCACACGTTTTCATGGCCCAGCGACCATTTTTATGTCCGCGTTCCGCCACACGTGTTTTTGTCCCCGGAGCACCTTAAAGCGGTTCTTGGCCTCCCACGAGCTATATCACACATTTCCGTGGCCAAACAACCAATTTTATGTATCCGACCAGCCACCTTCGTTTTAGACCGGGCAGGCCGTTATGGCATTTTTTGCCACCTGTGAGCTATAGCACACGATTTTATGGAAACATAGACCCTAAATCCTATCCCTAAACCCTAAACCTAAACATCGACACTAAAGGATTTTAGTGTCGAAACCATGGTAAAATGAATATTGAGTCTCCCAACCATATCAACTTTGTTGACATAGTAGAATTTTAGTGTCCAAACCATAGTACACATTTTGGTCCCCGTAGGCCGGTAAGGCTATTTTTGGCCTCCCGTGACACATGTTTTCATCGTCAAACACGATTTCATGCCTCCCGTCCTCCACCCATGATTTGGCCACTGAGACTGCTAAGGTTGTTTATGGCCTCCCGTAAGCTATATCACACGTTTTCATGGTCGAGCGACTATTTTTAAGTACGTGTTCCACCACCCGCGTTTTGGTCCCCAAAGCACCTTAAAGTTGTTCTTGGCCTCCCACGAGCTGTAGGGTTTAGGGTTTAGGATTTAGGTTTTAGGGCCTCCCGTGACACATGTTTTTGTCGTCGAACAGCGATTTCGTGCCTCCCGTCCGCCACCCATGATTTGACCATTGAGACTGGTAAGGCTGTTTTGGCCTCCCGTGAGCTATAGCACACGTTTTCATGGCCCAGCGACCATTTTTATGTCCGCGTTCATGCCTCCCGTCCGCCACCCATGATTTGGCCACTGAGACTGCAAAGGGTGTTTATGGCCTCCCGTAAGTTATAGCACACGTTTTCATGGTCGAGCGACCATTTTTAAGTACGTGTTCCACCACCCGCGTTTTGGTCCCCAGAGCACCTTAAAGTTGTTCTTGGCCTCCCACGAGCTGTAGGGTTTAGGGTTTAGGGCCTCCCGTGACACATGTTTTTGTCGCCGAACAGCGATTTCGTGCCTCCCGTCCGCCACCCATGATTTGACCATTGAGACTGGTAAGGCTGTTTTGGCCTCCCGTGAGCTATATCACACGTTTTCATGGCCCAGCGACCATTTTTATGTCCGCGTTCCGCCACACGTGTTTTTGTCCCGGGAGCACCTTAAAGCGGTTCTTGGCCTCCCGCGAGCTATATCACACATTTCCGTGGCCAAACAACCAATTTTATGTATCCGACCAGCCACCTTCGTTTTAGACCGGGCAGGCCGTTATGGCATTTTTTGCCACCTGTGAGCTATAGCACACGATTTTATGGAAACATAGACCCTAAATCCTATCCCTAAACCCTAAACCTAAACATCGACACTAAAGGATTTTAGTGTCGAAACCATGGTAAAATGAATATTGAGTCTCCCAACCATATCAACTTTGTTGACATAGTAGAATTTTAGTGTCCAAACCATAGTACACATTTTGGTCCCCGTAGGCCGGTAAGGCTATTTTTGGCCTCCCGTGACACATGTTTTCATCGTCAAACACGATTTCATGCCTCCCGTCCTCCACCCATGATTTGGCCACTGAGACTGCTAAGGTTGTTTATGGCCTCCCGTAAGCTATAGCACACGTTTTCATGGTCGAGCGACTATTTTTAAGTACGTGTTCCACCACCCGCGTTTTGGTCCCCAAAGCACCTTAAAGTTGTTCTTGGCCTCCCACGAGCTGTAGGGTTTAGGGTTTAGGATTTAGGTTTTAGGGCCTCCCGTGACACATGTTTTTGTCGTCGAACAGCGATTTCGTGCCTCCCGTCCGCCACCCATGATTTGACCATTGAGACTGGTAAGGCTGTTTTGGCCTCCCGTGAGCTATAGCACACGTTTTCATGGCCCAGCGACCATTTTTATGTCCGCGTTCCGCCACACGTGTTTTTGTCCCCGGAGCATCTTAAAGCGGTTCTTGGCCTCCCGCGAGCTATATCACACATTTTTGTGGCCAAACAGCCAATTTTATGTATCCGACCTGCCACCTTCGTTTTAGACCGGGGAGGCCGTTATGGCATTTTTTTGCCACCCGTGAGCTATAGCACACGATTTTATGGAAACCTAGACCCTAAATCCTATCCCTAAACCCTAAACCTAAACATCGACACTAAAAAATTTTAGTGTCGAAACCATGGTAAAATGAAATTTGAGTCTCTCAACCATATCAACTTTGGTGACATAGTAGAATTTTAGTGTCCAAACCATAGTTCACATTTTGGTCCCCGGAGGCCGGTAAGGCTATTTTTGGCCTCCCGTGACACATGTTTTCATCGTCAAACAACGATTTCATGCCTCCCGTCCGCCACCCATGATTTGGCCACTGAGACTGCACAGGGTGTTTATGGCCTCCCGTAAGCTATAGCACACGTTTTCATGGTCGAGCGACCATTTTTAAGTACGTGTTCTACCACCCGCGTTTTGGTCCCCAGAGCACCTTAAAGTTGTTCTTGGCCTCCCACGAGCTGTAGGGTTTAGGTTTTAGGGCCTCCCGTGACACATGTTTTTGTCGCCGAACAGCGATTCCGTGCCTCCCGTCCGCCACCCATGATTTGACCATTGAGACTGGTAAGGCTGTTTTGGCCTCCCGTGAGCTATATCACACGTTTTCATGGCCCAGCGACCATTTTTATGTCCGCGTTCTGCCACACGTGTTTATGTCTCCGGAGCACCTTAAAGCGGTTCTTGGCCTCCCGCGAGCTATATCACACATTTCCGTGGCCAAACAACCAATTTTATGTATCCGACCAGCCACCTTCGTTTTAGACCGGGGAGGCCGTTATGGCATTTTTTGCCACCCGTGAGCTATAGCACACGATTTTATGGAAACCTAGACCCTAAATCCTATCACTAAACCCTAAACCTAAACATCGAAACTAAAGAATTTTAGTGTCGAAACCATGGTAAAATGAATATTGAGTCTCCCAACCATATCAACTTTGCTGACATAGTAGAATTTTAGTGTCCAAACCATAGTACACATTTTGGTCCCCGGAGGCCGGTAAGGCTATTTTTGGCCTCCCGTGACACATGTTTTCATCGTCAAACACGATTTCATGCCTCCCGTCTGCCACCCATGATTTGGCCACTGAGACTGCTAGGGTTGATTATGGCCTCCCGTAAGCTATAGCACACGTTTTCATGGTCGAGCGACTATTTTTAAGTACGTGTTCCACCACACGCGTTTTGGTCCCCAAAGCACCTTAAAGTTGTTCTTGGCCTCTCACGAGCTGTAGGGTTTAGGGTTTAGGGTTTAGGTTTTAGGGCCTCCCGTGACACATGTTTTTGTCGTCGAACAGCGATTTCGTGCCTCCCGTCCGCCACCCATGATTTGACCATTGAGACTGGTAAGGCTGTTTTGGCCTCCCGTGAGCTATAGCACACGTTTTCATGGCCCAGCGACCATTTTTATGTCCGCGTTCATGCCTCCCGTCCGCCACCCATGATTTGGCCACTGAGACTGCAAAGGGTGTTTATGGCCTCCCGTAAGTTATAGCACACGTTTTCATGGTCGAGCGACCATTTTTAAGTACGTGTTCCACCACCCGCGTTTTGGTCCCCAGAGCACCTTAAAGTTGTTCTTGGCCTCCCATGAGCTGTAGGGTTTAGGGTTTAGGGCCTCCCGTGACACATGTTTTTGTCGCCGAACAGCGATTTCGTGCCTCCCGTCCGCCACCCATGATTTGACCATTGAGACTGGTAAGGCTGTTTTGGCCTCCCGTGAGCTATATCACACGTTTTCATGGCCCAGCGACCATTTTTATGTCCTCGTTCCGCCACACGTGTTTTTGTCCCCGGAGCACCTTAAAGCGGTTCTTGGCCTCCCGCAAGCTATATCACACATTTCCGTGGCCAAACAACCAATTTTGTGTATCCGACCAGCCACCTTCGTTTTAGACCGGGCAGGCCGTTATGGCATTTTTTGCCACCTGTGAGCTATAGCACACGATTTTATGGAAACATAGACCCTAAATCCTATCCCTAAACCCTAAACCTAAACATCGACACTAAAGGATTTTAGTGTCGAAACCATGGTAAAATGAATATTGAGTCTCCCAACCATATCAACTTTGTTGACATAGTAGAATTTTAGTGTCCAAACCATAGTACACATTTTGGTCCCCGTAGGCCGGTAAGGCTATTTTTGGCCTCCCGTGACACATGTTTTCATCGTCAAACACGATTTCATGCCTCCCGTCCTCCACCCATGATTTGGCCACTGAGACTGCTAAGGTTGTTTATGGCCTCCCGTAAGCTATAGCACACGTTTTCATGGTCGAGCGACTATTTTTAAGTACGTGTTCCACCACCCGCGTTTTGGTCCCCAAAGCACCTTAAAGTTGTTCTTGACCTCCCACGAGCTGTAGGGTTTAGGGTTTAGGATTTAGGTTTTAGGGCCTCCCGTGACACATGTTTTTGTCGTCGAACAGCGATTTCGTGCCTCCCGTCCGCCACCCATGATTTGACCATTGAGACTGGTAAGGCTGTTTTGGCCTCCCGTGAGCTATAGCACACATTTTCATGGCCCAGCGACCATTTTTATGTCCGCGTTCCGCCACACGTGTTTTTGTCCCCGGAGCACCTTAAAGCGGTTCTTGGCCTCCCGCGAGCTATATCACACATTTTTGTGGCCAAACAGCCAATTTTATGTATCCGACCTGCCACCTTCGTTTTAGACCGGGGAGGCCGTTATGGCATTTTTTTGCCACCCGTGAGCTATAGCACACGATTTTATGGAAACCTAGACCCTAAATCCTATCCCTAAACCCTAAACCTAAACATCGACAGTAAAGGATTTTAGTGTCGAAACCATGGTAAAATGAAATTTGAGTCTCTCAACCATATCAACTTTGGTGACATAGTAGAATTTTAGTGTCCAAACGATAGTTCACATTTTGGTCCCCGGAGGCCGGTAAGGCTATTTTTGGCCTCCCGTGACACATGTTTTCATCGTCAAACAACGATTTCATGCCTCCCGTCCGCCACCCATGATTTGGCCACTGAGACTGCACAGGGTGTTTATGGCCTCCCGTAAGCTATAGCACACGTTTTCATGGTCGAGCGACCATTTTTAAGTACGTGTTCCACCACCCGCGTTTTGGTCCCCAGAGCACCTTAAAGTTGTTCTTGGCCTCCCACGAGCTGTAGGGTTTACGTTTTAGGGCCTCCCGTGACACATGTTTTTGTCGCCGAACAGCGATTTCGTGCCTCCCGTCCGCCACCCATGATTTGACCATTGAGACTGGTAAGGCTGTTTTGGCCTCCCGTGAGCTATATCACACGTTTTCATGGCCCAGCGACCATTTTTATGTCCGCGTTCTGCCACACGTGTTTTTGTCTCCGGAGCACCTTAAAGCGGTTCTTGGCCTCCCGCGAGCTATATCACACATTTCCGTGGCCAAACAACCAATTTTATGTATCCGACCAGCCACCTTCGTTTTAGACCGGGGAGGCCGTTATGGCATTTTTTGCCACCCGTGAGCTATAGCACACGATTTTATGGAAACCTAGACCCTAAATCCTATCCCTAAACCCTAAACCTAAACATCGAAACTAAAGAATTTTAGTGTCGAAACCATGGTAAAATGAATATTGAGTCTCCCAACCATATCAACTTTGCTGACATAGTAGAATTTTAGTGTCCAAACCATAGTACACATTTTGGTCCCCGGAGGCCGGTAAGGCTATTTTTGGCCTCCCGTGACACATGTTTTCATCGTCAAACACGATTTCATGCCTCCCGTCTGCCACCCATGATTTGGCCACTGAGACTGCTAGGGTTGATTATGGCCTCCCGTAAGCTATTGCACACGTTTTCATGGTCGAGCGACTATTTTTAAGTACGTGTTCCACCACACGCGTTTTGGTCCCCAAAGCACCTTAAAGTTGTTCTTGGCCTCTCACGAGCTGTAGGGTTTAGGGTTTAGGGTTTAGGTTTTAGGGCCTCCCGTGACACATGTTTTTGTCGTCGAACAGCGATTTCGTGCCTCCCGTCCGCCACCCATGATTTGACCATTGAGACTGGTAAGGCTGTTTTGGCCTCCCGTGAGCTATAGCACACGTTTTCATGGCCCAGCGACCATTTTTATGTCCGCGTTCTGCCTCCCGTCCACCACCCATGATTTGGCCACTGAGACTGCAAAGGGTGTTTATGGCCTCCCGTAAGTTATAGCACACGTTTTCATGGTCGAGCGACCATTTTTAAGTACGTGTTCCACCACCCGCGTTTTGGTCCCCAGAGCACCTTAAAGTTGTTCTTGGCCTCCCACGAGCTGTAGGGTTTAGGGTTTAGGGCCTCCCGTGACACATGTTTTTGTCGCCGAACAGCGATTTCGTGCCTCCCGTCCGCCACCCATGATTTGACCATTGAGACTGGTAAGGCTGTTTTGGCCTCCCGTGAGCTATATCACACGTTTTCATGGCCCAGCGACCATTTTTATGTCCGCGTTCCGCCACACGTGTTTTTGTCCCCGGAGCACCTTAAAGCGGTTCTTGGCCTCCCGCGAGCTATATCACACATTTCCGTGGCCAAACAACCAATTTTATGTATCCGACCAGCCACCTTCGTTTTAGACCGGGCAGGCCGTTATGGCATTTTTTGCCACCTGTGAGCTATAGCACACGATTTTATGGAAACATAGACCCTAAATCCTATCCCTAAACCCTAAACCTAAACATCGACACTAAAGGATTTTAGTGTCGAAACCATGGTAAAATGAATATTGAGTCTCCCAACCATATCAACTTTGCTTGACATAGTAGAATTTTAGTGTCCAAACCATAGTACACATTTTGGTCCCCGTAGGCCGGTAAGGCTATTTTTGGCCTCCCGTGACACATGTTTCTCATCGTCAAACACGATTTCATGCCTCCCGTCCTGCCACCCATGATTTGGCCACTGAGACTGCTAAGGGTTGATTTATGGCCTCCCGTAAGCTATAGCACACGTTTTCATGGTCGAGCGACTATTTTTAAGTACGTGTTCCACCACCCGCGTTTTGGTCCCCAAAGCACCTTAAAGTTGTTCTTGGCCTCTCACGAGCTGTAGGGTTTAGGGTTTAGGGTTTAGGTTTTAGGGCCTCCCGTGACACATGTTTTTGTCGTCGAACAGCGATTTCGTGCCTCCCGTCCGCCACCCATGATTTGACCATTGAGACTGGTAAGGCTGTTTTGGCCTCCCGTGAGCTATAGCACACGTTTTCATGGCCCAGCGACCATTTTTATGTCCGCGTTCATGCCTCCCGTCCACCACCCATGATTTGGCCACTGAGACTGCAAAGGGTGTTTATGGCCTCCCGTAAGTTATAGCACACGTTTTCATGGTCGAGCGACCATTTTTAAGTACGTGTTCCACCACCCGCGTTTTGGTCCCCAGAGCACCTTAAAGTTGTTCTTGGCCTCCCACGAGCTGTAGGGTTTAGGGTTTAGGGCCTCCCGTGACACATGTTTTTGTCGCCGAACAGCGATTTCGTGCCTCCCGTCCGCCACCCATGATTTGACCATTGAGACTGGTAAGGCTGTTTTGGCCTCCCGTGAGCTATATCACACGTTTTCATGGCCCAGCGACCATTTTTATGTCCGCGTTCCGCCACACGTGTTTTTGTCCCCGGAGCACCTTAAAGCGGTTCTTGGCCTCCCGCGAGCTATATCACACATTTCCGTGGCCAAACAACCAATTTTATGTATCCGACCAGCCACCTTCGTTTTAGACCGGGCAGGCCGTTATGGCATTTTTTGCCACCTGTGAGCTATAGCACACGATTTTATGGAAACATAGACCCTAAATCCTATCCCTAAACCCTAAACCTAAACATCGACACTAAAGGATTTTAGTGTCGAAACCATGGTAAAATGAATATTGAGTCTCCCAACCATATCAACTTTGTTGACATAGTAGAATTTTAGTGTCCAAACCATAGTACACATTTTGGTCCCCGTAGGCCGGTAAGGCTATTTTTGGCCTCCCGTGACACATGTTCTCATCGTCAAACACGATTTCATGCCTCCCGTCCTCCACCCATGATTTGGCCACTGAGACTGCTAAGGTTGTTTATGGCCTCCCGTAAGCTATAGCACACGTTTTCATGGTCGAGCGACTATTTTTAAGTACGTGTTCCACCACCCGCGTTTTGGTCCCCAAAGCACCTTAAAGTTGTTCTTGGCCTCCCACGAGCTGTAGGGTTTAGGGTTTAGGATTTAGGTTTTAGGGCCTCCCGTGACACATGTTTTTGTCGTCGAACAGCGATTTCGTGTCCTCCCGTCCGCCACCCATGATTTGACCATTGAGACTGGTAAGGCTGTTTTGGCCTCCCGTGAGCTATAGCACACGTTTTCATGGCCCAGCGACCATTTTTATGTCCGCGTTCCGCCACACGTGTTTTTGTCCCCGGAGCACCTTAAAGCGGTTCTTGGCCTCCCGCGAGCTATATCACACATTTTTGTGGCCAAACAGCCAATTTTATGTATCCGACCTGCCACCTTCGTTTTAGACCGGGGAGGCCGTTATGGCATTTTTTTGCCACCCGTGAGCTATAGCACACGATTTTATGGAAACCTAGACCCTAAATCCTATCCCTAAACCCTAAACCTAAACATCGACAGTAAAGGATTTTAGTGTCGAAACCATGGTAAAATGAAATTTGAGTCTCTCAACCATATCAACTTTGGTGACATAGTAGAATTTTAGTGTCCAAACGATAGTTCACATTTTGGTCCCCGGAGGCCGGTAAGGCTATTTTTGGCCTCCCGTGACACATGTTTTCATCGTCAAACAACGATTTCATGCCTCCCGTCCGCCACCCATGATTTGGCCACTGAGACTGCACAGGGTGTTTATGGCCTCCCGTAAGCTATAGCACACGTTTTCATGGTCGAGCGACCATTTTTAAGTACGTGTTCCACCACCCGCGTTTTGGTCCCCAGAGCACCTTAAAGTTGTTCTTGGCCTCCCACGAGCTGTAGGGTTTAGGTTTTAGGGCCTCCCGTGACACATGTTTTTGTCGCCGAACAGCGATTTCGTGCCTCCCGTCCGCCACCCATGATTTGACCATTGAGACTGGTAAGGCTGTTTTGGCCTCCCGTGAGCTATATCACACGTTTTCATGGCCCAGCGACCATTTTTATGTCCGCGTTCTGCCACACGTGTTTTTGTCGCCGGAGCACCTTAAAGCGGTTCTTGGCCTCCCGCGAGCTATATCACACATTTCCGTGGCCAAACAACCAATTTTATGTATCCGACCAGCCACCTTCGTTTTAGACCGGGGAGGCCGTTATGGCATTTTTTGCCACCCGTGAGCTATAGCACACGATTTTATGGAAACCTAGACCCTAAATCCTATCCCTAAACCCTAAACCTAAACATCGAAACTAAAGAATTTTAGTGTCGAAACTATGGTAAAATGAATATTGAGTCTCCCAACCATATCAACTTTGCTGACATAGTAGAATTTTAGTGTCCAAACCATAGTACACATTTTGGTCCCCGGAGGCCGGTAAGGCTATTTTTGGCCTCCCGTGACACATGTTTTCATCGTCAAACACGATTTCATGCCTCCCGTCCTCCACCCATGATTTGGCCACTGAGACTGCTAAGGTTGTTTATGGCCTCCCGTAAGCTATAGCACACGTTTTCATGGTCGAGCGACTATTTTTAAGTACGTGTTCCACCACCCGCGTTTTGGTCCCCAAAGCACCTTAAAGTTGTTCTTGGCCTCCCACGAGCTGTAGGGTTTAGGGTTTAGGATTTAGGTTTTAGGGCCTCCCGTGACACATGTTTTTGTCGTCGAACAGCGATTTCGTGCCTCCCGTCCGCCACCCATGATTTGATCATTGAGACTGGTAAGGCTGTTTTGGTCTCCCGTGAGCTATAGCACACGTTTTCATGGCCCAGCGACCATTTTTATGTCCGCGTTCCGCCACACGTGTTTTTGTCCCCGGAGCACCTTAAAGCGGTTCTTGGCCTCCCGCGAGCTATATCACACATTTTTGTGGCCAAACAACCAATTTTATGTATCCGACCTGCCACCTTCGTTTTAGACCGGGGAGGCCGTTATGGCATTTTTTGCCACCCGTGAGCTATAGCACACGATTTTATGGAAACCTAGACCCTAAATCCTATCCCTAAACCCTAAACCTAAATATCGACACTAAAGGATTTTAGTGTCGAAACCATGGTAAAATGAATATTGAGTCTCCCAACCATATCAACTTTGTTGACATAGTAGAATTTTAGTGTCCAAACCATAGTACACATTTTGGTCCCCGTAGGCCGGTAAGGCTATTTTTGGCCTCCCGTGACACATGTTTTCATCGTCAAACACGATTTCATGCCTCCCGTCCTCCACCCATGATTTGGCCACTGAGACTGCTAAGGTTGTTTATGGCCTCCCGTAAGCTATAGCACACGTTTTCATGGTCGAGCGACTATTTTTAAGTACGTGTTCCACCACCCGCGTTTTGGTCCCCAAAGCACCTTAAAGTTGTTCTTGGCCTCCCACGAGCTGTAGGGTTTAGGGTTTAGGATTTAGGTTTTAGGGCCTCCCGTGACACATGTTTTTGTCGTCGAACAGCGATTTCGTGCCTCCTGTCCGCCACCCATGATTTGACCATTGAGACTGGTAAGGCTGTTTTGGCCTCCCGTGAGCTATAGCACACGTTTTCATGGCCCAGCGACCATTTTTATGTCCGCGTTCCGCCACACGTGTTTTTGTCCCCGGAGCACCTTAAAGCGGTTCTTGGCCTCCAGCGAGCTATATCACACATTTTTGTGGCCAAACAGCCAATTTTATGTATCCAACCTGCCACCTTCGTTTTAGACCGGGGAGGCCGTTATGGCATTTTTTTGCCACCCGTGAGCTATAGCACACGATTTTATGGAAACCTAGACCCTAAATCCTATCCCTAAACCCTAAACCTAAACATCGACAGTAAAGGATTTTAGTGTCGAAACCATGGTAAAATGAAATTTGAGTCTCTCAACCATATCAACTTTGGTGACATAGTAGAATTTTAGTGTCCAAACGATAGTTCACATTTTGGTCCCCGGAGGCCGGTAAGGCTATTTTTGGCCTCCCGTGACACATGTTTTCATCGTCAAACAACGATTTCATGCCTCCCGTCCGCCACCCATGATTTGGCCACTGAGACTGCACAGGGTGTTTATGGCCTCCCGTAAGCTATAGCACACATTTTCATGGTCGAGCGACCATTTTTAAGTACGTGTTCCACCACCCGCGTTTTGGTCCCCAGAGCACCTTAAAGTTGTTCTTGGCCTCCCACGAGCTGTAGGGTTTAGGTTTTAGGGCCTCCCGTGACACATGTTTTTGTCGCCGAACAGCGATTTCGTGCCTCCCGTCCGCCACCCATGATTTGACCATTGAGACTGGTAAGGCTGTTTTGGCCTCCCGTGAGCTATATCACACGTTTTCATGGCCCAGCGACCATTTTTATGTCCGCGTTCTGCCACACGTGTTTTTGTCTCCGGAGCACCTTAAAGCGGTTCTTGGCCTCCCGCGAGCTATATCACACATTTCCGTGGCCAAACAACCAATTTTATGTATCCGACCAGCCACCTTCGTTTTAGACCGGGGAGGCCGTTATGGCATTTTTTGCCACCCGTGAGCTATAGCACACGATTTTATGGAAACCTAGACCCTAAATCCTATCCCTAAACCCTAAACCTAAACATCGAAACTAAAGAATTTTAGTGTCGAAACTATGGTAAAATGAATATTGAGTCTCCCAACCATATCAACTTTGCTGACATAGTAGAATTTTAGTGTCCAAACCATAGTACACATTTTGGTCCCCGGAGGCCGGTAAGGCTATTTTTGGCCTCCTGTGACACATGTTTTCATCGTCAAACACGATTTCATGCCTCCCGTCCTCCACCCATGATTTGGCCACTGAGACTGCTAAGGTTGTTTATGGCCTCCCGTAAGCTATAGCACACGTTTTCATGGTCGAGCGACTATTTTTAAGTACGTGTTCCACCACCCGCGTTTTGGTCCCCAAAGCACCTTAAAGTTGTTCTTGGCCTCCCACGAGCTGTAGGGTTTAGGGTTTAGGATTTAGGTTTTAGGGCCTCCCGTGACACATGTTTTTGTCGTCGAACAGCGATTTCGTGCCTCCCGTCCGCCACCCATGATTTGATCATTGAGACTGGTAAGGCTGTTTTGGTCTCCCGTGAGCTATAGCACACGTTTTCATGGCCCAGCGACCATTTTTATGTCCGCGTTCCGCCACACGTGTTTTTGTCCCCTGAGCACCTTAAAGCGGTTCTTGGCCTCCCGCGAGCTATATCACACATTTTTGTGGCCAAACAACCAATTTTATGTATCCGACCTGCCACCTTCGTTTTAGACCGGGGAGGCCGTTATGGCATTTTTTTGCCACCCGTGAGCTATAGCACACGATTTTATGGAAACCTAGACCCTAAATCCTATCCCTAAACCCTAAACCTAAACATCGACACTAAAGGATTTTAGTGTCGAAACCATGGTAAAATGAATATTGAGTCTCCCAACCATATCAACTTTGGTGACATAGTAGAATTTTAGTGTCCAAACGATAGTTCACATTTTGGTCCCCGGAGGCCGGTAAGGCTATTTTTGGCCTCCCGTGACACATGTTTTCATCGTCAAACAACGATTTCATGCCTCCCGTCCGCCACCCATGATTTGGCCACTGAGACTGCACAGGGTGTTTATGGCCTCCCGTAAGCTATAGCACACGTTTTCATGGTCGAGCGACCATTTTTAAGTACGTGTTCCACCACCCGCGTTTTGGTCCCCAGAGCACCTTAAAGTTGTTCTTGGCCTCCCACGAGCTGTAGGGTTTAGGTTTTAGGGCCTCCCGTGACACATGTTTTTGTCGCCGAACAGCGATTTCGTGCCTCCCGTCCGCCACCCATGATTTGACCATTGAGACTGGTAAGGATGTTTTGGCCTCCCGTGAGCTATATCACACGTTTTCATGGCCCAGCGACCATTTTTATGTCCGCGTTCTGCCACACGTGTTTTTGTCTCCGGAGCACCTTAAAGCGGTTCTTGGCCTCCCGCGAGCTATATCACACATTTCTGTGGCCAAACAACCAATTTTATGTATCCGACCAGCCACCTTCGTTTTAGACCGGGGAGGCCGTTATGGCATTTTTTGCCACCCGTGAGCTATAGCACACGATTTTATGGAAACCTAGACCCTAAATCCTATCCCTAAACCCTAAACCTAAACATCGAAACAAAAGAATTTTAGTGTCGAAACTATGGTAAAATGAATATTGAGTCTCCCAACCATATCAACTTTGCTGACATAGTAGAATTTTAGTGTCCAAACCATAGTACACATTTTGGTCCCCGGAGGCCGGTAAGGCTATTTTTGGCCTCCCGTGACACATGTTTTCATCGTCAAACACGATTTCATGCCTCCCGTCCTCCACCCATGATTTGGCCACTGAGACTGCTAAGGTTGTTTATGGCCTCCCGTAAGCTATAGCACACGTTTTCATGGTCGAGCGACTATTTTTAAGTACGTGTTCCACCACCCGCGTTTTGGTCCCCAAAGCACCTTAAAGTTGTTCTTGGCCTCCCACGAGCTGTAGGGTTTAGGGTTTAGGATTTAGGTTTTAGGGCCTCCCGTGACACATGTTTTTGTCGTCGAACAGCGATTTCGTGCCTCCCGTCCGCCACCCATGATTTGATCATTGAGACTGGTAAGGCTGTTTTGGTCTCCCGTGAGCTATAGCACACGTTTTCATGGCCCAGTGACCATTTTTATGTCCGCGTTCCGCCACACGTGTTTTTGTCCCCGGAGCACCTTAAAGCGGTTCTTGGCCTCCCGCGAGCTATATCACACATTTTTGTGGCCAAACAGCCAATTTTATGTATCCGACCTGCCACCTTCGTTTTAGACCGGGGAGGCCGTTATGGCATTTTTTTGCCACCCGTGAGCTATAGCACACGATTTTATGGAAACCTAGACCCTAAATCCTATCCCGAAACCCTAAACCTAAACATCGACACTAAAGGATTTTAGTGTCGAAACCATGGTAAAATGAAATTTGAGTCTCTCAACCATATCAACTTTGGTGACATAGTAGAATTTTAGTGTCCAAACCATAGTTCACATTTTGGTCCCCGGAGGCCGGTAAGGCTATTTTTGGCCTCCCGTGACACATGTTTTCATCGTCAAACAACGATTTCAAGCCTCCCGTCCGCCACCCATGATTTGGCCACTGAGACTGCACAGGGTGTTTATGGCCTCCCGTAAGCTATAGCACACGTTTTCATGGTCGAGCGACCATTTTTAAGTACGTGTTCCACCACCCGCGTTTTGGTCCCCAGAGCACCTTAAAGTTGTTCTTGGCCTCCCACGAGCTGTAGGGTTTAGGTTTTAGGGCCTCCCGTGACACATGTTTTTGTCGCCGAACAGCGATTTCGTGCCTCCCGTCCGCCACCCATGATTTGACCATTGAGACTGGTAAGGCTGTTTTGGCCTCCCGTGAGCTATATCACACGTTTTCATGGCCCAGCGACCATTTTTATGTCCGCGTTCCGCCACACGTGTTTTTGTCTCCGGAGCACCTTAAAGCGGTTCTTGGCCTCCCGCGAGCTATATCACACATTTCCGTGGCCAAACAACCAATTTTATGTATCCGACCAGCCACCTTCGTTTTAGACCGGGGAGGCCGTTATGGCATTTTTTGCCACCCGTGAGCTATAGCACACGATTTTATGGAAACCTAGACCCTAAATCCTATCCCTAAACCCTAAACCTAAACATCGAAACTAAAGAATTTTAGTGTCGAAACTATGGTAAAATGAATATTGAGTCTCCCAACCATATCAACTTTGCTGACATAGTAGAATTTTAGTGTCCAAACCATAGTACACATTTTGGTCCCCGGAGGCCGGTAAGGCTATTTTTGGCCTCCCGTGACACATGTTTTCATCGTCAAACACGATTTCATGCCTCCCGTCCGCCACCCATGATTTGGCCACTGAGACTGCTAGGGTTGATTATGGCCTCCCGTAAGCTATAGCACACGTTTTCATGGTCGAGCGACTATTTTTAAGTACGTGTTCCACCACCCGCGTTTTGGTCCCCAAAGCACCTTAAAGTTGTTCTTGGCCTCCCACGAGCTGTAGGGTTTAGGGTTTAGGATTTAGGTTTTAGGGCCTCCCGTGACACATGTTTTTGTCGTCGAACAGCGATTTCGTGCCTCCCGTCCGCCACCCATGATTTGACCACTGAGACTGGTAAGGCTGTTTTGGCCTCCCGTGAGCTGTAGCACACGTTTTCATGGCCCAGCGACCATTTTTATGTCCGCGTTCCACCACACGTGTTTTTGTCCCCGGAGCACCTTAAAGCGGTTCTTGGCCTCCCGCGAGCTATATCACACATTTCCGTGGCCAAACAGCCAATTTTATGTATCCGACCTGCCACCTTCGTTTTAGACAGGGGAGGCCATTATGGCATTTTTTTGCCACCCGTGAGCTATAGCACACGATTTTATGGAAACCTAGACCCTAAATCCTATCCCTAAACCTAAACATCGACACTAAAGGATTTTAGTGTCGAAACCATGGTAAAATGAAATTTGAGTCTCCCAACCATATCTACTTTGCTGACATAGTAGAATTTTAGTGTCCAAACCATAGTTCACATTTTGGTCCCCGGAGGCCGGTAAGGCTATTTTTGCCTCCCGTGACACATGTTTTCATCGTCAAACAACGATTTCATGCCTCCCGTCCGCCACCCATGATTTGGCCACTAAGACTGCAAAGGGTGTTTATGGCCTCCCGTAAGCTATAGCACACGTTTTCATGGTCGAGCGACCATTTTTAAGTAATTGTTCCACCACCTGCGTTTTGGTCCCCAGAGCACCTTAAAGTTGTTCTTGGCCTCCCACGAGCTGTAGGGTTTAGGTTTTAGGGCCTCCCGTGACACATGTTTTTGTCGCCGAACAGCGATTTCGTGCCTCCCGTCCGCCACCCATGATTTGACCATTGAGACTGGTAAGGCTGTTTTGGCCTCCCGTGAGCTATATCACACGTTTTCATGGCCCAGCGACCATTTTTATGTCCGCGTTCCGCCACACGTGTTTTTGTCTCCGGAGCACCTTAAAGCGGTTCTTGGCCTCCCGCGAGCTATATCACACATTTCCGTGGCCAAACAACCAATTTTATGTATCCGACCAGCCACCTTCGTTTTAGACCGGGGAGGCCGTTATGGCATTTTTTGCCACCCGTGAGCTATAGCACACGATTTTATGGAAACCTAGACCCTAAATCCTATCCCTAAACCCTAAACCTAAACATCGAAACTAAAGAATTTTAGTGTCGAAACTATGGTAAAATGAATATTGAGTCTCCCAACCATATCAACTTTGCTGACATAGTAGAATTTTAGTGTCCAAACCATAGTACACATTTTGGTCCCCGGAGGCCGGTAAGGCTATTTTTGGCCTCCCGTGACACATGTTTTCATCGTCAAACACGATTTCATGCCTCCCGTCTGCCACCCATGATTTGGCCACTGAGACTGCTAGGGTTGATTATGGCCTCCCGTAAGCTATAGCACACGTTTTCATGGTCGAGCGACTATTTTTAAGTACGTGTTCCACCACACGCGTTTTGGTCCCCAAAGCACCTTAAAGTTGTTCTTGGCCTCTCACGAGCTGTAGGGTTTAGGGTTTAGGGTTTAGGTTTTAGGGCCTCCCGTGACACATGTTTTTGTCATCGAACAGCGATTTCGTGCCTCCCGTCCGCCACCCATGATTTGACCATTGAGACTGGTAAGGCTGTTTTGGCCTCCCGTGAGCTATAGCACACGTTTTCATGGCCCAGCGACCATTTTTATGTCCGCGTTCATGCCTCCCGTCCACCACCCATGATTTGGCCACTGAGACTGCAAAGGGTGTTTATGGCCTCCCGTAAGTTATAGCACACGTTTTCATGGTCGAGCGACCATTTTTAAGTACGTGTTCCACCACCCGCGTTTTGGTCCCCAGAGCACCTTAAAGTTGTTCTTGGCCTCCCACGAGCTGTAGGGTTTAGGGTTTAGGGCCTCCCGTGACACATGTTTTTGTCGCCGAACAGCGATTTCGTTCCTCCCGTCCGCCACCCATGATTTGACCATTGAGACTGGTAAGGCTGTTTTGGCCTCCCGTGAGCTATATCACACGTTTTCATGGCCCAGCGACCATTTTTATGTCCGCGTTCCGCCACACGTGTTTTTGTCCCCGGAGCACCTTAAAGCGGTTCTTGGCCTCCCGCGAGCTATATTACACATTTCCGTGGCCAAACAACCAATTTTATGTATCCGACCAGCCACCTTCGTTTTAGACCGGGCAGGCCGTTATGGCATTTTTTGCCACCTGTGAGCTATAGCACACGATTTTATGGAAACATAGACCCTAAATCCTATCCCTAAACCCTAAACCTAAACATCGACACTAAAGGATTTTAGTGTCGAAACCATGGTAAAATGAATATTGAGTCTCCCAACCATATCAACTTTGTTGACATAGTAGAATTTTAGTGTCCAAACCATAGTACACATTTTGGTCCCCGTAGGCCGGTAAGGCTATTTTTGGCCTCCCGTGACACATGTTTTCATCGTCAAACACGATTTCATGCCTCCTGTCCTCCACCCATGATTTGGCCACTGAGACTGCTAAGGTTGTTTATGGCCTCCCGTAAGCTATAGCACACGTTTTCATGGTCGAGCGACTATTTTTAAGTACGTGTTCCACCACCCGCGTTTTGGTCCCCAAAGCACCTTAAAGTTGTTCTTGGCCTCCCACGAGCTGTAGGGTTTAGGGTTTAGGATTTAGGTTTTAGGGCCTCTCGTGACACATGTTTTTGTCGTCGAACAGCGATTTCGTGCCTCCTGTCCGCCACCCATGATTTGACCATTGAGACTGGTAAGGCTGTTTTGGCCTCCCGTGAGCTATAGCACACGTTTTCATGGCCCAGCGACCATTTTTATGTCCGCGTTCCGCCACACGTGTTTTTGTCCCCGGAGCACCTTAAAGCGGTTCTTGGCCTCCAGCGAGCTATATCACACATTTTTGTGGCCAAACAGCCAATTTTATGTATCCAACCTGCCACCTTCGTTTTAGACCGGGGAGGCCGTTATGGCATTTTTTTGCCACCCGTGAGCTATAGCACACGATTTTATGGAAACCTAGACCCTAAATCCTATCCCTAAACCCTAAACCTAAACATCGACAGTAAAGGATTTTAGTGTCGAAACCATGGTAAAATGAAATTTGAGTCTCTCAACCATATCAACTTTGGTGACATAGTAGAATTTTAGTGTCCAAACGATAGTTCACATTTTGGTCCCCGGAGGCCGGTAAGGCTATTTTTGGCCTCCCGTGACACATGTTTTCATCGTCAAACAACGATTTCATGCCTCCCGTCCGCCACCCATGATTTGGCCACTGAGACTGCACAGGGTGTTTATGGCCTCCCGTAAGCTATAGCACACATTTTCATGGTCGAGCGACCATTTTTAAGTACGTGTTCCACCACCCGCGTTTTGGTCCCCAGAGCACCTTAAAGTTGTTCTTGGCCTCCCACGAGCTGTAGGGTTTAGGTTTTAGGGCCTCCCGTGACACATGTTTTTGTCGCCGAACAGCGATTTCGTGCCTCCCGTCCGCCACCCATGATTTGACCATTGAGACTGGTAAGGCTGTTTTGGCCTCCCGTGAGCTATATCACACGTTTTCATGGCCCAGCGACCATTTTTATGTCCGCGTTCTGCCACACGTGTTTTTGTCTCCGGAGCACCTTAAAGCGGTTCTTGGCCTCCCGCGAGCTATATCACACATTTCCGTGGCCAAACAACCAATTTTATGTATCCGACCAGCCACCTTCGTTTTAGACCGGGGAGGCCGTTATGGCATTTTTTGCCACCCGTGAGCTATAGCACACGATTTTATGGAAACCTAGACCCTAAATCCTATCCCTAAACCCTAAACCTAAACATCGAAACTAAAGAATTTTAGTGTCGAAACTATGGTAAAATGAATATTGAGTCTCCCAACCATATCAACTTTGCTGACATAGTAGAATTTTAGTGTCCAAACCATAGTACACATTTTGGTCCCCGGAGGCCGGTAAGGCTATTTTTGGCCTCCTGTGACACATGTTTTCATCGTCAAACACGATTTCATGCCTCCCGTCCTCCACCCATGATTTGGCCACTGAGACTGCTAAGGTTGTTTATGGCCTCCCGTAAGCTATAGCACACGTTTTCATGGTCGAGCGACTATTTTTAAGTACGTGTTCCACCACCCGCGTTTTGGTCCCCAAAGCACCTTAAAGTTGTTCTTGGCCTCCCACGAGCTGTAGGGTTTAGGGTTTAGGATTTAGGTTTTAGGGCCTCCCGTGACACATGTTTTTGTCGTCGAACAGCGATTTCGTGCCTCCCGTCCGCCACCCATGATTTGATCATTGAGACTGGTAAGGCTGTTTTGGTCTCCCGTGAGCTATAGCACACGTTTTCATGGCCCAGCGACCATTTTTATGTCCGCGTTCCGCCACACGTGTTTTTGTCCCCTGAGCACCTTAAAGCGGTTCTTGGCCTCCCGCGAGCTATATCACACATTTTTGTGGCCAAACAACCAATTTTATGTATCCGACCTGCCACCTTCGTTTTAGACCGGGGAGGCCGTTATGGCATTTTTTTGCCACCCGTGAGCTATAGCACACGATTTTATGGAAACCTAGACCCTAAATCCTATCCCTAAACCCTAAACCTAAACATCGACACTAAAGGATTTTAGTGTCGAAACCATGGTAAAATGAATATTGAGTCTCCCAACCATATCAACTTTGGTGACATAGTAGAATTTTAGTGTCCAAACGATAGTTCACATTTTGGTCCCCGGAGGCCGGTAAGGCTATTTTTGGCCTCCCGTGACACATGTTTTCATCGTCAAACAACGATTTCATGCCTCCCGTCCGCCACCCATGATTTGGCCACTGAGACTGCACAGGGTGTTTATGGCCTCCCGTAAGCTATAGCACACGTTTTCATGGTCGAGCGACCATTTTTAAGTACGTGTTCCACCACCCGCGTTTTGGTCCCCAGAGCACCTTAAAGTTGTTCTTGGCCTCCCACGAGCTGTAGGGTTTAGGTTTTAGGGCCTCCCGTGACACATGTTTTTGTCGCCGAACAGCGATTTCGTGCCTCCCGTCCGCCACCCATGATTTGACCATTGAGACTGGTAAGGCTGTTTTGGCCTCCCGTGAGCTATATCACACGTTTTCATGGCCCAGCGACCATTTTTATGTCCGCGTTCTGCCACACGTGTTTTTGTCTCCGGAGCACCTTAAAGCGGTTCTTGGCCTCCCGCGAGCTATATCACACATTTCCGTGGCCAAACAACCAATTTTATGTATCCGACCAGCCACCTTCGTTTTAGACCGGGGAGGCCGTTATGGCATTTTTTGCCACCCGTGAGCTATAGCACACGATTTTATGGAAACCTAGACCCTAAATCCTATCCCTAAACCCTAAACCTAAACATCGAAACAAAAGAATTTTAGTGTCGAAACTATGGTAAAATGAATATTGAGTCTCCCAACCATATCAACTTTGCTGACATAGTAGAATTTTAGTGTCCAAACCATAGTACACATTTTGGTCCCCGGAGGCCGGTAAGGCTATTTTTGGCCTCCCGTGACACATGTTTTCATCGTCAAACACGATTTCATGCCTCCCGTCCTCCACCCATGATTTGGCCACTGAGACTGCTAAGGTTGTTTATGGCCTCCCGTAAGCTATAGCACACGTTTTCATGGTCGAGCGACTATTTTTAAGTACGTGTTCCACCACCCGCGTTTTGGTCCCCAAAGCACCTTAAAGTTGTTCTTGGCCTCCCACGAGCTGTAGGGTTTAGGGTTTAGGATTTAGGTTTTAGGGCCTCCCGTGACACATGTTTTTGTCGTCGAACAGCGATTTCGTGCCTCCCGTCCGCCACCCATGATTTGATCATTGAGACTGGTAAGGCTGTTTTGGTCTCCCGTGAGCTATAGCACACGTTTTCATGGCCCAGTGACCATTTTTATGTCCGCGTTCTGCCACACGTGTTTTTGTCCCCGGAGCACCTTAAAGCGGTTCTTGGCCTCCCGCGAGCTATATCACACATTTTTGTGGCCAAACAGCCAATTTTATGTATCCGACCTGCCACCTTCGTTTTAGACCGGGGAGGCCGTTATGGCATTTTTTTGCCACCCGTGAGCTATAGCACACGATTTTATGGAAACCTAGACCCTAAATCCTATCCCGAAACCCTAAACCTAAACATCGACACTAAAGGATTTTAGTGTCGAAACCATGGTAAAATGAAATTTGAGTCTCTCAACCATATCAACTTTGGTGACATAGTAGAATTTTAGTGTCCAAACCATAGTTCACATTTTGGTCCCCGGAGGCCGGTAAGGCTATTTTTGGCCTCCCGTGACACATGTTTTCATCGTCAAACAACGATTTCAAGCCTCCCGTCCGCCACCCATGATTTGGCCACTGAGACTGCACAGGGTGTTTATGGCCTCCCGTAAGCTATAGCACACGTTTTCATGGTCGAGCGACCATTTTTAAGTACGTGTTCCACCACCCGCGTTTTGGTCCCCAGAGCACCTTAAAGTTGTTCTTGGCCTCCCACGAGCTGTAGGGTTTAGGTTTTAGGGCCTCCCGTGACACATGTTTTTGTCGCCGAACAGCGATTTCGTGCCTCCCGTCCGCCACCCATGATTTGACCATTGAGACTGGTAAGGCTGTTTTGGCCTCCCGTGAGCTATATCACACGTTTTCATGGCCCAGCGACCATTTTTATGTCCGCGTTCCGCCACACGTGTTTTTGTCTCCGGAGCACCTTAAAGCGGTTCTTGGCCTCCCGCGAGCTATATCACACATTTCCGTGGCCAAACAACCAATTTTATGTATCCGACCAGCCACCTTCGTTTTAGACCGGGGAGGCCGTTATGGCATTTTTTGCCACCCGTGAGCTATAGCACACGATTTTATGGAAACCTAGACCCTAAATCCTATCCCTAAACCCTAAACCTAAACATCGAAACTAAAGAATTTTAGTGTCGAAACTATGGTAAAATGAATATTGAGTCTCCCAACCATATCAACTTTGCTGACATAGTAGAATTTTAGTGTCCAAACCATAGTACACATTTTGGTCCCCGGAGGCCGGTAAGGCTATTTTTGGCCTCCCGTGACACATGTTTTCATCGTCAAACACGATTTCATGCCTCCCGTCCGCCACCCATGATTTGGCCACTGAGACTGCTAGGGTTGATTATGGCCTCCCGTAAGCTATAGCACACGTTTTCATGGTCGAGCGACTATTTTTAAGTACGTGTTCCACCACCCGCGTTTTGGTCCCCAAAGCACCTTAAAGTTGTTCTTGGCCTCCCACGAGCTGTAGGGTTTAGGGTTTAGGATTTAGGTTTTAGGGCCTCCCGTGACACATGTTTTTGTCGTCGAACAGCGATTTCGTGCCTCCCGTCCGCCACCCATGATTTGACCACTGAGACTGGTAAGGCTGTTTTGGCCTCCCGTGAGCTGTAGCACACGTTTTCATGGCCCAGCGACCATTTTTATGTCCGCGTTCCACCACACGTGTTTTTGTCCCCGGAGCACCTTAAAGCGGTTCTTGGCCTCCCGCGAGCTATATCACACATTTCCGTGGCCAAACAGCCAATTTTATGTATCCGACCTGCCACCTTCGTTTTAGACCGGGGAGGCCATTATGGCATTTTTTTGCCACCCGTGAGCTATAGCACACGATTTTATGGAAACCTAGACCCTAAATCCTATCCCTAAACCTAAACATCGACACTAAAGGATTTTAGTGTCGAAACCATGGTAAAATGAAATTTGAGTCTCCCAACCATATCTACTTTGCTGACATAGTAGAATTTTAGTGTCCAAACCATAGTTCACATTTTGGTCCCCGGAGGCCGGTAAGGCTATTTTTGCCTCCCGTGACACATGTTTTCATCGTCAAACAACGATTTCATGCCTCCCGTCCGCCACCCATGATTTGGCCACTAAGACTGCAAAGGGTGTTTATGGCCTCCCGTAAGCTATAGCACACGTTTTCATGGTCGAGCGACCATTTTTAAGTAATTGTTCCACCACCTGCGTTTTGGTCCCCAGAGCACCTTAAAGTTGTTCTTGGCCTCCCACGAGCTGTAGGGTTTAGGTTTTAGGGCCTCCCGTGACACATGTTTTTGTCGCCGAACAGCGATTTCGTGCCTCCCGTCCGCCACCCATGATTTGACCATTGAGACTGGTAAGGCTGTTTTGGCCTCCCGTGAGCTATATCACACGTTTTCATGGCCCAGCGACCATTTTTATGTCCGCGTTCCGCCACACGTGTTTTTGTCTCCGGAGCACCTTAAAGCGGTTCTTGGCCTCCCGCGAGCTATATCACACATTTCCGTGGCCAAACAACCAATTTTATGTATCCGACCAGCCACCTTCGTTTTAGACCGGGGAGGCCGTTATGGCATTTTTTGCCACCCGTGAGCTATAGCACACGATTTTATGGAAACCTAGACCCTAAATCCTATCCCTAAACCCTAAACCTAAACATCGAAACTAAAGAATTTTAGTGTCGAAACTATGGTAAAATGAATATTGAGTCTCCCAACCATATCAACTTTGCTGACATAGTAGAATTTTAGTGTCCAAACCATAGTACACATTTTGGTCCCCGGAGGCCGGTAAGGCTATTTTTGGCCTCCCGTGACACATGTTTTCATCGTCAAACACGATTTCATGCCTCCCGTCTGCCACCCATGATTTGGCCACTGAGACTGCTAGGGTTGATTATGGCCTCCCGTAAGCTATAGCACACGTTTTCATGGTCGAGCGACTATTTTTAAGTACGTGTTCCACCACACGCGTTTTGGTCCCCAAAGCACCTTAAAGTTGTTCTTGGCCTCTCACGAGCTGTAGGGTTTAGGGTTTAGGGTTTAGGTTTTAGGGCCTCCCGTGACACATGTTTTTGTCATCGAACAGCGATTTCGTGCCTCCCGTCCGCCACCCATGATTTGACCATTGAGACTGGTAAGGCTGTTTTGGCCTCCCGTGAGCTATAGCACACGTTTTCATGGCCCAGCGACCATTTTTATGTCCGCGTTCATGCCTCCCGTCCACCACCCATGATTTGGCCACTGAGACTGCAAAGGGTGTTTATGGCCTCCCGTAAGTTATAGCACACGTTTTCATGGTCGAGCGACCATTTTTAAGTACGTGTTCCACCACCCGCGTTTTGGTCCCCAGAGCACCTTAAAGTTGTTCTTGGCCTCCCACGAGCTGTAGGGTTTAGGGTTTAGGGCCTCCCGTGACACATGTTTTTGTCGCCGAACAGCGATTTCGTTCCTCCCGTCCGCCACCCATGATTTGACCATTGAGACTGGTAAGGCTGTTTTGGCCTCCCGTGAGCTATATCACACGTTTTCATGGCCCAGCGACCATTTTTATGTCCGCGTTCCGCCACACGTGTTTTTGTCCCCGGAGCACCTTAAAGCGGTTCTTGGCCTCCCGCGAGCTATATTACACATTTCCGTGGCCAAACAACCAATTTTATGTATCCGACCAGCCACCTTCGTTTTAGACCGGGCAGGCCGTTATGGCATTTTTTGCCACCTGTGAGCTATAGCACACGATTTTATGGAAACATAGACCCTAAATCCTATCCCTAAACCCTAAACCTAAACATCGACACTAAAGGATTTTAGTGTCGAAACCATGGTAAAATGAATATTGAGTCTCCCAACCATATCAACTTTGTTGACATAGTAGAATTTTAGTGTCCAAACCATAGTACACATTTTGGTCCCCGTAGGCCGGTAAGGCTATTTTTGGCCTCCCGTGACACATGTTTTCATCGTCAAACACGATTTCATGCCTCCCGTCCTCCACCCATGATTTGGCCACTGAGACTGCTAAGGTTGTTTATGGCCTCCCGTAAGCTATAGCACACGTTTTCATGGTCGAGCGACTATTTTTAAGTACGTGTTCCACCACCCGCGTTTTGGTCCCCAAAGCACCTTAAAGTTGTTCTTGGCCTCCCACGAGCTGTAGGGTTTAGGGTTTAGGATTTAGGTTTTAGGGCCTCCCGTGACACATGTTTTTGTCGTCGAACAGCGATTTCGTGTCTCCCGTCCGCCACCCATGATTTGACCATTGAGACTGGTAAGGCTGTTTTGGCCTCCCGTGAGCTATAGCACACGTTTTCATGGCCCAGCGACCATTTTTATGTCCGCGTTCCGCCACACGTGTTTTTGTCCCCGGAGCACCTTAAAGCGGTTCTTGGCCTCCCGCGAGCTATATCACACATTTTTGTGGCCAAACAGCCAATTTTATGTATCCGACCTGCCACCTTCGTTTTAGACCGGGGAGGCCGTTATGGCATTTTTTTGCCACCCGTGAGCTATAGCACACGATTTTATGGAAACCTAGACCCTAAATCCTATTCCTAAACCCTAAACCTAAACATCGACAGTAAAGGATTTTAGTGTCGAAACCATGGTAAAATGAAATTTGAGTCTCTCAACCATATCAACTTTGGTGACATAGTAGAATTTTAGTGTCCAAACGATAGTTCACATTTTGGTCCCCGGAGGCCGGTAAGGCTATTTTTGGCCTCCCGTGACACATGTTTTCATCGTCAAACAACGATTTCATGCCTCCCGTCCGCCACCCATGATTTGGCCACTGAGACTGCACAGGGTGTTTATGGCCTCCCGTAAGCTATAGCACACGTTTTCATGGTCGAGCGACCATTTTTAAGTACGTGTTCCACCACCCGCGTTTTGGTCCCCAGAGCACCTTAAAGTTTTTCTTGGCCTCCCACGAGCTGTAGGGTTTAGGTTTTAGGGCCTCCCGTGACACATGTTTTTGTCGCCGAACAGCGATTTCGTGCCTCCCGTCCGCCACACATGATTTGACCATTGAGACTGGTAAGGCTGTTTTGGCCTCCCGTGAGCTATATCACACGTTTTCATGGCCCAGCGACCATTTTTATGTCCGCGTTCTGCCACACGTGTTTTTGTCTCCGGAGCACCTTAAAGCGGTTCTTGGCCTCCCGCGAGCTATATCACACATTTCTGTGGCCAAACAACCAATTTTATGTATCCGACCAGCCACCTTCGTTTTAGACCGGGGAGGCCGTTATGGCATTTTTTGCCACCCGTGAGCTATAGCACACGATTTTATGGAAACCTAGACCCTAAATCCTATCCCTAAACCCTAAACCTAAACATCGAAACTAAAGAATTTTAGTGTCGAAACTATGGTAAAATGAATATTGAGTCTCCCAACCATATCAACTTTGCTGACATAGTAGAATTTTAGTGTCCAAACCATAGTACACATTTTGGTCCCCGGAGGCCGGTAAGGCTATTTTTGGCCTCCCGTGACACATGTTTTCATCGTCAAACACGATTTCATGCCTCCCGTCCTCCACCCATGATTTGGCCACTGAGACTGCTAAGGTTGTTTATGGCCTCCCGTAAGCTATAGCACACGTTTTCATGGTCGAGCGACTATTTTTAAGTACGTGTTCCACCACCCGCGTTTTGGTCCCCAAAGCACCTTAAAGTTGTTCTTGGCCTCCCACGAGCTGTAGGGTTTAGGGTTTAGGATTTAGGTTTTAGGGCCTCCCGTGACACATGTTTTTGTCGTCGAACAGCGATTTCGTGCCTCCCGTCCGCCACCCATGATTTGATCATTGAGACTGGTAAGGCTGTTTTGGTCTCCCGTGAGCTATAGCACACGTTTTCATGGCCCAGCGACCATTTTTATGTCCGCGTTCCGCCACACGTGTTTTTGTCCCCGGAGCACCTTAAAGCGGTTCTTGGCCTCCCGCGAGCTATATCACACATTTTTGTGGCCAAACAACCAATTTTATGTATCCGACCTGCCACCTTCGTTTTAGACCGGGGAGGCCGTTATGGCATTTTTTTGCCACCCGTGAGCTATAGCACACGATTTTATGGAAACCTAGACCCTAAATCCTATCCCTAAACCCTAAACCTAAACATCGACACTAAAGGATTTTAGTGTCGAAACCATGGTAAAATGAATATTGAGTCTCCCAACCATATCAACTTTGTTGACATAGTAGAATTTTAGTGTCCAAACCATAGTACACATTTTGGTCCCCGTAGGCCGGTAAGGCTATTTTTGGCCTCCCGTGACACATGTTTTCATCGTCAAACACGATTTCATGCCTCCCGTCCTCCACCCATGATTTGGCCACTGAGACTGCTAAGGTTGTTTATGGCCTCCCGTAAGCTATAGCACACGTTTTCATGGTCGAGCGACTATTTTTAAGTACGTGTTCCACCACCCGCGTTTTGGTCCCCAAAGCACCTTAAAGTTGTTCTTGGCCTCCCACGAGCTGTAGGGTTTAGGGTTTAGGATTTAGGTTTTAGGGCCTCCCGTGACACATGTTTTTGTCGTCGAACAGCGATTTCGTGCCTCCCGTCCGCCACCCATGATTTGACCATTGAGACTGGTAAGGCTGTTTTGGCCTCCCGTGAGCTATAGCACACGTTTTCATGGCCCAGCGACCATTTTTATGTCCGCGTTCCGCCACACGTGTTTTTGTCCCCGGAGCACCTTAAAGCGGTTCTTGGCCTCCCGCGAGCTATATCACACATTTTTGTGGCCAAACAGCCAATTTTATGTATCCGACCTGCCACCTTCGTTTTAGACCGGGGAGGCCGTTATGGCATTTTTTTGCCACCCGTGAGCTATAGCACACGATTTTATGGAAACCTAGACCCTAAATCCTATCCCTAAACCCTAAACCTAAACATCGACAGTAAAGGATTTTAGTGTCGAAACCATGGTAAAATGAAATTTGAGTCTCTCAACCATATCAACTTTGGTGACATAGTAGAATTTTAGTGTCCAAACGATAGTTCACATTTTGGTCCCCGGAGGCCGGTAAGGCTATTTTTGGCCTCCCGTGGCACATGTTTTCATCGTCAAACAACGATTTCATGCCTCCCGTCCGCCACCCATGATTTGGCCACTGAGACTGCACAGGGTGTTTATGGCCTCCCATAAGCTATAGCACACGTTTTCATGGTCGAGCGACCATTTTTAAGTACGTGTTCCACCACCCGCGTTTTGGTCCCCAGAGCACCTTAAAGTTGTTCTTGGCCTCCCACGAGCTGTAGGGTTTAGGTTTTAGGGCCTCCCGTGACACATGTTTTTGTCGCCGAACAGCGATTTCGTGCCTCCCGTCCGCCACCCATGATTTGACCATTGAGACTGGTAAGGCTGTTTTGGCCTCCCGTGAGCTATATCACACGTTTTCATGGCCCAGCGACCATTTTTATGTCCGCGTTCTGCCACACGTGTTTTTGTCTCCAGAGCACCTTAAAGCGGTTCTTGGCCTCCCGCGAGCTATATCACACATTTCCGTGGCCAAACAACCAATTTTATGTATCCGACCAGCCACCTTCGTTTTAGACCGGGGAGGCCGTTATGGCATTTTTTGCCACCCGTGAGCTATAGCACACGATTTTATGGAAACCTAGACCCTAAATCCTATCCCTAAACCCTAAACCTAAACATCGAAACTAAAGAATTTTAGTGTCGAAACTATGGTAAAATGAATATTGAGTCTCCCAACCATATCAACTTTGCTGACATAGTAGAATTTTAGTGTCCAAACCATAGTACACATTTTGGTCCCCGGAGGCCGGTAAGGCTATTTTTGGCCTCCCGTGACACATGTTTTCATCGTCAAACACGATTTCATGCCTCCCGTCCTCCACCCATGATTTGGCCACTGAGACTGCTAAGGTTGTTTATGGCCTCCCGTAAGCTATAGCACACGTTTTCATGGTCGAGCGACTATTTTTAAGTACGTGTTCCACCACCCGCGTTTTGGTCCCCAAAGCACCTTAAAGTTGTTCTTGGCCTCCCACGAGCTGTAGGGTTTAGGGTTTAGGATTTAGGTTTTAGGGCCTCCCGTGACACATGTTTTTGTCGTCGAACAGCGATTTCGTGCCTCCCGTCCGCCACCCATGATTTGATCATTGAGACTGGTAAGGCTGTTTTGGTCCCCCGTGAGCTATAGCACACGTTTTCATGGCCCAGCGACCATTTTTATGTCCGCGTTCCGCCACACGTGTTTTTGTCCCCGGAGCACCTTAAAGCGGTTCTTGGCCTCCCGCGAGCTATATCACACATTTTTGTGGCCAAACAGCCAATTTTATGTATCCGACCTGCCACCTTCGTTTTAGACCGGGGAGGCCGTTATGGCATTTTTTTGCCACCCGTGAGCTATAGCACACGATTTTATGGAAACCTAGACCCTAAATCCTATCCCGAAACCCTAAACCTAAACATCGACACTAAAGGATTTTAGTGTCGAAACCATGGTAAAATGAAATTTGAGTCTCTCAACCATATCAACTTTGGTGACATAGTAGAATTTTAGTGTCCAAACCATAGTTCACATTTTGGTCCCCGGAGGCCGGTAAGGCTATTTTTGGCCTCCCGTGACACATGTTTTCATCGTCAAACAACGATTTCAAGCCTCCCGTCCGCCACCCATGATTTGGCCACTGAGACTGCACAGGGTGTTTATGGCCTCCCGTAAGCTATAGCACACGTTTTCATGGTCGAGCGACCATTTTTAAGTACGTGTTCCACCACCCGCGTTTTGGTCCCCAGAGCACCTTAAAGTTGTTCTTGGCCTCCCACGAGCTGAAGGGTTTAGGTTTTAGGGCCTCCCGTGACACATGTTTTTGTCGCCGAACAGCGATTTCGTGCCTCCCGTCCACCACCCATGATTTGACCATTGAGACTGGTAAGGCTGTTTTGGCCTCCCGTGAGCTATATCACACGTTTTCATGGCCCAGCGACCATTTTTATGTCCGCGTTCCGCCACACGTGTTTTTGTCTCCGGAGCACCTTAAAGCGGTTCTTGGCCTCCCGCGAGCTATATCACACATTTCCGTGGCCAAACAACCAATTTTATGTATCCGACCAGCCACCTTCGTTTTAGACCGGGGAGGCCGTTATGGCATTTTTTGCCACCCGTGAGCTATAGCACACGATTTTATGGAAACCTAGACCCTAAATCCTATCCCTAAACCCTAAACCTAAACATCGAAACTAAAGAATTTTAGTGTCGAAACTATGGTAAAATGAATATTGAGTCTCCCAACCATATCAACTTTGCTGACATAGTAGAATTTTAGTGTCCAAACCATAGTACACATTTTGGTCCCCGGAGGCCGGTAAGGCTATTTTTGGCCTCCCGTGACACATGTTTTCATCGTCAAACACGATTTCATGCCTCCCGTCCGCCACCCATGATTTGGCCACTGAGACTGCTAGGGTTGATTATGGCCTCCCGTAAGCTATAGCACACGTTTTCATGGTCGAGCGACTATTTTTAAGTACGTGTTCCACCACCCGCGTTTTGGTCCCCAAAGCACCTTAAAGTTGTTCTTGGCCTCCCACGAGCTGTAGGGTTTAGGGTTTAGGATTTAGGTTTTAGGGCCTCCCGTGACACATGTTTTTGTCGTCGAACAGCGATTTCGTGCCTCCCGTCCGCCACCCATGATTTGACCACTGAGACTGGTAAGGCTGTTTTGGCCTCCCGTGAGCTGTAGCACACGTTTTCATGGCCCAGCGACCATTTTTATGTCCGCGTTCCACCACACGTGTTTTTGTCCCCGGAGCACCTTAAAGCGGTTCTTGGCCTCCCGCGAGCTATATCACACATTTCCGTGGCCAAACAGCCAATTTTATGTATCCGACCTGCCACCTTCGTTTTAGACCGGGGAGGCCGTTATGGCATTTTTTTGCCACCCGTGAGCTATAGCACACGATTTTATGGAAACCTAGACCCTAAATCCTATCCCTAAACCTAAACATCGACACTAAAGGATTTTAGTGTCGAAACCATGGTAAAATGAAATTTGAGTCTCCCAACCATATCTACTTTGCTGACATAGTAGAATTTTAGTGTCCAAACCATAGTTCACATTTTGGTCCCCGGAGGCCGGTAAGGCTATTTTTGGCCTCCCGTGACACATGTTTTCATCGTCAAACAACGATTTCATGCCTCCCGTCCGCCACCCATGATTTGGCCACTGAGACTGCAAAGGGTGTTTATGGCCTCCCGTAAGCTATAGCACACGTTTTCATGGTCGAGCGACCATTTTTAAGTACGTGTTCCACCACCCGCGTTTTGGTCCCCAGAGCACCTTAAAGTTGTTCTTGGCCTCCCACGAGCTGTAGGGTTTAGGTTTTAGGGCCTCCCGTGACACATGTTTTTGTCGCCGAACAGCGATTTCGTGCCTCCCGTCCGCCACCCATGATTTGACCATTGAGACTGGTAAGGCTGTTTTGGCCTCCCGTGAGCTATATCACACGTTTTCATGGCCCAGCGACCATTTTTATGTCCGCGTTCCGCCACACGTGTTTTTGTCTCCGGAGCACCTTAAAGCGGTTCTTGGCCTCCCGCGAGCTATATCACACATTTCCGTGGCCAAACAACCAATTTTATGTATCCGACCAGCCACCTTCGTTTTAGACCGGGGAGGCCGTTATGGCATTTTTTGCCACCCGTGAGCTATAGCACACGATTTTATGGAAACCTAGACCCTAAATCCTATCCCTAAACCCTAAACCTAAACATCGAAACTAAAGAATTTTAGTGTCGAAACTATGGTAAAATGAATATTGAGTCTCCCAACCATATCAACTTTGCTGACATAGTAGAATTTTAGTGTCCAAACCATAGTACACATTTTGGTCCCCGGAGGCCGGTAAGGCTATTTTTGGCCTCCCGTGACACATGTTTTCATCGTCAAACACGATTTCATGCCTCCCGTCCGCCACCCATGATTTGGCCACTGAGACTGCTAGGGTTGATTATGGCCTCCCGTAAGCTATAGCACACGTTTTCATGGTCGAGCGACTATTTTTAAGTACGTGTTCCACCACCCGCGTTTTGGTCCCCAAAGCACCTTAAAGTTGTTCTTGGCCTCCCACGAGCTGTAGGGTTTAGGGTTTAGGATTTAGGTTTTAGGGCCTCCCGTGACACATGTTTTTGTCGTCGAACAGCGATTTCGTGCCTCCCGTCCGCCACCCATGATTTGACCACTGAGACTGGTAAGGCTGTTTTCGCCTCCCGTGAGCTGTAGCACACGTTTTCATGGCCCAGCGACCATTTTTATGTCCGCGTTCCACCACACGTGTTTTTGTCCCCGGAGCACCTTAAAGCGGTTCTTGGCCTCCCGCGAGCTATATCACACATTTCCGTGGCCAAACAGCCAATTTTATGTATCCGACCTGCCACCTTCGTTTTAGACCGGGGAGGCCGTTATGGCATTTTTTTGCCACCCGTGAACTATAGCACACGATTTTATGGAAACCTAGACCCTAAATCCTATCCCTAAACCTAAACATCGACACTAAAGGATTTTAGTGTCGAAACCATGGTAAAATGAAATTTGAGTCTCCCAACCATATCTACTTTGCTGACATAGTAGAATTTTAGTGTCCAAACCATAGTTCACATTTTGGTCCCCGGAGGCCGGTAAGGCTATTTTTGGCCTCCCGTGACACATGTTTTCATCGTCAAACAACGATTTCATGCCTCCCGTCCGCCACCCATGATTTGGCCACTGAGACTGCAAAGGGTGTTTATGGCCTCCCGTAAGCTATAGCACACGTTTTCATGGTCGAGCGACCCTTTTTAAGTACGTGTTCCACCACCCGCGTTTTGGTCCCCAGAGCACCTTAAAGTTGTTCTTGGCCTCCCACGAGCTGTAGGGTTTAGGGTTTAGGTTTTAGGGCCTCCCGTGACACATGTTTATGTCGCCGAACAGCGATTTCGTGCCTCCCGTCCGCCACCCATGATTTGACCATTGAGACTGGTAAGGCTGTTTTGGCCTCCCGTGAGCTATATCACACGTTTTCATGGCCCAGCGACCATTTTTATGTCCGCGTTCCGCCACACGTGTTTTTGTCTCCGGAGCACCTTAAAGCGGTTCTTGGCCTCCCGCGAGCTATATCACACATTTCCGTGGCCAAACAACCAATTTTATGTATCCGACCAGCCACCTTCGTTTTAGACCGGGGAGGCCGTTATGGCATTTTTTGCCACCCGTGAGCTATAGCACACGATTTTATGGAAACCTAGACCCTAAATCCTATCCCTAAACCCTAAACCTAAACATCGAAACTAAAGAATTTTAGTGTCGAAACCATGGTAAAATGAATATTGAGTCTCCCAACCATATCAACTTTGCTGACATAGTAGAATTTTAGTGTCCAAACCATAGTACACATTTTGGTCCCCGGAGGCCGGTAAGGCTATTTTTGGCCTCCCGTGACACATGTTTTCATCGTCAAACACGATTTCATGCCTCCCGTCCGCCACCCATGATTTGGCCACTGAGACTGCTAAGGTTGTTTATGGCCTCCCGTAAGCTATAGCACATGTTTTCATGGTCGAGCGACTATTTTTAAGTACGTGTTCCACCACCCGCGTTTTGGTCCCCAAAGCACCTTAAAGTTGTTCTTGGCCTCCCACGAGCTGTAGGGTTTAGGGTTTAGGATTTAGGTTTTAGGGCCTCCCGTGACACATGTTTTTGTCGTCGAACAGCGATTTCGTGCCTCCCGTCCGCCACCCATGATTTGACCATTGAGACTGGTAAGGCTGTTTTGGCCTCCCGTGAGCTATAGCACACGTTTTCATGGCCCAGCGACCATTTTTATGTCCGCGTTCCGCCACACGTGTTTTTTTCCCCGGAGCACCTTAAAGCGGTTCTTGGCCTCCCGCGAGCTATATCACACATTTTTGTGGCCAAACAGCCAATTTTATGTATCCGACCTGCCACCTTCGTTTTAGACCGGGGAGGCCGTTATGGCATTTTTTTGCCACCCGTGAGCTATAGCACACGATTTTATGGAAACCTAGACCCTAAATCCTATCCCTAAACCCTAAACCTAAACATCGACACTAAAGGATTTTAGTGTCGAAACCATGGTAAAATGAAATTTGAGTCTCAACCATATCAACTTTGCTGACATAGTAGAATTTTAGTGTCCAAACCATAGTTCACATTTTGGTCCCCGGAGGCCGGTAAGGCTATTTTTGGCCTCCCGTGACACATGTTTTCATCGTAAAACAACGATTTCATGCCTCCCATCCGCCACCCATGATTTGGCCACTGAGACTGCACAGGGTGTTTATGGCCTCCCGTAAGCTATAGCACACGTTTTCATGGTCGAGCGACCATTTTTAAGTACGTGTTCCACCACCCGCGTTTTGGTCCCAGAGCACCTTAAAGTTGTTCTTGGCCTCCCACGAGCTGTAGGGTTTAGGGTTTAGGTTTTAGGGCCTCCCGTGACACATGTTTTTGTCGCCGAACAGCGATTTCGTGCCTCCCGTCCGCCACCCATGATTTGACCATTGAGACTGGTAAGGCTGTTTTGGCCTCCCGTGAGCTATATAACACGTTTTCATGGCCCAGCGACCATTTTTATGTCCGCGTTCCGCCACACGTGTTTTTGTCTCCGGAGCACCTTAAAGCGGTTCTTGGCCTCCCGCGAGCTATATCACACATTTCCGTGGCCAAACAACCAATTTTATGTATCCGACCAGCCACCTTCGTTTTAGACCGGGGAGGCCGTTATGGCATTTTTTGCCACCCGTGAGCTATAGCACACGATTTTATGGAAACCTAGACCCTAAATCCTATCCCTAAACCCTAAACCTAAACATCGAAACTAAAGAATTTTAGTGTCGAAACCATGGTAAAATGAATATTGAGTCTCCCAACCATATCAACTTTGCTGACATAGTAGAATTTTAGTGTCCAAACCATAGTACACATTTTGGTCCCCGGAGGCCGGTAAGGCTATTTTTGGCCTCCCGTGACACATGTTTTCATCGTCAAACACGATTTCATGCCTCCCGTCTGCCACCCATGATTTGGCCACTGAGACTGCTAGGGTTGATTATGGCCTCCCGTAAGCTATAGCACACGTTTTCATGGTCGAGCGACTATTTTTAAGTATGTGTTCCACCACCCGCGTTTTGGTCCCCAAAGCACCTTAAAGTTGTTCTTGGCCTCTCACGAGCTGTAGGGTTTAGGGTTTAGGATTTAGGTTTTAGGGCCTCCCGTGACACATGTTTTTGTCGTCGAACAGCGATTTCGTGCCTCCCGTCCGCCACCCATGATTTGACCATTGAGACTGGTAAGGCTGTTTTGGCCTCCCGTGAGCTATAGCACACGTTTTCATGGCCCAGCGACCATTTTTATGTCCGCGTTCATGCCTCCCGTCCACCACCCATGATTTGGCCACTGAGACTGCAAAGGGTGTTTATGGCCTCCCGTAAGTTATAGCACACGTTTTCATGGTCGAGCGACCATTTTTAAGTACGTGTTCCACCACCCGCGTTTTGGTCCCCAGAGCACCTTAAAGTTGTTCTTGGCCTCCCACGAGCTGTAGGGTTTAGGGTTTAGGGCCTCCGTGACACATGTTTTTGTCGCCGAACAGCGATTTCGTGCCTCCCGTCCGCCACCGATGATTTGACCATTGAGACTGGTAAGGCTGTTTTGGCCTCCCGTGAGCTATATCACACGTTTTCATGGCCCAGCGACCATTTTTATGTCCGCGTTCCGCCACACGTGTTTTTGTCCCCGGAGCACCTTAAAGCGGTTCTTGGCCTCCCGCGAGCTATATCACACATTTCCGTGGCCAAACAACCAATTTTATGTATCCGACCAGCCACCTTCGTTTTAGACCGGGCAGGCCGTTATGGCATTTTTTGCCACCTGTGAGCTATAGCACACGATTTTATGGAAACATAGACCCTAAATCCTATCCCTAAACCCTAAACCTAAACATCGACACTAAAGGATTTTAGTGTCGAAACCATGGTAAAATGAATATTGAGTCTCCCAACCATATCAACTTTGTTGACATAGTAGAATTTTAGTGTCCAAACCATAGTACACATTTTGGTCCCCGGAGGCCGGTAAGGCTATTTTTGGCCTCCCGTGACACATGTTTTCATCGTCAAACACGATTTCATGCCTCCCGTCCGCCACCCATGATTTGGCCACTGAGACTGCTAGGGTTGATTATGGCCTCCCGTAAGCTATAGCACACGTTTTCATGGTCGAGCGACTATTTTTAAGTACGTGTTCCACCACCCGCGTTTTGGTCCCCAAAGCACCTTAAAGTTGTTCTTGGCCTCCCACGAGCTGTAGGGTTTAGGGTTTAGGATTTAGGTTTTAGGGCCTCCCGTGACACATGTTTTTGTCGTCGAACAGCGATTTCGTGCCTCCCGTCCGCCACCCATGATTTGACCACTGAGACTGGTAAGGCTGTTTTGGCCTCCCGTGAGCTGTAGCACACGTTTTCATGGCCCAGCGACCATTTTTATGTCCGCGTTCCACCACACGTGTTTTTGTCCCCGGAGCACCTTAAAGCGGTTCTTGGCCTCCCGCGAGCTATATCACACATTTCCGTGGCCAAACAGCCAATTTTATGTATCCGACCTGCCACCTTCGTTTTAGACCGGGGAGGCCATTATGGCATTTTTTTGCCACCCGTGAGCTATAGCACACGATTTTATGGAAACCTAGACCCTAAATCCTATCCCTAAACCTAAACATCGACACTAAAGGATTTTAGTGTCGAAACCATGGTAAAATGAAATTTGAGTCTCCCAACCATATCTACTTTGCTGACATAGTAGAATTTTAGTGTCCAAACCATAGTTCACATTTTGGTCCCCGGAGGCCGGTAAGGCTATTTTTGCCTCCCGTGACACATGTTTTCATCGTCAAACAACGATTTCATGCCTCCTGTCCGCCACCCATGATTTGGCCACTAAGACTGCAAAGGGTGTTTATGGCCTCCCGTAAGCTATAGCACACGTTTTCATGGTCGAGCGACCATTTTTAAGTAATTGTTCCACCACCTGCGTTTTGGTCCCCAGAGCACCTTAAAGTTGTTCTTGGCCTCCCACGAGCTGTAGGGTTTAGGTTTTAGGGCCTCCCGTGACACATGTTTTTGTCGCCGAACAGCGATTTCGTGCCTCCCGTCCGCCACCCATGATTTGACCATTGAGACTGGTAAGGCTGTTTTGGCCTCCCGTGAGCTATATCACACGTTTTCATGGCCCAGCGACCATTTTTATGTCCGCGTTCCGCCACACGTGTTTTTGTCTCCGGAGCAACTTAAAGCGGTTCTTGGCCTCCCGCGAGCTATATCACACATTTCCGTGGCCAAACAACCAATTTTATGTATCCGACCAGCCACCTTCGTTTTAGACCGGGGAGGCCGTTATGGCATTTTTTGCCACCCGTGAGCTATAGCACACGATTTTATGGAAACCTAGACCCTAAATCCTATCCCTAAACCCTAAACCTAAACATCGAAACTAAAGAATTTTAGTGTCGAAACTATGGTAAAATGAATATTGAGTCTCCCAACCATATCAACTTTGCTGACATAGTAGAATTTTAGTGTCCAAACCATAGTACACATTTTGGTCCCCGGAGGCCGGTAAGGCTATTTTTGGCCTCCCGTGACACATGTTTTCATCGTCAAACACGATTTCATGCCTCCCGTCTGCCACCCATGATTTGGCCACTGAGACTGCTAGGGTTGATTATGGCCTCCCGTAAGCTATAGCACACGTTTTCATGGTCGAGCGACTATTTTTAAGTACGTGTTCCACCACACGCGTTTTGGTCCCCAAAGCACCTTAAAGTTGTTCTTGGCCTCTCACGAGCTGTAGGGTTTAGGGTTTAGGGTTTAGGTTTTAGGGCCTCCCGTGACACATGTTTTTGTCATCGAACAGCGATTTCGTGCCTCCCGTCCGCCACCCATGATTTGACCATTGAGACTGGTAAGGCTGTTTTGGCCTCCCGTGAGCTATAGCACACGTTTTCATGGCCCAGCGACCATTTTTATGTCCGCGTTCATGCCTCCCGTCCACCACCCATGATTTGGCCACTGAGACTGCAAAGGGTGTTTATGGCCTCCCGTAAGTTATAGCACACGTTTTCATGGTCGAGCGACCATTTTTAAGTACGTGTTCCACCACCCGCGTTTTGGTCCCCAGAGCACCTTAAAGTTGTTCTTGGCCTCCCACGAGCTGTAGGGTTTAGGGTTTAGGGCCTCCCGTGACACATGTTTTTGTCGCCGAACAGCGATTTCGTTCCTCCCGTCCGCCACCCATGATTTGACCATTGAGACTGGTAAGGCTGTTTTGGCCTCCCGTGAGCTATATCACACGTTTTCATGGCCCAGCGACCATTTTTATGTCCGCGTTCCGCCACACGTGTTTTTGTCCCCGGAGCACCTTAAAGCGGTTCTTGGCCTCCCGCGAGCTATATTACACATTTCCGTGGCCAAACAACCAATTTTATGTATCCGACCAGCCACCTTCGTTTTAGACCGGGCAGGCCGTTATGGCATTTTTTGCCACCTGTGAGCTATAGCACACGATTTTATGGAAACATAGACCCTAAATCCTATCCCTAAACCCTAAACCTAAACATCGACACTAAAGGATTTTAGTGTCGAAACCATGGTAAAATGAATATTGAGTCTCCCAACCATATCAACTTTGTTGACATAGTAGAATTTTAGTGTCCAAACCATAGTACACATTTTGGTCCCCGTAGGCCGGTAAGGCTATTTTTGGCCTCCCGTGACACATGTTTTCATCGTCAAACACGATTTCATGCCTCCCGTCCTCCACCCATGATTTGGCCACTGAGACTGCTAAGGTTGTTTATGGCCTCCCGTAAGCTATAGCACACGTTTTCATGGTCGAGCGACTATTTTTAAGTACGTGTTCCACCACCCGCGTTTTGGTCCCCAAAGCACCTTAAAGTTGTTCTTGGCCTCCCACGAGCTGTAGGGTTTAGGGTTTAGGATTTAGGTTTTAGGGCCTCCCGTGACACATGTTTTTGTCGTCGAACAGCGATTTCGTGTCTCCCGTCCGCCACCCATGATTTGACCATTGAGACTGGTAAGGCTGTTTTGGCCTCCCGTGAGCTATAGCACACGTTTTCATGGCCCAGCGACCATTTTTATGTCCGCGTTCCGCCACACGTGTTTTTGTCCCCGGAGCACCTTAAAGCGGTTCTTGGCCTCCCGCGAGCTATATCACACATTTTTGTGGCCAAACAGCCAATTTTATGTATCCGACCTGCCACCTTCGTTTTAGACCGGGGAGGCCGTTATGGCATTTTTTTGCCACCCGTGAGCTATAGCACACGATTTTATGGAAACCTAGACCCTAAATCCTATTCCTAAACCCTAAACCTAAACATCGACAGTAAAGGATTTTAGTGTCGAAACCATGGTAAAATGAAATTTGAGTCTCTCAACCATATCAACTTTGGTGACATAGTAGAATTTTAGTGTCCAAACGATAGTTCACATTTTGGTCCCCGGAGGCCGGTAAGGCTATTTTTGGCCTCCCGTGACACATGTTTTCATCGTCAAACAACGATTTCATGCCTCCCGTCCGCCACCCATGATTTGGCCACTGAGACTGCACAGGGTGTTTATGGCCTCCCGTAAGCTATAGCACACGTTTTCATGGTCGAGCGACCATTTTTAAGTACGTGTTCCACCACCCGCGTTTTGGTCCCCAGAGCACCTTAAAGTTTTTCTTGGCCTCCCACGAGCTGTAGGGTTTAGGTTTTAGGGCCTCCCGTGACACATGTTTTTGTCGCCGAACAGCGATTTCGTGCCTCCCGTCCGCCACACATGATTTGACCATTGAGACTGGTAAGGCTGTTTTGGCCTCCCGTGAGCTATATCACACGTTTTCATGGCCCAGCGACCATTTTTATGTCCGCGTTCTGCCACACGTGTTTTTGTCTCCGGAGCACCTTAAAGCGGTTCTTGGCCTCCCGCGAGCTATATCACACATTTCTGTGGCCAAACAACCAATTTTATGTATCCGACCAGCCACCTTCGTTTTAGACCGGGGAGGCCGTTATGGCATTTTTTGCCACCCGTGAGCTATAGCACACGATTTTATGGAAACCTAGACCCTAAATCCTATCCCTAAACCCTAAACCTAAACATCGAAACTAAAGAATTTTAGTGTCGAAACTATGGTAAAATGAATATTGAGTCTCCCAACCATATCAACTTTGCTGACATAGTAGAATTTTAGTGTCCAAACCATAGTACACATTTTGGTCCCCGGAGGCCGGTAAGGCTATTTTTGGCCTCCCGTGACACATGTTTTCATCGTCAAACACGATTTCATGCCTCCCGTCCTCCACCCATGATTTGGCCACTGAGACTGCTAAGGTTGTTTATGGCCTCCCGTAAGCTATAGCACACGTTTTCATGGTCGAGCGACTATTTTTAAGTACGTGTTCCACCACCCGCGTTTTGGTCCCCAAAGCACCTTAAAGTTGTTCTTGGCCTCCCACGAGCTGTAGGGTTTAGGGTTTAGGATTTAGGTTTTAGGGCCTCCCGTGACACATGTTTTTGTCGTCGAACAGCGATTTCGTGCCTCCCGTCCGCCACCCATGATTTGATCATTGAGACTGGTAAGGCTGTTTTGGTCTCCCGTGAGCTATAGCACACGTTTTCATGGCCCAGCGACCATTTTTATGTCCGCGTTCCGCCACACGTGTTTTTGTCCCCGGAGCACCTTAAAGCGGTTCTTGGCCTCCCGCGAGCTATATCACACATTTTTGTGGCCAAACAACCAATTTTATGTATCCGACCTGCCACCTTCGTTTTAGACCGGGGAGGCCGTTATGGCATTTTTTTGCCACCCGTGAGCTATAGCACACGATTTTATGGAAACCTAGACCCTAAATCCTATCCCTAAACCCTAAACCTAAACATCGACACTAAAGGATTTTAGTGTCGAAACCATGGTAAAATGAATATTGAGTCTCCCAACCATATCAACTTTGTTGACATAGTAGAATTTTAGTGTCCAAACCATAGTACACATTTTGGTCCCCGTAGGCCGGTAAGGCTATTTTTGGCCTCCCGTGACACATGTTTTCATCGTCAAACACGATTTCATGCCTCCCGTCCTCCACCCATGATTTGGCCACTGAGACTGCTAAGGTTGTTTATGGCCTCCCGTAAGCTATAGCACACGTTTTCATGGTCGAGCGACTATTTTTAAGTACGTGTTCCACCACCCGCGTTTTGGTCCCCAAAGCACCTTAAAGTTGTTCTTGGCCTCCCACGAGCTGTAGGGTTTAGGGTTTAGGATTTAGGTTTTAGGGCCTCCCGTGACACATGTTTTTGTCGTCGAACAGCGATTTCGTGCCTCCCGTCCGCCACCCATGATTTGACCATTGAGACTGGTAAGGCTGTTTTGGCCTCCCGTGAGCTATAGCACACGTTTTCATGGCCCAGCGACCATTTTTATGTCCGCGTTCCGCCACACGTGTTTTTGTCCCCGGAGCACCTTAAAGCGGTTCTTGGCCTCCCGCGAGCTATATCACACATTTTTGTGGCCAAACAGCCAATTTTATGTATCCGACCTGCCACCTTCGTTTTAGACCGGGGAGGCCGTTATGGCATTTTTTTGCCACCCGTGAGCTATAGCACACGATTTTATGGAAACCTAGACCCTAAATCCTATCCCTAAACCCTAAACCTAAACATCGACAGTAAAGGATTTTAGTGTCGAAACCATGGTAAAATGAAATTTGAGTCTCTCAACCATATCAACTTTGGTGACATAGTAGAATTTTAGTGTCCAAACGATAGTTCACATTTTGGTCCCCGGAGGCCGGTAAGGCTATTTTTGGCCTCCCGTGGCACATGTTTTCATCGTCAAACAACGATTTCATGCCTCCCGTCCGCCACCCATGATTTGGCCACTGAGACTGCACAGGGTGTTTATGGCCTCCCATAAGCTATAGCACACGTTTTCATGGTCGAGCGACCATTTTTAAGTACGTGTTCCACCACCCGCGTTTTGGTCCCCAGAGCACCTTAAAGTTGTTCTTGGCCTCCCACGAGCTGTAGGGTTTAGGTTTTAGGGCCTCCCGTGACACATGTTTTTGTCGCCGAACAGCGATTTCGTGCCTCCCGTCCGCCACCCATGATTTGACCATTGAGACTGGTAAGGCTGTTTTGGCCTCCCGTGAGCTATATCACACGTTTTCATGGCCCAGCGACCATTTTTATGTCCGCGTTCCGCCACACGTGTTTTTGTCTCCGGAGCACCTTAAAGCGGTTCTTGGCCTCCCGCGAGCTATATCACACATTTCCGTGGCCAAACAACCAATTTTATGTATCCGACCAGCCACCTTCGTTTTAGACCGGGGAGGCCGTTATGGCATTTTTTGCCACCCGTGAGCTATAGCACACGATTTTATGGAAACCTAGACCCTAAATCCTATCCCTAAACCCTAAACCTAAACATCGAAACTAAAGAATTTTAGTGTCGAAACCATGGTAAAATGAATATTGAGTCTCCCAACCATATCAACTTTGCTGACATAGTAGAATTTTAGTGTCCAAACCATAGTACACATTTTGGTCCCCGGAGGCCGGTAAGGCTATTTTTGGCCTCCCGTGACACATGTTTTCATCGTCAAACACGATTTCATGCCTCCCGTCTGCCACCCATGATTTGGCCACTGAGACTGCTAGGGTTGATTATGGCCTCCCGTAAGCTATAGCACACGTTTTCATGGTCGAGCGACTATTTTTAAGTATGTGTTCCACCACCCACGTTTTGGTCCCCAAAGCACCTTAAAGTTGTTCTTGGCCTCTCACGAGCTGTAGGGTTTAGGGTTTAGGATTTAGGTTTTAGGGCCTCCCGTGACACATGTTTTTGTCGTCGAACAGCGATTTCGTGCCTCCCGTCCGCCACCCATGATTTGACCATTGAGACTGGTAAGGCTGTTTTGGCCTCCCGTGAGCTATAGCACACGTTTTCATGGCCCAGTGACCATTTTTATGTCCGCGTTCATGCCTCCCGTCCACCACCCATGATTTGGCCACTGAGACTGCAAAGGGTGTTTATGGCCTCCCGTAAGTTATAGCACACGTTTTCATGGTCGAGCGACCATTTTTAAGTACGTGTTCCACCACCCGCGTTTTGGTCCCCAGAGCACCTTAAAGTTGTTCTTGGCCTCCCACGAGCTGTAGGGTTTAGGGTTTAGGGCCTCCGTGACACATGTTTTTGTCGCCGAACAGCGATTTCGTGCCTCCCGTCCGCCACCGATGATTTGACCATTGAGACTGGTAAGGCTGTTTTGGCCTCCCGTGAGCTATATCACACGTTTTCATGGCCCAGCGACCATTTTTATGTCCGCGTTCCGCCACACGTGTTTTTGTCCCTGGAGCACCTTAAAGCGGTTCTTGGCCTCCCGCGAGCTATATCACACATTTCCGTGGCCAAACAACCAATTTTATGTATCCGACCAGCCACCTTCGTTTTAGACCGGGCAGGCCGTTATGGCATTTTTTGCCACCTGTGAGCTATAGCACACGATTTTATGGAAACATAGACCCTAAATCCTATCCCTAAACCCTAAACCTAAACATCGACACTAAAGGATTTTAGTGTCGAAACCATGGTAAAATGAATATTGAGTCTCCCAACCATATCAACTTTGTTGACATAGTAGAATTTTAGTGTCCAAACCATAGTACACATTTTGGTCCCCGGAGGCCGGTAAGGCTATTTTTGGCCTCCCGTGACACATGTTTTCATCGTCAAACACGATTTCATGCCTCCCGTCCGCCACCCATGATTTGGCCACTGAGACTGCTAGGGTTGATTATGGCCTCCCGTAAGCTATAGCACACGTTTTCATGGTCGAGCGACTATTTTTAAGTACGTGTTCCACCACCCGCGTTTTGGTCCCCAAAGCACCTTAAAGTTGTTCTTGGCCTCCCACGAGCTGTAGGGTTTAGGGTTTAGGATTTAGGTTTTAGGGCCTCCCGTGACACATGTTTTTGTCGTCGAACAGCGATTTCGTGCCTCCCGTCCGCCACCCATGATTTGACCACTGAGACTGGTAAGGCTGTTTTGGCCTCCCGTGAGCTGTAGCACACGTTTTCATGGCCCAGCGACCATTTTTATGTCCGCGTTCCACCACACGTGTTTTTGTCCCCGGAGCACCTTAAAGCGGTTCTTGGCCTCCCGCGAGCTATATCACACATTTCCGTGGCCAAACAGCCAATTTTATGTATCCGACCTGCCACCTTCGTTTTAGACCGGGGAGGCCATTATGGCATTTTTTTGCCACCCGTGAGCTATAGCACACGATTTTATGGAAACCTAGACCCTAAATCCTATCCCTAAACCTAAACATCGACACTAAAGGATTTTAGTGTCGAAACCATGGTAAAATGAAATTTGAGTCTCCCAACCATATCTACTTTGCTGACATAGTAGAATTTTAGTGTCCAAACCATAGTTCACATTTTGGTCCCCGGAGGCCGGTAAGGCTATTTTTGCCTCCCGTGACACATGTTTTCATCGTCAAACAACGATTTCATGCCTCCCGTCCGCCACCCATGATTTGGCCACTAAGACTGCAAAGGGTGTTTATGGCCTCCCGTAAGCTATAGCACACGTTTTCATGGTCGAGCGACCATTTTTAAGTAATTGTTCCACCACCTGCGTTTTGGTCCCCAGAGCACCTTAAAGTTGTTCTTGGCCTCCCACGAGCTGTAGGGTTTAGGTTTTAGGGCCTCCCGTGACACATGTTTTTGTCGCCGAACAGCGATTTCGTGCCTCCCGTCCGCCACCCATGATTTGACCATTGAGACTGGTAAGGCTGTTTTGGCCTCCCGTGAGCTATATCACACGTTTTCATGGCCCAGCGACCATTTTTATGTCCGCGTTCCGCCACACGTGTTTTTGTCTCCGGAGCAACTTAAAGCGGTTCTTGGCCTCCCGCGAGCTATATCACACATTTCCGTGGCCAAACAACCAATTTTATGTATCCGACCAGCCACCTTCGTTTTAGACCGGGGAGGCCGTTATGGCATTTTTTGCCACCCGTGAGCTATAGCACACGATTTTATGGAAACCTAGACCCTAAATCCTATCCCTAAACCCTAAACCTAAACATCGAAACTAAAGAATTTTAGTGTCGAAACTATGGTAAAATGAATATTGAGTCTCCCAACCATATCAACTTTGCTGACATAGTAGAATTTTAGTGTCCAAACCATAGTACACATTTTGGTCCCCGGAGGCCGGTAAGGCTATTTTTGGCCTCCCGTGACACATGTTTTCATCGTCAAACACGATTTCATGCCTCCCGTCTGCCACCCATGATTTGGCCACTGAGACTGCTAGGGTTGATTATGGCCTCCCGTAAGCTATAGCACACGTTTTCATGGTCGAGCGACTATTTTTAAGTACGTGTTCCACCACACGCGTTTTGGTCCCCAAAGCACCTTAAAGTTGTTCTTGGCCTCTCACGAGCTGTAGGGTTTAGGGTTTAGGGTTTAGGTTTTAGGGCCTCCCGTGACACATGTTTTTGTCATCGAACAGCGATTTCGTGCCTCCCGTCCGCCACCCATGATTTGACCATTGAGACTGGTAAGGCTGTTTTGGCCTCCCGTGAGCTATAGCACACGTTTTCATGGCCCAGCGACCATTTTTATGTCCGCGTTCATGCCTCCCGTCCACCACCCATGATTTGGCCACTGAGACTGCAAAGGGTGTTTATGGCCTCCCGTAAGTTATAGCACACGTTTTCATGGTCGAGCGACCATTTTTAAGTACGTGTTCCACCACCCGCGTTTTGGTCCCCAGAGCACCTTAAAGTTGTTCTTGGCCTCCCACGAGCTGTAGGGTTTAGGGTTTAGGGCCTCCCGTGACACATGTTTTTGTCGCCGAACAGCGATTTCGTTCCTCCCGTCCGCCACCCATGATTTGACCATTGAGACTGGTAAGGCTGTTTTGGCCTCCCGTGAGCTATATCACACGTTTTCATGGCCCAGCGACCATTTTTATGTCCGCGTTCCGCCACACGTGTTTTTGTCCCCGGAGCACCTTAAAGCGGTTCTTGGCCTCCCGCGAGCTATATTACACATTTCCGTGGCCAAACAACCAATTTTATGTATCCGACCAGCCACCTTCGTTTTAGACCGGGCAGGCCGTTATGGCATTTTTTGCCACCTGTGAGCTATAGCACACGATTTTATGGAAACATAGACCCTAAATCCTATCCCTAAACCCTAAACCTAAACATCGACACTAAAGGATTTTAGTGTCGAAACCATGGTAAAATGAATATTGAGTCTCCCAACCATATCAACTTTGTTGACATAGTAGAATTTTAGTGTCCAAACCATAGTACACATTTTGGTCCCCGTAGGCCGGTAAGGCTATTTTTGGCCTCCCGTGACACATGTTTTCATCGTCAAACACGATTTCATGCCTCCCGTCCTCCACCCATGATTTGGCCACTGAGACTGCTAAGGTTGTTTATGGCCTCCCGTAAGCTATAGCACACGTTTTCATGGTCGAGCGACTATTTTTAAGTACGTGTTCCACCACCCGCGTTTTGGTCCCCAAAGCACCTTAAAGTTGTTCTTGGCCTCCCACGAGCTGTAGGGTTTAGGGTTTAGGATTTAGGTTTTAGGGCCTCCCGTGACACATGTTTTTGTCGTCGAACAGCGATTTCGTGTCTCCCGTCCGCCACCCATGATTTGACCATTGAGACTGGTAAGGCTGTTTTGGCCTCCCGTGAGCTATAGCACACGTTTTCATGGCCCAGCGACCATTTTTATGTCCGCGTTCCGCCACACGTGTTTTTGTCCCCGGAGCACCTTAAAGCGGTTCTTGGCCTCCCGCGAGCTATATCACACATTTTTGTGGCCAAACAGCCAATTTTATGTATCCGACCTGCCACCTTCGTTTTAGACCGGGGAGGCCGTTATGGCATTTTTTTGCCACCCGTGAGCTATAGCACACGATTTTATGGAAACCTAGACCCTAAATCCTATTCCTAAACCCTAAACCTAAACATCGACAGTAAAGGATTTTAGTGTCGAAACCATGGTAAAATGAAATTTGAGTCTCTCAACCATATCAACTTTGGTGACATAGTAGAATTTTAGTGTCCAAACGATAGTTCACATTTTGGTCCCCGGAGGCCGGTAAGGCTATTTTTGGCCTCCCGTGACACATGTTTTCATCGTCAAACAACGATTTCATGCCTCCCGTCCGCCACCCATGATTTGGCCACTGAGACTGCACAGGGTGTTTATGGCCTCCCGTAAGCTATAGCACACGTTTTCATGGTCGAGCGACCATTTTTAAGTACGTGTTCCACCACCCGCGTTTTGGTCCCCAGAGCACCTTAAAGTTTTTCTTGGCCTCCCACGAGCTGTAGGGTTTAGGTTTTAGGGCCTCCCGTGACACATGTTTTTGTCGCCGAACAGCGATTTCGTGCCTCCCGTCCGCCACACATGATTTGACCATTGAGACTGGTAAGGCTGTTTTGGCCTCCCGTGAGCTATATCACACGTTTTCATGGCCCAGCGACCATTTTTATGTCCGCGTTCTGCCACACGTGTTTTTGTCTCCGGAGCACCTTAAAGCGGTTCTTGGCCTCCCGCGAGCTATATCACACATTTCTGTGGCCAAACAACCAATTTTATGTATCCGACCAGCCACCTTCGTTTTAGACCGGGGAGGCCGTTATGGCATTTTTTGCCACCCGTGAGCTATAGCACACGATTTTATGGAAACCTAGACCCTAAATCCTATCCCTAAACCCTAAACCTAAACATCGAAACTAAAGAATTTTAGTGTCGAAACTATGGTAAAATGAATATTGAGTCTCCCAACCATATCAACTTTGCTGACATAGTAGAATTTTAGTGTCCAAACCATAGTACACATTTTGGTCCCCGGAGGCCGGTAAGGCTATTTTTGGCCTCCCGTGACACATGTTTTCATCGTCAAACACGATTTCATGCCTCCCGTCCTCCACCCATGATTTGGCCACTGAGACTGCTAAGGTTGTTTATGGCCTCCCGTAAGCTATAGCACACGTTTTCATGGTCGAGCGACTATTTTTAAGTACGTGTTCCACCACCCGCGTTTTGGTCCCCAAAGCACCTTAAAGTTGTTCTTGGCCTCCCACGAGCTGTAGGGTTTAGGGTTTAGGATTTAGGTTTTAGGGCCTCCCGTGACACATGTTTTTGTCGTCGAACAGCGATTTCGTGCCTCCCGTCCGCCACCCATGATTTGATCATTGAGACTGGTAAGGCTGTTTTGGTCTCCCGTGAGCTATAGCACACGTTTTCATGGCCCAGCGACCATTTTTATGTCCGCGTTCCGCCACACGTGTTTTTGTCCCCGGAGCACCTTAAAGCGGTTCTTGGCCTCCCGCGAGCTATATCACACATTTTTGTGGCCAAACAACCAATTTTATGTATCCGACCTGCCACCTTCGTTTTAGACCGGGGAGGCCGTTATGGCATTTTTTTGCCACCCGTGAGCTATAGCACACGATTTTATGGAAACCTAGACCCTAAATCCTATCCCTAAACCCTAAACCTAAACATCGACACTAAAGGATTTTAGTGTCGAAACCATGGTAAAATGAATATTGAGTCTCCCAACCATATCAACTTTGTTGACATAGTAGAATTTTAGTGTCCAAACCATAGTACACATTTTGGTCCCCGTAGGCCGGTAAGGCTATTTTTGGCCTCCCGTGACACATGTTTTCATCGTCAAACACGATTTCATGCCTCCCGTCCTCCACCCATGATTTGGCCACTGAGACTGCTAAGGTTGTTTATGGCCTCCCGTAAGCTATAGCACACGTTTTCATGGTCGAGCGACTATTTTTAAGTACGTGTTCCACCACCCGCGTTTTGGTCCCCAAAGCACCTTAAAGTTGTTCTTGGCCTCCCACGAGCTGTAGGGTTTAGGGTTTAGGATTTAGGTTTTAGGGCCTCCCGTGACACATGTTTTTGTCGTCGAACAGCGATTTCGTGCCTCCCGTCCGCCACCCATGATTTGACCATTGAGACTGGTAAGGCTGTTTTGGCCTCCCGTGAGCTATAGCACACGTTTTCATGGCCCAGCGACCATTTTTATGTCCGCGTTCCGCCACACGTGTTTTTGTCCCCGGAGCACCTTAAAGCGGTTCTTGGCCTCCCGCGAGCTATATCACACATTTTTGTGGCCAAACAGCCAATTTTATGTATCCGACCTGCCACCTTCGTTTTAGACCGGGGAGGCCGTTATGGCATTTTTTTGCCACCCGTGAGCTATAGCACACGATTTTATGGAAACCTAGACCCTAAATCCTATCCCTAAACCCTAAACCTAAACATCGACAGTAAAGGATTTTAGTGTCGAAACCATGGTAAAATGAAATTTGAGTCTCTCAACCATATCAACTTTGGTGACATAGTAGAATTTTAGTGTCCAAACGATAGTTCACATTTTGGTCCCCGGAGGCCGGTAAGGCTATTTTTGGCCTCCCGTGGCACATGTTTTCATCGTCAAACAACGATTTCATGCCTCCCGTCCGCCACCCATGATTTGGCCACTGAGACTGCACAGGGTGTTTATGGCCTCCCATAAGCTATAGCACACGTTTTCATGGTCGAGCGACCATTTTTAAGTACGTGTTCCACCACCCGCGTTTTGGTCCCCAGAGCACCTTAAAGTTGTTCTTGGCCTCCCACGAGCTGTAGGGTTTAGGTTTTAGGGCCTCCCGTGACACATGTTTTTGTCGCCGAACAGCGATTTCGTGCCTCCCGTCCGCCACCCATGATTTGACCATTGAGACTGGTAAGGCTGTTTTGGCCTCCCGTGAGCTATATCACACGTTTTCATGGCCCAGCGACCATTTTTATGTCCGCGTTCTGCCACACGTGTTTTTGTCTCCGGAGCACCTTAAAGCGGTTCTTGGCCTCCCGCGAGCTATATCACACATTTCCGTGGCCAAACAACCAATTTTATGTATCCGACCAGCCACCTTCGTTTTAGACCGGGGAGGCCGTTATGGCATTTTTTGCCACCCGTGAGCTATAGCACACGATTTTATGGAAACCTAGACCCTAAATCCTATCCCTAAACCCTAAACCTAAACATCGAAACAAAAGAATTTTAGTGTCGAAACTATGGTAAAATGAATATTGAGTCTCCCAACCATATCAACTTTGCTGACATAGTAGAATTTTAGTGTCCAAACCATAGTACACATTTTGGTCCCCGGAGGCCGGTAAGGCTATTTTTGGCCTCCCGTGACACATGTTTTCATCGTCAAACACGATTTCATGCCTCCCGTCCTCCACCCATGATTTGGCCACTGAGACTGCTAAGGTTGTTTATGGCCTCCCGTAAGCTATAGCACACGTTTTCATGGTCGAGCGACTATTTTTAAGTACGTGTTCCACCACCCGCGTTTTGGTCCCCAAAGCACCTTAAAGTTGTTCTTGGCCTCCCACGAGCTGTAGGGTTTAGGGTTTAGGATTTAGGTTTTAGGGCCTCCCGTGACACATGTTTTTGTCGTCGAACAGCGATTTCGTGCCTCCCGTCCGCCACCCATGATTTGATCATTGAGACTGGTAAGGCTGTTTTGGTCCCCCGTGAGCTATAGCACACGTTTTCATGGCCCAGCGACCATTTTTATGTCCGCGTTCCGCCACACGTGTTTTTGTCCCCGGAGCACCTTAAAGCGGTTCTTGGCCTCCCGCGAGCTATATCACACATTTTTGTGGCCAAACAGCCAATTTTATGTATCCGACCTGCCACCTTCGTTTTAGACCGGGGAGACCGTTATGGCATTTTTTTGCCACCCGTGAGCTATAGCACACGATTTTATGGAAACCTAGACCCTAAATCCTATCCCGAAACCCTAAACCTAAACATCGACACTAAAGGATTTTAGTGTCGAAACCATGGTAAAATGAAATTTGAGTCTCTCAACCATATCAACTTTGGTGACATAGTAGAATTTTAGTGTCCAAACCATAGTTCACATTTTGGTCCCCGGAGGCCGGTAAGGCTATTTTTGGCCTCCCGTGACACATGTTTTCATCGTCAAACAACGATTTCAAGCCTCCCGTCCGCCACCCATGATTTGGCCACTGAGACTGCACAGGGTGTTTATGGCCTCCCGTAAGCTATAGCACACGTTTTCATGGTCGAGCGACCATTTTTAAGTACGTGTTCCACCACCCGCGTTTTGGTCCCCAGAGCACCTTAAAGTTGTTCTTGGCCTCCCACGAGCTGAAGGGTTTAGGTTTTAGGGCCTCCCGTGACACATGTTTTTGTCGCCGAACAGCGATTTCGTGCCTCCCGTCCACCACCCATGATTTGACCATTGAGACTGGTAAGGCTGTTTTGGCCTCCCGTGAGCTATATCACACGTTTTCATGGCCCAGCGACCATTTTTATGTCCGCGTTCCGCCACACGTGTTTTTGTCTCCGGAGCACCTTAAAGCGGTTCTTGGCCTCCCGCGAGCTATATCACACATTTCCGTGGCCAAACAACCAATTTTATGTATCCGACCAGCCACCTTCGTTTTAGACCGGGGAGGCCGTTATGGCATTTTTTGCCACCCGTGAGCTATAGCACACGATTTTATGGAAACCTAGACCCTAAATCCTATCCCTAAACCCTAAACCTAAACATCGAAACTAAAGAATTTTAGTGTCGAAACTATGGTAAAATGAATATTGAGTCTCCCAACCATATCAACTTTGCTGACATAGTAGAATTTTAGTGTCCAAACCATAGTACACATTTTGGTCCCCGGAGGCCGGTAAGGCTATTTTTGGCCTCCCGTGACACATGTTTTCATCGTCAAACACGATTTCATGCCTCCCGTCCGCCACCCATGATTTGGCCACTGAGACTGCTAGGGTTGATTATGGCCTCCCGTAAGCTATAGCACACGTTTTCATGGTCGAGCGACTATTTTTAAGTACGTGTTCCACCACCCGCGTTTTGGTCCCCAAAGCACCTTAAAGTTGTTCTTGGCCTCCCACGAGCTGTAGGGTTTAGGGTTTAGGATTTAGGTTTTAGGGCCTCCCGTGACACATGTTTTTGTCGTCGAACAGCGATTTCGTGCCTCCCGTCCGCCACCCATGATTTGACCACTGAGACTGGTAAGGCTGTTTTGGCCTCCCGTGAGCTGTAGCACACGTTTTCATGGCCCAGCGACCATTTTTATGTCCGCGTTCCACCACACGTGTTTTTGTCCCCGGAGCACCTTAAAGCGGTTCTTGGCCTCCCGCGAGCTATATCACACATTTCCGTGGCCAAACAGCCAATTTTATGTATCCGACCTGCCACCTTCGTTTTAGACCGGGGAGGCCGTTATGGCATTTTTTTGCCACCCGTGAGCTATAGCACACGATTTTATGGAAACCTAGACCCTAAATCCTATCCCTAAACCTAAACATCGACACTAAAGGATTTTAGTGTCGAAACCATGGTAAAATGAAATTTGAGTCTCCCAACCATATCTACTTTGCTGACATAGTAGAATTTTAGTGTCCAAACCATAGTTCACATTTTGGTCCCCGGAGGCCGGTAAGGCTATTTTTGGCCTCCCGTGACACATGTTTTCATCGTCAAACAACGATTTCATGCCTCCCGTCCGCCACCCATGATTTGGCCACTGAGACTGCAAAGGGTGTTTATGGCCTCCCGTAAGCTATAGCACACGTTTTCATGGTCGAGCGACCATTTTTAAGTACGTGTTCCACCACCCGCGTTTTGGTCCCCAGAGCACCTTAAAGTTGTTCTTGGCCTCCCACGAGCTGTAGGGTTTAGGTTTTAGGGCCTCCCGTGACACATGTTTTTGTCGCCGAACAGCGATTTCGTGCCTCCCGTCCGCCACCCATGATTTGACCATTGAGACTGGTAAGGCTGTTTTGGCCTCCCGTGAGCTATATCACACGTTTTCATGGCCCAGCGACCATTTTTATGTCCGCGTTCCGCCACACGTGTTTTTGTCTCCGGAGCACCTTAAAGCGGTTCTTGGCCTCCCGCGAGCTATATCACACATTTCCGTGGCCAAACAACCAATTTTATGTATCCGACCAGCCACCTTCGTTTTAGACCGGGGAGGCCGTTATGGCATTTTTTGCCACCCGTGAGCTATAGCACACGATTTTATGGAAACCTAGACCCTAAATCCTATCCCTAAACCCTAAACCTAAACATCGAAACTAAAGAATTTTAGTGTCGAAACTATGGTAAAATGAATATTGAGTCTCCCAACCATATCAACTTTGCTGACATAGTAGAATTTTAGTGTCCAAACCATAGTACACATTTTGGTCCCCGGAGGCCGGTAAGGCTATTTTTGGCCTCCCGTGACACATGTTTTCATCGTCAAACACGATTTCATGCCTCCCGTCCGCCACCCATGATTTGGCCACTGAGACTGCTAGGGTTGATTATGGCCTCCCGTAAGCTATAGCACACGTTTTCATGGTCGAGCGACTATTTTTAAGTACGTGTTCCACCACCCGCGTTTTGGTCCCCAAAGCACCTTAAAGTTGTTCTTGGCCTCCCACGAGCTGTAGGGTTTAGGGTTTAGGATTTAGGTTTTAGGGCCTCCCGTGACACATGTTTTTGTCGTCGAACAGCGATTTCGTGCCTCCCGTCCGCCACCCATGATTTGACCACTGAGACTGGTAAGGCTGTTTTCGCCTCCCGTGAGCTGTAGCACACGTTTTCATGGCCCAGCGACCATTTTTATGTCCGCGTTCCACCACACGTGTTTTTGTCCCCGGAGCACCTTAAAGCGGTTCTTGGCCTCCCGCGAGCTATATCACACATTTTCCGTGGCCAAACAGCCAATTTTATGTATCCGACCTGCCACCTTCGTTTTAGACCGGGGAGGCCGTTATGGCATTTTTTTGCCACCCGTGAACTATAGCACACGATTTTATGGAAACCTAGACCCTAAATCCTATCCCTAACCTAACCTAAACATCGACACTAAAGGATTTTAGTGTCGAAACCATGGTAAAATGAAATTTGAGTCTCCCAACCATATCTACTTTGCTGACATAGTAGAATTTTAGTGTCCAAACCATAGTTCACATTTTGGTCCCCGGAGGCCGGTAAGGCTATTTTTGGCCTCCCGTGACACATGTTTTCATCGTCAAACAACGATTTCATGCCTCCCGTCCGCCACCCATGATTTGGCCACTGAGACTGCAAAGGGTGTTTATGGCCTCCCGTAAGCTATAGCACACGTTTTCATGGTCGAGCGACCCTTTTTAAGTACGTGTTCCACCACCCGCGTTTTGGTCCCCAGAGCACCTTAAAGTTGTTCTTGGCCTCCCACGAGCTGTAGGGTTTAGGGTTTAGGTTTTAGGGCCTCCCGTGACACATGTTTATGTCGCCGAACAGCGATTTCGTGCCTCCCGTCCGCCACCCATGATTTGACCATTGAGACTGGTAAGGCTGTTTTGGCCTCCCGTGAGCTATATCACACGTTTTCATGGCCCAGCGACCATTTTTATGTCCGCGTTCCGCCACACGTGTTTTTGTCTCCGGAGCACCTTAAAGCGGTTCTTGGCCTCCCGCGAGCTATATCACACATTTCCGTGGCCAAACAACCAATTTTATGTATCCGACCAGCCACCTTCGTTTTAGACCGGGGAGGCCGTTATGGCATTTTTTGCCACCCGTGAGCTATAGCACACGATTTTATGGAAACCTAGACCCTAAATCCTATCCCTAAACCCTAAACCTAAACATCGAAACTAAAGAATTTTAGTGTCGAAACCATGGTAAAATGAATATTGAGTCTCCCAACCATATCAACTTTGCTGACATAGTAGAATTTTAGTGTCCAAACCATAGTACACATTTTGGTCCCCGGAGGCCGGTAAGGCTATTTTTGGCCTCCCGTGACACATGTTTTCATCGTCAAACACGATTTCATGCCTCCCGTCCGCCACCCATGATTTGGCCACTGAGACTGCTAAGGTTGTTTATGGCCTCCCGTAAGCTATAGCACATGTTTTCATGGTCGAGCGACTATTTTTAAGTACGTGTTCCACCACCCGCGTTTTGGTCCCCAAAGCACCTTAAAGTTGTTCTTGGCCTCCCACGAGCTGTAGGGTTTAGGGTTTAGGATTTAGGTTTTAGGGCCTCCCGTGACACATGTTTTTGTCGTCGAACAGCGATTTCGTGCCTCCCGTCCGCCACCCATGATTTGACCATTGAGACTGGTAAGGCTGTTTTGGCCTCCCGTGAGCTATAGCACACGTTTTCATGGCCCAGCGACCATTTTTATGTCCGCGTTCCGCCACACGTGTTTTTTTCCCCGGAGCACCTTAAAGCGGTTCTTGGCCTCCCGCGAGCTATATCACACATTTTTGTGGCCAAACAGCCAATTTTATGTATCCGACCTGCCACCTTCGTTTTAGACCGGGGAGGCCGTTATGGCATTTTTTTGCCACCCGTGAGCTATAGCACACGATTTTATGGAAACCTAGACCCTAAATCCTATCCCTAAACCCTAAACCTAAACATCGACACTAAAGGATTTTAGTGTCGAAACCATGGTAAAATGAAATTTGAGTCTCTCAACCATATCAACTTTGCTGACATAGTAGAATTTTAGTGTCCAAACCATAGTTCACATTTTGGTCCCCGGAGGCCGGTAAGGCTATTTTTGGCCTCCCGTGACACATGTTTTCATCGTAAAACAACGATTTCATGCCTCCCATCCGCCACCCATGATTTGGCCACTGAGACTGCACAGGGTGTTTATGGCCTCCCGTAAGCTATAGCACACGTTTTCATAGGTCGAGCGACCATTTTTAAGTACGTGTTCCACCACCCGCGTTTTGGTCCCAGAGCACCTTAAAGTTGTTCTTGGCCTCCCACGAGCTGTAGGGTTTAGGGTTTAGGTTTTAGGGCCTCCCGTGACACATGTTTTTGTCGCCGAACAGCGATTTCGTGCCTCCCGTCCGCCACCCATGATTTGACCATTGAGACTGGTAAGGCTGTTTTGGCCTCCCGTGAGCTATATCACACGTTTTCATGGCCCAGCGACCATTTTTATGTCCGCGTTCCGCCACACGTGTTTTTGTCTCCGGAGCACCTTAAAGCGGTTCTTGGCCTCCCGCGAGCTATATCACACATTTCCGTGGCCAAACAACCAATTTTATGTATCCGACCAGCCACCTTCGTTTTAGACCGGGGAGGCCGTTATGGCATTTTTTGCCACCCGTGAGCTATAGCACACGATTTTATGGAAACCTAGACCCTAAATCCTATCCCTAAACCCTAAACCTAAACATCGAAACTAAAGAATTTTAGTGTCGAAACCATGGTAAAATGAATATTGAGTCTCCCAACCATATCAACTTTGCTGACATAGTAGAATTTTAGTGTCCAAACCATAGTACACATTTTGGTCCCCGGAGGCCGGTAAGGCTATTTTTGGCCTCCCGTGACACATGTTTTCATCGTCAAACACGATTTCATGCCTCCCGTCTGCCACCCATGATTTGGCCACTGAGACTGCTAGGGTTGATTATGGCCTCCCGTAAGCTATAGCACACGTTTTCATGGTCGAGCGACTATTTTTAAGTATGTGTTCCACCACCCGCGTTTTGGTCCCCAAAGCACCTTAAAGTTGTTCTTGGCCTCTCACGAGCTGTAGGGTTTAGGGTTTAGGATTTAGGTTTTAGGGCCTCCCGTGACACATGTTTTTGTCGTCGAACAGCGATTTCGTGCCTCCCGTCCGCCACCCATGATTTGACCATTGAGACTGGTAAGGCTGTTTTGGCCTCCCGTGAGCTATAGCACACGTTTTCATGGCCCAGCGACCATTTTTATGTCCGCGTTCATGCCTCCCGTCCACCACCCATGATTTGGCCACTGAGACTGCAAAGGGTGTTTATGGCCTCCCGTAAGTTATAGCACACGTTTTCATGGTCGAGCGACCATTTTTAAGTACGTGTTCCACCACCCGCGTTTTGGTCCCCAGAGCACCTTAAAGTTGTTCTTGGCCTCCCACGAGCTGTAGGGTTTAGGGTTTAGGGCCTCCGTGACACATGTTTTTGTCGCCGAACAGCGATTTCGTGCCTCCCGTCCGCCACCGATGATTTGACCATTGAGACTGGTAAGGCTGTTTTGGCCTCCCGTGAGCTATATCACACGTTTTCATGGCCCAGCGACCATTTTTATGTCCGCGTTCCGCCACACGTGTTTTTGTCCCCGGAGCACCTTAAAGCGGTTCTTGGCCTCCCGCGAGCTATATCACACATTTCCGTGGCCAAACAACCAATTTTATGTATCCGACCAGCCACCTTCGTTTTAGACCGGGCAGGCCGTTATGGCATTTTTTGCCACCTGTGAGCTATAGCACACGATTTTATGGAAACATAGACCCTAAATCCTATCCCTAAACCCTAAACCTAAACATCGACACTAAAGGATTTTAGTGTCGAAACCATGGTAAAATGAATATTGAGTCTCCCAACCATATCAACTTTGTTGACATAGTAGAATTTTAGTGTCCAAACCATAGTACACATTTTGGTCCCCGTAGGCCGGTAAGGCTATTTTTGGCCTCCCGTGACACATGTTTTCATCGTCAAACACGATTTCATGCCTCCCGTCCTCCACCCATGATTTGGCCACTGAGACTGCTAAGGTTGTTTATGGCCTCCCGTAAGCTATAGCACACGTTTTCATGGTCGAGCGACTATTTTTAAGTACGTGTTCCACCACCCGCGTTTTGGTCCCCAAAGCACCTTAAAGTTGTTCTTGGCCTCCCACGAGCTGTAGGGTTTAGGGTTTAGGATTTAGGTTTTAGGGCCTCCCGTGACACATGTTTTTGTCGTCGAACAGCGATTTTGTGCCTCCCGTCCGCCACCCATGATTTGACCATTGAGACTGGTAAGGCTGTTTTGGCCTCCCGTGAGCTATAGCACACGTTTTCATGGCCCAGCGACCATTTTTATGTCCGCGTTCCGCCACACGTGTTTTTGTCCCTGGAGCACCTTAAAGCGGTTCTTGGCCTCCCGCGAGCTATATCACACATTTTTGTGGCCAAACAGCCAATTTTATGTATCCGACCTGCCACCTTCGTTTTAGACCGGGGAGGCCGTTATGGCATTTTTTTGCCACCCGTGAGCTATAGCACACGATTTTATGGAAACCTAGACCCTAAATCCTATCCCTAAACCCTAAACCTAAACATCGACACTAAAGGATTTTAGTGTCGAAACCATGGTAAAATGAAATTTGAGTCTCTCAACCATATCAACTTTGCTGACATAGTAGAATTTTAGTGTCCAAACCATAGTTCACATTTTGGTCCCCGGAGGCCGGTAAGGCTATTTTTGGCCTCCCGTGACACATGTTTTCATCGTCAAACAACGATTTCATGCCTCCCGTCCACCACCCATGATTTGGCCACTGAGACTGCACAGGGTGTTTATGGCCTCCCGTAAGCTATAGCACACGTTTTCATGGTCGAGCGACCATTTTTAAGTACGTGTTCCACCACCCGCGTTTTGGTCCCCAGAGCACCTTAAAGTTCTTCTTGGCCTCCCACGAGCTGTAGGGTTTACGGGTTTAGGTTTTAGGGCCTCCCGTGACACATGTTTTTGTCGCCGAACAGCGATTTCGTGCCTCCCGTCCGCCACCCATGATTTGACCATTGAGACTGGTAAGGCTGTTTTGGCCTCCCGTGAGCTATATCACACGTTTTCATGGCCCAGTGACCATTTTTATGTCCGCGTTCCGCCACACGTGTTTTTGTCTCCGGAGCACCTTAAAGCGGTTCTTGGCCTCCCACGAGCTATATCACACATTTCCGTGGCCAAACAACCAATTTTATGTATCCGACCAGCCACCTTCGTTTTAGACCGGGGAGGCCGTTATGGCATTTTTTGCCACCCGTGAGCTATAGCACACGATTTTATGGAAACCTAGACCCTAAATCCTATCCCTAAACCCTAAACCTAAACATCGAAACTAAAGAATTTTAGTGTCGAAACCATGGTAAAATGAATATTGAGTCTCCCAACCATATCAACTTTGCTGACATAGTAGAATTTTAGTGTCCAAACCATAGTACACATTTTGGTCCCCGGAGGCCGGTAAGGCTATTTTTGGCCTCCCGTGACACATGTTTTCATCGTCAAACACGATTTCATGCCTCCCGTCCGCCACCCATGATTTGGCCACTGAGACTGCTAGGGTTGATTATGGCCTCCCGTAAGCTATAGCACACTGTTTTCATGGTCGAGCGACTATTTTTAAGTATGTGTTCCACCACCCGCGTTTTGGTCCCCAAAGCACCTTAAAGTTGTTCTTGGCCTCCCACGAGCTGTAGGGTTTAGGGTTTAGGATTTAGGTTTTAGGGCCTCCCGTGACACATGTTTTTGTCGTCGAACAGCGATTTCGTGCCTCCCGTCCGCCACCCATGATTTGACCACTTGAGACTGGTAAGGCTGTTTTGGCCTCCCGTGAGCTAGTAGCACACGTTTTCATGGCCCAGCGACCATTTTTATGTCCGCGTTCCGCCATACGTGTTTTTGTCCCCGGAGCACCTTAAAGCAGGTTCTTGGCCTCCCGCGAGCTATATCACACATTTTCCGTGGCCAAACAGCCAATTTTATGTATCCGACCTGCCACCTTCGTTTTAGACCGGGGAGGCCGTTATGGCATTTTTTTGCCACCCGTGAGCTATAGCACACGATTTTATGGAAACCTAGACCCTAAATCCTATCCCTAAACCCTAAACCTAAACATCGACACTAAAGGATTTTAGTGTCGAAACCATGGTAAAATGAAATTTGAGTCTCCCAACCATATCTACTTTGCTGACATAGTAGAATTTTAGTGTCCAAACCATAGTTCACATTTTGGTCCCCGGAGGCCGGTAAGGCTATTTTTGGCCTCCCGTGACACATGTTTTCATCGTCAAACAACGATTTCATGCCTCCCGCCCGCCACCCATGATTTGGCCACTGAGACTGCAAAGGGTGTTTATGGCCTCCCATAAGCTATAGCACACGTTTTCATGGTCGAGCGACCATTTTTAAGTACGTGTTCCACCACTCGCGTTTTGGTCCCCAGAGCACCTTAAAGTTGTTCTTGGCCTCCCACGAGCTGTAGGGTTTAGGGTTTAGGTTTTAGGGCCTCCCGTGACACATGTTTTTGTCGCCGAACAGCGATTTCGTGCCTCCCGTCCGCCACCCATGATTTGACCATTGAGACTGGTAAGGCTGTTTTGGCCTCCCGTGAGCTATATCACACGTTTTCATGGCCCAGCGACCATTTTTATGTCCGCGTTCCGCCACACGTGTTTTTGTCTCCGGAGCACCTTAAAGCGGTTCTTGGCCTCCCGCGAGCTATATCACACATTTCCGTGGCCAAACAACCAATTTTATGTATCCGACCAGCCACCTTCGTTTTAGACCGGGGAGGCCGTTATGGCATTTTTTGCCACCCGTGAGCTATAGCACACGATTTTATGGAAACCTAGACCCTAAATCCTATCCCTAAACCCTAAACCTAAACATCGAAACTAAAGAATTTTAGTGTCGAAACCATGGTAAAATGAATATTGAGTCTCCCAACCATATCAACTTTGCTGACATAGTAGAATTTTAGTGTCCAAACCATAGTACACATTTTGGTCCACGGAGGCCGGTAAGGCTATTTTTGGCCTCCCGTGACACATGTTTTCATCGTCAAACACGATTTCATGCCTCCCGTCCGCCACCCATGATTTGGCCACTTAGACTGCTAAGGTTGTTTATGGCCTCTCGTAAGCTATAGCACATGTTTTCATGGTCGAGCGACTATTTTTAAATACGTGTTCCACCACCCGCGTTTTGGTCCCCAAAGCACCTTAAAGTTGTTCTTGGCCTCCCACGAGCTGTAGGGTTTAGGGTTTAGGATTTAGGTTTTAGGGCCTCCCGTGACACATGTTTTTGTCGTCGAACAGCGATTTCGTGCCTCCCGTCCGCCACCCATGATTTGACCATTGAGACTGGTAAGGCTGTTTTGGCCTCCTGTGAGCTATAGCACACGTTTTCATGGCCCAGCGACCATTTTTATGTCCGCGTTCCGCCACACGTGTTTTTGTCCCCGGAGCACCTTAAAGCGGTTCTTGGCCTCCCGCGAGCTATATCACACATTTTTGTGGCCAAACAGCCAATTTTATGTATCCGACCTGCCACCTTCGTTTTAGACCGGGGAGGCCGTTATGGCATTTTTTTGCCACCCGTGAGCTATAGCACACGATTTTATGGAAACCTAGACCCTAAATCCTATCCCTAAACCCTAAACCTAAACATCGACACTAAAGGATTTTAGTGTCGAAACCATGGTAAAATGAAATTTGAGTCTCTCAACCATATCAACTTTGCTGACATAGTAGAATTTTAGTGTCCAAACCATAGTTCACATTTTGGTCCCCGGAGGCCGGTAAGGCTATTTTTGGCCTCCCGTGACACATGTTTTCATCGTCAAACAACGATTTCATGCCTCCCATCCGCCACCCATGATTTGGCCACTGAGACTGCACAGGGTGTTTATGGCCTCCCGTAAGCTATAGCACACGTTTTCATGGTCGAGCGACCATTTTTAAGTACGTGTTCCACCACCCGCGTTTTGATCCCCAGAGCACCTTAAAGTTCTTCTTGGCCTCCCACGAGCTGTAGGGTTTAGGGTTTAGGTTTTAGGGCCTCCCGTGACACATGTTTTTGTCGCCGAACAGCGATTTCGTGCCTCCCGTCCGCCACCCATGATTTGACCATTGAGACTGGTAAGGCTGTTTTGGCCTCCCGTGAGCTATATCACACGTTTTCATGGCCCAGTGACCATTTTTATGTCCGCGTTCCGCCACACGTGTTTTTGTCTCCGGAGCACCTTAAAGCGGTTCTTGGCCTCCCGCGAGCTATATCACACATTTCCGTGGCCAAACAACCAATTTTATGTATCCGACCAGCCACCTTCGTTTTAGACCGGGGAGGCCGTTATGGCATTTTTTGCCACCCGTGAGCTATAGCACACGATTTTATGGAAACCTAGACCCTAAATCCTATCCCTAAACCCTAAACCTAAACATCGAAACTAAAGAATTTTAGTGTCGAAACCATGGTAAAATGAATATTGAGTCTCCCAACCATATCAACTTTGCTGACATAGTAGAATTTTAGTGTCCAAACCATAGTACACATTTTGGTCCACGGAGGCTGGTAAGGCTATTTTTGACCTCCCGTGACACATGTTTTCATCGTCAAACACGATTTCATGCCTCCCGTCCGCCACCCATGATTTGGCCACTGAGACTGCTAAGGTTGTTTATGGCCTCCCGTAAGCTATAGCACATGTTTTCATGGTCGAGCGACTATTTTTAAATACGTGTTCCACCACCCGCGTTTTGGTCCCCAAAGCACCTTAAAGTTGTTCTTGGCCTCCCACGAGCTGTAGGGTTTAGGGTTTAGGATTTAGGTTTTAGGGCCTCCCGTGACACATGTTTTTGTCGTCGAACAGCGATTTCGTGCCTCCCGTCCGCCACCCATGATTTGACCATTGAGACTGGTAAGGCTGTTTTGGCCTCCCGTGAGCTATAGCACACGTTTTCATGGCCCAGCGACTATTTTTATGTCTGTGTTCCGCCACACGTGTTTTTGTCCCCGGAGCACCTTAAAGCGGTTCTTGGCCTCCTGCGAGCTATATCACACATTTTTGTGGCCAAACAGCCAATTTTATGTATCCAACCTGCCACCTTCGTTTTAGACCGGGGAGGCCGTTATGGCATTTTTTTGCCACCCGTGAGCTATAGCACACGATTTTATGGAAACCTAGACCCTAAATCCTATCCCTAAACCCTAAACCTAAACATCGACACTAAAGGATTTTAGTGTCGAAACCATGGTAAAATGAAATTTGAGTCTCTCAACCATATCAACTTTGCTGACATAGTAGAATTTTAGTGTCCAAACCATAGTTCACATTTTGGTCCCCGGAGGCCGGTAAGGCTATTTTTGGCCTCCCGTGACACATGTTTTCATCGTCAAACAACGATTTCATGCCTCCCATCCGCCACCCATGATTTGGCCACTGAGACTGCACAGGGTGTTTATGGCCTCCCGTAAGCTATAGCACATGTTTTCATGGTCGAGCGACCATTTTTAAGTACGTGTTCCACCACCCGCGTTTTGGTCCCCAGAGCACCTTAAAGTTGTTCTTGGCCTCCCACGAGCTGTAGGGTTTAGGGTTTAGGTTTTAGGGCCTCCCGTGACACATGTTTTTGTCGCCGAACAGCGATTTCGTGCCTCCCGTCCGCCACCCATGATTTGACCATTGAGACTGGTAAGGCTGTTTTGGCCTCCCGTGAGCTATATCACACGTTTTCATGGCCCAGCGACCATTTTTATGTCCGCGTTCCGCCACACGTGTTTTTGTCTCCGGAGCACCTTAAAGCGGTTCTTGGCCTCCCGCGAGCTATATCACACATTTCCGTGGCCAAACAACCAATTTTATGTATCCGACCAGCCACCTTCGTTTTAGACCGGGGAGGCCGTTATGGCATTTTTTGCCACCCGTGAGCTATAGCACACGATTTTATGGAAACCTAGACCCTAAATCCTATCCCTAAACCCTAAACCTAAACATCGAAACTAAAGAATTTTAGTGTCGAAACCATGGTAAAATGAATATTGAGTCTCCCAACCATATCAACTTTGCTGACATAGTAGAATTTTAGTGTCCAAACCATAGTACACATTTTGGTCCACGGAGGCCGGTAAGGCTATTTTTGGCCTCCCGTGACACATGTTTTCATCGTCAAACACGATTTCATGCCTCCCGTCCGCCACCCATGATTTGGCCACTGAGACTGCTAAGGTTGTTTATGGCCTCCCGTAAGCTATAGCACATGTTTTCATGGTCGAGCGACTATTTTTAAATACGTGTTCCACCACCCGCGTTTTGGTCCCCAAAGCACCTTAAAGTTGTTCTTGGCCTCCCACGAGCTGTAGGGTTTAGGGTTTAGGATTTAGGTTTTAGGGCCTCCCGTGACACATGTTTTTGTCGTCGAACAGCGATTTCGTGCCTCCCGTCCGCCACCCATGATTTGACCATTGAGACTGGTAAGGCTGTTTTGGCCTCCCGTGAGCTATAGCACACGTTTTCATGGCCCAGCGACCATTTTTATGTCTGCGTTCCGCCACACGTGTTTTTGTCCCCGGAGCACCTTAAAGCGGTTCTTGGCCTCCCGCGAGCTATATCACACATTTTTGTGGCCAAACAGCCAATTTTATGTATCCGACCTGCCACCTTCGTTTTAGACCGGGGAGGCCGTTATGGCATTTTTTTGCCACCCGTGAGCTATAGCACACGATTTTATGGAAACCTAGACCCTAAATCCTATCCCTAAACCCTAAACCTAAACATCGACACTAAAGGATTTTAGTGTCGAAACCATGGTAAAATGAAATTTGAGTCTCTCAACCATATCAACTTTGCTGACATAGTAGAATTTTAGTGTCCAAACCATAGTTCACATTTTGGTCCCCGGAGGCCGGTAAGGCTATTTTTGGCCTCCCGTGACACATGTTTTCATCGTCAAACAACGATTTCATGCCTCCCATCCGCCACCCATGATTTGGCCACTGAGACTGCACAGGGTGTTTATGGCCTCCCGTAAGCTATAGCACACGTTTTCATGGTCGAGCGACCATTTTTAAGTACGTGTTCCACCACCCGCGTTTTGGTCCCCAGAGCACCTTAAAGTTGTTCTTGGCCTCCCACGAGCTGTAGGGTTTAGGGTTTAGGTTTTAGGGCCTCCCGTGACACATGTTTTTGTCGCCGAACAGCGATTTCGTGCCTCCCGTCCGCCACCCATGATTTGACCATTGAGACTGGTAAGGCTGTTTTGGCCTCCCGTGAGCTATATCACACGTTTTCATGGCCCAGCGACCATTTTTATGTCCGCGTTCCGCCACACGTGTTTTTGTCTCCGGAGCACCTTAAAGCGGTTCTTGGCCTCCCGCGAGCTATATCACACATTTCCGTGGCCAAACAACCAATTTTATGTATCCGACCAGCCACCTTCGTTTTAGACCGGGGAGGCCGTTATGGCATTTTTTGCCACCCGTGAGCTATAGCACACGATTTTATGGAAACCTAGACCCTAAATCCTATCCCTAAACCCTAAACCTAAACATCGAAACTAAAGAATTTTAGTGTCGAAACCATGGTAAAATGAATATTGAGTCTCCCAACCATATCAACTTTGCTGACATAGTAGAATTTTAGTGTCCAAACCATAGTACACATTTTGGTCCCCGGAGGCCGGTAAGGCTATTTTTGGCCTCCCGTGGCACATGTTTTCATCGTCAAACACGATTTCATGCCTCCCGTCTGCCACCCATGATTTGGCCACTGAGACTGCTAGGGTTGATTATGGCCTCCTGTAAGCTATAGCACACGTTTTCATGGTCGAGCGACTATTTTTAAGTATGTGTTCCACCACCCGCGTTTTGGTCCCCAAAGCACCTTAAAGTTGTTCTTGGCCTCTCACGAGCTGTAGGGTTTAGGGTTTAGGATTTAGGTTTTAGGGCCTCCCGTGACACATGTTTTTGTCGTCGAACAGCGATTTCGTGCCTCCCGTCCGCCACCCATGATTTGACCATTGAGACTGGTAAGGCTGTTTTGGCCTCCCGTGAGCTATAGCACACGTTTTCATGGCCCAGCGACCATTTTTATGTCCGCGTTCATGCCTCCCGTCCGCCACCCATGATTTGGCCACTGAGACTGCAAAGGGTGTTTATGGCCTCCTGTAAGTTATAGCACACGTTTTCATGGTCGAGCGACCATTTTTAAGTACTTGTTCCACCACCCGCGTTTTGGTCCCCAGAGCACCTTAAAGTTGTTCTTGGCCTCCCACGAGCTGTAGGGTTTAGGGTTTAGGGCCTCCCGTGACACATGTTTTTGTCGCCGAACAGCGATTTCGTGCCTCCCGTCCGCCACCCCATGATTTGACAATTGAGACTGGTAAGGCTGTTTTGGCCTCCCGTGAGCTATATCACACGTTTTCATGGCCCAGCGACCATTTTTATGTCCGCGTTCCGCCACACGTGTTTTTGTCCCCGGAGCACCTTAAAGCGGTTCTTGGCCTCCCGCGAGCTATATCACACATTTCCGTGGCCAAACAACCAATTTTATGTATCCGACCTGCCACCTTCGTTTTAGACCGGGCAGGCCGTTATGGCATTTTTTGCCACCTGTGAGCTATAGCACACGATTTTATGGAAACATAGACCCTAAATCCTATCCCTAAACCCTAAACCTAAACATCGACACTAAAGGATTTTAGTGTCGAAACCATGGTAAAATGAATATTGAGTCTCCCAACCATATCAACTTTGTTGACATAGTAGAATTTTAGTGTCCAAACCATAGTACACATTTTGGTCCCCGTAGGCCGGTAAGGCTATTTTTGGCCTCCCGTGACACATGTTTTCATCGTCAAACACGATTTCATGCCTCCCGTCCTCCACCCATGATTTGGCCACTGAGACTGCTAAGGTTGTTTATGGCCTCCCGTAAGCTATAGCACACGTTTTCATGGTCGAGCGACTATTTTTAAGTACGTGTTCCACCACCCGCGTTTTGGTCCCCAAAGCACCTTAAAGTTGTTCTTGGCCTCCCACGAGCTGTAGGGTTTAGGGTTTAGGTTTTAGGGCCTCCCGTGACACATGTTTTTGTCGTCGAACAGCGATTTCGTGCGTCCCGTCCGCCACCCATGATTTGACCATTGAGACTGGTAAGGCTGTTTTGGCCTCCCGTGAGCTATATCACACGTTTTCATGGCCCAGCGACCATTTTTATGTCCGCGTTCCGCCACACGTGTTTTTGTCTCCGGAGCACCTTAAAGCGGTTCTTGGCCTCCCGCGAGCTATATCACACATTTCCGTGGCCAAACAACCAATTTTATGTATCCGACCAGTCACCTTCGTTTTAGACCGGGGAGGCCGTTATGGCATTTTTTGCCACCCGTGAGCTATAGCACACGATTTTATGGAAACCTAGACCCTAAATCCTATCCCTAAACCCTAAACCTAAACATCGAAACTAAAGAATTTTAGTGTCGAAACCATGGTAAAATGAATATTGAGTCTCCCAACCATATCAACTTTGCTGACATAGTAGAATTTTAGTGTCCAAACCATAGTACACATTTTGGTCCACGGAGGCCGGTAAGGCTATTTTTGGCCTCCCGTGACACATGTTTTCATCGTCAAACACGATTTCATGCCTCCCGTCCGCCACCCATGATTTGGCCACTTAGACTGCTAAGGTTGTTTATGGCCTCCCGTAAGCTATAGCACATGTTTTCATGGTCGAGCGACTATTTTTAAATACGTGTTCCACCACCCGCGTTTTGGTCCCCAAAGCACCTTAAAGTTGTTCTTGGCCTCCCACGAGCTGTAGGGTTTAGGGTTTAGGATTTAGGTTTTAGGGCCTCCCGTGACACATGTTTTTGTCGTCGAACAGCGATTTCGTGCCTCCCGTCCGCCACCCATGATTTGACCATTGAGACTGGTAAGGCTGTTTTGGCCTCCCGTGAGCTATAGCACACGTTTTCATGGCCCAGCGACCATTTTTATGTCCGCGTTCCGCCACACGTGTTTTTGTCCCCGGAGCACCTTAAAGCGGTTCTTGGCCTCCCGCGAGCTATATCACACATTTTTGTGGCCAAACAGCCAATTTTATGTATCCGACCTGCCACCTTCGTTTTAGACCGGGGAGGCCGTTATGGCATTTTTTTGCCACCCGTGAGCTATAGCACACGATTTTATGGAAACCTAGACCCTAAATCCTATCCCTAAACCCTAAACCTAAACATCGACACTAAAGGATTTTAGTGTCGAAACCATGGTAAAATGAAATTTGAGTCTCTCAACCATATCAACTTTGCTGACATAGTAGAATTTTAGTGTCCAAACCATAGTTCACATTTTGGTCCCCGGAGGCCGGTAAGGCTATTTTTGGCCTCCCGTGACACATGTTTTCATCGTCAAACAACGATTTCATGCCTCCCATCCGCCACCCATGATTTGGCCACTGAGACTGCACAGGGTGTTTATGGCCTCCCGTAAGCTATAGCACACGTTTTCATGGTCGAGCGACCATTTTTAAGTACGTGTTCCACCACCCGCGTTTTGGTCCCCAGAGCACCTTAAAGTTCTTCTTGGCCTCCCACGAGCTGTAGGGTTTAGGGTTTAGGTTTTAGGGCCTCCCGTGACACATGTTTTTGTCGCCGAACAGCGATTTCGTGCCTCCCGTCCGCCACCCATGATTTGACCATTGAGACTGGTAAGGCTGTTTTGGCCTCCCGTGAGCTATATCACACGTTTTCATGGCCCAGTGACCATTTTTATGTCCGCGTTCCACCACACGTGTTTTTGTCTCCGGAGCACCTTAAAGCGGTTCTTGGCCTCCCGCGAGCTATATCACACATTTCCGTGGCCAAACAACCAATTTTATGTATCCGACCAGCCACCTTCGTTTTAGACCGGGGAGGCCGTTATGGCATTTTTTGCCACCCGTGAGCTATAGCACACGATTTTATGGAAACCTAGACCCTAAATCCTATCCCTAAACCCTAAACCTAAACATCGAAACTAAAGAATTTTAGTGTCGAAACCATGGTAAAATGAATATTGAGTCTCCCAACCATATCAACTTTGCTGACATAGTAGAATTTTAGTGTCCAAACCATAGTACACATTTTGGTCCACGGAGGCTGGTAAGGCTATTTTTGGCCTCCCGTGACACATGTTTTCATCGTCAAACACGATTTCATGCCTCCCGTCCGCCACCCATGATTTGGCCACTGAGACTGCTAAGGTTGTTTATGGCCTCCCGTAAGCTATAGCACATGTTTTCATGGTCGAGCGACTATTTTTAAATACATGTTCCACCACCCGCGTTTTGGTCCCCAAAGCACCTTAAAGTTGTTCTTGGCCTCCCACGAGCTGTAGGGTTTAGGGTTTAGGATTTAGGTTTTAGGGCCTCCCGTGACACATGTTTTTGTCGTCGAACAGCGATTTTGTGCCTCCCGTCCGCCACCCATGATTTGACCATTGAGACTGGTAAGGCTGTTTTGGCCTCCCGTGAGCTATAGCACACGTTTTCATGGCCCAGCGACCATTTTTATGTCTGTGTTCCGCCACACGTGTTTTTGTCCCCGGAGCACCTTAAAGCGGTTCTTGGCCTCCCGCGAGCTATATCACACATTTTTGTGGCCAAACAGCCAATTTTATGTATCCGACCTGCCACCTTCGTTTTAGACCGGGGAGGCCGTTATGGCATTTTTTTGCCACCCGTGAGCTATAGCACACGATTTTATGGAAACCTAGACCCTAAATCCTATCCCTAAACCCTAAACCTAAACATCGACACTAAAGGATTTTAGTGTCGAAACCATGGTAAAATGAAATTTGAGTCTCTCAACCATATCAACTTTGCTGACATAGTAGAATTTTAGTGTCCAAACCATAGTTCACATTTTGGTCCCCGGAGGCCGGTAAGGCTATTTTTGGCCTCCCGTGACACATGTTTTCATCGTCAAACAACGATTTCATGCCTCCCATCCGCCACCCATGATTTGGCCACTGAGACTGCACAGGGTGTTTATGGCCTCCCGTAAGCTATAGCACACGTTTTCATGGTCGAGCGACCATTTTTAAGTACGTGTTCCACCACCCGCGTTTTGGTCCCCAGAGCACCTTAAAGTTGTTCTTGGCCTCCCACGAGCTGTAGGGTTTAGGGTTTAGGTTTTAGGGCCTCCCGTGACACATGTTTTTGTCGCCGAACAGCGATTTCGTGCCTCCCGTCCGCCACCCATGATTTGACCATTGAGACTGGTAAGGCTGTTTTGGCCTCCCGTGAGCTATATCACACGTTTTCATGGCCCAGCGACCATTTTTATGTCCGCGTTCCGCCACACGTGTTTTTGTCTCCGGAGCACCTTAAAGCGGTTCTTGGCCTCCCGCGAGCTATATCACACATTTCCGTGGCCAAACAACCAATTTTATGTATCCGACCAGCCACCTTCGTTTTAGACCGGGGAGGCCGTTATGGCATTTTTTGCCACCCGTGAGCTATAGCACACGATTTTATGGAAACCTAGACCCTAAATCCTATCCCTAAACCCTAAACCTAAACATCGAAACTAAAGAATTTTAGTGTCGAAACCATGGAAAAATGAATATTGAGTCTCCCAACCATATCAACTTTGCTGACATAGTAGAATTTTAGTGTCCAAACCATAGTACACATTTTGGTCCCCGGAGGCCGGTAAGGCTATTTTTGGCCTCCCGTGACACATGTTTTCATCGTCAAACACGATTTCATGCCTCCCGTCTGCCACCCATGATTTGGCCACTGAGACTGCTAGGGTTGATTATGGCCTCCCGTAAGCTATAGCACACGTTTTCATGGTCGAGCGACTATTTTTAAGTACGTGTTCCACCACCCGCGTTTTGGTCCCCAAAGCACCTTAAAGTTGTTCTTGGCCTCTCACGAGCTGTAGGGTTTAGGGTTTAGGATTTAGGTTTTAGGGCCTCCCGTGACACATGTTTATGTCGTCGAACAGCGATTTCGTGCCTCCCGTCCGCCACCCATGATTTGACCATTGAGACTGGTAAGGCTGTTTTGGTCTCCCGTGAGCTATAGCACACGTTTTCATGGCCCAGCGACCATTTTTATGTCCGCGTTCATGCCTCCCGTCCACCACCCATGATTTGGCCACTGAGACTGCAAAGGGTGTTTATGGCCTCCCGTAAGTTATAGCACACGTTTTCATGGTCGAGCGACCATTTTTAAGTACGTGTTCCACCACCCGCGTTTTGGTCCCCAGAGCACCTTAAAGTTGTTCTTGGCCTCCCACGAGCTGTAGGGTTTAGGTTTTAGGGCCTCCCGTGACACATGTTTTTGTCGCCGAACAGCGATTTCGTGCCTCCTGTCCGCCACCCATGATTTGACCATTGAGACTGGTAAGGCTGTTTTGGCCTCCCGTGAGCTATATCACACGTTTTCATGGCCCAGCGACCATTTTTATGTCCGCGTTCCGCCACACGTGTTTTTGTCTCCGGAGCACCTTAAAGCGGTTCTTGGCCTCCCGCGAGCTATATCACACATTTCCGTGGCCAAACAACCAATTTTATGTATCCGACCAGCCACCTTCGTTTTAGACCGGGGAGGCCGTTATGGAATTTTTTGCCACCCGTGAGCTATAGCACACGATTTTATGGAAACCTAGACCCTAAATCCTATCCCTAAACCCTAAACCTAAACATCGAAACTAAAGAATTTTAGTGTCGAAACTATGGTAAAATGAATATTGAGTCTCCCAACCATATCAACTTTGCTGACATAGTAGAATTTTAGTGTCCAAACCATAGTACACATTTTGGTCCCCGGAGGCCGGTAAGGCTATTTTTGGCCTCCCGTGACACATGTTTTCATCGTCAAACACGATTTCATGCCTCCCGTCCTCCACCCATGATTTGGCCACTGAGACTGCTAGGGTTGATTATGGCCTCCCGTAAGCTATAGCACACGTTTTCATGGTCGAGCGACTATTTTTAAGTACGTGTTCCACCACCCGCGTTTTGGTCCCCAAAGCACCTTAAAGTTGTTCTTGGCCTCCCACGAGCTGTAGGGTTTAGGGTTTAGGATTTAGGTTTTAGGGCCTCCCGTGACACATGTTTTTGTCGTCGAACAGCGATTTCGTGCCTCCCGTCCGCCACCCATGATTTGACCACTGAGACTGGTAAGGCTGTTTTGGCCTCCCGTGAGCTGTAGCACACGTTTTCATGGCCCAGCGACCATTTTTATGTCCACGTTCCGCCACACGTGTTTTTGTCCCCGGAGCACCTTAAAGCGGTTCTTGGCCTCCCGCGAGCTATATCACACATTTCCGTGGCCAAACAGCCAATTTTATGTATCCGACCTGCCACCTTCGTTTTAGACCGGGGAGGCCGTTATGGCATTTTTTTTGCCACCCGTGAGCTATAGCACACGATTTTATGGAAACCTAGACCCTAAATCCTATCCCTAAACCTAAACATCGACACTAAAGGATTTTAGTGTCGAAACCATGGTAAAATGAAATTTGAGTCTCCCAACCATATCTACTTTGCTGACATAGTAGAATTTTAATGTCCAAACCATAATTCACATTTTGGTCCCCGGAGGCCGGTAAGGCTATTTTTGGCCTCCCGTGACACATGTTTTCATCGTCAAACAACGATTTCATGCCTCCCGTCCGCCACCCATGATTTGGCCACTGAGACTGCAAAGGGTGTTTATGGCCTCCCATAAGCTATAGCACACGTTTTCATGGTCGAGGGACCATTTTTAAGTACCTGTTCCACCACTCGCGTTTTGGTCCCCAGAGCACCTTAAAGTTGTTCTTGGCCTCCCACGAGCTGTAGGGTTTAGGGTTTAGGTTTTAGGGCCTCCCGTGACACATGTTTTTGTCGCCGAACAGCGATTTCGTGCCTCCCGTCCGCCACCCATGATTTGACCATTGAGACTGGTAAGGCTGTTTTGGCCTCCCGTGAGCTATATCACACGTTTTCATGGCCCAGCGACCATTTTTATGTCCGCGTTCCGCCACACGTGTTTTTGTCTCCGGAGCACCTTAAAGCGGTTCTTGGCCTCCCGCGAGCTATATCACACATTTCCGTGGCCAAACAACCAATTTTATGTATCCGACCAGCCACCTTCGTTTTAGACCGGGGAGGCCGTTATGGCATTTTTTGCCACCCGTGAGCTATAGCACACGATTTTATGGAAACCTAGACCCTAAATCCTATCCCTAAACCCTAAACCTAAACATCGAAACTAAAGAATTTTAGTGTCGAAACTATGGTAAAATGAATATTGAGTCTCCCAACCATATCAACTTTGCTGACATAGTAGAATTTTAGTGTCCAAACCATAGTACACATTTTGGTCCCCGGAGGCCGGTAAGGCTATTTTTGGCCTCCCGTGACACATGTTTTCATCGTCAAACACGATTTCATGCCTCCCGTCCGCCACCCATGATTTGGCCACTGAGACTGCTAGGGTTGATTATGGCCTCCCGTAAGCTATAGCACACGTTTTCATGGTCGAGCGACTATTTTTAAGTACGTGTTCCACCACCCGCGTTTTGGTCCCCAAAGCACCTTAAAGTTGTTCTTGGCCTCCCACGAGCTGTAGGGTTTAGGGTTTAGGATTTAGGTTTTAGGGCCTCCCGTGACACATGTTTTTGTCGTCGAACAGCGATTTCGTGCCTCCCGTCCGCCACCCATGATTTGACCACTGAGACTGGTAAGGCTGTTTTGGCCTCCCGTGAGCTGTAGCACACGTTTTCATGGCCCAGCGACCATTTTTATGTCCACGTTCCGCCACTCGTGTTTTTGTCCCCGGAGCACCTTAAAGCGGTTCTTGGCCTCCCGCGAGCTATATCACACATTTCCGTGGCCAAACAGCCAATTTTATGTATCCGACCTGCCACCTTCGTTTTAGACCGGGGAGGCCATTATGGCATTTTTTTTGCCACCCGTGAGCTATAGCACACGATTTTATGGAAACCTAGACCCTAAATCCTATCCCTAAACCTAAACATCGACACTAAAGGATTTTAGTGTCGAAACCATGGTAAAATGAAATTTGAGTCTCCCAACCATATCTACTTTGCTGACATAGTAGAATTTTAGTGTCCAAACCATAGTTCACATTTTGGTCCCCGGAGGCCGGTAAGGCTATTTTTGGCCTCCCGTGACACATGTTTTCATCGTCAAACAACGATTTCATGCCTCCCGTCCGCCACCCATGATTTGGCCACTGAGACTGCAAAGGGTGTTTATGGCCTCCCATAAGCTATAGCACACGTTTTCATGGTCGAGCGACCATTTTTAAGTACCTGTTCCACCACTCGCGTTTTGGTCCCCAGAGCACCTTAAAGTTGTTCTTGGCCTCCCACGAGCTGTAGGGTTTAGGGTTTAGGTTTTAGGGCCTCCCGTGACACATGTTTTTGTCGCCGAACAGCGATTTCGTGCCTCCCGTCCGCCACCCATGATTTGACCATTGAGACTGGTAAGGCTGTTTTGGCCTCCCGTGAGCTATATCACACGTTTTCATGGCCCAGCGACCATTTTTATGTCCGCGTTCCGCCACACGTGTTTTTGTCTCCAGAGCACCTTAAAGCGGTTCTTGGCCTCCCGCGAGCTATATCACACATTTCCGTGGCCAAACAACCAATTTTATGTATCCGACCAGCCACCTTCGTTTTAGACCGGGGAGGCCGTTATGGCATTTTTTGCCACCCGTGAGCTATAGCACACGATTTTATGGAAACCTAGACCCTAAATCCTATCCCTAAACCCTAAACCTAAACATCGAAACTAAAGAATTTTAGTGTCGAAACTATGGTAAAATGAATATTGAGTCTCCCAACCATATCAACTTTGCTGACATAGTAGAATTTTAGTGTCCAAACCATAGTACACATTTTGGTCCCCGGAGGCCGGTAAGGCTATATTTGGCCTCCCGTGACACATGTTTTCATCGTCAAACACGATTTCATGCCTCCCGTCCGCCACCCATGATTTGGCCACTGAGACTGCTAGGGTTGATTATGGCCTCCCGTAAGCTATAGCACACGTTTTCATGGTCGAGCGACTATTTTTAAGTACGTGTTCCACCACCCGCGTTTTGGTCCCCAAAGCACCTTAAAGTTGTTCTTGGCCTCCCACGAGCTGTAGGGTTTAGGGTTTAGGATTTAGGTTTTAGGGCCTCCCGTGACACATGTTTTTGTCGTCGAACAGCGATTTCGTGCCTCCCGTCCGCCACCCATGATTTGACCACTGAGACTGGTAAGGCTGTTTTGGCCTCCCGTGAGCTGTAGCACACGTTTTCATGGCCCAGCGACCATTTTTATGTCCACGTTCCGCCACACGTGTTTTTGTCCCCAGAGCACCTTAAAGCGGTTCTTGGCCTCCCGCGAGCTATATCACACATTTCCGTGGCCAAACAGCCAATTTTATGTATCCGACCTGCCACCTTCGTTTTAGACCGGGAAGGCCGTTATGGCATTTTTTTTGCCACCCGTGAGCTATAGCACACGATTTTATGGAAACCTAGACCCTAAATCCTATCCCTAAACCTAAACATCGACACTAAAGGATTTTAGTGTCGAAACCATGGTAAAATGAAATTTGAGTCTCCCAACCATATCTACTTTGCTGACATAGTAGAATTTTAGTGTCCAAACCATAGTTCACATTTTGGTCCCCGGAGGCCGGTAAGGCTATTTTTGGCCTCCCGTGACACATGTTTTCATCGTCAAACAACGATTTCATGCCTCCCGTCCGCCACCCATGATTTGGCCACTGAGACTGCAAAGGGTGTTTATGGCCTCCCATAAGCTATAGCACACGTTTTCATGGTCGAGCGACCATTTTTAAGTACCTGTTCCACCACTCGCGTTTTGGTCCCCAGAGCACCTTAAAGTTGTTCTTGGCCTCCCACGAGCTGTAGGGTTTAGGGTTTAGGTTTTAGGGCCTCCCGTGACACATGTTTTTGTCGCCGAACAGCGATTTCGTGCCTCCCGTCCGCCACCCATGATTTGACCATTGAGACTGGTAAGGCTGTTTTGGCCTCCCGTGAGCTATATCACACGTTTTCATGGCCCAGCGACCATTTTTATGTCCGCGTTCCGCCACACGTGTTTTTGTCTCCGGAGCACCTTAAAGCGGTTCTTGGCCTCCCGCGAGCTATATCACACATTTCCGTGGCCAAACAACCAATTTTATGTATCCGACCAGCCACCTTCGTTTTAGACCGGGGAGGCCGTTATGGCATTTTTTGCCACCCGTGAGCTATAGCACACGATTTTATGGAAACCTAGACCCTAAATCCAATCCCTAAACCCTAAACCTAAACATCGAAACTAAAGAATTTTAGTGTCGAAACCATGGTAAAATGAATATTGAGTCTCCCAACCATATCAACTTTGCTGACATAGTAGAATTTTAGTGTCCAAACCATAGTACACATTTTGGTCCCCGGAGGCCGGTAAGGCTATTTTTGGCCTCCCGTGACACATGTTTTCATCGTCAAACACGATTTCATGCCTCCCGTCCGCCACCCATGATTTGGCCACTGAGACTGCTAGGGTTGATTATGGCCTCCCGTAAGCTATAGCACACATTTTCATGGTTGAGCGACTATTTTTAAGTACGTGTTCCACCACCCGCGTTTTGGTCCCCAAAGCACCTTAAAGTTGTTCTTGGCCTCCCACGAGCTGTAGGGTTTAGGGTTTAGGATTTAGGTTTTAGGGCCTCCCGTGACACATGTTTTTGTCGTCGAACAGCGATTTCGTGCCTCCCGTCCGCCACCCATGATTTGACCACTGAGACTGGTAAGGCTGTTTTGGCCTCCCGTGAGCTGTAGCACACGTTTTCATGGCCCAGCGACCATTTTTATGTCCACGTTCCGCCACACGTGTTTTTGTCCCCGGAGCACCTTAAAGCGGTTCTTGGCCTCCCGCGAGCTATATCACACATTTCCGTGGCCAAACAACCAATTTTATGTATCCGACCAGCCACCTTCGTTTTAGACCGGGGAGGCCGTTATGGCATTTTTTGCCACCCGTGAGCTATAGCACACGATTTTATGGAAACCTAGACCCTAAATCCTATCCCTAAACCCTAAACCTAAACATCGAAACTAAAGAATTTTAGTGTCGAAACCATGGTAAAATGAATATTGAGTCTCCCAACCATATCAACTTTGCTGACATAGTAGAATTTTAGTGTCCAAACCATAGTACACATTTTGGTCCCCGGAGGCCGGTAAGGCTATTTTTGGCCTCCCGTGACACATGTTTTCATCGTCAAACACGATTTCATGCCTCCCGTCCGCCACCCATGATTTGGCCACTGAGACTGCTAGGGTTGATTATGGCCTCCCGTAAGATATAGCACACGTTTTCATGGTCGAGCGACTATTTTTAAGTACGTGTTCCACCACCCGCGTTTTGGTCCCCAAAGCACCTTAAAGTTGTTCTTGGCCTCCCACGAGCTGTAGGGTTTAGGGTTTAGGATTTAGGTTTTAGGGCCTCCGTGACACATGTTTTTGTCGTCGAACAGCGATTTCGTGCCTCCCGTCCGCCACCCATGATTTGACCACTGAGACTGGTAAGGCTGTTTTGGCCTCCCGAGAGCTGTAGCACACGTTTTCATGGCCCAGCGACCATTTTTATGTCCACGTTCCGCCACACGTGTTTTTGTCCCCGGAGCACCTTAAAGCGGTTCTTGGCCTCCCGCGAGCTATATCACACATTTCCGTGGCCAAACAACCAATTTTATGTATCCGACCAGCCACCTTCGTTTTAGACCGGGGAGGCCGTTATGGCATTTTTTGCCACCCGTGAGCTATAGCACACGATTTTATGGAAACCTAGACCCTAAATCCTATCCCTAAACCCTAAACCTAAACATCGAAACTAAAGAATTTTAGTGTCGAAACCATGGTAAAATGAATATTGAGTCTCCCAACCATATCAACTTTGCTGACATAGTAGAATTTTAATGTCCAAACCATAGTACACATTTTGGTCCCCGGAGGCCGGTAAGGCTATTTTTGGCCTCCCGTGACACATGTTTTCATCGTCAAACACGATTTCATGCCTCCCGTCCGCCACCCATGATTTGGCCACTGAGACTGCTAGGGTTGATTATGGCCTCCCGTAAGCTATAGCACACGTTTTCATGGTCGAGCGACTATTTTTAAGTACGTGTTCCACCACCCGCGTTTTGGTCCCCAAAGCACCTTAAAGTTGTTCTTGGCCTCCCACGAGCTGTAGGGTTTAGGGTTTAGGATTTAGGTTTTAGGGCCTCCCGTGACACATGTTTTTGTCGTCGAACAGCGATTTCGTGCCTCCCGTCCGCCACCCATGATTTGACCACTGAGACTGGTAAGGCTGTTTTGGCCTCCCGTGAGCTGTAGCACACGTTTTCATGGCCCAGCGACCATTTTTATGTCCACGTTCCGCCACACGTGTTTTTGTCCCCGGAGCACCTTAAAGCGGTTCTTGGCCTCCCGCGAGCTATATCACACATTTCCGTGGCCAAACAGCCAATTTTATGTATCCGACCTGCCACCTTCGTTTTAGACCGGGGAGGCCGTTATGGCATTTTTTTTGCCACCCGTGAGCTATAGCACACGATTTTATGGAAACCTAGACCCTAAATCCTATCCCTAAACCTAAACATCGACACTAAAGGATTTTAGTGTCGAAACCATGGTAAAATGAAATTTGAGTCTCCCAACCATATCTACTTTGCTGACATAGTAGAATTTTAGTGTCCAAACCATAGTTCACATTTTGGTCCCCGGAGGCCGGTAAGGCTATTTTTGGCCTCCCGTGACACATGTTTTCATCGTCAAACAACGATTTCATGCCTCCCGTCCGCCACCCATGATTTGGCCACTGAGACTGCAAAGGGTGTTTATGGCCTCCCATAAGCTATAGCACACGTTTTCATGGTCGAGCGACCATTTTTAAGTACCTGTTCCACCACTCGCGTTTTGGTCCCCAGAGCACCTTAAAGTTGTTCTTGGCCTCCCACGAGCTGTAGGGTTTAGGGTTTAGGTTTTAGGGCCTCCCGTGACACATGTTTTTGTCGCCGAACAGCGATTTCGTGCCTCCCGTCCGCCACCCATGATTTGACCATTGAGACTGGTAAGGCTGTTTTGGCCTCCCGTGAGCTATATCACAAGTTTTCATGGCCCAGCGACCATTTTTATGTCCGCGTTCCGCCACACGTGTTTTTGTCTCCGGAGCACCTTAAAGCGGTTCTTGGCCTCCCGCGAGCTATATCACACATTTCCGTGGCCAAACAACCAATTTTATGTATCCGACCAGCCACCTTCGTTTTAGACCGGGGAGGCCGTTATGGCATTTTTTGCCACCCGTGAGCTATAGCACACGATTTTATGGAAACCTAGACCCTAAATCCAATCCCTAAACCCTAAACCTAAACATCGAAACTAAAGAATTTTAGTGTCGAAACCATGGTAAAATGAATATTGAGTCTCCCAACCATATCAACTTTGCTGACATAGTAGAATTTTAGTGTCCAAACCATAGTACACATTTTGGTCCCCGGAGGCCGGTAAGGCTATTTTTGGCCTCCCGTGACACATGTTTTCATCGTCAAACACGATTTCATGCCTCCCGTCCGCCACCCATGATTTGGCCACTGAGACTGCTAGGGTTGATTATGGCCTCCCGTAAGCTATAGCACACATTTTCATGGTTGAGCGACTATTTTTAAGTACGTGTTCCACCACCCGCGTTTTGGTCCCCAAAGCACCTTAAAGTTGTTCTTGGCCTCCCACGAGCTGTAGGGTTTAGGGTTTAGGATTTAGGTTTTAGGGCCTCCCGTGACACATGTTTTTGTCGTCGAACAGCGATTTCGTGCCTCCCGTCCGCCACCCATGATTTGACCACTGAGACTGGTAAGGCTGTTTTGGCCTCCCGTGAGCTGTAGCACACGTTTTCATGGCCCAGCGACCATTTTTATGTCCACGTTCCGCCACACGTGTTTTTGTCCCCGGAGCACCTTAAAGCGGTTCTTGCCCTCCCACGAGCTATATCACACATTTCCGTGGCCAAACAACCAATTTTATGTATCCGACCAGCCACCTTCGTTTTAGACCGGGGAGGCCGTTATGGCATTTTTTGCCACCCGTGAGCTATAGCACACGATTTTATGGAAACCTAGACCCTAAATCCTATCCCTAAACCCTAAACCTAAACATCGAAACTAAAGAATTTTAGTGTCGAAACCATGGTAAAATGAATATTGAGTCTCCCAACCATATCAACTTTGCTGACATAGTAGAATTTTAATGTCCAAACCATAGTACACATTTTGGTCCCCGGAGGCCGGTAAGGCTATTTTTGGCCTCCCGTGACACATGTTTTCATCGTCAAACACGATTTCATGCCTCCCGTCCGCCACCCATGATTTGGCCACTGAGACTGCTAGGGTTGATTATGGCCTCCCGTAAGCTATAGCACACGTTTTCATGGTCGAGCGACTATTTTTAAGTACGTGTTCCACCACCCGCGTTTTGGTCCCCAAAGCACCTTAAAGTTGTTCTTGGCCTCCCACGAGCTGTAGGGTTTAGGGTTTAGGATTTAGGTTTTAGGGCCTCCCGTGACACATGTTTTTGTCGTCGAACAGCGATTTCGTGCCTCCCGTCCGCCACCCATGATTTGACCACTGAGACTGGTAAGGCTGTTTTGGCCTCCCGTGAGCTGTAGCACACGTTTTCATGGCCCAGCGACCATTTTTATGTCCACGTTCCGCCACACGTGTTTTTGTCCCCGGAGCACCTTAAAGCGGTTCTTGGCCTCCCGCGAGCTATATCACACATTTCCGTGGCCAAACAGCCAATTTTATGTATCCGACCTGCCACCTTCGTTTTAGACCGGGGAGGCCGTTATGGCATTTTTTTTGCCACCCGTGAGCTATAGCACACGATTTTATGGAAACCTAGACCCTAAATCCTATCCCTAAACCTAAACATCGACACTAAAGGATTTTAGTGTCGAAACCATGGTAAAATGAAATTTGAGTCTCCCAACCATATCTACTTTGCTGACATAGTAGAATTTTAGTGTCCAAACCATAGTTCACATTTTGGTCCCCGGAGGCCGGTAAGGCTATTTTTGGCCTCCCGTGACACATGTTTTCATCGTCAAACAACGATTTCATGCCTCCCGTCCGCCACCCATGATTTGGCCACTGAGACTGCAAAGGGTGTTTATGGCCTCCCATAAGCTATAGCACACGTTTTCATGGTCGAGCGACCATTTTTAAGTACCTGTTCCACCACTCGCGTTTTGGTCCCCAGAGCACCTTAAAGTTGTTCTTGGCCTCCCACGAGCTGTAGGGTTTAGGGTTTAGGTTTTAGGGCCTCCCGTGACACATGTTTTTGTCGCCGAACAGCGATTTCGTGCCTCCCGTCCGCCACCCATGATTTGACCATTGAGACTGGTAAGGCTGTTTTGGCCTCCCGTGAGCTATATCACAAGTTTTCATGGCCCAGCGACCATTTTTATGTCCGCGTTCCGCCACACGTGTTTTTGTCTCCGGAGCACCTTAAAGCGGTTCTTGGCCTCCCGCGAGCTATATCACACATTTCCGTGGCCAAACAACCAATTTTATGTATCCGACCAGCCACCTTCGTTTTAGACCGGGGAGGCCGTTATGGCATTTTTTGCCACCCGTGAGCTATAGCACACGATTTTATGGAAACCTAGACCCTAAATCCAATCCCTAAACCCTAAACCTAAACATCGAAACTAAAGAATTTTAGTGTCGAAACCATGGTAAAATGAATATTGAGTCTCCCAACCATATCAACTTTGCTGACATAGTAGAATTTTAGTGTCCAAACCATAGTACACATTTTGGTCCCCGGAGGCCGGTAAGGCTATTTTTGGCCTCCCGTGACACATGTTTTCATCGTCAAACACGATTTCATGCCTCCCGTCCGCCACCCATGATTTGGCCACTGAGACTGCTAGGGTTGATTATGGCCTCCCGTAAGCTATAGCACACATTTTCATGGTTGAGCGACTATTTTTAAGTACGTGTTCCACCACCCGCGTTTTGGTCCCCAAAGCACCTTAAAGTTGTTCTTGGCCTCCCACGAGCTGTAGGGTTTAGGGTTTAGGATTTAGGTTTTAGGGCCTCCCGTGACACATGTTTTTGTCGTCGAACAGCGATTTCGTGCCTCCCGTCCGCCACCCATGATTTGACCACTGAGACTGGTAAGGCTGTTTTGGCCTCCCGTGAGCTGTAGCACACGTTTTCATGGCCCAGCGACCATTTTTATGTCCACGTTCCGCCACACGTGTTTTTGTCCCCGGAGCACCTTAAAGCGGTTCTTGCCCTCCCACGAGCTATATCACACATTTCCGTGGCCAAACAACCAATTTTATGTATCCGACCAGCCACCTTCGTTTTAGACCGGGGAGGCCGTTATGGCATTTTTTGCCACCCGTGAGCTATAGCACACGATTTTATGGAAACCTAGACCCTAAATCCTATCCCTAAACCCTAAACCTAAACATCGAAACTAAAGAATTTTAGTGTCGAAACCATGGTAAAATGAATATTGAGTCTCCCAACCATATCAACTTTGCTGACATAGTAGAATTTTAGTGTCCAAACCATATTACACATTTTGGTCCCCGGAGGCCGGTAAGGCTATTTTTGGCCTCCCGTGACACATGTTTTCATCGTCAAACACGATTTCATGCCTCCCGTCCGCCACCCATGATTTGGCCACTGAGACTGCTAGGGTTGATTATGGCCTCCCGTAAGCTATAGCACACGTTTTCATGGTCGAGCGACTATTTTTAAGTACGTGTTCCACCACCCGCGTTTTGGTCCCCAAAGCACCTTAAAGTTGTTCTTGGCCTCCCACGAGCTGTAGGGTTTAGGGTTTAGGATTTAGGTTTTAGGGCCTCCGTGACACATGTTTTTGTCGTCGAACAGCGATTTCGTGCCTCCCGTCCGCCACCCATGATTTGACCACTGAGACTGGTAAGGCTGTTTTGGCCTCCCGAGAGCTGTAGCACACGTTTTCATGGCCCAGCGACCATTTTTATGTCCACGTTCCGCCACACGTGTTTTTGTCCCCGGAGCACCTTAAAGCGGTTCTTGGCCTCCCGCGAGCTATATCACACATTTCCGTGGCCAAACAACCAATTTTATGTATCCGACCAGCCACCTTCGTTTTAGACCGGGGAGGCCGTTATGGCATTTTTTGCCACCCGTGAGCTATAGCACACGATTTTATGGAAACCTAGACCCTAAATCCTATCCCTAAACCCTAAACCTAAACATTGAAACTAAAGAATTTTAGTGTCGAAACCATGGTAAAATGAATATTGAGTCTCCCAACCATATCAACTTTGCTGACATAGTAGAATTTTAATGTCCAAACCATAGTACACATTTTGGTCCCCGGAGGCCGGTAAGGCTATTTTTGGCCTCCCGTGACACATGTTTTCATCGTCAAACACGATTTCATGCCTCCCGTCCGCCACCCATGATTTGGCCACTGAGACTGCTAGGGTTGATTATGGCCTCCCGTAAGCTATAGCACACGTTTTCATGGTCGAGCGACTATTTTTAAGTACGTGTTCCACCACCCGCGTTTTGGTCCCCAAAGCACCTTAAAGTTGTTCTTGGCCTCCCACGAGCTGTAGGGTTTAGGGTTTAGGATTTAGGTTTTAGGGCCTCCCGTGACACATGTTTTTGTCGTCGAACAGCGATTTCGTGCCTCCCGTCCGCCACCCATGATTTGACCACTGAGACTGGTAAGGCTGTTTTGGCCTCCCGTGAGCTGTAGCACACGTTTTCATGGCCCAGCGACCATTTTTATGTCCACGTTCCGCCACACGTGTTTTTGTCCCCGGAGCACCTTAAAGCGGTTCTTGGCCTCCCGCGAGCTATATCACACATTTCCGTGGCCAAACAGCCAATTTTATGTATCCGACCTGCCACCTTCGTTTTAGACCGGGGAGGCCGTTATGGCATTTTTTTTGCCACCCGTGAGCTATAGCACACGATTTTATGGAAACCTAGACCCTAAATCCTATCCCTAAACCTAAACATCGACACTAAAGGATTTTAGTGTCGAAACCATGGTAAAATGAAATTTGAGTCTCCCAACCATATCTACTTTGCTGACATAGTAGAATTTTAGTGTCCAAACCATAGTTCACATTTTGGTCCCCGGAGGCCGGTAAGGCTATTTTTGGCCTCCCGTGACACATGTTTTCATCGTCAAACAACGATTTCATGCCTCCCGTCCGCCACCCATGATTTGGCCACTGAGACTGCAAAGGGTGTTTATGGCCTCCCATAAGCTATAGCACACGTTTTCATGGTCGAGCGACCATTTTTAAGTACCTGTTCCACCACTCGCGTTTTGGTCCCCAGAGCACCTTAAAGTTGTTCTTGGCCTCCCACGAGCTGTAGGGTTTAGGGTTTAGGTTTTAGGGCCTCCCGTGACACATGTTTTTGTCGCCGAACAGCGATTTCGTGCCTCCCGTCCGCCACCCATGATTTGACCATTGAGACTGGTAAGGCTGTTTTGGCCTCCCGTGAGCTATATCACACGTTTTCATGGCCCAGCGACCATTTTTATGTCCGCGTTCCGCCACACGTGTTTTTGTCTCCGGAGCACCTTAAAGCGGTTCTTGGCCTCCCGCGAGCTATATCACACATTTCCGTGGCCAAACAACCAATTTTATGTATCCGACCAGCCACCTTCGTTTTAGACCGGGGAGGCCGTTATGGCATTTTTTGCCACCCGTGAGCTATAGCACACGATTTTATGGAAACCTAGACCCTAAATCCAATCCCTAAACCCTAAACCTAAACATCGAAACTAAAGAATTTTAGTGTCGAAACCATGGTAAAATGAATATTGAGTCTCCCAACCATATCAACTTTGCTGATATAGTAGAATTTTAGTGTCCAAACCATAGTACACATTTTGGTCCCCGGAGGCCGGTAAGGCTATTTTTGGCCTCCCGTGACACATGTTTTCATCGTCAAACACGATTTCATGCCTCCCGTCCGCCACCCATGATTTGGCCACTGAGACTGCTAGGGTTGATTATGGCCTCCCGTAAGCTATAGCACACATTTTCATGGTTGAGCGACTATTTTTAAGTACGTGTTCCACCACCCGCGTTTTGGTCCCCAAAGCACCTTAAAGTTGTTCTTGGCCTCCCACGAGCTGTAGGGTTTAGGGTTTAGGATTTAGGTTTTAGGGCCTCCCGTGACACATGTTTTTGTCGTCGAACAGCGATTTCGTGCCTCCCGTCCGCCACCCATGATTTGACCACTGAGACTGGTAAGGCTGTTTTGGCCTCCCGTGAGCTGTAGCACACGTTTTCATGGCCCAGCGACCATTTTTATGTCCACGTTCCGCCACACGTGTTTTTGTCCCCGGAGCACCTTAAAGCGGTTCTTGCCCTCCCGCGAGCTATATCACACATTTCCGTGGCCAAACAACCAATTTTATGTATCCGACCAGCCACCTTCGTTTTAGACCGGGGAGGCCGTTATGGCATTTTTTGCCACCCGTGAGCTATAGCACACGATTTTATGGAAACCTAGACCCTAAATCCTATCCCTAAACCCTAAACCTAAACATCGAAACTAAAGAATTTTAGTGTCGAAACCATGGTAAAATGAATATTGAGTCTCCCAACCATATCAACTTTGCTGACATAGTAGAATTTTAGTGTCCAAACCATATTACACATTTTGGTCCCCGGAGGCCGGTAAGGCTATTTTTGGCCTCCCGTGACACATGTTTTCATCGTCAAACACGATTTCATGCCTCCCGTCCGCCACCCATGATTTGGCCACTGAGACTGCTAGGGTTGATTATGGCCTCCCGTAAGCTATAGCACACGTTTTCATGGTCGAGCGACTATTTTTAAGTACGTGTTCCACCACCCGCGTTTTGGTCCCCAAAGCACCTTAAAGTTGTTCTTGGCCTCCCACGAGCTGTAGGGTTTAGGGTTTAGGATTTAGGTTTTAGGGCCTCCGTGACACATGTTTTTGTCGTCGAACAGCGATTTCGTGCCTCCCGTCCGCCACCCATGATTTGACCACTGAGACTGGTAAGGCTGTTTTGGCCTCCCGAGAGCTGTAGCACACGTTTTCATGGCCCAGCGACCATTTTTATGTCCACGTTCCGCCACACGTGTTTTTGTCCCCGGAGCACCTTAAAGCGGTTCTTGGCCTCCCGCGAGCTATATCACACATTTCCGTGGCCAAACAACCAATTTTATGTATCCGACCAGCCACCTTCGTTTTAGACCGGGGAGGCCGTTATGGCATTTTTTGCCACCCGTGAGCTATAGCACACGATTTTATGGAAACCTAGACCCTAAATCCTATCCCTAAACCCTAAACCTAAACATTGAAACTAAAGAATTTTAGTGTCGAAACCATGGTAAAATGAATATTGAGTCTCCCAACCATATCAACTTTGCTGACATAGTAGAATTTTAATGTCCAAACCATAGTACACATTTTGGTCCCCGGAGGCCGGTAAGGCTATTTTTGGCCTCCCGTGACACATGTTTTCATCGTCAAACACGATTTCATGCCTCCCGTCCGCCACCCATGATTTGGCCACTGAGACTGCTAGGGTTGATTATGGCCTCCCGTAAGCTATAGCACACGTTTTCATGGTCGAGCGACTATTTTTAAGTACGTGTTCCACCACCCGCGTTTTGGTCCCCAAAGCACCTTAAAGTTGTTCTTGGCCTCCCACGAGCTGTAGGGTTTAGGGTTTAGGATTTAGGTTTTAGGGCCTCCCGTGACACATGTTTTTGTCGTCGAACAGCGATTTCGTGCCTCCCGTCCGCCACCCATGATTTGACCACTGAGACTGGTAAGGCTGTTTTGGCCTCCCGTGAGCTGTAGCACACGTTTTCATGGCCCAGCGACCATTTTTATGTCCACGTTCCGCCACACGTGTTTTTGTCCCCGGAGCACCTTAAAGCGGTTCTTGGCCTCCCGCGAGCTATATCACACATTTCCGTGGCCAAACAGCCAATTTTATGTATCCGACCTGCCACCTTCGTTTTAGACCGGGGAGGCCGTTATGGCATTTTTTTTGCCACCCGTGAGCTATAGCACACGATTTTATGGAAACCTAGACCCTAAATCCTATCCCTAAACCTAAACATCGACACTAAAGGATTTTAGTGTCGAAACCATGGTAAAATGAAATTTGAGTCTCCCAACCATATCTACTTTGCTGACATAGTAGAATTTTAGTGTCCAAACCATAGTTCACATTTTGGTCCCCGGAGGCCGGTAAGGCTATTTTTGGCCTCCCGTGACACATGTTTTCATCGTCAAACAACGATTTCATGCCTCCCGTCCGCCACCCATGATTTGGCCACTGAGACTGCAAAGGGTGTTTATGGCCTCCCATAAGCTATAGCACACGTTTTCATGGTCGAGCGACCATTTTTAAGTACCTGTTCCACCACTCGCGTTTTGGTCCCCAGAGCACCTTAAAGTTGTTCTTGGCCTCCCACGAGCTGTAGGGTTTAGGGTTTAGGTTTTAGGGCCTCCCGTGACACATGTTTTTGTCGCCGAACAGCGATTTCGTGCCTCCCGTCCGCCACCCATGATTTGACCATTGAGACTGGTAAGGCTGTTTTGGCCTCCCGTGAGCTATATCACACGTTTTCATGGCCCAGCGACCATTTTTATGTCCGCGTTCCGCCACACGTGTTTTTGTCTCCGGAGCACCTTAAAGCGGTTCTTGGCCTCCCGCGAGCTATATCACACATTTCCGTGGCCAAACAACCAATTTTATGTATCCGACCAGCCACCTTCGTTTTAGACCGGGGAGGCCGTTATGGCATTTTTTGCCACCCGTGAGCTATAGCACACGATTTTATGGAAACCTAGACCCTAAATCCAATCCCTAAACCCTAAACCTAAACATCGAAACTAAAGAATTTTAGTGTCGAAACCATGGTAAAATGAATATTGAGTCTCCCAACCATATCAACTTTGCTGATATAGTAGAATTTTAGTGTCCAAACCATAGTACACATTTTGGTCCCCGGAGGCCGGTAAGGCTATTTTTGGCCTCCCGTGACACATGTTTTCATCGTCAAACACGATTTCATGCCTCCCGTCCGCCACCCATGATTTGGCCACTGAGACTGCTAGGGTTGATTATGGCCTCCCGTAAGCTATAGCACACATTTTCATGGTTGAGCGACTATTTTTAAGTACGTGTTCCACCACCCGCGTTTTGGTCCCCAAAGCACCTTAAAGTTGTTCTTGGCCTCCCACGAGCTGTAGGGTTTAGGGTTTAGGATTTAGGTTTTAGGGCCTCCCGTGACACATGTTTTTGTCGTCGAACAGCGATTTCGTGCCTCCCGTCCGCCACCCATGATTTGACCACTGAGACTGGTAAGGCTGTTTTGGCCTCCCGTGAGCTGTAGCACACGTTTTCATGGCCCAGCGACCATTTTTATGTCCACGTTCCGCCACACGTGTTTTTGTCCCCGGAGCACCTTAAAGCGGTTCTTGCCCTCCCGCGAGCTATATCACACATTTCCGTGGCCAAACAACCAATTTTATGTATCCGACCAGCCACCTTCGTTTTAGACCGGGGAGGCCGTTATGGCATTTTTTGCCACCCGTGAGCTATAGCACACGATTTTATGGAAACCTAGACCCTAAATCCTATCCCTAAACCCTAAACCTAAACATCGAAACTAAAGAATTTTAGTGTCGAAACCATGGTAAAATGAATATTGAATCTCCCAACCATATCAACTTTGCTGACATAGTAGAATTTTAGTGTCCAAACCATATTACACATTTTGGTCCCCGGAGGCCGGTAAGGCTATTTTTGGCCTCCCGTGACACATGTTTTCATCGTCAAACATGATTTCATGCCTCCCGTCCGCCACCCATGATTTGGCCACTGAGACTGCTAGGGTTGATTATGGCCTCCCGTAAGCTATAGCACACGTTTTCATGGTCGAGCGACTATTTTTAAGTATGTGTTCCACCACCCGCGTTTTGGTCCCCAAAGCACCTTAAAGTTGTTCTTGGCCTCCCACGAGCTGTAGGGTTTAGGGTTTAGGATTTAGGTTTTAGGGCCTCCCGTGACACATGTTTTTGTCGTCGAACAGCGATTTCGTGCCTCCCGTCCGCCACCCATGATTTGACCACTGAGACTGGTAAGGCTGTTTTGGCCTCCCGTGAGCTGTAGCACACGTTTTCATGGCCCAGCGACCATTTTTATGTCCACGTTCCGCCACACGTGTTTTTGTCCCCAGAGCACCTTAAAGCGGTTCTTGGCCTCCCGCGAGCTATATCACACATTTCCGTGGCCAAACAGCCAATTTTATGTATCCGACCTGCCACCTTCGTTTTAGACCGGGGAGGCCGTTATGGCATTTTTTTGCCACCCGTGAGCTATAGCACACGATTTTATGGAAACCTAGACCCTAAATCCTATCCCTAAACCTAAACATCGACACTAAAGGATTTTAGTGTCGAAACCATGGTAAAATGAAATTTGAGTCTCCCAACCATATCAACTTTGCTGACATAGTAGAATTTTAGTGTCCAAACCATAGTTCACATTTTGGTCCCCGGAGGCCGGTAAGGCTATTTTTGGCCTCCCGTGACACATGTTTTCATCGTCAAACAACGATTTCATGCCTCCCGTCCGCCACCCATGATTTGGCCACTGAGACTGCAAAGGGTGTTTATGGCCTCCCATAAGCTATAGCACACGTTTTCATGGTCGAGCGACCATTTTTAAGTACCTGTTCCACCACTCGCGTTTTAGTCCCCAGAGCACCTTAAAGTTGTTCTTGGCCTCCCACGAGCTGTAGGGTTTAGGTTTGTTTTAGGGCCTCCCGTGACACATGTTTTTGTCGCCGAACAGCGATTTCGTGCCTCCCGTCCGCCACCCATGATTTGACCATTGAGACTGGTAAGGCTGTTTTGGCCTCCCGTGAGCTATATCACACGTTTTCATGGCCCAGCGACCATTTTTATGTCCGCGTTCCGCCACACGTGTTTTTGTCTCCGGAGCACCTTAAAGCGGTTCTTGGCCTCCCGCGAGCTATATCACACATTTCCGTGGCCAAACAACCAATTTTATGTATCCGACCAGCCACCTTCGTTTTAGACCGGGGAGGCCATTATGGCATTTTTTGCCACCCGTGAGCTATAGCACACGATTTTATGGAAACCTAGACCCTAAATCCTATCCCTAAACCCTAAACCTAAACATCGAAACTAAAGAATTTTAGTGTCGAAACCATGGTAAAATGAATATTGAGTCTCCCAACCATATCAACTTTGCTGACATAGTAGAATTTTAGTGTCCAAACCATAGTACACATTTTGGTCCCCGGAGGCCGGTAAGGCTATTTTTGGCCTCCCGTGACACATGTTTTCATCGTCAAACACGATTTCATGCCTCCCGTCCGCCACCCATGATTTGGCCACTGAGACTGCTAGGGTTGATTATGGCCTCCCGTAAGCTATAGCACACATTTTCATGGTTGAGCGACTATTTTTAAGTACGTGTTCCACCACCCGCGTTTTGGTCCCCAAAGCACCTTAAAGTTGTTCTTGGCCTCCCACGAGCTGTAGGGTTTAGGGTTTAGGATTTAGGTTTTAGGGCCTCCCGTGACACATGTTTTTGTCGTCGAACAGCGATTTCGTGCCTCCCGTCCGCCACCCATGATTTGACCACTGAGACTGGTAAGGCTGTTTTGGCCTCCCGTGAGCTGTAGCACACGTTTTCATGGCCCAGCGACCATTTTTATGTCCACGTTCCGCCACACGTGTTTTTGTCCCCGGAGCACCTTAAAGCGGTTCTTGGCCTCCCGCGAGCTATATCACACATTTCCGTGGCCAAACAACCAATTTTATGTATCCGACCAGCCACCTTCGTTTTAGACCGGGGAGGCCGTTATGGCATTTTTTGCCACCCGTGAGCTATAGCACACGATTTTATGGAAACCTAGACCCTAAATCCTATCCCTAAACCCTAAACCTAAACATCGAAACTAAAGAATTTTAGTGTCGAAACTATGGTAAAATGAATATTGAGTCTCCCAACCATATCAACTTTGCTGACATAGTAGAATTTTAGTGTCCAAACCATAGTACACATTTTGGTCCCCGGAGGCCGGTAAGGCTATTTTTGGCCTCCCGTGACACATGTTTTCATCGTCAAACACGATTTCATGCCTCCCGTCCGCCACCCATGATTTGGCCACTGAGACTGCTAGGGTTGATTATGGCCTCCCGTAAGCTATAGCACACGTTTTCATGGTCGAGCGACTATTTTTAAGTACGTGTTCCACCACCCGCGTTTTGGTCCCCAAAGCACCTTAAAGTTGTTCTTGGCCTCCCACGAGCTGTAGGGTTTAGGGTTTAGGATTTAGGTTTTAGGGCCTCCCGCGACACATGTTTTTGTCGTCGAACAGCGATTTCGTGCCTCCCGTCCGCCACCCATGATTTGACCACTGAGACTGGTAAGGCTGTTTTGGCCTCCCGTGAGCTGTAGCACACGTTTTCATGGCCCAGCGACCATTTTTATGTCCACGTTCCGCCACACGTGTTTTTGTCCCCGGAGCACCTTAAAGCGGTTCTTGGCCTCCCGCGAGCTATATCACACATTTCCGTGGCCAAACAGCCAATTTTATGTATCCGACCTGCCACCTTCGTTTTAGACCGGGGAGGCCGTTATGGCATTTTTTTGCCACCCGTGAGCTATAGCACACGATTTTATGGAAACCTAGACCCTAAATCCTATCCCTAAACCTAAACATCGACACTAAAGGATTTTAGTGTCGAAACCATGGTAAAATGAAATTTGAGTCTCCCAACCATATCAACTTTGCTGACATAGTAGAATTTTAGTGTCCAAACCATAGTTCACATTTTGGTCCCCGGAGGCCGGTAAGGCTATTTTTGGCCTCCCGTGACACATGTTTTCATCGTCAAACAACGACTTCATGCCTCCCGTCCGCCACCCATGATTTGGCCACTGAGACTGCAAAGGGTGTTTATGGCCTCACATAAGCTATAGCACACGTTTTCATGGTCGAGCGACCATTTTTAAGTACCTGTTCCACCACTCGCGTTTTAGTCCCCAGAGCACCTTAAAGTTGTTCTTGGCCTCCCACGAGCTGTAGGGTTTAGGGTTTAGGTTTTAGGGCCTCCCGTGACACATGTTTTTGTCGCCGAACAGCGATTTCGTGCCTCCCGTCCGCCACCCATGATTTGACCATTGAGACTGGTAAGGCTGTTTTGGCCTCCCGTGAGCTATATCACACGTTTTCATGGCCCAGCGACCATTTTTATGTCCGCGTTCCCCCACACGTGTTTTTGTCTCCGGAGCACCTTAAAGCGGTTCTTGGCCTCCCGCGAGCTATATCACACATTTCCGTGGCCAAACAACCAATTTTATGTATCCGACCAGCCACCTTCGTTTTAGACCGGGGAGGCCGTTATGGCATTTTTTGCCACCCGTGAGCTATAGCACACGATTTTATGGAAACCTAGACCCTAAATCCTATCCCTAAACCCTAAACCTAAACATCGAAACTAAAGAATTTTAGTGTCGAAACCATGGTAAAATGAATATTGAGTCTCCCAACCATATCAACTTTGCTGACATAGTAGAATTTTAGTGTCCAAACCATAGTACACATTTTGGTCCCCGGAGGCCGGTAAGGCTATTTTTGGCCTCCCGTGACACATGTTTTCATCGTCAAACACGATTTCATGCCTCCCGTCCGCCACCCATGATTTGGCCACTGAGACTGCTAGGGTTGATTATGGCCTCCCGTAAGCTATAGCACACGTTTTCATGGTCGAGCGACTATTTTTAAGTACGTGTTCCACCACCCGCGTTTTGGTCCCCAAAGCACCTTAAAGTTGTTCTTGGCCTCCCACGAGCTGTAGGGTTTAGGGTTTAGGATTTAGGTTTTAGGGCCTCCCGCGACACATGTTTTTGTCGTCGAACAGCGATTTCGTGCCTCCCGTCCGCCACCCATGATTTGACCACTGAGACTGGTAAGGCTGTTTTGGCCTCCCGTGAGCTGTAGCACACGTTTTCATGGCCCAGCGACCATTTTTATGTCCACGTTCCGCCACACGTGTTTTTGTCCCCGGAGCACCTTAAAGCGGTTCTTGGCCTCCCGCGAGCTATATCACACATTTCCGTGGCCAAACAGCCAATTTTATGTATCCGACCTGCCACCTTCGTTTTAGACCGGGGAGGCCGTTATGGCATTTTTTTGCCACCCGTGAGCTATAGCACACGATTTTATGGAAACCTAGACCCTAAATCCTATCCCTAAACCTAAACATCGACACTAAAGGATTTTAGTGTCGAAACCATGGTAAAATGAAATTTGAGTCTCCCAACCATATCAACTTTGCTGACATAGTAGAATTTTAGTGTCCAAACCATAGTTCACATTTTGGTCCCCGGAGGCCGGTAAGGCTATTTTTGGCCTCCCGTGACACATGTTTTCATCGTCAAACAACGATTTCATGCCTCCCGTCCGCCACCCATGATTTGGCCACTGAGACTGCAAAGGGTGTTTATGGCCTCACATAAGCTATAGCACACGTTTTCATGGTCGAGCGACCATTTTTAAGTACCTGTTCCACCACTCGCGTTTTAGTCCCCAGAGCACCTTAAAGTTGTTCTTGGCCTCCCACGAGCTGTAGGGTTTAGGGTTTAGGTTTTAGGGCCTCCCGTGACACATGTTTTTGTCGCCGAACAGCGATTTCGTGCCTCCCGTCCGCCACCCATGATTTGACCATTGAGACTGGTAAGGCTGTTTTGGCCTCCCGTGAGCTATATCACACGTTTTCATGGCCCAGCGACCATTTTTATGTCCGCGTTCCGCCACACGTGTTTTTGTCTCCGGAGCACCTTAAAGCGGTTCTTGGCCTCCCGCGAGCTATATCACACATTTCCGTGGCCAAACAACCAATTTTATGTATCCGACCAGCCACCTTCGTTTTAGACCGGGGAGGCCGTTATGGCATTTTTTGCCACCCGTGAGCTATAGCACACGATTTTATGGAAACCTAGACCCTAAATCCTATCCCTAAACCCTAAACCTAAACATCGAAACTAAAGAATTTTAGTGTCGAAACCATGGTAAAATGAATATTGAGTCTCCCAACCATATCAACTTTGCTGACATAGTAGAATTTTAGTGTCCAAACCATAGTACACATTTTGGTCCCCGGAGGCCGGTAAGGCTATTTTTGGCCTCCCGTGACACATGTTTTCATCGTCAAACACGATTTCATGCCTCCCGTCCGCCACCCATGATTTGGCCACTGAGACTGCTAGGGTTGATTATGGCCTCCCGTAAGCTATAGCACACGTTTTCATGGTCGAGCGACTATTTTTAAGTACGTGTTCCACCACCCGCGTTTTGGTCCCCAAAGCACCTTAAAGTTGTTCTTGGCCTCCCACGAGCTGTAGGGTTTAGGGTTTAGGATTTAGGTTTTAGGGCCTCCCGCGACACATGTTTTTGTCGTCGAACAGCGATTTCGTGCCTCCCGTCCGCCACCCATGATTTGACCACTGAGACTGGTAAGGCTGTTTTGGCCTCCCGTGAGCTGTAGCACACGTTTTCATGGCCCAGCGACCATTTTTATGTCCACGTTCCGCCACACGTGTTTTTGTCCCCGGAGCACCTTAAAGCGGTTCTTGGCCTCCCGCGAGCTATATCACACATTTCCGTGGCCAAACAGCCAATTTTATGTATCCGACCTGCCACCTTCGTTTTAGACCGGGGAGGCCGTTATGGCATTTTTTTGCCACCCGTGAGCTATAGCACACGATTTTATGGAAACCTAGACCCTAAATCCTATCCCTAAACCTAAACATCGACACTAAAGGATTTTAGTGTCGAAACCATGGTAAAATGAAATTTGAGTCTCCCAACCATATCAACTTTGCTGACATAGTAGAATTTTAGTGTCCAAACCATAGTTCACATTTTGGTCCCCGGAGGCCGGTAAGGCTATTTTTGGCCTCCCGTGACACATGTTTTCATCGTCAAACAACGATTTCATGCCTCCCGTCCGCCACCCATGATTTGGCCACTGAGACTGCAAAGGGTGTTTATGGCCTCACATAAGCTATAGCACACGTTTTCATGGTCGAGCGACCATTTTTAAGTACCTGTTCCACCACTCGCGTTTTAGTCCCCAGAGCACCTTAAAGTTGTTCTTGGCCTCCCACGAGCTGTAGGGTTTAGGGTTTAGGTTTTAGGGCCTCCCGTGACACATGTTTTTGTCGCCGAACAGCGATTTCGTGCCTCCCGTCCGCCACCCATGATTTGACCATTGAGACTGGTAAGGCTGTTTTGGCCTCCCGTGAGCTATATCACACGTTTTCATGGCCCAGCGACCATTTTTATGTCCGCGTTCCGCCACACGTGTTTTTGTCTCCGGAGCACCTTAAAGCGGTTCTTGGCCTCCCGCGAGCTATATCACACATTTCCGTGGCCAAACAACCAATTTTATGTATCCGACCAGCCACCTTCGTTTTAGACCGGGGAGGCCGTTATGGCATTTTTTTGCCACCCGTGAGCTATAGCACACGATTTTATGGAAACCTAGACCCTAAATCCTATCCCTAAACCCTAAACCTAAACATCGAAACTAAAGAATTTTAGTGTCGAAACCATGGTAAAATGAATATTGAGTCTCCCAACCATATCAACTTTGCTGACATAGTAGAATTTTAGTGTCCAAACCATAGTACACATTTTGGTCCCCGGAGGCCGGTAAGGCTATTTTTGGCCTCCCGTGACACATGTTTTCATCGTCAAACACGATTTCATGCCTCCCGTCCGCCACCCATGATTTGGCCACTGAGACTGCTAGGGTTGATTATGGCCTCCCGTAAGCTATAGCACACATTTTCATGGTTGAGCGACTATTTTTAAGTACGTGTTCCACCACCCGCGTTTTGGTCCCCAAAGCACCTTAAAGTTGTTCTTGGCCTCCCACGAGCTGTTGGGTTTAGGGTTTAGGATTTAGGTTTTAGGGCCTCCCGTGACACATGTTTTTGTCGTCGAACAGCGATTTCGTGCCTCCCGTCCGCCACCCATGATTTGACCACTGAGACTGGTAAGGCTGTTTTGGCCTCCCGTGAGCTGTAGCACACGTTTTCATGGCCCAGCGACCATTTTTATGTCCACGTTCCGCCACACGTGTTTTTGTCCCCGGAGCATCTTAAAGCGGTTCTTGGCCTCCCGCGAGCTATATCACACATTTCCGTGGCCAAACAACCAATTTTATGTATCCGACCAGCCACCTTCGTTTTAGACCGGGGAGGCCGTTATGGCATTTTTTGCCACCCGTGAGCTATAGCACACGATTTTATGGAAACCTAGACCCTAAATCCTATCCCTAAACCCTAAACCTAAACATCGAAACTAAAGAATTTTAGTGTCGAAACCATGGTAAAATGAATATTGAGTCTCCCAACCATATCAACTTTGCTGACATAGTAGAATTTTAGTGTCCAAACCATAGTACACATTTTGGTCCCCGGAGGCCGGTAAGGCTATTTTTGGCCTCCCGTGACACATGTTTTCATCGTCAAACACGATTTCATGCCTCCCGTCCGCCACCCATGATTTGGCCACTGAGACTGCTAGGGTTGATTATGGCCTCCCGTAAGCTATAGCACACGTTTTCATGGTCGAGCGACTATTTTTAAGTACGTGTTCCACCACCCGCGTTTTGGTCCCCAAAGCACCTTAAAGTTGTTCTTGGCCTCCCACGAGCTGTAGGGTTTAGGGTTTAGGATTTAGGTTTTAGGGCCTCCCGCGACACATGTTTTTGTCGTCGAACAGCGATTTCGTGCCTCCCGTCCGCCACCCATGATTTGACCACTGAGACTGGTAAGGCTGTTTTGGCCTCCCGTGAGCTGTAGCACACGTTTTCATGGCCCAGCGACCATTTTTATGTCCACGTTCCGCCACACGTGTTTTTGTCCCCGGAGCACCTTAAAGCGGTTCTTGGCCTCCCGCGAGCTATATCACACATTTCCGTGGCCAAACAGCCAATTTTATGTATCCGACCTGCCACCTTCGTTTTAGACCGGGGAGGCCGTTATGGCATTTTTTTGCCACCCGTGAGCTATAGCACACGATTTTATGGAAACCTAGACCCTAAATCCTATCCCTAAACCTAAACATCGACACTAAAGGATTTTAGTGTCGAAACCATGGTAAAATGAAATTTGAGTCTCCCAACCATATCAACTTTGCTGACATAGTAGAATTTTAGTGTCCAAACCATAGTTCACATTTTGGTCCCCGGAGGCCGGTAAGGCTATTTTTGGCCTCCCGTGACACATGTTTTCATCGTCAAACAACGATTTCATGCCTCCCGTCCGCCACCCATGATTTGGCCACTGAGACTGCAAAGGGTGTTTATGGCCTCCCATAAGCTATAGCACACGTTTTCATGGTCGAGCGACCATTTTTAAGTACCTGTTCCACCACTCGCGTTTTAGTCCCCAGAGCACCTTAAAGTTGTTCTTGGCCTCCCACGAGCTGTAGGGTTTAGGGTTTAGGTTTTAGGGCCTCCCGTGACACATGTTTTTGTCGCCGAACAGCGATTTCGTGCCTCCCGTCCGCCACCCATGATTTGACCATTGAGACTGGTAAGGCTGTTTTGGCCTCCCGTGAGCTATATCACACGTTTTCATGGCCCAGCGACCATTTTTATGTCCGCGTTCCGCCACACGTGTTTTTGTCTCCGGAGCACCTTAAAGCGGTTCTTGGCCTCCCGCGAGCTATATCACACATTTCCGTGGCCAAACAACCAATTTTATGTATCCGACCAGCCACCTTCGTTTTAGACCGGGGAGGCCATTATGGCATTTTTTGCCACCCGTGAGCTATAGCACACGATTTTATGGAAACCTAGACCCTAAATCCTATCCCTAAACCCTAAACCTAAACATCGAAACTAAAGAATTTTAGTGTCGAAACCATGGTAAAATGAATATTGAGTCTCCCAACCATATCAACTTTGCTGACATAGTAGAATTTTAGTGTCCAAACCATAGTACACATTTTGGTCCCCGGAGGCCGGTAAGGCTATTTTTGGCCTCCCGTGACACATGTTTTCATCGTCAAACACGATTTCATGCCTCCCGTCCGCCACCCATGATTTGGCCACTGAGACTGCTAGGGTTGATTATGGCCTCCCGTAAGCTATAGCACACATTTTCATGGTTGAGCGACTATTTTTAAGTACGTGTTCCACCACCCGCGTTTTGGTCCCCAAAGCACCTTAAAGTTGTTCTTGGCCTCCCACGAGCTGTAGGGTTTAGGGTTTAGGATTTAGGTTTTAGGGCCTCCCGTGACACATGTTTTTGTCGTCGAACAGCGATTTCGTGCCTCCCGTCCGCCACCCATGATTTGACCACTGAGACTGGTAAGGCTGTTTTGGCCTCCCGTGAGCTGTAGCACACGTTTTCATGGCCCAGCGACCATTTTTATGTCCACGTTCCGCCACACGTGTTTTTGTCCCCGGAGCATCTTAAAGCGGTTCTTGGCCTCCCGCGAGCTATATCACACATTTCCGTGGCCAAACAACCAATTTTATGTATCCGACCAGCCACCTTCGTTTTAGACCGGGGAGGCCGTTATGGCATTTTTTGCCACCCGTGAGCTATAGCACACGATTTTATGGAAACCTAGACCCTAAATCCTATCCCTAAACCCTAAACCTAAACATCGAAACTAAAGAATTTTAGTGTCGAAACCATGGTAAAATGAATATTGAGTCTCCCAACCATATCAACTTTGCTGACATAGTAGAATTTTAGTGTCCAAACCATAGTACACATTTTGGTCCCCGGAGGCCGGTAAGGCTATTTTTGGCCTCCCGTGACACATGTTTTCATCGTCAAACACGATTTCATGCCTCCCGTCCGCCACCCATGATTTGGCCACTGAGACTGCTAGGGTTGATTATGGCCTCCCGTAAGCTATAGCACACGTTTTCATGGTCGAGCGACTATTTTTAAGTACGTGTTCCACCACCCGCGTTTTGGTCCCCAAAGCACCTTAAAGTTGTTCTTGGCCTCCCACGAGCTGTAGGGTTTAGGGTTTAGGATTTAGGTTTTAGGGCCTCCCGCGACACATGTTTTTGTCGTCGAACAGCGATTTCGTGCCTCCCGTCCGCCACCCATGATTTGACCACTGAGACTGGTAAGGCTGTTTTGGCCTCCCGTGAGCTGTAGCACACGTTTTCATGGCCCAGCGACCATTTTTATGTCCACGTTCCGCCACACGTGTTTTTGTCCCCGGAGCACCTTAAAGCGGTTCTTGGCCTCCCGCGAGCTATATCACACATTTCCGTGGCCAAACAGCCAATTTTATGTATCCGACCTGCCACCTTCGTTTTAGACCGGGGAGGCCGTTATGGCATTTTTTTGCCACCCGTGAGCTATAGCACACGATTTTATGGAAACCTAGACCCTAAATCCTATCCCTAAACCTAACCTAACATCGACACTAAAGGATTTTAGTGTCGAAACCATGGTAAAATGAATATTGAGTCTCCCAACCATATCAACTTTGCTGACATAGTAGAATTTTAGTGTCCAAACCATAGTTCACATTTTGGTCCCCGGAGGCCGGTAAGGCTATTTTTGGCCTCCCGTGACACATGTTTTCATCGTCAAACAACGACTTTCATGCCTCCCGTCCGCCACCCATGATTTGGCCACTGAGACTGCAAAGGGTTGTTTATGGCCTCACATAAGCTATAGCACACGTTTTCATGGTCGAGCGACCATTTTTAAGTACCTGTTCCACCACTCGCGTTTTAGTCCCCAGAGCACCTTAAAGTTGTTCTTGGCCTCCCACGAGCTGTAGGGTTTAGGGTTTAGGTTTTAGGGCCTCCCGTGACACATGTTTTTGTCGCCGAACAGCGATTTCGTGCCTCCCGTCCGCCACCCATGATTTGACCATTGAGACTGGTAAGGCTGTTTTGGCCTCCCGTGAGCTATATCACACGTTTTCATGGCCCAGCGACCATTTTTATGTCCGCGTTCCGCCACACGTGTTTTTGTCTCCGGAGCACCTTAAAGCGGTTCTTGGCCTCCCGCGAGCTATATCACACATTTCCGTGGCCAAACAACCAATTTTATGTATCCGACCAGCCACCTTCGTTTTAGACCGGGGAGGCCGTTATGGCATTTTTTGCCACCCGTGAGCTATAGCACACGATTTTATGGAAACCTAGACCCTAAATCCTATCCCTAAACCCTAAACCTAAACATCGAAACTAAAGAATTTTAGTGTCGAAACCATGGTAAAATGAATATTGAGTCTCCCAACCATATCAACTTTGCTGACATAGTAGAATTTTAGTGTCCAAACCATAGTACACATTTTGGTCCCCGGAGGCCGGTAAGGCTATTTTTGGCCTCCCGTGACACATGTTTTCATCGTCAAACACGATTTCATGCCTCCCGTCCGCCACCCATGATTTGGCCACTGAGACTGCTAGGGTTGATTATGGCCTCCCGTAAGCTATAGCACACGTTTTCATGGTCGAGCGACTATTTTTAAGTACGTGTTCCACCACCCGCGTTTTGGTCCCCAAAGCACCTTAAAGTTGTTCTTGGCCTCCCACGAGCTGTAGGGTTTAGGGTTTAGGATTTAGGTTTTAGGGCCTCCCGCGACACATGTTTTTGTCGTCGAACAGCGATTTCGTGCCTCCCGTCCGCCACCCATGATTTGACCACTGAGACTGGTAAGGCTGTTTTGGCCTCCCGTGAGCTGTAGCACACGTTTTCATGGCCCAGCGACCATTTTTATGTCCACGTTCCGCCACACGTGTTTTTGTCCCCGGAGCACCTTAAAGCGGTTCTTGGCCTCCCGCGAGCTATATCACACATTTCCGTGGCCAAACAGCCAATTTTATGTATCCGACCTGCCACCTTCGTTTTAGACCGGGGAGGCCGTTATGGCATTTTTTTGCCACCCGTGAGCTATAGCACACGATTTTATGGAAACCTAGACCCTAAATCCTATCCCTAAACCTAACCTAAACATCGACACTAAAGGATTTTAGTGTCGAAACCATGGTAAAATGAAATTTGAGTCTCCCAACCATATCAACTTTGCTGACATAGTAGAATTTTAGTGTCCAAACCATAGTTCACATTTTGGTCCCCGGAGGCCGGTAAGGCTATTTTTGGCCTCCCGTGACACATGTTTTCATCGTCAAACAACGATTTCATGCCTCCCGTCCGCCACCCATGATTTGGCCACTGAGACTGCAAAGGGTGTTTATGGCCTCACATAAGCTATAGCACACGTTTTCATGGTCGAGCGACCATTTTTAAGTACCTGTTCCACCACTCGCGTTTTAGTCCCCAGAGCACCTTAAAGTTGTTCTTGGCCTCCCACGAGCTGTAGGGTTTAGGGTTTAGGTTTTAGGGCCTCCCGTGACACATGTTTTTGTCGTCCGAACAGCGATTTCGTGCCTCCCGTCCGCCACCCATGATTTGACCATTGAGACTGGTAAGGCTGTTTTGGCCTCCCGTGAGCTATATCACACGTTTTCATGGCCCAGCGACCATTTTTATGTCCGCGTTCCGCCACACGTGTTTTTGTCTCCGGAGCACCTTAAAGCGGTTCTTGGCCTCCCGCGAGCTATATCACACATTTCCGTGGCCAAACAACCAATTTTATGTATCCGACCAGCCACCTTCGTTTTAGACCGGGGAGGCCGTTATGGCATTTTTTGCCACCCGTGAGCTATAGCACACGATTTTATGGAAACCTAGACCCTAAATCCTATCCCTAAACCCTAAACCTAAACATCGAAACTAAAGAATTTTAGTGTCGAAACCATGGTAAAATGAATATTGAGTCTCCCAACCATATCAACTTTGCTGACATAGTAGAATTTTAGTGTCCAAACCATAGTACACATTTTGGTCCCCGGAGGCCGGTAAGGCTATTTTTGGCCTCCCGTGACACATGTTTTCATCGTCAAACACGATTTCATGCCTCCCGTCCGCCACCCATGATTTGGCCACTGAGACTGCTAGGGTTGATTATGGCCTCCCGTAAGCTATAGCACACATTTTCATGGTTGAGCGACTATTTTTAAGTACGTGTTCCACCACCCGCGTTTTGGTCCCCAAAGCACCTTAAAGTTGTTCTTGGCCTCCCACGAGCTGTAGGGTTTAGGGTTTAGGATTTAGGTTTTAGGGCCTCCCGTGACACATGTTTTTGTCGTCGAACAGCGATTTCGTGCCTCCCGTCCGCCACCCATGATTTGACCACTGAGACTGGTAAGGCTGTTTTGGCCTCCCGTGAGCTGTAGCACACGTTTTCATGGCCCAGCGACCATTTTTATGTCCACGTTCCGCCACACGTGTTTTTGTCCCCGGAGCATCCTTAAAGCGGTTCTTGGCCTCCCGCGAGCTATATCACACATTTCCGTGGCCAAACAACCAATTTTATGTATCCGACCAGCCACCTTCGTTTTAGACCGGGGAGGCCGTTATGGCATTTTTTGCCACCCGTGAGCTATAGCACACGATTTTATGGAAACCTAGACCCTAAATCCTATCCCTAAACCCTAAACCTAAACATCGAAACTAAAGAATTTTAGTGTCGAAACCATGGTAAAATGAATATTGAGTCTCCCAACCATATCAACTTTGCTGACATAGTAGAATTTTAGTGTCCAAACCATAGTACACATTTTGGTCCCCGGAGGCCGGTAAGGCTATTTTTGGCCTCCCGTGACACATGTTTTCATCGTCAAACACGATTTCATGCCTCCCGTCCGCCACCCATGATTTGGCCACTGAGACTGCTAGGGTTGATTATGGCCTCCCGTAAGCTATAGCACACGTTTTCATGGTCGAGCGACTATTTTTAAGTACCGTGTTCCACCACCCGCGTTTTGGTCCCCAAAGCACCTTAAAGTTGTTCTTGGCCTCCCACGAGCTGTAGGGTTTAGGGTTTAGGATTTAGGTTTTAGGGCCTCCCGCTGACACATGTTTTTGTCGTCCGAACAGCGATTTCGTGCCTCCCGTCCGCCACCCATGATTTGACCACTTGAGACTGGTAAGGCTGTTTTGGCCTCCCGTGAGCTGTAGCACACGTTTTCATGGCCCAGCGACCATTTTTATGTCCACGTTCCGCCACACGTGTTTTTGTCCCCGGAGCACCTTAAAGCGGTTCTTGGCCTCCCGCGAGCTATATCACACATTTCCGTGGCCAAACAGCCAATTTTATGTATCCGACCATGCCACCTTCGTTTTAGACCGGGGAGGCCGTTATGGCATTTTTTTGCCACCCGTGAGCTATAGCACACGATTTTATGGAAACCTAGACCCTAAATCCTATCCCTAAACCCTAAACCTAAACATCGACACTAAAGGAATTTTAGTGTCGAAACCATGGTAAAATGAATATTGAGTCTCCCAACCATATCAACTTTGCTGACATAGTAGAATTTTAGTGTCCAAACCATAGTTACACATTTTGGTCCCCGGAGGCCGGTAAGGCTATTTTTGGCCTCCCGTGACACATGTTTTCATCGTCAAACAACGATTTCATGCCTCCCGTCCGCCACCCATGATTTGGCCACTGAGACTGCTAAGGGTTGATTATGGCCTCCCATAAGCTATAGCACACAGTTTTCATGGTCTGAGCGACCTATTTTTAAGTACCTGTTCCACCACCTCGCGTTTTAGGTCCCCAGAGCACCTTAAAGTTGTTCTTGGCCTCCCACGAGCTGTAGGGTTTAGGGTTTAGGATTTAGGTTTAGGGCCTCCCGTGACACATGTTTTTGTCGTCCGAACAGCGATTTCGTGCCTCCCGTCCGCCACCCATGATTTGACCACTGAGACTGGTAAGGCTGTTTTGGCCTCCCGTGAGCTATATCACACGTTTTCATGGCCCAGCGACCATTTTTATGTCCAGCGTTCCGCCACACGTGTTTTTGTCTCCCGGAGCACCTTAAAGCGGTTCTTGGCCTCCCGCGAGCTATATCACACATTTCCGTGGCCAAACAACCAATTTTATGTATCCGACCAGCCACCTTCGTTTTAGACCGGGGAGGCCGTTATGGCATTTTTTGCCACCCGTGAGCTATAGCACACGATTTTATGGAAACCTAGACCCTAAATCCTATCCCTAAACCCTAAACCTAAACATCGAAACTAAAGAATTTTAGTGTCGAAACCATGGTAAAATGAATATTGAGTCTCCCAACCATATCAACTTTGCTGACATAGTAGAATTTTAGTGTCCAAACCATAGTACACATTTTGGTCCCCGGAGGCCGGTAAGGCTATTTTTGGCCTCCCGTGACACATGTTTTCATCGTCAAACACGATTTCATGCCTCCCGTCCGCCACCCATGATTTGGCCACTGAGACTGCTAGGGTTGATTATGGCCTCCCGTAAGCTATAGCACACAGTTTTCATGGTCGAGCGACTATTTTTAAGTACGTGTTCCACCACCCGCGTTTTGGTCCCCAAAGCACCTTAAAGTTGTTCTTGGCCTCCCACGAGCTGTAGGGTTTAGGGTTTAGGATTTAGGTTTTAGGGCCTCCCGCGACACATGTTTTTGTCGTCGAACAGCGATTTCGTGCCTCCCGTCCGCCACCCATGATTTGACCACTGAGACTGGTAAGGCTGTTTTGGCCTCCCGTGAGCTGTAGCACACGTTTTCATGGCCCAGCGACCATTTTTATGTCCACGTTCCGCCACACGTGTTTTTGTCCCCGGAGCACCTTAAAGCGGTTCTTGGCCTCCCGCGAGCTATATCACACATTTCCGTGGCCAAACAGCCAATTTTATGTATCCGACCTGCCACCTTCGTTTTAGACCGGGGAGGCCGTTATGGCATTTTTTTGCCACCCGTGAGCTATAGCACACGATTTTATGGAAACCTAGACCCTAAATCCTATCCCTAAACCTAAACATCGACACTAAAGGATTTTAGTGTCGAAACCATGGTAAAATGAAATTTGAGTCTCCCAACCATATCTAACTTTGCTGACATAGTAGAATTTTAGTGTCCAAACCATAGTTCACATTTTGGTCCCCGGAGGCCGGTAAGGCTATTTTTGGCCTCCCGTGACACATGTTTTCATCGTCAAACAACGATTTCATGCCTCCCGTCCGCCACCCATGATTTGGCCACTGAGACTGCAAAGGGTGTTTATGGCCTCCCATAAGCTATAGCACACGTTTTCATGGTCGAGCGACCATTTTTAAGTACCTGTTCCACCACTCGCGTTTTGGTCCCCAGAGCACCTTAAAGTTGTTCTTGGCCTCCCACGAGCTGTAGGGTTTAGGGTTTAGGTTTTAGGGCCTCCCGTGACACATGTTTTTGTCGCCGAACAGCGATTTCGTGCCTCCCGTCCGCCACCCATGATTTGACCATTGAGACTGGTAAGGCTGTTTTGGCGTCCCGTGAGCTATATCACACGTTTTCATGGCCCAGCGACCATTTTTATGTCCGCGTTCCGCCACACGTGTTTTTGTCTCCGGAGCACCTTAAAGCGGTTCTTGGCCTCCCGCGAGCTATATCACACATTTCCGTGGCCAAACAACCAATTTTATGTATCCGACCAGCCACCTTCGTTTTAGACCGGGGAGGCCGTTATGGCATTTTTTGCCACCCGTGAGCTATAGCACACGATTTTATGGAAACCTAGACCCTAAATCCTATCCCTAAACCCTAAACCTAAACATCGAAACTAAAGAATTTTAGTGTCGAAACCATGGTAAAATGAATATTGAGTCTCCCAACCATATCAACTTTGCTGACATAGTAGAATTTTAGTGTCCAAACCATAGTACACATTTTGGTCCCCGGAGGCCGGTAAGGCTATTTTTGGCCTCCCGTGACACATGTTTTCATCGTCAAACACGATTTCATGCCTCCCGTCCGCCACCCATGATTTGGCCACTGAGACTGCTAGGGTTGATTATGGCCTCCCGTAAGCTATAGCACACATTTTCATGGTTGAGCGACTATTTTTAAGTACGTGTTCCACCACCCGCGTTTTGGTCCCCAAAGCACCTTAAAGTTGTTCTTGGCCTCCCACGAGCTGTAGGGTTTAGGGTTTAGGATTTAGGTTTTAGGGCCTCCCGTGACACATGTTTTTGTCGTCGAACAGCGATTTCGTGCCTCCCGTCCGCCACCCATGATTTGACCACTGAGACTGGTAAGGCTGTTTTGGCCTCCCGTGAGCTGTAGCACACGTTTTCATGGCCTAGCGACCATTTTTATGTCCACGTTCCGCCACACGTGTTTTTGTCCCCGGAGCACCTTAAAGCGGTTCTTGGCCTCCCGCGAGCTATATCACACATTTCCGTGGCCAAACAGCCAATTTTATGTATCCGACCTGCCACCTTCGTTTTAGACCGGGGAGGTCCGTTATGGCATTTTTTTGCCACCCGTGAGCTATAGCACACGATTTTATGGAAACCTAGACCCTAAATCCTATCCCTAAACCTAAACATCGACACTAAAGGATTTTAGTGTCGAAACCATGGTAAAATGAATATTGAGTCTCCCAACCATATCTACTTTGCTGACATAGTAGAATTTTAGTGTCCAAACCATAGTTCACATTTTGGTCCCCGGAGGCCGGTAAGGCTATTTTTGGCCTCCCGTGACACATGTTTTTCATCGTCAAACACGATTTCATGCCTCCCGTCCGCCACCCATGATTTGGCCACTGAGACTGCTAGGGTTGATTATGGCCTCCCGTAAGCTATAGCACACATTTTCATGGTCGAGCGACTATTTTTAAGTACGTGTTCCACCACCCGCGTTTTGGTCCCCAAAGCACCTTAAAGTTGTTCTTGGCCTCCCACGAGCTGTAGGTTTTAGGGTTTAGGATTTAGGTTTTAGGGCCTCCCGTGACACATGTTTTTGTCGTCGAACAGCGATTTCGTGCCTCCCGTCCGCCACCCATGATTTGACCACTGAGACTGGTAAGGCTGTTTTGGCCTCCCGTGAGCTGTAGCACACGTTTTCATGGCCCAGCGACCATTTTTATGTTCGCGTTCCGCCACACGTGTTTTTGTCCCCGGAGCACCTTAAAGCGGTTCTTGGCCTCCCGCGAGCTATATCACACATTTCTGTGGCCAAACAGCCAATTTTATGTATCCGACCTGCCACCTTCGTTTTAGACCGGGGAGGCCGTTATGGCATTTTTTGCCACCCGTGAGCTATAGCACACGATTTTATGGAAACCTAGACCCTAAATCCTATCCCTAAACCTAAACATCGACACTAAAGGATTTTAGTGTCGAAACCATGGTAAAATGAAATTTGAGTCTCCCAACCATATCTACTTTGCTGACATAGTAGAATTTTAGTGTCCAAACCATAGTTCACATTTTGGTCCCCGGAGGCCGGTAAGGCTATTTTTGGCCTCCCGTGACACATGTTTTCATCGTCAAACAACGATTTCATGCCTCCCGTCCGCCACCCATGATTTGGCCACTGAGGCTGCAAAGGGTGTTTATGGCCTCCCATAAGCTATAGCACACGTTTTCATGGTCGAGCGACCATTTTTAAGTACGTGTTCCACCACTCGCGTTTTGGTCCCCAGAGCACCCATAAGTTGTTCTTGGCCTCCCACGAGCTGTGGGGTTTAGGGTTTAGGTTTTAGGGCCTCCCGTGACACATGTTTTTGTCGCCGAACAGCGATTTCGTGCCTCCCGTCCGCCACCCAAGATTTGACCATTGAGACTGGTATGGCTGTTTTGGCCTCCCGTGAGCTATATCACACGTTTTCATGGCCCAGCGACCATTTTTATGTCCGCGTTCCGCCACACGTGTTTTTGTCTCCGGAGCACCTTAAAGCGGTTCTTGGCCTCCCGCGAGCTATATCACACATTTCCGTGGCCAAACAACCAATTTTATGTATCCGACCAGCCACCTTCATTTTAGACCGGGGAGGCCGTTATGGCATTTTTTGCCACCCGTGAGCTATAGCACACGATTTTATGGAAACCTAGACCCTAAATCCTATCCCTAAACCCTAAACCTAAACATCGAAACTAAAGAATTATAGTGTCGAAACCATGGTAAAATGAATATTGAGTCTCCCAACCATATCAACTTTGCTGACATAGTAGAATTTTAGTGTCCAAACCATAGTACACATTTTGGTCCCCGGAGGCCGGTAAGGCTATTTTTGGCCTCCCGTGACACATGTTTTCATCGTCAAACACGATTTCATGCCTCCCGTCCGCCACCCATGATTTGGCCACTGAGACTGCTAGGGTTGATTATGGCCTCCCGTAAGCTATAGCACACATTTTCATGGTTGAGCGACTATTTTTAAGTACGTGTTCCACCACCCGCGTTTTGGTCCCCAAAGCACCTTAAAGTTGTTCTTGGCCTCCCACGAGCTGTAGGGTTTAGGGTTTAGGATTTAGGTTTTAGGGCCTCCCGTGACACATGTTTTTGTCGTCGAACAGCGATTTCGTGCCTCCCGTCCGCCACCCATGATTTGACCACTGAGACTGGTAAGGCTGTTTTGGCCTCCCGTGAGCTGTAGCACACGTTTTCATGGCCCAGCGACCATTTTTATGTCCACGTTCCGCCACACGTGTTTTTGTCCCCGGAGCACCTTAAAGCGGTTCTTGGCCTCCCGCGAGCTATATCACACATTTCCGTGGCCAAACAACCAATTTTATGTATCCGACCAGCCACCTTCGTTTTAGACCGGGGAGGCCGTTATGGCATTTTTTGCCACCCGTGAGCTATAGCACACGATTTTATGGAAACCTAGACCCTAAATCCTATCCCTAAACCCTAAACCTAAACATCAAAACTAAAGAATTTTAGTGTCGAAACCATGGTAAAATGAATATTGAGTCTCCCAACCATATCAACTTTGCTGACATAGTAGAATTTTAGTGTCCAAACCATAGTACACATTTTGGTCCCCGGAGGCCGGTAAGGCTATTTTTGGCCTCCCGTGACACATGTTTTCATCGTCAAACACGATTTCATGCCTCCCGTCCGCCACCCATGATTTGGCCACTGAGACTGCTAGGGTTGATTATGGCCTCCCGTAAGCTATAGCACACGTTTTCATGGTCGAGCGACTATTTTTAAGTACGTGTTCCACCACCCGCGTTTTGGTCCCCAAAGCACCTTAAAGTTGTTCTTGGCCTCCCACGAGCTGTAGGGTTTAGGGTTTAGGATTTAGGTTTTAGGGCCTCCCGCGACACATGTTTTTGTCGTCGAACAGCGATTTCGTGCCTCCCGTCCGCCACCCATGATTTGACCACTGAGACTGGTAAGGCTGTTTTGGCCTCCCGTGAGCTGTAGCACACGTTTTCATGGCCCAGCGACCATTTTTATGTCCACGTTCCGCCACACGTGTTTTTGTCCCCGGAGCACCTTAAAGCGGTTCTTGGCCTCCCGCGAGCTATATCACACATTTCCGTGGCCAAACAGCCAATTTTATGTATCCGACCTGCCACCTTCGTTTTAGACCGGGGAGGCTGTTATGGCATTTTTTTGCCACCCGTGAGCTATAGCACACGATTTTATGGAAACCTAGACCCTAAATCCTATCCCTAAACCTAAACATCGACACTAAAGGATTTTAGTGTCGAAACCATGGTAAAATGAAATTTGAGTCTCCCAACCATATCAACTTTGCTGACATAGTAGAATTTTAGTGTCCAAACCATAGTTCACATTTTGGTCCCCGGAGGCCGGTAAGGCTATTTTTGGCCTCCCGTGACACATGTTTTCATCGTCAAACAACGATTTCATGCCTCCCGTCCGCCACCCATGATTTGGCCACTGAGACTGCAAAGGGTGTTTATGGCCTCACATAAGCTATAGCACACGTTTTCATGGTCGAGCGACCATTTTTAAGTACCTGTTCCACCACTCGCGTTTTAGTCCCCAGAGCACCTTAAAGTTGTTCTTGGCCTCCCACGAGCTGTAGGGTTTAGGGTTTAGGTTTTAGGGCCTCCCGTGACACATGTTTTTGTCGCCGAACAGCGATTCCGTGCCTCCCGTCCGCCACCCATGATTTGACCATTGAGACTGGTAAGGCTGTTTTGGCCTCTCGTGAGCTATATCACACGTTTTCATGGCCCAGCGACCATTTTTATGTCCGCGTTCCGCCACACGTGTTTTTGTCTCCGGAGCACCTTAAAGCGGTTCTTGGCCTCCCGCGAGCTATATCACACATTTCCGTGGCCAAACAACCAATTTTATGTATCCGACCAGCCACCTTCGTTTTAGACCGGGGAGGCCGTTATGGCATTTTTTGCCACCCGTGAGCTATAGCACACGATTTTATGGAAACCTAGACCCTAAATCCTATCCCTAAACCCTAAACCTAAACATCGAAACTAAAGAATTTTAGTGTCGAAACCATGGTAAAATGAATATTGAGTCTCCCAACCATATCAACTTTGCTGACATAGTAGAATTTTAGTGTCCAAACCATAGTACACATTTTGGTCCCCGGAGGCCGGTAAGGCTATTTTTGGCCTCCCGTGACACATGTTTTCATCGTCAAACACGATTTCATGCCTCCCGTCCGCCACCCATGATTTGGCCACTGAGACTGCTAGGGTTGATTATGGCCTCCCGTAAGCTATAGCACACATTTTCATGGTTGAGCGACTATTTTTAAGTACGTGTTCCACCACCCGCGTTTTGGTCCCCAAAGCACCTTAAAGTTGTTCTTGGCCTCCCACGAGCTGTAGGGTTTAGGGTTTAGGATTTAGGTTTTAGGGCCTCCCGTGACACATGTTTTTGTCGTCGAACAGCGATTTCGTGCCTCCCGTCCGCCACCCATGATTTGACCACTGAGACTGGTAAGGCTGTTTTGGCCTCCCGTGAGCTGTAGCACACGTTTTCATGGCCCAGCGACCATTTTTATGTCCACGTTCCGCCACACGTGTTTTTGTCCCCGGAGCACCTTAAAGCGGTTCTTGGCCTCCCGCGAGCTATATCACACATTTCCGTGGCCAAACAACCAATTTTATGTATCCGACCAGCCACCTTCGTTTTAGACCGGGGAGGCCGTTATGGCATTTTTTGCCACCCGTGAGCTATAGCACACGATTTTATGGAAACCTAGACCCTAAATCCTATCCCTAAACCCTAAACCTAAACATCGAAACTAAAGAATTTTAGTGTCGTAACCATGGTAAAATGAATATTGAGTCTCCCAACCATATCAACTTTGCTGACATAGTAGAATTTTAGTGTCCAAACCATAGTACACATTTTGGTCCCCGGAGGCCGGTAAGGCTATTTTTGGCCTCCCGTGACACATGTTTTCATCGTCAAACACGATTTCATGCCTCCCGTCCGCCACCCATGATTTGGCCACTGAGACTGCTAGGGTTGATTATGGCCTCCCGTAAGCTATAGCACACGTTTTCATGGTCGAGCGACTATTTTTAAGTACGTGTTCCACCACCCGCGTTTTGGTCCCCAAAGCACCTTAAAGTTGTTCTTGGCCTCCCACGAGCTGTAGGGTTTAGGGTTTAGGATTTAGGTTTTAGGGCCTCCCGCGACACATGTTTTTGTCGTCGAACAGCGATTTCGTGCCTCCCGTCCGCCACCCATGATTTGACCACTGAGACTGGTAAGGCTGTTTTGGCCTCCCGTGAGCTGTAGCACACGTTTTCATGGCCCAGCGACCATTTTTATGTCCACGTTCCGCCACACGTGTTTTTGTCCCCGGAGCACCTTAAAGCGGTTCTTGGCCTCCCGCGAGCTATATCACACATTTCCGTGGCCAAACAGCCAATTTTATGTATCCGACCTGCCACCTTCGTTTTAGACCGGGGAGGCCGTTATGGCATTTTTTTGCCACCCGTGAGCTATAGCACACGATTTTATGGAAACCTAGACCCTAAATCCTATCCCTAAACCTAAACATCGACACTAAAGGATTTTAGTGTCGAAACCATGGTAAAATGAAATTTGAGTCTCCCAACCATATCTACTTTGCTGACATAGTAGAATTTTAGTGTCCAAACCATAGTTCACATTTTGGTCCCCGGAGGCCGGTAAGGCTATTTTTGGCCTCCCGTGACACATGTTTTCATCGTCAAACAACGATTTCATGCCTCCCGTCCGCCACCCATGATTTGGCCACTGAGACTGCAAAGGGTGTTTATGGCCTCCCATAAGCTATAGCACACGTTTTCATGGTCGAGCGACCATTTTTAAGTACCTGTTCCACCACTCGCGTTTTGGTCCCCAGAGCACCTTAAAGTTGTCTTTGGCCTCCCACGAGCTGTAGGGTTTAGGGTTTAGGTTTTAGGGCCTCCCGTGACACATGTTTTTGTCGCCGAACAGCGATTTCGTGCCTCCCGTCCGCCACCCATGATTTGACCATTGAGACTGGTAAGGCTGTTTTGGCCTCCCGTGAGCTATATCACACGTTTTCATGGCCCAGCGACCATTTTTATGTCCGCGTTCCGCCACACGTGTTTTTGTCTCCGGAGCACCTTAAAGCGGTTCTTGGCCTCCCGCGAGCTATATCACACATTTCCGTGGCCAAACAACCAATTTTATGTATCCGACCAGCCACCTTCGTTTTAGACCGGGGAGGCCGTTATGGCATTTTTTGCCACCCGTGAGCTATAGCACACGATTTTATGGAAACCTAGACCCTAAATCCTATCCCTAAACCCTAAACCTAAACATCGAAACTAAAGAATTTTAGTGTCGAAACCATGGTAAAATGAATATTGAGTCTCCCAACCATATCAACTTTGCTGACATAGTAGAATTTTAGTGTCCAAACCATAGTACACATTTTGGTCCCCGGAGGCCGGTAAGGCTATTTTTGGCCTCCCGTGACACATGTTTTCATCGTCAAACACGATTTCATGCCTCCCGTCCGCCACCCATGATTTGGCCACTGAGACTGCTAGGGTTGATTATGGCCTCCCGTAAGCTATAGCACACATTTTCATGGTTGAGCGACTATTTTTAAGTACGTGTTCCACCACCCGCGTTTTGGTCCCCAAAGCACCTTAAAGTTGTTCTTGGCCTCCCACGAGCTGTAGGGTTTAGGGTTTAGGATTTAGGTTTTAGGGCCTCCCGTGACACATGTTTTTGTCGTCGAACAGCGATTTCGTGCCTCCCGTCCGCCACCCATGATTTGACCACTGAGACTGGTAAGGCTGTTTTGGCCTCCCGTGAGCTGTAGCACACGTTTTCATGGCCCAGCGACCATTTTTATGTCCACGTTCCGCCACACGTGTTTTTGTCCCCGGAGCACCTTAAAGCGGTTCTTGGCCTCCCGCGAGCTATATCACACATTTCCGTGGCCAAACAGCCAATTTTATGTATCCGACCTGCCACCTTCGTTTTAGACCGGGGAGGTCGTTATGGCATTTTTTTGCCACCCGTGAGCTATAGCACACGATTTTATGGAAACCTAGACCCTAAATCCTATCCCTAAACCTAAACATCGACACTAAAGGATTTTAGTGTCGAAACCATGGTAAAATGAAATTTGAGTCTCCCAACCATATCTACTTTGCTGACATAGTAGAATTTTAGTGTCCAAACCATAGTTCACATTTTGGTCCCCGGAGGCCGGTAAGGCTATTTTTGGCCTCCCGTGACACATGTTTTCATCGTCAAACACGATTTCATGCCTCCCGTCCGCCACCCATGATTTGGCCACTGAGACTGCTAGGGTTGATTATGGCCTCCCGTAAGCTATAGCACACATTTTCATGGTCGAGCGACTATTTTTAAGTACGTGTTCCACCACCCGCGTTTTGGTCCCCAAAGCACCTTAAAGTTGTTCTTGGCCTCCCACGAGCTGTAGGTTTTAGGGTTTAGGATTTAGGTTTTAGGGCCTCCCGTGACACATGTTTTTGTCGTCGAACAGCGATTTCGTGCCTCCCGTCCGCCACCCATGATTTGACCACTGAGACTGGTAAGGCTGTTTTGGCCTCCCGTGAGCTGTAGCACACGTTTTCATGGCCCAGCGACCATTTTTATGTTCGCGTTCCGCCACACGTGTTTTTGTCCCCGGAGCACCTTAAAGCGGTTCTTGGCCTCCCGCGAGCTATATCACACATTTCTGTGGCCAAACAGCCAATTTTATGTATCCGACCTGCCACCTTCGTTTTAGACCGGGGAGGCCGTTATGGCATTTTTTGCCACCCGTGAGCTATAGCACACGATTTTATGGAAACCTAGACCCTAAATCCTATCCCTAAACCTAAACATCGACACTAAAGGATTTTAGTGTCGAAACCATGGTAAAATGAAATTTGAGTCTCCCAACCATATCTACTTTGCTGACATAGTAGAATTTTAGTGTCCAAACCATAGTTCACATTTTGGTCCCCGGAGGCCGGTAAGGCTATTTTTGGCCTCCCGTGACACATGTTTTCATCGTCAAACAACGATTTCATGCCTCCCGTCCGCCACCCATGATTTGGCCACTGAGGCTGCAAAGGGTGTTTATGGCCTCCCATAAGCTATAGCACACGTTTTCATGGTCGAGCGACCATTTTTAAGTACGTGTTCCACCACTCGCGTTTTGGTCCCCAGAGCACCCATAAGTTGTTCTTGGCCTCCCACGAGCTGTAGGGTTTAGGGTTTAGGTTTTAGGGCCTCCCGTGACACATGTTTTTGTCGCCGAACAGCGATTTCGTGCCTCCCGTCCGCCACCCAAGATTTGACCATTGAGACTGGTATGGCTGTTTTGGCCTCCCGTGAGCTATATCACACGTTTTCATGGCCCAGCGACCATTTTTATGTCCGCGTTCCGCCACACGTGTTTTTGTCTCCGGAGCACCTTAAAGCGGTTCTTGGCCTCCCGCGAGCTATATCACACATTTCCGTGGCCAAACAACCAATTTTATGTATCCGACCAGCCACCTTCATTTTAGACCGGGGAGGCCGTTATGGCATTTTTTGCCACCCGTGAGCTATAGCACACGATTTTATGGAAACCTAGACCCTAAATCCTATCCCTAAACCCTAAACCTAAACATCGAAACTAAAGAATTATAGTGTCGAAACCATGGTAAAATGAATATTGAGTCTCCCAACCATATCAACTTTGCTGACATAGTAGAATTTTAGTGTCCAAACCATAGTACACATTTTGGTCCCCGGAGGCCGGTAAGGCTATTTTTGGCCTCCCGTGACACATGTTTTCATCGTCAAACACGATTTCATGCCTCCCGTCCGCCACCCATGATTTGGCCACTGAGACTGCTTGGGTTGATTATGGCCTCCCGTAAGCTATAGCACACGTTTTCATGGTCGAGCGACTATTTTTAAGTACGTGTTCCACCACCCGCGTTTTGGTCCCCAAAGCACCTTAAAGTTGTTCTTGGCCTCCGACGAGCTGTAGGGTTTAGGGTTTAGGATTTAGGTTTTAGGGCCTCCCGTGACACATGTTTTTGTCGTCGAACATCGATTTCGTGCCTCCCGTCCGCCACCCATGATTTGACCACTGAGACTGGTAAGGCTGTTTTGGCCTCCCGTGAGCTGTAGCACACGTTTTCATGGCCCAGCGACCATTTTTATGTCCGCGTTCCGCCACACGTGTTTTTGTCCCCGGAGCACCTTAAAGCGGTTCTTGGCCTCCCGCGAGCTATATCACACATTTCCGTGGCCAAACAGCCAATTTTATGTATCCGACCTGCCACCTTCGTTTTAGACCGGGGAGGCCGTTATGGCATTTTTTTTGCCACCCGTGAGCTATAGCACACGATTTTATGGAAACCTAGACCCTAAATCCTATCCCTAAACCTAAACATCGACACTAAAGGATTTTAGTGTCGAAACCATGGTAAAATGAAATTTGAGTCTCCCAACCATATCAACTTTGCTGACATAGTAGAATTTTAGTGTCCAAACCATAGTTCACATTTTGGTCCCCGGAGGCCGGTAAGGCTATTTTTGGCCTCCCGTGACACATGTTTTCATCGTCAAACACGATTTCATGCCTCCCGTCCGCCACCCATGATTTGGCCACTGAGACTGCTAGGGTTGATTATGGCCTCCCGTAAGCTATAACACATGTTTTCATGGTCGAGCGACTATTTTTAAGTACGTGTTCCACCACCCGCGTTTTGGTCCCCAAAGCACCTTAAAGTTGTTCTTGGCCTCCCACGAGCTGTAGGGTTTAGGGTTTAGGATTTAGGTTTTAGGGCCTCCCGTGACACATGTTTTTGTCGTCGAACAGCGATTTCGTGCCTCCCGTCCGCCACCCATGATTTGACCACTGAGACTGGTAAGGCTGTTTTGGCCTCCCGTGAGCTGTAGCACACGTTTTTATGGCCCAGCGACCATTTTTATGTCCGCGTTCCGCCACACGTGTTTTTGTCCCCGGAGCACCTTAAAGCGGTTCTTGGCCTCCCGCGAGCTATATCACACATTTCCGTGGCCAAACAGCCAATTTTATGTATCCGACCTGCCACCTTCGTTTTAGACCGGGGAGGCCGTTATGGCATTTTTTTTGCCACCCGTGAGCTATAGCACACGATTTTATGGAAACCTAGACCCTAAATCCTATCCCTAAACCTAAACATCGACACTAAAGGATTTTAGTGTCGAAACCATGGTAAAATGAAATTTGAGTCTCCCAACCATATCAACTTTGCTGACATAGTAGAATTTTAGTGTCCAAACCATAGTTCACATTTTGGTCCCCGGAGGCCGGTAAGGCTATTTTTGGCCTCCCGTGACACATGTTTTCATCGTCAAACACGATTTCATGCCTCCCGTCCGCCACCCATGATTTGGCCACTGAGACTGCTAGGGTTGATTATGGCCTCCCGTAAACTATAGCACATGTTTTCATGGTCGAGCGACTATTTTTAAGTACGTGTTCCACCACCCGCGTTTTGGTCCCCAAAGCACCTTAAAGTTGTTCTTGGCCTCCCACGAGCTGTAGGGTTTAGGGTTTAGGATTTAGGTTTTAGGGCCTCCCGTGACACATGTTTTTGTCGTCGAACAGCGATTTCGTGCCTCCCGTCCGCCACCCATGATTTGACCACTGAGACTGGTAAGGCTGTTTTGGCCTCCCGTGAGCTGTAGCACACGTTTTCATGGCCCAGCGACCATTTTTATGTCCGCGTTCCGCCACACGTGTTTTTGTCCCCGGAGCACCTTAAAGCTGTTCTTGGCCTCCCGCGAGCTATATCACACATTTCCGTGGCCAAACAGCCAATTTTATGTATCCGACCTGCCACCTTCGTTTTAGACCGGGGAGGCCGTTATGGCATTTTTTTGCCACCCGTGAGCTATAGCACACGATTTTATGGAAACCTAGACCCTAAATCCTATCCCTAAACCTAAACATCGACACTAAAGGATTTTAGTGTCGAAACCATGGTAAAATGAAATTTGAGTCTCCCAACCATATCTACTTTGCTGACATAGTAGAATTTTCCGGTAAGGCTATTTTTGGCCTCCCGTGACACATGTTTTCATCGTCAAACACGATTTCATGCCTCCCGTCCGCCACCCATGATTTGGCCACTGAGACTGCTAGGGTTGATTATGGCCTCCCGTAAGCTATAGCACACGTTTTCATGGTCGAGCGACTATTTTTAAGTACGTGTTCCACCACCCGCGTTTTGGTCCCCAAAGCACCTTAAAGTTGTTCTTGGCCTCCCACGAGCTGTAGGGTTTAGGGTTTAGGATTTAGGTTTTAGGGCCTCCCGTGACACATGTTTTTGTCGTCGAACAGCGATTTCGTGCCTCCCGTCCGCGACCCATGATTTGACCACTGAGACTGGTAAGGCTGTTTTGGCCTCCCGTGAGCTGTAGCACACGTTTTCATGGCCCAGCGACCATTTTTATGTCCGCGTTCCGCCACACGTGTTTTTGTCCCCGGAGCACCTTAAAGCGGTTCTTGGCCTCCCGCGAGCTATATCACACATTTTCGTGGCCAAACAGCCAATTTTATGTATCCGACCTGCCACCTTCGTTTTAGACCGGGGAGGCCGTTATGGCATTTTTTTGCCACCCGTGAGCTATAGCACACGATTTTATGGAAACCTAGACCCTAAATCCTATCCCTAAACCTAAACATCGACACTAAAGGATTTTAGTGTCGAAACCATGGTAAAATGAAATTTGAGTCTCCCAACCATATCAACTTTGCTGACATAGTAGAATTTTAGTGTCCAAACCATAGTTCACATTTTGGTCCCCGGAGGCCGGTAAGGCTATTTTTGGCCTCCCGTGACACATGTTTTCATCGTCAAACAACGATTTCATGCCTCCCGTCCGCCACCCATGATTTGGCCACTGAGACTGCACAGGGTGTTTATGGCCTCCCATAAGCTATAGCACACGTTTTCATGGTCAAGCGACCATTTTTAAGTACGTGTTCCACCACCCGCGTTTTGGTCCCCAGAGCACCTTAAAGTTGTTCTTGGCCTCCCACGAGCTGTAGGGTTTAGGGTTTAGGTTTTAGGGCCTCCCGTGACACATGTTTTTGTCGCCGAACAGCGATTTCGTGCCTCCCGTCCGCCACCCATGATTTGACCATTGAGACTGGTAAGGCTGTTTTGGCCTCCCGTGAGATATATCACACGTTTTCATGGCCCAGCGACCATTTTTATGTCCGCGTTCTGCCACACGTGTTTTTGTCTCCGGAGCACCTTAAAGCGGTTCTTGGCCTCCCGCGAGCTATATCACACATTTCCGTGGCCAAACAACCAATTTTATGTATCCGACCAGCCACCTTCGTTTTAGACCGGGGAGGCCGTTATGGCATTTTTTGCCACCCATGAGCTATAGCACACGATTTTATGGAAACCTAGACCCTAAATCCTATCCCTAAACCCTAAACCTAAACATCGAAACTAAAGAATTTTAGTGTCGAAACCATGGTAAAATGAAATTTGAGTCTCCCAACCATATCAACTTTGCTGACATAGTAGAATTTTAGTGTCCAAACCATAGTACACATTTTGGTCCCCGGAGGCCGGTAAGGCTATTTTTGGCCTCCCGTGACACATGTTTTCATCGTCAAACACGATTTCATGCCTCCCGTCCGCCACCCATGATTTGGCCACTGAGACTGCTAAGGTTGTTTATGGCCTCCCGTAAGCTATAGCACACGTTTTCATGGTCGAGCGACTATTTTTAAGTACGTGTTCCACCACCCGCGTTTTGGTCCCCAAAGCACCTTAAAGTTGTTCTTGGCCTCCCACGAGCTTTAGGGTTTAGTATTTAGGTTTTAGGGCCTCCCATGACACATGTTTTTGTCGTCGAACAGCGATTTCGTGCCTCCCGTCCGCCACCCATGATTTGACCATTGAGACTAGTAAGGCTGTTTTGGCCTCCCGTGAGCTATAGCACACGTTTTCATGGCCCAGCGACCATTTTTATGTCCGCGTTCCGCCACACGTGTTTTTGTCCCCGGAGCACCTTAAAGGGGTTCTTGGCCTCCCGCGAGCTATATCACACATTTCCGTGGCCAAACAGCCAATTTTATTTATCCGACCTGCCACCTTCGTTTTAGACCGGGCAGGCCGTTATGGCATTTTTTGCCACCTGTGAGCTATAGCACACGATTTTATGGAAACCTAGACCCTAAATCCTATCCCTAAACCCTAAACCTAAACATCGACACTAAAGGATTTTAGTGTCGAAACCATGGTAAAATGAAATTTGAGTCTCCCAACCATATCAACTTTGCTGACATAGTAGAATTTTAGTGTCCAAACCATAGTTCACATTTTGGTCGTCGGAGGCCGGTAAGGCTATTTTTGTCCTCCCGTGACACAAGTTTTCATCGTCAAACAACGATTTCAAGCCTCCCGTCCGCCACCCATGATTTGGCCACTGAGACTGCAAAGGTTGTTTATGGCCTCCCGTAAGCTATAGCACATGTTTTCATGGTCGAGCGACCATTTTTATGTACGTGTTCCACCACCCGCGTTTTGGTCCCCAGAGCACCTTAAAGTCGTTATTGGCCACCCACGAGCTGTAGCACACGTTTCCGTGGCCAAAGAGCCAATTTCATGTATCCGACCTGCCACCTACGTTTTAGACCGGAGAGGCTGTTATGACATTTTTTGCCACAAGTGAGCTATAGCACACGTTTTTATGGTAACCTAGACCCCGAATCCAATCTCTAAACCCTAACCTTAAACACCGACACTAAAAGGTTTTAGTGTCCAAGCCATAGTAAAATGAAGTTTGAGTCTCCAAACCATAGTAAGCTTGCAGGCATGGTAGAATTTTAGTGTCCAAACCAAAGTACACGTTTTAGTCCCCTGAGGCCCGTAAGGCTATTTTGGCCTCCCGTGACACATGTTTTTGTCGTTGAACAGCGATTTCGTGCCTCCCATCCGCCACCCATGATTTGACCATTGAGACTGGTAAGGATGTTTTGGCCTCCCGTGAGCTATAGCACACGTTTTCATGGCCCAGCGACCATTTTTATGTCCGTGTTCCGCCACACGTGTTTTTGTCCCCGGAGCACCTTAAAGCGGTTCTTGGCCTCCCACGAGCTATATCACACATTTCCGTGGCCAAACAGCCAATTTTATGTATCCGACCTGCCACCTTCGTTTTAGACCGGGGAGGCCGTTATGGCATTTTTTTGCCACCCGTGAGCTATAGCACACGATTTTATGGAAACCTAGACCCTAAATCCTATCCCTAAACCCTAAACCTAAACATCGACACTAAAGGATTTTAGTGTCGAAACCATGGTAAAATGAAATTTGAGTCTCCCAATCATATCAACTTTGCTGACATGGTTGGGAGACTTTGCTATTCACGGGAGGCCAAAAATAGCCTTACCGGCCTTCGGGGACCAAAATGTGTACTATGGTTTGGACACTAAAATTCTACTATGTCAGCAAAGTTGATATGGTTGGGAGACTCAATATTCATTTTACCATGGTTTCGACACTAAAATCCTTTAATGTCGATGTTTAGGTTTAGGGTTTAGGGATAGGATTTAGGGTCTAGGTTTCCATAAAATCGTGTGCCCACTTATGAAAAAGGCCCCGTTTGTTTCTCTCCAGGAATGGAGGCCGGAATTATTCTCACTTAGGCTTTGTTCGTTTATCCAAGATTGGACTAGGAATCATTCTAGCTGATCAAAACTTATATAAATTAGAGAAACAAACCGGCTAGAAATTGTCCCATACCTCCGTTCTGGAAAAAATTAACGGCCCCTTAAGACCCATTCAGTTGACATGGAATAGAATACCGAAACTGTTCCTAGCAGGCTTTTGTGTTAGATCCATTAGGTTTTCTTTTGGGCCAAAATATCGGCCCAGGTGGCCTAGGCCCAATATCCGCCCCTGTATATTGCCACCATTATTTTAACAGCATAGTTGATTGGAAACAGAATTTTGCCATAGTCGCCAATAACCATTTTAGAAAATGGATCCAGTTTGGTTAGTCCCAATTTCTTCGCTATAACATTCGGTCTATCAAATGAACATGAGCATTACGCACTTCTTGAGCCCAATATATACCTTCACAACAGAACTCAAACGGCACAAGAACATAACACATGCAACTTGTAATTGAATCACTTTACAAGAACATTTCACACCCTACAATTTTACTGGTACAACATTTGAACAGCAGAGACTATAATCAGAAGATAACATGACAATTTTGAAAAAAAGCAAGCCACATAGCACAATATTTTCTTTCTTTCTTTTTTCAATCGTCTCCCTTGCTCAGCTGCACAGGTTAGGAATGCAGGCTCCATCCGGGTTCGTCTGCTCTTTCTAGATCCCCTCAGTCACCCGAAGCTTCAGGTCCTTCATGTCCCCACCCGAGAAAAACAGTGCCATATTTCTCAAGGGTTTTTTACACTTCTCCTATTAGTCTGTACATTTTGCTTAGTTCTACCCCTACCTCAATTCTCTCCTTAGATTTCCCCTTCCACCGTTGTGTTGTGCTCAGAAATCAGCCTACGGACCCATTCTGTCCGTTAGATATCTGACAGATGGGACTCAGGTCCTGACATGTGGGACTAGTTCCTTCTTTTTTTTCCCAAATCGAAGAAAACGTCGCTGCTTCCTCGAAGGGATTTCCTGCTCGTACCAGATCACGGTCGACCGCCGCGGTCTTCTTCCTCGAGCAGCGCCAGCAGCCGTCTTCGCCAGCAGCACATCTCCAACCAACGCCCGCCGGCCGGAGTCTCGCTGCCCGGCGCGCTCGGCATGACTCTGCCGTATCCGCGCTAGCAATCCTGCCGCAGCGGCGCGTGCGGGTGAAGCAGCGGCCAACTTCTCGAGCAGCCCCTCTTCTTTTTCATTTTCATTTTCAGATTCAAATCCAAATTCCAACCAAATAATTTAAATTCAAATTTGAATTCCAACAATAAAAAACAATGCTCCAAAACATGCGGTGCACAAACATAATTTTATATTTACCCAAATATTTAGTTTAGAAAAATAATATAAATGTGTAATCCACATAGAAAGCACTCCAATTTAAATAAATTATTGGTGATCTTTTTATTTAATCTTCAAATTAAGAACTTTGGGTGTTACATCTGGGCCACCTGCTGGAGCCTTTGAGCACGACGCGCGATTAGTGTTTGACGAAGTCCTGAGCCGGTGTCTAGAACCTGCTATCGCTGTCAATTGAAAACGATGGTTCATGGTTTGTGTTTTATTTATTTTTTTACTAATTGCTAATTCATGACTGGTATCCTAAACGGTTGTTTAGACAGTTTAAACACCGTTTAAATGCTACTCAGTAACTAACCGTTTAGACGGTTTATGTTGTTTAATCCGGTATAATCCAATCTCGATTACACGCTAAACAAAAGATGACCCACTATTTACAGTTTAGCGTTTATGGTACCTGATAGTTGATGCTGACATATCGAAGCTAAACCTCTGTTTAGTTAGTGGTTGTTGTTTAGTAAAATAATATATTTTGTTAATTAAGTTGGTATATTAGAGAGGATGAGATATATAGAATGAATTTTAGAGGATATTCTTGAAGACAGGAAGGATATAGGAGACGAAATTTTTGATGTGAACGAGGAATATTTTTTTATTAGAAGACGCTACTAGAAACAGTCTTAAAACTTCAAAGCATCCGTCCTCACGGCGGAGTGCGTTTGGCGCTTTCCTGGCTTTATGGACGGCTGGAAAGAGAGAGCGGTGGATGGCATCGATTCGTCCGCTACGTAAAGCTTTGGTAATATAATACTCCGTACTACTCCATACGGCAGCACTCAGTGGTAATATAACACACTCCCAGTCTCGGCTCTCAAGCAGGTCGCCCAGCTTCCACGGCCGCCGCCCTCCCCCCGTCCCTTGCCACATCCCGGTTCGCTGACGCCGTCCTCCGCCCAGCACAAAGCAGTCAACAAAGAACTAGCAGATGGTTTTGTGTTTTCAAAGTCACAAACCAACCATCCAGTCAACAAGTCAAATACCCCTTGGGAACACTACAGAGTTTGCCAAAACTCATGACATTTCAGCAAGCTTTTGGAAACTTTGGTTACCCTCATTTCCTAGCTCTTTTTCATTCAATTCATCGGTATCTGAACCAAGGTCCTCTGTGGATCCTTGGGCATCACTCACTTTTGAAGGAAGTAAAACAGCATTTTTCTTGTAGCCCCATACAAGCATCGAAATATTGTCCTGTGGTGTTATAAGCCCGTCCTCCCTGGTGCAGTTTCTCTGCTCTTTCAATGTCTGTTGATCTGTGAGCTTTATGTACTCCAGCAAAATCTTCTCATGATCTGGCCGCCATCCAAATGGTAACGGCGTGTAATCAGGATCAGGAACCATCGACATCCTTGTATACTGAAGACCATCAATTGAATCAACAAGGCCCATTCTCAGCAAATTGTGATACTCTGGCGACTGGCCTTTCTTATCCTTCAATGGCCGACTAAGATTTCTTGACGCGATCTTATAGACCTTTGCCCTTGACCGCAACTTGTACTTGGCAGCATATAACTTTGCCAGTGACCCCCTTATAATGTAAGAGCAGAAGTTGACAACCTTCTTGCGGTTATCAGCGTAGCGATACCACTCTGCCATCGTCAGCAAAAGCTTATTCATCTGAGAATTTGTGTGAGATTGTGTGGCGTGGAACATACGGAAGCATGGTTGTGGATCTGGTTCGCGGTCTCCTTTCAAAAACTCAAGCTTCCGGAATTGTTTGATGCACTGCTTCAGACTAGCTGTCACTGAGAGCAGTGTACCAACTCCCTTCTCACTAATGATCTTGCCTCCTGTAGCAGTGTAACGCAGTGTTGGGTACACAACTCGACGGCACAGCACATGGTCAAGGAACATGACTCCTTTTGTGATGTGCTCAATAGGGAGGCTCTCGTTATCAAGTTTGATCCTGAATCGCTGATCACAAAACTCAACTAGCTGCTTCCGGAGCACCGCCACATCCGCTCTTGGCCCCCTCACACCAATCAAGAAATGCCCGCCGTATCGAATGTAGTCCACCTTCCTTGTCTTGTCAGGGCCAGTCGTGGGAACAAACTCTGGCCATGATGTATTGCCCTGCTCAATACCATCATCCCCTCCCACAACATCGGACTTGGATGGCTTGTAAAACTCCTTAATCCTCTCTTCCATCCACTTATCAAACTCATCCAGGCACACATTGGCAAGCAACGGGCTCAGCACCCCACAATGGCCCCAATCAGGCTGTGTCTGTGCTTCCTCTGGTGCAAACCCAAAAAACGTCTGCAGCCAGTAAGGGTCAGGCTTCGGCTCCCCCTCTGGCAGCACCTTCTTCTTCTGGTATTTCCTCTTGGTCTTCTTCTTCTTTACTGCAGCATCATCGCTTGCGGTCACCACCGAGGTGAGCAGGGCCGAACGGATCAAATCAACCACTTTTTTATCACGCACATCACGGATAAGCGCACCGACCACGAGAGCAGGATCAGGCGAGTGCAGGAGTGGGGAGAGGTCGCCCTTGATATACCAGAGGTACGGAGCAAAGCTGCGGCGGATGGTGCGAATCGCGGCATGCGGGGATCGACCTGGGCGGAAGGCGAAGGACTTTGGCGAGAACCTGGCTTCGTAGACGGGCTCGAGCAGGAGTAGGAGCAGCTCCTGCACGACGCGGTCCTGGAAGGGCGATGGGCCGGGGGTTGTAAGGAGGGCGCGGAGCTTGCGCTTGGAGAGGGTGGCAGGGTCCGGCGCGTTGGCGGCGCGCGGGGACTGGAGGATGGGGGTGAGGCGGTTGCCGAAGCGGAAGCGGCCGTCGAGTACGGCGTTGCGGAGCGTTAGGAGGGAGGCGAGCGTGGAGGCCGGGATGGAGGAGCGCGGCAGATAGGAGCCGGTCTCGTCAGCGTACGCCTTCTGGTAGGCGAGCACCCACAGCTCCAGGCGAGAGAGGAAGGGGGTGAGTGGCTGCGGCGGTGTGGGGGTACAAGAGCTGGAGGTGGAGGCGGCGGCGCGGAAGGAGGATACCCAAAGGGAAGCGGTGATTGCCACCGGGTCATCGCGGAGGAGCTGCGTCGGGTCCAAGAGGTTCCCGTTCCCGGAACCGACGCCGCCGATGCCCCCGACGATACCACGGTTTGTGGAGGTGGTGGGGTCGGCGACGAACTGGTGGCGTCGCAGGGGCGCGGGTGGGTAGGGATGAGGATAGGCAATGGAGGAGAAGGAGCGGAGGCGGAGGAGGGATGTGACAAGCGCGCGGCGAGGCGGCTGCATCGGAGGAGGCTAAAACCCTAGCGGTGGCCGTGGCCGGCGGCGTCGTGGGGTTTGAATAGAGATGGCAATGGGGACCCGATCCCCGATTCCCCGCGGGGAATTCCTCTATTAGGGGATGGGGATGGGGAAGTTTCTTCCCCCACGGGGATGTAAATGGGGAAAAGTTCTCCCCCGACGGGTAAACGGGGACGGGGATGGGGAAGCATTCCCCATCCCCGTTCCCCGCGGGGACCCGTTAAACTTACATGTGACAATGTTTTCATGTAATAGTTAATGATAAAAGTAAAGAATTACCTTGTCAAGAGATCACCCGTTGTACAAATACATTGATTTTAATGTGCACATAATGAATTTTACATTTAACAATGTGTATAAGTGACAATATTTTACATTAATAACAAATGAAGTACAATTTAATTATAATTTAAGCGGGGATGGGGATCCCCGACGGGGATTTATCCCCGCGGGGAACGGGGATGGGGAAGAAATGTCCCCCGCAAGCGTTCGTGGGGATCCCCGCGGGGAAATTTTTTTGTCGCGGGGACGGGTTTGGGGAGCTAAAACCCGACGGGGAATTCCCCGTTGCCATCCCTAGGTTTGAATGTTTGATGGGTAAGCGCCGAGTGGTGGCGCTGGTGCGTGCACGGGAGAATTTTGCAACCATGACACTGCCAAGGGCGGGCTTCAGAAACATGGCACGCCCAACCCGGCAATTGTATTCGTGGCATTATAATCCTAGAGTATTTGAACATTTAGCATCGGGCTCTGGTAATGGTCATTAGCTCTTGTCAATTTCCCGTTTTGCCCTCGCGCCGTTTCTTACCTGGGCGCCGTCCCTCTGCCGTTTTCTTACCTGGGCGCCGTCGTCTTCCAGTTTCGTTCCGTCGCCTTCGTCTTCCTCCCTCATTTCTGAGACACGCAGCTCACTGCCAGCGTCCCCTCGGTCTTCCATTTTCTCTCCTGTCGCCCTTCCATTAGCCGGATTCTGCTCCTGTGTTCCACCCTGGAATCCGTTCGTCGCGAGCTTCAAATGAGGCTCGAGCGCCATGGATCTGTCCCGAGCGGCGTTCGTCCAGCAAGCGAGTCACCGGACCCTGCGCGCCCAGCTGAGGTAACTGTTGATATGCAGTAAAGTAGGTGGCCTGTTTAGCGTATGTTTTGTGTGTAGTGAACTAGAGCCGAGCTAGGCGTATTTTTGTGTGCAGTGAACTAGGCGACTAGCTGCCATTATAGTGTTTGTTGAGTGACATGGAGCCGAGCACCCATTTAACATTTATTTTGTGTGCAGAGTAATATGAATGATCCTATGAACGACGAAACGACTACCTGCATGAGCGAAGAAAATGAGTGGGCATTGACTTGTGTTCCCACAGAGCATACAGAGGTTAGTGGTTTTAATGAATTATAGACAATTTAGTAGATAAATTGTATATTAAAACTATGTTTGGTGAATAGGGGAGTGGTCATGCAATGCATGATGTCGATTGGGATTCAATACTTGTAGAAGAAACCAACAATGAAGAAGGCAGAAATGATGTGACTAGTGAACAAGGTCTATATTTTCAGCTTGGGTTAGACAATCAAGGTGATAGAAGGGAAGATCATTCAAGTGGTTGCCGTTTTGGAAATACCAACACATGTGAAGATGAATTGGGAGCAGGAATTCCTTGTACTGATTCAGTGCTTGATGAAAATAGGACAATATATGATATGAACAATCCAGTTATGGAGCCTGGTAGCCTATATGCAACAATGCACCACTTCAGACTTGCAATAAGACAATACGCCATTAATAAAGAATTTGAGCTTGGAATAGAGGCTACCAATAAGACTAGATTCAGAGGGTATTGTAAAGGGCCAGATTGCCCTTGGAGCATTCATGCTAGACCGGAGAGGAAAGGGGCGCCAACAATTCAAGTAAGCTGAGAATATAGCTAATTGTACTGTATATTTGCTTTATATCTACCTTTGCATTCGTGGTTTCATGCTCATGACACTTTAACTAATTTTCAGGTAATTGTATTGAATGACAAACATACTTGTACGTCTAGTGGTAGACGTAAGACCACTACACCGACAGGAGCTTGGGTTGCGGCACGTGCGCTTCCATTATTGATGAAGAAGCCTCATATGGGAGCTAAGGAGCTACAAACCACATTGCAGGACACTTTTGGTTGTACAATTGCATATGACACAGTTTGGCATGGGAAAGAGAAAGCTTTGAAGGAATTGTTTGGAAGTTGGGAGGAGAGCTTTCAGCTTCTATGGCGTTGGAGAGCAGCAGTAATGGAAAAATCACCGGATAGTGTCATCGAGCTTGATGTTAAAATGGATGAGGGGCGTCCTTTCTTCACTCGGTTTTTTTGTGCGCTCGGTCCATGCATTTCTGGTTTCAAGGGTGGGTGCCGACCATACCTTAGTGTTGACTCGACAGCTCTGAATGGTAGGTGGAATGGTCACCTTTGTTGTGCAATAGGTGTCGATGGCCACAATTGGATGTATCCAGTAGCCTATGGATTTTTTGAGGCAGAAAATACAGAAAACTGGACATGGTTTTTTAACCAGTTGCAGAAGGTTGTGGGGGATCTACCTTTGCTAGCTTTGTGTTCAGATGCTTGCAAAGGTCTGAAAAATGCTATGAACAATGTCTTCCCTTATGCCGAGAAAAGGGAGTGTTTTAGGCATCTCATACAAAACTACATAAAGCAGTTTGGTGGGTCTGAGTACATGTATCCAGCTGCAAGAGCTTATAGGAGAGAAGTCTTCGAACACTATTTCAGCAGCATTCAAGAAATACCTAGTGTTACAAAAAGCACTACACTAGAAGATGTTACACAGATCTATCCCTGATCTCATTGTAATTCAGCCCCCACTTAGCACAGTGCTCAGCTAGTGTCTCCGCTTCCAATGGCTGATTCATTATTTCTCGGTCACGGAATACGTCCTCCCACACCACACTATCTTCGCTACCATAGCCAGCTTCTAATATAGTTGTTGGATCCATCATCGAGACCTGACAGTCAATTGCAGTAACTTCTAGCGTTTCAGCTAACTCGTCCAAGGAACGAGCCACTTGAGTCAGCTTGAAACCGTCGACAACATCTTCATCTGTGTAGCACAAAGAGGCAGTATCTTGAAGTTTCTTAGCTGCATCACTCATTAGAGACAGAGAATATCTGAGTGCTTGCGCAAGTTTTTGGTTAACCTAAAAAAAATTAACATCAGACTATTGCCAGTCATATGATCATGTTCTGGAAATAACTAGTGAACTGAACCAACCTAGGAAACTAGTTGATTCAGGAACTATCCAGTTTCTTATGCCCTCAGTTTGAAAACATCATAGGGTTGATCATGGTCAGCCAAAAAAATTAACATCAGACTATTGCCAGTCATATGATCATGTTCTGGAAATAACTAGTGAACTGAACCAACCTAGGAAACTAGTTGATTCAGGAACTATCCAGTTTCTTATGCCCTCAGATTGAAAACATCATAGGGCTGATCATGGTCAGCCAAAAAAATTAACATCACACTATGGGAATCTCATATGACCAAGTTCTGGAACTAACAAGTGAACTGAACCAACCTGGAAACCTACCAGCTTCTGGAACTGAACCAACCTGGGAACCTATAGCCCTCCGTAAATTATCAGTGTAGTATACAGTTCACTCTTTTCAAAGAAATCATCATAGGGCAACTTTCAGTCTCAACTCAACTGGAGAATTTTGCAAACATGGCACATCATCAAACAGGCTGAATCATCCTTAGCCCTCTCTAAACAGCCATAGCCCTCAGTTATTTTTTAACATAAGAAGAACAAGTGTAGTATACCGTTCACTTTTTTCAAAGAAAACATCACAGGGCTAGTACATCATCTCACATGAGCACAAGCATCAGGTAAATTTTTTGTGCAACTCAATCATTGCCGGGCATAAGGTAAATAGCAGTGTGCAACTCAATCATTGTCGGGCATCAGGTAAATAGCAGCAATGTCACTTCGCATTTCAATGAGAGGACTAAACAATCTCAATCATTGCCTGGCACAAGATTAGTTTGAGAATACAAACCTCAGAATATTTGGCAATAGTCTCCTTAGCACAATCGACGGCTGCACTCGCCTGGCTGTAAGAACTCATAGCAATTTTTTCCGCCGCCACAGCGGATTCAAGAACATCAAGAGTAGAAACCACATCGTTACCTAAGGAAAATGTGGCGCAATAATCACCAGCAACCATACAGGCGGTAGATGAAGCTTTCATTGTGTCACGGGCGGCATCAACGGCCGCGGACAGCTTCTGGGAACATAGCTCCGCGGCAGGTTCCATGCCAGCCTCCAACTCTGCAAACCCTAGGGTTAGCGAAGTAATAGATCTCACCAGCGTGGTCGGGGCGGCAATGGACCACAATAGCGCAGGTGCGGAGCCTGGTCAAGGGGGTAGGGCGATGGGAGGAAGGCACCGCACTGCGAGAGGAACAGATCCGGGGGAGGAAGGAGCGAGGAAGATGACGGCCAGTCGAAGAACACATAAGAGAACGCTCGCCTCGGGGAGTAACGGCGACCACAGAGGGAGTAACGGCGCCCAGGTAAGAAACGGCGCGAGGGCACTGGAAGAAAGTGACAAAAGCTAATGACCATTACCAGAGCCTGATGCTAAATGTTCAAATACTCTAGGATTATAATGCCACGAATACAATTGCCGCGATGGGCGTGCCATGTTGCAAAATTCTCCGTGCACGGCAACGGCGGCGCGGCTGAGTTGCGGCGGGGAGGGATGCCGAACGCCAGAGCCCCGGGTGCGGCCCGCGGCCAGTGGGGAGAATGTAGCGTTATGTTGGGCTTTGACAGTGGACGGCCCAATGGTTTTGCCCCCAAAATGGCATGGCCTAATGTTACGTTAGTCTAATGGCATGGCCAAATGGGAGGATTACTCCATAGATCAACTGTCAGCTTTATATGTAACTTGCTAGCCACTGAAAATCCTCCAGTTCCAAGGCACGTGATAATAGCTTTTTTTTTCTTTTTTTTCCAAAACACATCTTCTACTAACTATATAAAGCATTAGTTTCAATGATCGTTCCGCGTCATCTCAAACATAAGGTTGAGCGAGCAACCAAACATACCGTTAATGCTTGTTTGGAAACAAGGATACTAGAGGAAACTGAAAGTGCTAAAATCTCTTCCGGCATCTTTGCTCTTAAACAAGCCCTTAGGATTAGTTTGGGAGAAAAAAAATTGGAGGAGATTAAGGGATAAAATCTCTTTCTTATTAATTTTGAATAAGAATGGGATTTTAATCTTTTTAATCCTCTCCAGTTTTGGGGCTCCTAAACTAACCCTTAACCACGAGGATTTGCTTTATACAAATCTTTATACGTATGCTTTGATATGCATCTTGGACAACAACGTTCACTGGATAGATAGTTCCCTGTATAGATAGAGCCGTTCAAAAGGAGGCCATAAACTTGCTGGCCTGTCAAGCTAAATTTGACTCTTATTAAAAAAACTTGCATAAAATGAAAAAATTCAAAGACATACAATCATACTTAAAGTATATTATACGCTAAACAATATCATGATAAAAATTAATAATAATTATGATTCTTTAACAAGACGAGCCGATCAAACTTAGATGTAAAAAGGCAAATAAATTATAAAATTAAATGAAGCGAGTATTATAATATGGCCCTGTTTGGCAGAGCTTCATTTCAAAATTTTCAAGTATATTCCAATTTCTTCTATCCAAACAGGTCCAGCTCCATGAGCTCTAGCTTAAAAAAACTGAAACTATAGATCAATTTTATGGAATTTTTTAAGCTCCTCAAATGATACTTCAAAAACACTGTTTTCATACATCCTCATTAAATTGCACAAAAATTATCCACCATGTCATTGGTTACATACCTACTGATTCAAGTCTCTTTCTCCACCCACTCATCAAGAGTAATTAAGAAAACTCACACGAATTAATAGTATTTTAGAAGTTGGAGACTATGTGCAAGTCAAACACTCTTGAACCTTGCTTAATCAATTTGTTGAAGTTGTTTCATGATGAAGCTGAAAAACTGAAGTTGCAATTATTGAAGTGAAGCCCTCCCAAACAGAGTCTATATATAATATATATAGGGACGAGGTAATGGAAGCCCCAGCCAGATATTGCCACGTCCCGTACCAGCATGCGTCCCATCGGGCACGGATTCTTACAGACTTCAGTGTAAAACGTAAACCAAAACAGCGTAAATGATTACGAATTTTAGCGTAAATCGTAGATTTGTTTCGAAACGGTGAATGCGTCCCGAAAATTACGGCGTAAAAATCTCGCGCGTCCCATCGTGAGCGGGTTCTGACTTGGACAGATTTTAGCGTAAAACATGAACCAAAACAGCGTAAATGATTACGGATTTTAGCGTAAATCGTAGATCTGTTTCGAAACGGCGAATGCGGTCCGAAAATTACGACGTAAAAATCTCGCGCGTCCCATCATGATCGGGTTCTGACTCGGACAGATTTTAGCGTAAAACATGAACAAAAACAGCGTAAATGAGTACATAATTTATCGTAAATCCTATATCTGTATTGTAACAGCAAACAGGGCCCAAAATTACGGCGTGAAAATCGTGTGCAGTCGATCGTGCGCGAGTTCTGACTCGAATGATTTCAGCGTAAAACGTGATCTAAAACAGCGTAAATGAGTACGAAATTTAGTGTAAAACACGCGCACAATCTCACTTCGCAAGAGATTGCTGTAAAACACATCAAAAAGTGTCATAAATTTGGCGTGAAACGCAGTAAGACTGTTTTTAATGGAAGCATAAAACACAACAAGAAGTGTCGTAAAATTTAGTTTGAAAATGCATAAATCACGATGGTCTCATAGGGCACTTGTTTTGTTCACAGTATATCAAAATATAAAGTACAACGATATTTTGCCAATATTGTTGCAATCATACACAATTTATTTGACATGACAAAAAACGAGGAGCTAGCCCTGTCTTCGGTACTTCAGACATTTCGAACCATTAGCCTTAGCTAAGGCCGTGGTCCGAAATGGAAGCATCGCTGCTCAGGTCTTATCAAAACAGGTCTGTGTAAGCCTGTATAAAGCATAAAGACACGTCAGAACAAGTATAAGTACTGGGGGTGCATTGTTCTGAAAAGGACCAATTCAAATCATCGTAAAAGCATAATAGGAAGAACAAAAACAATGTAGGATTGGTGGTCTACATGTTTACAAAGCAGAGCATACGCGCGATCTAGTAATTGGGCATAATAGCGTATTCAACCACGGGTTTTATGTTGTCATCAGTCGTCACAGTGCACCAGTTGTAAAATATTTAGATCCATGCCACTACTGCTAATAAATGCATATGACAATTTAGAGCCGGTATTTTATACCTCAATTATTTGCTCTACACTTGTACAACAAGCTTATCCATCTAAATGCTAGAGTCTATGACCACTTATTACTGCAAACTTACGCGAATGGCCACTAGGAAAGCTCTTGCGCCCATCTTGTAAGAAGTTTTCTCACCATGGCAAATCACATCACTAGTCACTTGATCGTATAACTGCACCCAATATATCATAGAGGCACTGTGTTAATTTCAGGATGAAAATCATCTCTAGGAGTATGCAGTAATTAATAGTGACCAATAGCATTTACACTTTACAATTTCCAAAAAAGGGTCAATCACCTCGCACTGAAGAACAAGAATGTATGATCAGCTAGAGTCCCACCAACAGACTTCAGAGCAGCAATAATCCCTGCAAGAACTACAGCAGCCGTGCCCGGTAAATATCAGGGCTAAAGAGTTAGTACTGTTGTCTGGAATAAAATTCATTGGCTTTTAAGAAAAGCAAGATAAATTAACTAGCATCTGATTTGATTACGTGGATATCATCATTAAATACAAGATGGTTTGTCATGTACTTCTCGAGAAGTGTAAAAGCATTGTGGTTTGCAAAGTCCTCAAACTGTAATGCCAAACAAATTTTAGAAAGTGGTCTGCTACAGTTCGTTAGGAAACAAATAATATATTTTCAATTATTTTCCATACCTGGACAAGGACCTTTTGTCCATAGTTCTGCCTAACTGCGGCCATAAACTCATCCAGAAATTCAGAGTATTCCTGATTCAGAAAATGATTATCCAAATTGCTGAAGTACAAAGAATAAAATAGGAATTTCTCATTTAAACAACCTAAAATCAATCACCATAATCCATTAAGCCAAACACTCTGATTATTACAGTTCATAATCCCAATTATAATAATCGAACCATGATTCAAATAGGTGCTTAACTACCTTGCTGAAGTACCGCTGATGTAGGCACTCCTTCGCCAGCCCACACATGCCATAGTAAGACATCAGATTGGTTGTTACTTGAGAATATCGCTGTGTTAATAGAGTCATATATTCATGTGCTTTTGATAAATATGTAAATTAGAGTCATTTGCAGCAAAGCTACCTTATTGTCCACCTCAATTCATGCGGTCACTGAACATGGCATGCCTACAAATTATAACATGAAGTAAAAAGGCATGTGTTCTTAAATGTTCTCTCCCCTCTGCCGAAACCAACTAATTAAACTTGGGTGAGAAAATCAGTAATTTAGGAAGAAATACTATGTTAATAAAAGGCATGTGTTTATCAGCTAAGAACAATATTATCCGCACATTAGAGATCCAGTAGGGCCTGACGGAGGTAAATTAGAACCTTGCAGTCATCAAAGCAGCAGACTAAGAACAGTTAAACACATGGTCGTCACACAGGCATCAACGAACGTAGAGCGTCTTGATCCTCCAAGTTTCAGATTTGCTACTGCCCTTAAAGTCCGATGTAGGGGCCACTTTAACATCCGAATGAACCTGACACTTGCAAGCTGATGTACAATTCGTGCTTAATAACCAGATCTTACTCGCGGGGTTGCAAACCGAAACGGATCTGGGCACCGCCTGGCCGCAGGCGGGGTGCGGTCACGTGCTCGCCAGATCCAGCTACCGTTGACCTTCTCCTTGCCTTCCACTGCAGGCGCCGGAGCAGGGGGCAGTACTCCTACCGGCGGGGGCCTGAAGAATACGGCAGCCGCCTCCGCCTCCGCCTCCACGCGACAAGCGTAGGGATGGCAATGGGTCGGGTTCGGATCGGGTATGGTAAATATCCGCCCGCGACAATACCCGCGGGTATTACTCATACCCGCCCGTGACTATACCCGCGGGTAGGATTTTGTACCCGTGCCCGTACCCATCGGGTATCGGGCGGGTATTGGATACCCGCGGGTATAATTACATTCCACACAAATAAAACACATGGTTAACAAATTACAAGATAGAACAAAAAAAGATATAATAAATCTGATTACTGTTATAGAAGCAAGCAATATATGAGTACATAGCGTTTACACTTGAACCAAACTTCAAAGTATTCAATTCAACAAAACAACGAAGGTCTCTTAGAGTCTTGGACATGATTACATGAACTTGAACTGTTGGATAGCAAAGAAAAAATAGCACTCGCCTGGGCTGCAGGGGCACTACCGCACTGAGCAGGGAGCCAGGGACCCAGGGCGGGCTGGGCGAGCCAGGGGCGCTCGGTTTCTGCCTTTATGGCGGCTGGTGGTGGCTTGGATGAGAGGCTGAGAGAGAGACGGTGAGAGACCGTGACCGGTGACTTGGTGAGTGGTGACTCCGTGCGTGATTGCGTGAGGTGAGAGGACTAGGGTTCTGGATTATTGAATAAAGATGGACATTGGGTCGGCCGGTTTCTGGTGGGATGAAAAGTGAAAACTGAAAATAATTTCGGATATCCGCCAGGACCCGCAGGTAAAAGATAAAACCCGTACCCGACCCGATTTTATCATGGGTCGGGTATGGGTGAGACCCGCGGGTTAAATTTCGTACCCGAACCCGAAACCGACGGGTCGGATATCCGTGGATATCCGAACCCGCGGGTAAAATTGCCATCCCTAGACAAGCGACGGCGGAGGCGTGCAGTAGCCACGTCCACCACATGCACCTCGCGGCTCTCCTCAACGCTTTCGCGCGCTTGCCTCCGCTCCCTCTCAGCCGCCTCCACCTCCCGCTCTCGCTCCCCACGGCCTCCCGCCTCGTCGCGTCCTTCCCTCCACTCCTGCTCCTCGTCTGCTTCCTCCGCGCGCTCCACCTCCTCCCCTCCTCGCCGTCGCGCCCCTTTGACTCGCTCATCAAGTCATATGCGGAGGCTGTGAGATCCGGTAGACGTATGAGCTTCTCGAGGAAGGGGGTGAAGACCTCGACGAGGCGCTGGTCGGACTTCAGTGGGGATGGCGGCGGCGCAGCATCCGCGGAGGCTGTGAGATCCGGTAGCCACGGTCGTGATGCACTAGGTGGATCCGGATCTGGGCGGGGTGGTTGTCTGGATCGGGGAGTGGGGTTCGGAGGCGATGGCGGCGTGAGTGGAGGTACAACTGCCGCCACTGAAACCCTATTTTTCTTGCACACAGCCGCTGTCGGAAAGGTTGGATAGAGTGATCCGTTTTATACGATGGTGTTATAGCAAAATAAACGTAAACTTATGTACAACAAAGCGTAAAGATGAGGTTATATTGGATGGACTAGGTGGTGTGCTTGAAGCACCTGATCGATCGATTGAGTGGGGTCAGGGCTTTCTCTAATTAGAGAGAGCCCAGGGCTCCTAATACTATAACTATATATACTAGAAAAAGAAAGCGCCCTATCGGGCGCTGTATCAGGCATATTGAGATCAGGAGATATAACGTGTACAGTACGAAAATAAGCAACAAATTCAGACATACGAATTTAGCATTAGTATGTTGGCTGCATGATCGCAAGGACATGGACAGTACGAAATCAATTACATATTTTGGTGATCAAAAGACGTCAGCTATCCAAGTAACTAAACAATACAATTTGTGGCTAGAAAATACTAAGAACCAGATTAACCTACCAGTGGGCGTAAGAAGAGCAGCCACTGCACCTGGGAACTGCAGTAAGATATTTACATACAGAGATGAAGTTGCGTTGGCTAGCACGAGAAGGAAGGAAGGTCCATAGTCATGATTAGAAGCACAGATCAAGTTGCGTTGGCTAACACGAGAAGAGATCAAGTTGCGTTGGCTCGCTAGCATCTCATAAAATTGGAGCGCCATGATCCAATGGTGACCTGTAAAGACACGTTAGTGTGAGATTGTCAAAACATGTAATGAGCAAAAGGTTTCTTAAACATCGCTAAAAATATGTACCGAGAACTGGACTGGACTTATGAAGAAGGAATTCAAACCTTGAAGGTACAGACTTGCAGATGTTCACCGCATTGTATGGCACTTCTCACACAAAATGCACATAAAAATATATAAGATAATGGGGAGCGGCAAACAAAATATATACCTCCTTAACAATGAATTTCGGGATATTTGAGAACTTGCCGGTAGCAATGACACCTTCTGGCTTCTCAAAAGCGACAAAGGTCTGCCCAGGAGAATCATATGGTAATGATTCTAAAGGCTTCGAAGCAACTTCTAAAAATTCATCAGCCTCAGAAGCATCAACAAAAACAATAACCTGTGGATTTGAGGAGTTAAAAGCAATGAATCATAAAAACACATCATATTGCTTTTAAACCTATGCACAAAATAAGTTACATACCTGTTCAAGCAATTGTTCAGGAATTGTATTGGTACAGTTGTATTGGAGCACAACATGTCCATCAAAAATATGCTTCACAACATTAACTGAGTATTCAGTCTCAGCTTCAGTCAATTCTACAGGTGCAGATGACTGGAAGTGCGAACAAAAAGTTACAACACATCAAATGAGATTCAGTCAGGAGCATAATGCTCATCTTCCATAGAAGGACAAGTAATATATACCAACCTTAAAAAGCTTTCCAAAATCAGCGAATTCCGGAATGGACGAAAGAAGCTTCTCATACGAAGCATCAACTGTAGAAACAGGGTCACTGACAGCAGATGCCGGACCTGCTGATTTCTTGCCTGTAGACTTTTTCTCCGCAAGGGGTTGGGATTTTGTCTCCTTCGGAACAGATGATATATCAAAAGGTACATCCGAAGGTTCCTGTCAACAAGTTAAGCTAACATAATATGCAAGGACAATACAAAAAAATCAAGATTACATTGAAGTGGCCAAGAAATACATAATTCTGCAGACTCGTCTCCAAGTTCACTAATGGAACATCAAGTCAGCCGAAGAGAAATTCATTCACATCCTTCTCTGTCTCACCAACTGTAGCTTCCCCACCTAACAATTTGAGGTAAAGGGTTGCTCTGTCGCACACCTACAAGATAAAGATCAAGCGCCAGCAAGGAAAATACTTCTATCTGAAAAAGAATTGGTTCTGAAAGTGATGTGTTCTGGTGCAATTAGGTGGCACATGACAAAAGATATTTGAAAGCATAACTTAAGATACACAAAATGAATAAAACTGCAGGATTTGTGAGTTCTAACTGGTACCTGTGTTTTGATATGCCTTGCTCTTCAACTACCTGGTAATATGTTCTGATAGTTTACACGGTACACTATTTAAGTGTTTATGTACTCCTATCAAAGAACAAACTCCCAGAACCTGCTAGCATGCCTTGTACATTACTTGGCCTTAGGGTTTACAGTACATGGAAACCGTTGCAACTTTGCAATTGACTGGTTGTGTCTTTGCACTGCTGATGTATTTGATATTGCAAAAATTCATTGACCGCCTAGTTGGAAAAGTCAGCACTTCATTGACTCACAAGCAGGTAAGCAGTGTGGACGTTACCTTGGTAGAAGACGTGGTGGTAGTCCCCGACGAAGCCGACGACGCGGACGTCGTGGGTGATGCCTGGTTCCAGATCAGCGAGCTGAACTCGAACACCCATATCTGAGACATGGTCACCGCGTCTCCTTCCCCGTCTCTCGGCGTCGCCTTCCCTCTGGTCCCTTTATAGGGGGGGCATCAGTTGCGGGCTTGCTCCTTTGGTTGGTGCGAGCGCGAGTAGAAGTAGGCATCAGGAAGACAGGCAGGCGAAGCCGCACAATCGCCACCTCCAGATCCTCTGCCCCCTTGCCCCGGATTCAATAAACATTTTAGATACCATGTGTAAAGATCGAACCTTCTGTGAGTTTGGCTGAAGCTCAACTTAGCCAACTTTCAACAATGCTATTCCTTTTTTTCAAATTCTGTTTTATAATGTAACAAACACAGCCCCACAAAAAGAGAACATATTTACATTTTGCGAGGTGCAGAGTGCAGTACCAAGTATAGCCTTTGAACTATAACCAGAAAAACTCTAATACTATCCCCCTCTAATCTTTGTTACATATCCTAATAAAATCAGTAATCAAAGATATAAATATTTGCATGAGGCAGAATGGGTAAAAAATACAGAACTAATGAGGAACTGGGAAGCTTGTTGTTACCTAGAAAAATTTAGTTAGTCATTTCTAGAGATCCTTTTGCCTGCAGAGTTTCAAGTTCCTTTCAACGATATTCTCTCTATATAGTTGGACACATAGCTAAATGGTTGAAATAAGCTCTGAAACAAACATGCACCTATCTAAGTAATCATCTTCCAAGATAACTCATTATTCCTATAAGCATTTGCTAAGTTTTTTTGCCAGATAACAAACAAAAACAATAGCAACAGTGGAACGGATCCACTATGGCAAATGGGACCTGAATCTTCTTTTTAGAATCGCAGAGGTAGGAGATATGAAGTTTTGCAGAAGGGAAGAACAACAACAAAAATTCATCACTTATTAGAAACAAAATATATGTTCTCAAGTTACAACCACAACTCAAACTGAACTGATATATGACACATTACTATATTATATTAGTATTTCATCAAACAATTTAATGGCGTGATAAGCAGTGGTAGATGCTGTTGGGCCTAAAAGCTATATCAGTTAGAGCCATAGTCCGACAGAAGGTACGTACCTTTACATCGGCGAGCAGCGGGAGGAGTTTAAACCTGGATCTGCAGTGGCACATCAATCAAATAGGTTGTTTGACATTAAAAGTTTATTTTATGTATTGGCACATCTCAACATGATGCCCACACATTTTAGGCGAACTAATGGATGTATAAAGTACCATTAACAAAATCTACAAAAATAAATCAGGCTAAATTGGATGAGAATGCTACTGACCTAGCCCTGACCACATTCTTGCAGCTGGAGCTAATGTAAAATACTCTATTTTTCTTGGCTTTATCCATTGTTTGCTTGTCTTGGTTGTGTTTCTTGTTTAAGTGGATACTATACAATGATTATGTGACTGTCAGCTATGAGTTAATGTAAAATACTAAATACAAACTTCTTGCGGCTAGCTGGTTCCAGGCGATGTCGCCTCCACGTTGAGGAGCACTTCGTCCGGAATTCTCTAGTGTGCCCAAACCCAACGGGGTTTAATAAAAGACGTGAGAAACTAAAAAGCAACCCAATATGCATGCTCATGAGTCCAAATAAGAAGTTGCTTTGATACTCTGATGCACATATTCTGCACACCAACCGAAGGATCTTGAACCATGACAAGTATATTAAACTAATATTTACCTCAGAAAGCACATTAAATCAGAGGTACCTCATTATGCAAGATATTTATAGTTTTGTCGAACTCTCTTTTCAGCGCAAACTCCAACTGGCACATGTACAAGCACAAAACGTTACAAGTGCAAAAACAACATCATACCATGGAAAAGAAGCACTTAAATACTCAAAATATTAGAGTTAAGGAATAGTCGCAAACTATTTGAGCATTGCAACTACCCCTAGAGTGACCACATCTATAATGGTGCATACCAAACTGGAATTAAAAAAATCTTCATTTGCAGTGGTAGTTGCTAGAACTTATACATTGTATAACATGTCGTCGTTGAAAATATACCTGAAATTAACATGCCCGCTAAACACCTCTTCCCTAATAGTAACATCCATCTCCTCCACCACACACCTGGAGACCGACATTGCTGCAACTCCAGCACAGATAAACCATAAACCTCCAATTAGCTCATCCAATCATAGTACTCGAGATCCACACCACAATGTCCAACTCCAGCAATCTCAGACTCAGATGGTAGGCCATGTACAGATAAGAATTAAAACTGATAAGGGCATATACAGTGAAGAGACACCAAAACGGTTCTCTAATCACAAGAGACTCTAAGCCAGAAGATGAAGCGGACTCTCAAATTTCACGGTGACCTTGTCATCAATTGCTTCACGGTGCAGTATCCCCAAATCATAGTACTTGATGTCCAGATCAAGAAATGGAAAGATAAGCGATGGGATCTCACCGTCCATTTCGACGATTGGGTTGGAGACCTTGATCTTCTCAAACGCTATGGCAGAGTCGTAGCTTCGCCTCGGGGAGCGGGAAGGGGTCGGTACGGATTGAGGCGACACCTGTGGAAGGAGGAAGAGAGACGGCACGACGGACAGGGGAAGAGAAAAGAGAGTGTGCGAGCAGGTTTATTTCTTACGAAGTGGCAGGAGTCGGAGGCATATGGGGTCGGCGCGATGAGGGCGGAGATGTTGGCCGGGAACTTCGGGAGGTTGTCGTCACCGAAGGAGGAGGGCTAGGTCTCGGTAGCTGGGGTTGGCAGCGACGAGTTTGCTGTTGGGAAGAAGGGGTATGGATCCCGGTGGAGGGGGTTGCGGAAGAGGACGGGTGTGCCTAGGCGTTGGCGAAGTGACGACCGGCGGCGCTGGGTTGGGAGTGGGCGGCGACGGTGGAGGCGGCGCCTACGCCAGTGGCATGACGACATGAGTGGTTGTATGGTGGCGCGGAGGAGGGGGCGGTCTAGGTGGCAGTTGTGACGTCTATGGGGTGTGAGGAGACGCAGGTGCGAGGAGAAACTTGTGGGGCAGCCCGAGAAGGAAGATGGCGGGGTGGAGGCAGCGACTGCCGGGGAGGACGAGGGCGCGGTGGGGAGAAGAGAGGAGCGGGGGGAACAACGGACGCAACACACGGCTCAAACAGAGCGAATTAAAATCTCGGGTCCGAGGACGCGGCCACGCGTCGGCATCAGGATGGCTGACAACCCGCGGAACGCGGACAGAGCTCCAAATCGGGTGACGTTTTAATATCTCTGATATATATATATATATATATATATATATATATATATATATATATATATATATATATATATATATATATATATATATATATATATATATATATATATATATATATATATATATATATAAGCGAGATTTGAACCTTGATTGTTAGCATTCACACTCATCTAACCAATAGAACATATATTTATGTGTCTTATTACAAAATACACGGGCAACCCAACAATATCAGCTATCACTAGTACAATATGACTGTGTTGCAACGAAACATTATTCGCCGAATACAATGGTGAGTTAATTCGATACCATTAGCAACAAAATTTCAATTAAGGAGTTATTCAAATTGATTAACATATGTATTGACCTGATGGTAGAGGACTTAGCAAACATCAAACACTAAAAAGTGCCCACACCTCGGTGTCGTCTTATCCACCTGTCACTTATCAAATGCCAAGAGCAATGCAGCATTCTGTTTCACAAACTAATGACCAAACTTTACCAAGTCAAGAAAACGTTGTCCATTCTTGTATATCTACCAAGTCAAGAGAACGTTGAGCGGACCAAAGTTTGAACAATCCTAGCGCACATCAAATTGCCTCATCTGGATTGCCTCTACAAACTCTCTGCATACCGATAGATGGTGACCAATTCCAGACCTGAATTATGGACAGAACGAAGACAACACCTGATGCTAAACACCATAAGTACAATTTGACCAACAAAGGAACACTTTTGCCAGTTGTCATCTTCATCAAAAGCATTGGCTAATCTGACTCATTGCATCAGGTGAAAAAAAAAGATTAGATGTGCACAAGCGCACTGTCAGAAATGTAATGCAGCTTGATGTAGTAAAGGCAACTTGTGGCATGGTTCAAGCAGGAAGACATCAGGTGTGTTACTGCTTGGGCTTCTCTTCGTTTTGGTTCGCCAGGCTTTGTACTTGGATGCTTTGTTTTTTCCCAACTTCTCTTAATGAAATACATGCAATGAACATTCTTGGAAACCTTACTCCTCGGACAACTTCTGTAGCTGATAAACAGCTAGAAAGAAGCATCTCTAACCTTTTGGTACACCCTCCTGTATATCGTTGCTCCTTCAAGCTCTGCATGGATTTCTCGCTCTGTCCGGATTCCCATTGGGTTGTCCAGAAGCCATCCTTCATTGTCACACTGAAGATCTTGATCGACATAATTAACATGTGCCAAAATACCAGAGTACCCATCAAACCTTTCCCTCATGTCTACCGCTACTTCCAGTACATCTGATTGTATGAAAACCTAGTATCAATACACTGAGAAGTTAGCTTGAAGAAATGAAGGACATGTGCAGACATGATAGACACAAGGGGGATCACAGCATCAAAAACTAGAATGTACATAACAAAAAATGGCCTTAGCTCAAAATTAAAATGTATGGCATTAATGCATTAGGTTATCTTGAATTAACTATCACCGTGCAACGCATAGAGCCTGCAGGATTAGTATGAGTAGAGCAACGATTATTACAGCATTTGGAAGTAACGGGTCCATGCCTTTGAGATTAGAAAGACAAAGCTTGGACTATGGAATTGATATACCTGTCCGCCTAAACATAGATTATTTATGATTGAATCGACCAATGGTTGCTGCAGAACTCTTCTTTTGTGATGTCTCTTTTTGAAGTGTGGATCAGGACACTACAAAACCAGCGAATAGACATCTGAAATCTCACTTCCATTTCCATAACATCAGGAAATAACAAAGCACTGATCAGATTAATTATCACTGAGCCAACAGATATAACTAAGGAACTGATGTAGCACCCAGCTACACTCACCAGTATTGAAACAAGTGACAGGGGACCAGGGTATGACGATATGATTTTCTCAAAAGACATCGTTGCATTTGCAAACATAAAATAGCTGTTGAAAGAGAATAATTTCAAGTGATGCTACATTACTGCACTGATAAGAAAGAGCAAGTGCCAAATTCGGATGCCAGGCAACCTACACGTACATAAGCTCCAATTCATTCACCCAGAACTGTGCCCGCTCCACCAACTACAGAAACAAAACAAGTAGAGTGTCACCAAACTACAAATTTAACAATGCATAAGTACCGGGTGCAGTTCAAAGGCACATTTAAATGGTTTGCTTGGACACTTATACAAGACAAAATTCTGCAGCAGACAACTTGGATTTAAGGGGCTGGCCACATCAAGATAATTGCATTATGCGCAATGGACCGTGTGATACTGGCATACGCTTATATCTTTTATGCCAAAATATTTCAACGGCCTGGCAATCTATGTAATGTGGGACTCAGGAAAGAATGAAACTGAATCATCTTCGAGAATTGTTCCAAACAGCAAAGCAAGTGTCTTTGAAAGCGAAATGATGGCATGCGATTCTGCAGTTCATTATCTTTGTTCCGTGTTATGAGGGTGCAGTCTGTGTGCTGTGTCATGCTTTGGGGCGGGGGGCTGCTTGAGCTTGAGGTTCCCAGTGCTTTGTTTCTAAAACTGTTCTGATCTTCTCTTTTCTCTCTTAAACTGAAAGTCAGAGATCCGGGCATTTATACATTAAAAAAAGGAAAAATCATCCAATCCAGAAACCAAATTAACAAGCTAAAACCTAAAACCAATAAAACCTTTTGGCGGATTTCTAGCCCAAGGTAGTTTTGACTCTTGCCAGAATTCTTCGCGTGCCAAATCAAGAACCTCCCACTCCCTGGACATCAAGATTCCCTGAGAACATCCTCCTTCAAGCAACCCATTGCCAGTATAAAATAAAATTAAATAAAAGTATCATTTGCGCACCGCAGCCGATGTCGACCATGAGGGGAAGCAAGGGGTCGTCGAACACCTCCTTCCACTCTGGCGGCCCCGTGGGCTCCTACGCACCGCAAAACAGAGCACAAATTAACGGAAAATACGAGTGACTGTGCTCGCTTGGTAATCTTGAAAAAATGGGTGAGGAATTAGGAGTGCTTTACCGAGAAGGATGAGCTGAGCGGGTTCACGTGCTACCGTATGCGCATGTGATGGCCCCTCTGCGTACATAGATGAATCAGTGGTAAGATTGGAATAGCACCGGGGGTAGGGACGAAGAGAAGAAGGGTGACGACAGACGTTGGGGTACAGAGGCCGGAGGTTGAGGTCGGCATACTCCTTGTCCACGGCGTCTAGGCTCTGCGCAGCGGAACACCGGGCCCGGGACGAGAGAGGGCAGCGGACGGAGGGGAGGCGGAGGAGGCGCCAGCAAACTGTGCCCGCAGCCGTCCAAGCCATGCTGCGCTAGGGTCTCGTTTGCCTTGTTTGTCTGTCTGATCTGATGGGTAAGCGCCGAAGCGGTGGCGTTGGTTGCGGCAGGGAGGGACGAGCGCCGGGTGCGACCCGCAGCCATTTTGGAGAATGTGACGTAATTCGGGGCTTGGATAGTGGACGGACCGATGCTTTTGACCTCAAAATTGACATGGGCTACGACGACACTATCCTTCTCTCGGCCCAAATGAGAGGATTGAAAAGGAACCCAAAAATAATTTGTACTCCGTAAATCAACTGTCAGCTTTATATGCAACATGTTAGCCACTGAAAATCCTCCAGTCTCGAGGCACATGATGACAGCTTCTTTCTTTTTGCAACACACATGATAGCTGATGTTACTGTTGGTTTTCTGAAGCAACTAGACTAGACCTCACTAGTACGGCAAAACATCCTCTTTGTACGAACTACGAAGGGAACCAATTTACAACCTGTGCATGGTAACAACAGGCAATGGGTGTTATGGGCTATGCTCTTGGATGCTTTTGACCCTCTTCTCGTGGCAGCATCCTAAATCCTGCTTTTGAATGTAAGTTTAACCGTTTGAAGCCTTGGTCATCTCCGGATGGTGATTGAGACCCGATCAACCCTGCATTTGAATATATGTACCATTTAGTAAGTACTGAAAGGAATAGCACCTGTGATTTGGAGTCTATAATGCTTTACCTGCCCAACTGTGATAGTTCTGGTTCCTGGAGCAGCAAATCTTGCAGTTTCTCAGCGCTAGCATCACTGTTAGCAGTAGAAAAGAGAAAGGTTCAGAAATTTCGCTGCCAATAGATTCAGAGGATAGGGTAACATGCTAATCGCAGCACACCTGGAATCAAGAGAGAGTAGCCTATGATGAATTGAGCTATCAGAGCCAATGTAATTGACAACTAGGCTTCCAGCATCTGGATGTGGCCAGCTTCGGGTGATAGGAAATCTGAGAACAAATGTTCCTGCCTCCTTTAACAATTCCCTGGAACTTCTTAGTGCATTCTCAGCTTCTTCTGTTGTAATCAAGCCCTCTATCCATCTAGGTGCTGTGCAATCCCACAGCTTTTTAATTCTCTCTCTCGATAATGAAACAACCACTAGGTATAACCAGCACCATAGCCTATCAAATTCATCTCTTCCTATGTCCTCACCACAACCAGCAATGCCTCTTAAAACCTCAAGATCCTGAAACAGTGAATACTATGCAATTAAACATTGCACCGTACAAAAAGTATACAACCCTGGGACTGATAGTTAACATACTGAGGTCATGTAAAGATATCCTACCTGCTCTGATAAACCCCTACGCACAGAATGGACAATGTTCGTAAATTTTGTTATGATCTCTGGAATGGCAGATGACCAAAGAGCACGTTCATTGTTCTTTGAGATCATGTTCCAAGTGTCAGCACCCTCTCTGAACAATCTCTTCGACATTAATATTTGGTTTCTAGAAGGGAAAAATAAATCGCAGAATTACTGTCAATAATACGAGTGAGGAAAAATTTATCAGATACAAGAGTTCAATTACCTGTGGTGGGAGCATCCACTATATAACGAGACTCGGTCTGCAAGTTTTACCAAGTCATCTTTGTTAACAGTAAGAGATGCACCTCTAAGAAACTTTGACCGGTCATATGTGCTGTCTAGACAGTATCTGAAAACCACAGCGTCTGAAAAGGTTTCAATACCATCATCTCCTTCTGATCCACTCCAAGAACTTCCTGAATCAAAACTGTCATAGTTGGATGTTGAGGAATCAGTCCCTATGACATTCTGTGCTTCTTTGCTTACTACCACCTTTCTGGCATTCTTATTCTGTAAACAGATAACGATACCAAATCAAGAAGTCACAAATTAAGCATAAATTGACAAAGTAAGTCAGGCTAGCTAATTCATTACCTGTGATGCTATTTTGGGGGCCTCTACTACCTCCACCATTCCACCTTCTATCTTGGGAAACATGGGCGTATGCAGACACACTGAATGTCCACGACTATTTACTTTGTCAGTACTAACAAACCCTTGGCCATTACTGAGCATGTCAATTTCATTTGCTGTTGCAGAACTCGCCCGCTTTGTAGGACCCAAGGGGCGGACAGTGCGGCTTCGAGATATACAGCGAATCGGTTTGGAATATGCTTCCAGAAAAGAATATCTTTGCATGTGAAGTGTAGAGAATTTAATACGGAAGAGCTTATTGTCACATTTGGAAGAGAGCTGAAACAATCAGACACCACGTTATTATGGACAAAAAACAAGCAACTACCATCATAACTTCAAAGAAATGTAATAATACATGGTGTGATTTACATGGCACACGACAGCCCAACTTTGTTGGATATGAGCATCACTAGATTGTGGCTGCTGTCATGAGTATGTGCAGCTTCAGGGCTAAGAACTGGAACCAGTATTGCATACATTTAAGCTTTCATTAGCAGAAAGAATTGATCCTCGAGATCCAAAAGGTTTCAAATTGCACACGAATCAAATTCATAGAAGTAGGCCGAATGTAGAGACATATACATATGACCATTTTATTTTAATCTTTCCACATGCCATTAACTAGTGTTAACTGTCCAACAGCTATGCTTGTGCTGTAATGGACTAAACCGTATCATAATGGGCTAGAGGTGCTTGCCGGGTCAATTCAGATGGGCCAGGGGAGCTTGTTTTTGTGCTCATTTGCTGTTGTCTTAGGTTTGTTACTTGATTAACTATTCTTTCAGGGCTTGTTTGGGAGCAAGGGGATTGAGGGGGCCCCTTGCAAGGGATTTTAGCCCCCTCAATCCCCTTGCTCCCAAACAAGCCCTCAGGGATCACGGGTGGTATGTATTTTGTGTATGTAGGTTTCCTACTTGGTTAAGTTCTCTTTTTAGGGGTAGTGTGTATCACGTGTGTGTCGTGTGCATGTGCCTGGGGGATAAATACTATATCACATTTGGAAGAAATCTACATATTTGTTGTTTTAGCTTCTATTATTTTCAAATTACTTGTTGTTTACAACTCCAAGGCAACCTTGACCAATTTTATCCAATCCTGCCCCTAAATAGAAACACACCTAAGAGTGAGTTTGTGCCTTTGAGATTATAAACACACACTTGAGAGGGGGTTAATAGGGTAGCATGGTCGTTCCACTCCCATCCTTATTCTTGTGCCCAAGCCTAAAACATCAATTATTGTGAAAAGGAGGGAATGTTGCAACAAGTGTTTTCTTCAGTGAAATTGCAACTGCAGTTTGTAGAGAGCATGTTAGCAGTGCCAATGATGGTGCAGTGTGTACTAGTTTTAGCGGCGCCTATGCCTCCCAAAGTTCGTGGTGAGCACATATGCACTGCAACGTCAGTATGGCCGTGCTTTATCGGCTGGAGAGACAGGAATTGAATCCACATCGTGGTTCCAAGCTTGGCTTCACAGAAGGTTTCGGTGACCATTCAACACTGGCACAACAACATATAACCGCCCTAGGGCAGTTACTAGGGGCTCCTAGTGAGGCCGTCTCTAGCAGACCGTGCATATGGTCACGCAAGAAATTGTTTTGCACTGTAGAGTACGATGTTTACAGAGTAGAGTTTGAAATAGGAGATGGGATAGGAAAGTTGTTAAAGACAACCTGAGAGCCTACCCACCCAGGATTGCACCAGCTACTAAAAAAATCAACAAGGGACAAATTCCCTCTTTCAACACACATAAAAAAGATGCAATGCAAGTTATTTATTAGTTCGCATGTGAGTGTTTATTGTGTAACTATTTCTAGAAATTGCAGTGTCAGGAGTGAACTGCCAACATTTGATGTTGAGTCCATAAATAATACATAGGCAATCTATGTGAAGCAGATAATCTTTTCAAAATACAAAGAGGGGGATCAATCCAAATGCCTAAAACAAATACAACAGAACACCAAAATCAGGGGCGTCTCTGAGTTTTTTGGGCCCCGGTGCAAAACATAAAAATAGGTCCTATGACCTATAATATATAAAGATAAAAATAATTTACAATGGGTCCTTTTATATTTGATCTATTATCATATTCTTGTCCTCTTATATTATCTATTTTAAACTCAAGATTTTGCAGTTCAATTTATAAAACAGCATACAATATTGTCTTCTTATATTATTTATATTCACAAAACTCAAAAATTTGGGCCCCTAAAAATTTGGCGGCCATGTGCCATCGCCCCAGTTGCACTTGGCACTGGACGGGCCTGCCAAAATGCCTTCCAATAATTATGATATGCTCAAAGCCTCTTCATCGCTTCACTTGCACCCACAGCCCCTCAAAAGAAGTTATGGAATGGAAGTCACTAAGATGGAGTTTAAAAGGGAAAAAACATTCCAAATATGCCTTCCAAATTCATTCGTACAGCGGAAGGCGCCATCTCCATGCACCATAAGTAGCTGCAATGGGGTGTGTTACATGTACATGCCACAGTAGCCAGAAATAGCAAGCACTGCAGCCTCTGATAGGCTATAGCACTACTGAGAGAAACATTAAAAAATATGCTTCCAACAGCAACACATGAAAGATGAATAACTTATGCTCCACATCAGAGAGACAGACAGACAGACAGTGACAAGTAATTCCTTTTTTCTGTCCAATGCAAACTGAAGCTATATACATAACAAGGAAGGTTTACATATGGACAACTCACCTGAGATATCTTGAGTTTAAATGGTGCTCTCCCACGTATAATTGGTAGAGGCCTGCTTATCGCTGCATATTCAAGTCCTTCTCAAGTAATAAGCAAAGGAGGCTCAGAATCATCCCTTGATTTTGCAACTACTGTTCCATCATCAGCATAGACAAGTGAAGCAACGACCTAGAAGATGTATAAGTTTGTAAGAACACTATGCAAACAATTAAATCAATATGATTAGATTTAAAATAAGCAAAAAAAAACCTCTTTATCCTTCACAGGTTCACCAAAAGTGTTGGTTAGTACTACTTCCAAAATGAAATTTCTCCGGCAAGATGCCTGCATCAATAAATTTCCATAATTAGGGTAGCCCATGGTTATTTTGATTTAATCCACGATATGATACAAGTAAATATTTGCTACTATTTTTTTCCAACTCAAATGCAATTTCTCATGTTGCTTTTTGCATGCCATATTTTACTGAAATTATCTCTCTCAAAAAAACTGAAACACAGAATTCTTCCATCACGTATGAGTCGTGACATGACAGCATCTTGTTTACCTTCCCACCAACGATGCTCCAAATGCCGTCATCACCCTCTTCGATTCCATCAGAGCATGAATAGTCAATAGATAACTTAAAAGGTGGGTTCTGCAATTCAATGAGAATATCACAAAGTCTGCACTTACACGGTTACAAAATCTGCCATGCCATTAGCTTAGATGAATCACCTTTGTGTATTGTTCTTTTATAGCTCCTAGTACATATGAAACCTCAATATTATAGATATAGCCTTCAAGCTTGCCATCATTTCCAACTAAGCTAATTTGGTTTGAATCATCCTGACGGTCTGGCTCATCAAACAGTGAACAAAGGGGGGCCTCAGCAGTTAGGAAACCATCAACGTGAAGACACATAACATTTTCAGTAACCTGACATGGGTAGGTACAAACCAATGTCATAAAACCGCCATTTCGACAAAAAGTGGAGGGTAGACTAACATGTGGAGATACCAGGAAATAAAGCTCTTGATGGATGCTGCATGTTGTGTTTTTTTCCTCTAAAAATAGAGGTACACACAAACACAAAAGAAATAAGAGGTAAGAGCAGGGGAAAGTGCCAAACATGTTGCCATTTGCACTTTCATTTGCGGGCTACAAATGCAAGGGGGTAAGGGGGGAATGCCTACAGTTATTTGCACCATACCTCACACCCAATGTGGAACCATTTCTCAAGAGGGCATACACTCGTAGATGATAGATTGGTTGTGTCAGTCCATGGGTAGGAACTAGCAGGAGCAGGAGCTTCCCTGTGCAGCCTCATCAACGGGAAGAGAAGCAGTTTGTTTCCTTCACCTAAAGCAAGAAACGGCAACTTGGTGTCATCTCCCGCTGTGATCTGCACAATCAACAATTCCAATCGATTAGCACCAATTCTGATGATGACACTTCACAGGGAAACCTATAAATTTACCCATCGCTTTTTTTTCCAACGAAAATGTTTTCCCTGAAACCGTACCATGAAACACGAAATTCCACCAGATTAAGACATAGTGGAATCGAGTACAGACTACTAGAATTTTTTTTGCTGTTCTGCGAATGCTGAAACAAGGACAGCCCGGGTCTCGTATTAGCCCAGTGATTTGGAGGGTACAACAGCATTTGACACCTAAAATCAAACGATCAAAGCAGAAACTGAGACAGCGAAAGCAGCACATCATTGCTATGTTCCTGTACCCGTCCCGGAAACAAAACAATTCCTGCAGAAACAATCGCCTGGAGACCACCTATAAAAATGGTGAAGAGAGAGGAATCCATCCAACCTGGTGGAGGATCACTGAGGACGGTCTGGCGGAGACGGACAGGTAGAGCCAGAAGGAGACGGCGAAGCCTCCTCCCCCATCGGCTCCGGCTGCTCCCGTGTCCAGGTCGACGCGCACGCCGCGGAGGTCGCGGTAGCCGTCACTCCCGCCGCATTCCGATTCCGGCGCCGCCATCGCCCCCACGGAGGAAGGTGAGGGTTTTACCTCTGCCGTCGACCGTCGTTCGGCGGGTCTGCCCGGGACGATGGTCCGTCCGTTTAACGGTTTTGTTAGACGGCTGATGACTACTGTCGACTGGTGAGATGTTTGGGTGGAGATCTGGAGTCGTAGGTTTTTCGGTTGCGCTTCCTGTTCGTCGGATCGGACGAAGCTAAAAAATTAGAATATGATTTTTTTTCAGGGAACACATAAGAGCATCCTCGTGCATGTATGCACACATTAATCAGAATCTATCGTTCAACAATCTTTGAGTAACACATGAAAGAGTTTTGTAAATACATAGCTGAGCGCAGATCCTACCAAGCGCAATTCTGTGGCTCCACTCACACGAACTTTAATAACAAAATTTGGAGAGTCTGGACGCCATCAAAGTGCAAATTCTTTAGTTGGCCTGCTGTTCAAAATAGAGTTTGGATGCGACTTATGTCCGGAATCTGGACTACAACTTTTTGTTGAATGTTGCTTCACCAGACAAATTTGGGCTGATTTGAACTTGCCGGCTTCAATTACGGAGATCCACCACTCTTCTTAGCAACATGTAGGTTCGATGCATCAATGGTGGTCGAATCTTGCAACATCCATAGTGAGAAGCATGAGGGGATTGCGACCCTCATCATCCTCGTTTCTTGGAATTTGGTGTGAGAGAAACTCACGAATCTTTGAGCACAAAGAGAAGACCATGTCATAGACTATAGCGATGATTAAGGAGCAAATTCGTTTGTGGATTCTGGGAGGAGCAAAACATTTAGCAAGGTTGTTGTAAGTTTTAGGGAGGGGGAGGGGTTGGCTTGGGACATTTGTGCCACCATAATTAGTGTCTCCTCTCCTAGTGTGGTGGACTTATGTACTCCAGCCCTTGCAGTCGCTCATCTTCTTTTTAATATAACAAGCAATTCTCTTGCCGGATTTCAAAAAAAAATAGTTGCGCGCAGAGGAGCGTGAAAGGTGTTTTTCATAAAACATGTTCGATATATATTAATACCTCCGTTTTCAAATATTTGTCGTCCGTTAGTTAATTTTTTACTAAAACGCGACAAATAAAAAAGAACAGAGAAAGTATTGGACGAATTGTTCATATTAACTTTGTGTGTATTATGTATACGAAAGGTGGTCGTGCGAGAATGGATAGATTCATTTTTACATGTTGCGATCTCTAGCATTTGTTGCTACTAGTACAATACATGTGTGTTACGACAACACATAAACTATTAAATACTTATACGTTTTAATTTATAATTCGTTTGACTCTTTTAACCTATGGTTGACCAACTTATCCTATTCAAAAAATTCATATTTATTACTAATTTTTACCGTGATATTGTTTACTATATAATATTGATACCAAGGGAAATAGAAGCCTAGGATTAGGACTACGTGTCTCTCGAAAGACACATCCAAAGCTTTCAATCCTCTCCAAGTTACAAAATCAAGTTAAGAGATCGAAAGTGTTTAGTGACTTGAGAGAGGGTGATCTGTGTTTCATTTATTACTCTTGTTGCTTGGTTGCTTTCTTCTTCCTCATCTAAACTTTCCAAGTGTTTTGTAAAGCAAGCAAGAGACACCTAATTGTGTGGTGATCCTTGCGGGGTCTTAGTAACCCGTGAGATTAAGAAGAAGCACTCGACCAGTATAGGTGACCGATTGAGAGAGGGAAAGTGTTGAAATAGACTCAGCTTTTGTGGCCTCCTCAACAGGGAGTAGGTTCATTGGAACCGAACCTCGAGAAACAATTCGTCGTGTTCATTTGTATTAATCATCACCATTCAATTTGTTTCTTCCCTTTCCTCTCTCTCTAAAGTTCTCTTGCTCACATTGTTTTGAGTTAGCTCCCAAAGTTATCCGCATTGATTGAGCAACTCATTGCAAGGAGAACTATCTTCCGCACTCTGAATTCACAATTATTTATTTCTAACCCTAACCCCGGGCGAAGTGTGTGTTCAAAGTTTATAATTTTCAGGTTTCGCCTATTCATCCCCTCCCTCTAGGCGACTTTCATAGTGCGAGTGGACCGATCATATAGGGCCTCCAAAATTTTAGGGCCCCCAACTCTTGCATATATTTTGCCATGGTCTGTTGTATGCTAAAAAGATGAATGCTTGGTTTAGTTTTCGAATCGATGAGACAATAGAGTATAAATGCAATGCCTATAGTTTATAATTTCTTATACAACAAGAGTTTGGTTATTTATATTTCCCTTATATAGGGCCTCAATCTATGTTTCATGCCAGGGCCAGAAAAACATAGGTATGGGGTTGTGGCCTTTAGAAGACATCTAAAGTGGCATTCCTTAGATTTTGCCTCCCCCTCAAGAACAATCGTCCAGCATCATTCGAGGATGCTTTTTCTTGAGCTCGGCGATGTGAACATCGAGTTTTCCACCGCTAGGCATGCCACCACTATATGAAGAACACATCCACTCGTTTACTGTTGAAGGTCATGTTGTTGTGGACAATGCAAAGATGCATTAAGCTCTTTTCATCTACTACAACTAGTTGCTCGGCCGGGTCACTAGTCGTGCCCTCCGCTTCCATTCTCCTAGATCAGTTCACCTCGCCCACCAAGAACCTCTCATGCCTCGATTCTTAATTCTTGGTGGACGATATTTTGGTCCTCATCCATGAAATTCCTGATTAGAATGCTGAGAGCACCTAGAGGGGGGTGAATAGGTGATCCTGTAAAATTCAACACTAATAGCCATAGAACTTAGTTATTAAAGTTAGAACGACTAAGTAGCTTGAAACGAGCTCTTGTGAGTACAGACAATCAAAGAGAAAGCACACAAGAGACACACGATTTTTATCCCGTGGTTAGGCCAAGTAACACTTGCCTACTTCCACGTTGTGGCGTCCCAATGGACGAGGATTGCACTCAACCCCTTTCAAGTGATCCGATGATCAACTTAAATACCACAGTTTTTCCTTTCTTAGTATTTCTCCCGTTTGCGAGGAATCTCCACAACTTGGAGCCTCTCGCCCTTACAATGATGATCACAAAAGAAGCACGAAAGTAAGGGAGAGTGGAGCAACACACACAAGACTCAAATCAACAGCACAATCACGCACACAAGTCACAACTCGAGCTCAAAAACCAACACACGGAGTTCACAACTCAAATGGAGCTTAATTCACTATCTCAAAGAATCGAATGAGTGAAGTTAGAGTCTTGGAGTCTTAGAATGTTTCTTGTAAGCTTGGGTGACTCCTCCATGCGCCTAGGGGTCCCTTCTATAGCCCCAAGGCAGCTAGGAGCCGTTGGAGGCCAACAAGGAAGGCTATCCTTGCCTTCTGTCGGGTGGTGCACCAGACAGTCCGGTGCGCCACCGAACAGTCACTGTAGACGATCCGGTGCTGATCTCCTTCCTATTCTGGCGCAGACGACTGTTGCAGATTCGTGGCAGTTAGCACACCGGACACTGTCCGGTGCACACTGGACAGTCCAGTGCCCCTGCCGACCGTTGGCGCGGGCCACGCATCGCCCGCGGGTTGCGCAACCGACCGTTGCGCATAGTCCGGTGAATTATAGCCGTACACCGCCGATTTTCCCAAGAGTGGCCTGTTCACTGGAGGCTGGCCTGGCGCACCGGACACTGTCCGGTGCACCACCAGACAGTCCGGTGTGCCAAGCCGAGCAGGACTTCAGCTGCACCCAGCCAAGTCTTTTGCATTTCTTTTCTTTTCTTCTTTTCTCTGTTTCTAACACTTAGACAAATATATTAGTATACGAAAAAACAATTGTACTAAGTCTAGAAACATACCTTCTCTTTGATTTGCACTTCTCTCTTCATTTAGCACATAAGAACTCAATTAAATGTGTTGGGCACTTAATCACCAAAACATAATAGAAATTGTCCAAGGGCACATTTCCCTTTCAATCTCCCCCTTTTTGGTGATTTATGCCAACACATCCAAAAGCAACCAAAAGAAGTGCAACATCAATGCAATTGAGAACAAAATTGTCTTTGCACAAGTTTTGACATATTTGGATCATTTTTTGTCACCACTTGGTTTGTTTTTGTAAATCAAATTCATTTTCCTATCTCTAAGTCAAACACACTTGTTTAGGCACAAAGAGAGATATTCCAATGGAAAAATTGATCAAGTGACAAAATTCCCTCTTTTTCCCATAGTCATAAATTCTCCCCCGCAAGAGACAAAATTTTGCAATAAGAGCATTTTAGACAAATCAAAAGTTCTAACTCTATTGTTTTCAAAATTCACAAGTGGTAGCTGATCCATTTGCTTTGGCCTTAATTTCTCCCCCTTTGGCATTAAGCACCAAAACGAGATCATTATTGGCCCTTTAACCCCATTGCCTCACCAAAGATGTCAATTAAGAGCAAAAAGGCAATGAGAGCATAAGAATGAACTTGGAATTAAGTACACTAATACCGGAGTGCAGTGGAAGTCTTTGCATGGTCCAAGTTCACCTTTCCCTTTCAATCCACCTTTGAGACTACATCAAGTATACTCAACCAAACGGATTAGTCTCAAGGGGTCAAGTTGTAGCACATCTCCCCCTAAATATGTGCATCACTCACACATGGACTTGTGAGGTCCGGGGATCCCTTGCACAACTTGAGCACCATAAATAAGCAACAAATTACATAAATGCATAAAGTAACATGATCAAAGGCATAGAACACATGTATGCTATAGATCAATCCAAGTTACGCGAATCTAAGACAATTAGCTCACTACGCAACCTACAAAACGTTTTCTCATCCAATGGCTTGGTAAAGATATCGGCTAGCTGGTTTTCGGTGCTAATATGGAAAACTTCGATATCTCCCTTTTGCTGGTGGTCTCTCAGAAAGTGATGTCGGATGTCTATGTGCTTAGTGCAGCTGTGTTCAACAGGATTATCCGCCATGCGGATTGCACTCTCATTATCACATAGGAGTGGGACTTTGCTCAGATTGTAGCCAAAGTCCCGGAGGGTTTGCCTCATCCAAAGTAGTTGCGCGCAACACTGTCCTGCGGCAACATACTCGACCTCAGCGGTGGATAGGGCAACGGAGGTTTGTTTCTTTAAACTCCAAGACACCAGGGACCTTCCTAGGAATTGGCACGTCCCTGATGTACTCTTCCTATCAACCTTGCATCTAGCATAATCGGAGTCTGAGTATCCAATCAAGTCAAAGGTAGACCCCTTTGGATACTAGATCCCAAAGCAAGGCGTAGCAACTAAATATCTAAGAATTCGCTTAACAGCCACAAGGTGACATTCTCGTGGGTCGGATTGATGACAAAATGTTCCTCCGATCTGCCAAGGCCGTGCTGGGCCGAGCCCGCTTCTTCGATTTGTCAAGCCCACTTCCTACGATCTGTCAAACCCGCTAGTCACGACCTCTGTTGCTCTTGACAGAATGTTCCTCCGATCTGTCAAGGCATTGCTGGGCCGAGCCCACTTCCTCCGATCTATCAAGCCCGCGTCCTCCGATCTTTCAAGCCCGCTTCCTCCGATCTAGAGGTCCGCCTAGCCGCCGTCGTGTGCGCCTCCTAGGCATCTCCTCTCCGGCGAGTTCAAGCTCCACCGAACCCTGTCGCCGTTGCTCTTGAAAGCGTATACTATTCCTTAATTTCCAAATGATCCATAAAACTGTTGCATTCACAATATTTCTAATAATTTTTTTCTTATTACACAACTACTAAGTATATATTTTCTCAAAACACATCCCACTGCTATCACCCCCCAGATCACTAAGACTTCAGACCAAAGTCTAGTACTAACATAGCATTCAAAAAATAAATGATGCGCCTTTTCTTTTTCTGGCTCAAAAATGGGTTGAACCCCTTTAAAATTAATTACCTTGTACAAGGTGTGGGAAGAGTAAATACCATTTGTATTATATTGCCAAATTAAATTGTCACAAGCTTTATTATTTTTGTGAACAACTTATCATTAAAATGCTAATTGCACAAGCTTTGTTCGAAGAGGTGCTATTATGGTCAGTTGACGATATTTTGAAGCGGAAACATGACCCATTCAAGGTATGAGCCTCTCCCAACAGGCAACATTTCTTATTTTGCACCTGAAACATCTCCATTTCAAGGTTTCCATGCTGTTACAGGTTGAGACGATTCCCAACAAATTTGACAACCATCTGGTCTATACAGAGGCATTTCAAAATCCAACATTAGAAGAGATCTGGCATCAAATTGACTCTAGGATGGATACCATATCCAGAGGCCTAGATGTTGATTGCTATGAGTGGTCCAAGAACTGTAGAAGGTCAAATGAGTTCAACATCAAGCTCAATTTAGAAAATGGAAAGAATATGCCAAGAAAAGGAGACCTCATGTTATTTTCAGAAAGGGGATTGGAATCAAGAGAGAAAATTATCAAGGCTGGCTCCTTTTGTACCATCCTAGTGGTTAATCATCCAACTTCAATGGTTTTCTTGATGTCACACTCACCATATGGGGGCAGTTTAAATGACCAAAGTTCTTACAAAGTTATGCACCCGTGTAATCTGACAACTTTTGCATGTAGTTGGGCAGTCATGAAGGGAGGTTGCCAAGACAATACAGAAATAATCAATCTCATATTGACTAAAAATAAGGAGAATGTGGATAATATGCTGCAGGCTGATGGAGATTATGGACAGTTCACATGTAAGGATTTTGGATTGAACAATCACAGAAAGATGGAGTGGCAGGATGCATTTCAGCCTCTAAAAGTCCAAAGAAATTATCTGTACGTCTAATTTGGGGCCCACCAGGCACAGGTAAAACTAAAACAGCTTCAGTGGTTCTGCTTATGCTTCTAAAGCTTCTAAGGACACAAAGAACTCTTGTATGTGCTCCAACCAACACAGCTCTCATGCAATTGGCTTCTCGTCTTGTTTCTCTACTTGAAGAGTCCACTGGAACCAGTCATTTACTTGATGACATCATTATATTTGGGAGTGAGAAGCTTATGAACAGTGAAAATGACATGTCAAAAATCTCATTGGATTGTCGAATAAGAGGTCAATATCCCAAATATACTGTGAAGAATTCCCCCCATATTGTGAACAAATTCTTGTGCAAGGCAAAACTTGTATTTTGCACTCCTTGTAATTCATTCAGGTTTGTAGGAAATCAGCAATTTGACAACTTGGTTATTGATGAGGCAGCAAACTTAAAAGAATGTGAATCACTGATCCCTCTCGGTATTGGTGGGATAAAACATGTGGTGCTTATGGGGGATGACAAGCAGCTACAATCAGTGGTAATGAGCCCGGTATGTCCTCGTTATAAAACCATTTGAATATTTCCATATGTTACCAGTGATTATTTCCTAACTTTCTCCTTTCTGTTAATTTCCTTAATTTCCATGGCAAAATGTTGTGTCCTGTGTTGATTACTATTAAGTTTGGCTATGTAATTTTCCTGTTGCTGCAACTGGAGTTCCTCAAGGGACTGAAAATTTGGAAGCCCTGGTCGATTCAGCCCCTGCATTAGCTGAAGTAGTGGCTAGTGTTAAGTTGTAAAGAACATTCTAATAGTGTTAAGTTGTAAAGAACTTTTCTTTGCTGGGTACGTTCTGCATGATTGTTTGCGCTGATGCATGCAACCAATGGTTTTGTTGATGAATTTGACAATGCTGCCACCACTACCATGAACCACTCTCCAGATGCATGGGATCTTATGCAGTTCAAGGTTTGATAATTTAGCATGGGATCTTAAAGTTGCAAATGTTGAGCTATATTACAAGGCAGTTCACTTCTATTTTCAAGAGAACCCTGATCTCATCAATGATATGCTGGATTAACTGAGTTACCCATTAACTGAGACAACATATACCATTAACTGAGTTCCCATTAACTGACACAATATATAGGATTAACTGAGTTACCCATTAACTGAGACAATATAATAGGCCCCTGAAACTCAACTTCTTGGAGGAACACAACACCATAGTTGAGAACTCAACACTAGACAGGAACCCAACACTATAGACGCATGAAAGTGACACGCCGTTCGGCCCGTGGGTCCTCTCGAAATCAACAAGGGCCCATGGAACATAACACTATCGTTCAGAACTCAACACTGAGCAGGAACCCAACACGTGGGTCCTTCAAAAATCAACATGAGAACTCTGTTGAGCCGGTGTAAACACTATGTAGATCAACAGAGTTCTAAACGCTCCTCGCCGGTGCGGCTGCGGCTGCGCACGCCGTCGTGCAGCTCAACACTTGGTAGGAACACAACACGATCATTTAGAACTCAACACTGAGCTAGGAACCCAACACTATAGACTGATTAAAGTTGCAGCAACTCTGGATGAAATGAATCACCCACTGAGCAGAGACAAAAGCAACACCTGTTACTAACGGCAACAATGGAACAGCTTCAGAGAATAAAGCCATACAAGTAGTGTGATACAAGTCTTAAAACACAGCCACTGGACCCATTAACGACTCAACCACCTCACTTGTTTTGCTTGTACTTCACAATATCGTCAGGCAACACCACCTTATTTTCAGTGTGACAAACAAGGTATGCCACTGTCGACTTCTTGTAAGGTTCCAGCCAGTCCTGCAAATTGAAAAAAAAAATAAACAATCTTGTAAGTTTCCAGCCAGTCGTGTGGAATTTTTTGTACATCATATCAAGGTAAAGAGGGGAATACACTAACCTTGTCACCCTTTTTCAGTTTCTTGGCATTGTCGTCCAACTTAGAAGTGAAGTTCTCAATAAAACTTATGAGCGCTGAGGCACTATCTTTGAATTCGAGTTCAGTTACAGTAACTGTGAACCTACAATCACCATATTTTTTCACCATGAAGCCGGAATCCTTCATGGCTTTGAGTAGACAGCCCATGATAGACTTTCCTAGTCAGGATCTATCTTCAAACGACAATGATGACATCTTGCAAAACAGAGCATCAATGATGGGTAGTCTTTTCGTATCGACATGAAATACAAACAATTCTTCATTCTTGTAGAAAGGAAAAAATATCTGCAAAAACACATTTATCAGAATGCTGAGTGTAATCATTGTTCCATGAAAAAAAATCTCTACTTACAAATGTCCTCCTCATGTTTCGAAAGACTTTCACTTTGGGATCTTTGGTGGATTCGGTGTCTTTGCGTACACGTGCAACATTGGTGCCTTTGAGTACAGCTTTGATTTCTTCTACAAGTTGTGCAGCATCAACTTTGGAGAGTTCACCCTCTTCGGATACTTCATGTGGCGGGATGACGGTTGTGATGTTCCCTTGATTGAACTTTTCATCACAAGTGAAGCATGTGATGAATGCTCTGAGTATTTTATCACCATTGTCACCTTCATTTACGTACTTTTCCAGCTGACCCCCAGTCATGGTAGTCTGCCCCACACTTAACAACTCCCGTTCATTGCTTTGCCAATAAAAAAACATGATATCAGTCAATTTAATACAGTTTAAAACATGATAGAAGTCAATTTAATACAACTTATGGTTAAAAGTTCTGGACATGGGGACTCCATTCTCAAAGTATTCTAGCCAAGGCTGTGCAATGGCAATTATTTGATGGGAATGTTTCAATTTGGTATGAGCCTTGGGTTTCAGGTTAGGAAAATATTCATAATTATATAAAGGAAGATGCTCTGAATATGAATCTTCCAAGTAAAGTAGCAGATTATGGCTTCACAATCCAAAGAGATGGAATGAATCATTGCTCAAAAAAAAACATGATAGCAGTCAATTTAAAACATGACGAGGACGGATTTAAAACATGATAACACTTACTAGTTCAAGATATGTTTGCAGATCTCATCGTTGATCTTATCAGACGTAAACTTGTGTTTTCGCAACTTCCTAAGAGAGGTAAAATGTGTGTTTGCAGGCACAAGCCTCTTGCCAAACACTGGAGAAATCATATCCTGAGAGGACATGTTGTCTTTGCCCAACCTCTTTTTTCGTTTGAGGATATTTTTCTCCAGCTTGCTCTTTCTCAGGTGATAATGATCCTTTGGAATCATCCATCTTTCATACACAGTCTGCTCAGATGACTCACTCTGCTCAGGCTCTTCGTCAGATGGGGATGAAGCTTCGTCATTCTTTGTGTCAGTTGATAGTACATGCTCTTCTTTTTTACCTTACTCTTTCTCAACTGAAATATGTTCATCCTCTAGAGTCTTATCATCTCTGTTCTCTATTTCAATTATCACTGCAGCCTCAGATTCACTCCTCTCACCTTCAATAGTAAGATCAAGTATACCAGGAAGTTTTCTTTTCAATGTAATACCCAGCTTCTTTCTGAATTCCACAAGATTTATTCTGTTCAAAGGATGGTACAAGAGATTCATGCAAAGCTGCTTTCTGAATTTCAACACCATTTTCTGCATTTTAGAGGCACACAAAATTAGTTCTGCTTGCTAAATGGTCAAAATCGAACAAATAACTTTTCCTGCACTTTTGAGGAACAAAAGGATCAATGCTTACTTTGTTGATTTTATACATCTTCTCCTTCATGAATTCTTCAATATACAATAAAACATGAAAGCCACAATCGTAACTGAAATAAATGCAGTAATCATTCAGCAATAAACACAAAAATCGAGGTATATTGATAAGATAATTTAGTAGAGCTGAACGCTTACTTGTTTTTTTGATGCTGAACAGGTGGCACATGGTCAGTGTAGTTAGACATGTCAAAGTTGTGTTTATTATCCAAATACTTCTGCAGTTGAGTTAAAACATCCTTGGCCACCCCACTGTGCCTTGGGTAGGAGTCAAGGATATATGTCTCTTGTTTGGCAGTGGAAAGAATAACAAGGGACCAGTGACCGGCATGAATGATAGGAATAAATATCTAAAAAAAGCACAAACTCTACTGTCAATCTGAAAAAACTCTACTGTAATATAAAACAAAGCACAAACCAGATCCACTTTGTTCATAACCTCTGCAGTAAGTTCCTTGTCCAGCTCCTTAACTCCAATATCTTGATGAATCAGTTCTTGCTGGGTTATAAAAATATCAACGGTCAAATATAAATAATAATAACATAAAAAAAGTCTCCAAGCCAAGTTTTTAGATACACTTACAGTAGCTTTCCAGCTAAGAATTACTTTATCCTTCCAATCCTTTGACAACAGTTGGCATTGTAAATAAAATACATCTGTGTGCATATGACCTGTAGGTAGCAAACAATCTGCAAAAGTAGATTCAGGTATATTGTAGTCCAATATGTCCACTACTATGCTTTGTCTGCTTCTTTCCAATACATGTGCCATGTAAACACTATGTAGATCAACAGAGTTCTCATGAGATGGCACAATTTCTAAATCTGCATGATCAACAAAGTTCTTATGAGATTGTACAGAAGCAACAACCGGCGATGCTCTCCCTGGACTTGGCACCATTTCTGAATCTTCATGATAGCATGTATCCTCCGAATTCTTAAACTAAAAAATACAAATAAAAATAAAGTGAACCTGGGTACCCTACAAATCAACATGCCCCAAACAAACAACATGAATCAACACTTGGATGAATAATAAAAGAAGGTTCTTACATTGAGAGTAGCGAGATTCTTTATAACATTACTAGTCTTCTTTTTCATCTTGAGTCTGAAAAGTACAACAAAATATGAAGTGGCTTGAACAAAATATGAACTGCCTTTCAACACAATAATAGCAGATACTTACCTTACGACGCTTTTTTTCAGGGCCAGGGCTATCCTTGGGTACCATTATCAGGTCTGCGATAAAATCTGAAGTATACAAGTTGATCCTAGGGATGGTCAAAGGATCCAAAGGGTTTTCCACGAGATGGTCCAAGAAAACAACCTGGATATACACACATGGTTACATAAACAGTTTCCTACCCATAATGTCAAAAGTTATGACTATTTGTACTTACCATTAGCACAGTTGTACACCCTGATATCAGTTTCTTCTTATCCTTGCCAAACTCAGCAACACTGCTCTTCAAATTTTCGAAAATAAAATTGACCAGTCAACTGTTTTCAGTCTGTCTAGATCAGTCACTGCTTTCAATGTAGCTGAGCTCAGATAAAAGGTGGCTTGTGGCAACAACAGTCTGTCCAACACCACCGCAAAGAAACATCTGACAATCAGGTCAATGTCAAGATTCGGTTCTGTACCATCAGTGTCTTCATTTCTTTTAACAAGAAGTTTGAGAATCTCATCGTTGTTGATGTTCTGTAACATCAAATTGATGTTCAAAGGAGTCAAAACATTTCTTCTGACAGCAACCTTTATCCCCCCCCTTTTAGCACTTTCCTTGTCTCCATCTCCCCCCACTTTAGCATCTCCAATTGCCCCATCTTCACCTTCCTCCTCTCCAATTTCCCCATCTTCACCGTCCTCCTCTTCACTTTCCTCCTGTTGACTACCTTCATCCTCAACCAGATTCTGCTTCTTCTCCTCCATGTTCATCTCAATCTTCTCCTCCTCAACCTGCTTCTCCTTCATATTCTCCTTCATCTTCTTCTTCTTTACATTGATTTTTTTTTCTGAAACACTCAATACTCTGTAGAGTGAATCAAATGTTTTTGTAGTTGGATCTATTGGCAGCTTCTTATCTGTACCAGGGGGAAACTCAAAACATTTTTGCACTGCAGCCTTTGTTATCCAAATTGAAACACCTTCTCTAATGTTGATCTCAATTTGATCTGTATTTTCATGAACTTTGGCTCTATCCATGAGAAAGTGGGTAAAAACTCTATTGGTGTTTCCTAACTTCAGATTGAGTAAGTTTTGGAAATCAAGGTCTACAATTTTCTAACGGGCAGCAGGTGGAAGGAGTTGGATTAACTTTGTTACTGATCCTAGTGAATACCTCGATTCCGCGTTCTTCTTAATCTTTTTGGCTTTCTCCTTCACCACGTTCTTCTTACTCTTCCCCTGTGGCATGTTGGCTTTCTTCTTCACCCCTGCGGATCGGCACCAGGTTACCTTCGACATCAGAATCGGTGAGGCGGTTCCCTGACAAGGAACGAGGAGAGAAGGGAAGGTGGGTTTACCGAAGTGGAGACGGTCAGGTCGCGAAGAGAATTGGGGATCGTTGTCGCCGTCGCCGAGGCCGTCGCCGTCGGTGAGGTGAGGTCGCCGTCGCCGTCGGTGAGGCTACCGAACGCGCGTAGAGAAATTTGAACACTTCCACACCGAACGGGCGGTTACACTAAACCCTAAATCAACACTTTCACACCGAACAACGTGTCACTTTCATGAGTTCTGAACGATAGTGTCACATTCCATGGGCCCGTGTCACTTTCAGGAGTATACAGTGTTGAGAACTCAACACTATTTCTATATATTAAACCAGGGTCCGCTACTCGCAAACGAGGGTGGACACGTCGTCCAAATTTCCGTAGCCGTAAGATCGTTTGTCCGTGCCACTAATCCAACCATCCAGGTGTCACTCACTACTGCGTGTGAAATGCTGCGCCGACTCTTCGGCTGCCTTTTTTTAATATATCAAACCAGGGTCCGCTGCTCGCAAACGAAGGTGGACACATCGTCCAAATTTCCGTAGCCGTAAGATCGTTTGTCCGTGCCACTAATCCAACCATCCAGGTGTCAGTCACTACTGCGTGTGAAATGCTGCGCCGACTCTTCGCCTACCTTTTTTAATCGTATAAGTCTCGACTTCTCCGGAAGGTGCTCCGCCCCATGGCCGCGGACGACGACAATCAGTCTCGACGTCGCCGTCGCTTCATTCCTGTAACGCGAAGGTAACACTCATTTTTCTCTCTGTGTGTTATCCCTTCTCACGATTCTTCCCAAAAAAATCGCGGTCGGCCGTCGGCACGGCAACTCCTCCCCCCATTCGCATCTCCATTCCCATCGCCTCTGCAATGCCATTTCCTCAAGAAGAAACCAGGCCACGCTCGCTCACTCCACTGCTGCCACCATCCGCACCTCCGTTCCCATCGCCCCCAGCGCCACCATTTTCTCACCAAGCCGCCAGGACTTCTTCGCTCGCTCTTGTCGTCCGTCCATTCGATCCCCGCGCCGCCAGATCTTGCCAGGCCAGTTCGTCGCCCTTTTCATGGACGACGAGTGGCTCCGGGGGTAGCCGCTGCATCGGAATGTCGGTGCCGCCAGGCACGTATTGAAGTGCGACGTCCATCCCTTGCCTCACTTGCTTCGTCCGGTCATCGGCGTGCCAACTGCTCCCACCAGCTGCACCTCCATTCCCATCGCCATTTCTCCGTTGGCTCGCTCACTCCATGTTCACGTCGATGTGGTGCATGCTCTTGCCGTCTGTCCCTCCGTTCCCTGCGCTGCCAGATCCCGTCACGTACTAGCAGGCCACCGTGCTGCCCTTTCTTAGGATGACGAGCGGCTCCGGGCAATGCCCGCTGCCCCAAAATGTCGGCACCGTCAGGGCCGTTATCTCGACGTGGCGGCGGGCCGCCTGGGTGTTTCGGGTCACCAGCTGGTAGGCGACCTCATGTCCTGCGACGTCGCCGTCGATGCTCCACGGCGTCTGCGATGGGCAGAGCGGCGGCATCCCCAGGGCGAGCTCGAACTGACCATGCCGCTTTGGGAAGCCTGCGTTTGCTGTACAAATAGATGTTTATCTTCAACGTTGTTGCCACATCTATGCACTTTAATTCATATATATTGAGGTGGATTATGGTTTAAAACTAATTAGCTTTCCACATCTTAGGAGGAAGAATCCTGCATACAAACTGGTGCCTCAACTTTCTATAATTCTTACTTAATGTTTGTGTATTATATCATTTTTTATTAATTAATGTTATGTGATCTTTATTTAATGTTTTAGAGTTTTCCAAACCATTTTTTACATCATTTAGGTAAATCTGACGATTATGGCAGAAGACTTTTCCAGTCTAAAAGGGACCCTGAAACTCAACACTATAACTCCCAAAAATCAACATGGGACCCTGAAACTCAACACCTTGAAGGAACGCAACAGCATAGTTCCGAACACAACACTGAGAAGGAGCCCAACACTATACCTCATGAAAGTGACACGCCCTTCACCCGTGGGTCCTCCCAAAATCAACATCCGCAAATCTGACTCAACACTTAGCAGGAGCGCCACGGTAGACTCCAGAAAGTGACACGGGACATGGAACATAACACTAGTATTCAGAACGCAACACTGTAGACTCCGGAAAGTGACACGGGCTTCAGACTGCGGGTCCTGCCAAAAATCAACATGGGACCCTGAAACCCAACAGATTGGAGGAACGCAACACCATAGTGTCGAACGCCACACTGAGCACGAACCCAACACTATACCTCATGAAAGTGACACGGGGTTCGGCTCGTGGGTCCTTCAAAAATCAACACTATAACTCATGAAAGTGACACGTCGTTCGCCCGTGGGTCCTCCCAAAATCAACATGCGCCCAACTCAATACTGATTAGGAACGCCACACCATCGTTTAGAACTCAACATGGATCAGGAACGCAACACTATATACTCCTGAAAGTGACACGGGATATGGAACTCAACACTACGAACTCATGAAAGTGACACGTCGTTCGCCCGTGGGTCCTCCCAAAACCAACATCCGCCCATCCGACTCAACACTTAGAAGGAGCCCCACGGTAGACTCCAGAAAGTGACACGGGTTATGGAACATAACACTAGCATTCAGAACGCAACACTGTAGACTCCGGAAAGTGACACGGACTACGGACCACGGGTCCTCCAAAAAATCAACATGGAACCCTGAAACGCAACAGATGAAGGAACACAACACTATACCGCATGAAAGTGACACGCCCTTCGCCCGTGGGTCCTCCGAAAACCAACATCCCCCCATCCGACTCAACACTTAGAAGGGCCCCACGGTAGACTCCAGAAAGTGACACGGGTTATGGAACATAACACTAGCATTCAGAACGCAACACTGTAGACTCCGGAAAGTGACACGGACTACGGACCGCGGGTCCTCCCAAAAATCAACATGGGACCCTGAAACCCAACAGATTGGAGGAACGCAACACTATACCGCATGAAAGTGACACGCCCTTCGCCCGTGGGTCCTCCCAAAACCAACATCTGCCCATCTGACTCAACACTTAGCAGGAGCCCCATGGTAGACTCCAACACTGTACATGGAACCTAACACTGCTTTTCAGAATGCAACACTGTAGACTCCGGAAAGTTACACGGGCTTCGGACCGCGGGTCCTCCCAAAAATCAACATGGGACCCTGAAACCCAACAGATTGGAGGAACGCAACACCATAGTTCCGAACGCCACATTGAGAAGGAACCCAACACTATACCTAATGAAAGTGACACGAGGTTCGGCCCGTGAGTCCTTCAAAAAATCAACATGGCCCCCCGAAACTCAACCTGGAACCCGACACTAACTCATGAAAGTGACACATCGTTCGCCCGTGGGTCCTCCCAAAATCAACATGCGCCCAACTCAATACTGATCAGCAATGCAACACCATCGTTTAGAGCTCAACACTGATCAGGAACGCAACGCTGTAGACTCCTGAAAGTGACACGGGACATGGAACGTAACACTACCTTCAGAACTCAACACTGTGAACTCATGAAAGTGACACGGGGGTTCGCCCGTGGGTCATCCCAAAATAGATCTGGGCATAAAACCCGAGCCCGAAGCCCTATACCCGAAATACCCGAACCCGTACCCGTTTAGCCCGAAGCCCGTTACCCGAACAGCTCTAGCGGGTAACGAAACTAAATACCCGAACTAAGTTCGGGCCTAATCGGGTATTAACCCGCGGTACCCGAAGTACCCATTCGACCCGAAATAACCAACATCGTCCAGGCACAACGCTAGCCCCACAGCCGCTGCCTTGTCCAGCGTTGGCTACGACGTCCCCCAATCCCCATCGGCTATCGCCACCTGCAACTTCAAGGCTAGTACTCCAGAGCAAGGAGCACTTCAGATCTTTGTTCTCCGGCAACAGCAAGGCATGGCGGCAACAGCAACTCACAACAAGGCACAACGGTAACTAGCAACCACACACCAGGCGCCAGGCAGCCAAGCGCCGAAGCGCGTACAGCCGTACAGCGGACAGGCGGCCACCGGCCAGGCGGACAGGCGGCCACGCGCAGACAGCGGACAGGCGTACAGCGAACAGGCTGCCTCACCGGCAAGCCGTCGCGCCACCGGCCAGGCGACCAAGCGCAGACAGCGGACAGCGCCCTCGCCGGCAAGCCGCTGCACTACCTAGCGGCCAGGCGGCCACACGCGTACGCAGCCTCGCTGTCAAGCCGCCGCGCCACCAGCCAAACGCGCCCTCGCATGTGCTTTATATATTTCGGGTAAATTGGGTATACCCAAACCCGAACCCGAAATTACGGGTACCCGAAATTACGGGTCGCGGGTTTTTAAAGCTGTGATCGGGTATTAGTTTCTATTACCCGAATTTATCAAAACCCGAACTACCCGACCCGAACTAATCGGGTAACCCGAACGCCCAGTCCTATCCCAAAATCAACATCCGCCCATCCGAATCAACACTTAGCAGGAGCCCCACGGTAGACTCCAGAAAGTGACATGGGACATGGAACCTAACACAAGCATTCAGAGCGCAACACTGTAGACACCGGAAAGTGACACGGGCTTCGGACCGTGGGTCCTCCCAAAAATCAACATGGGACCCTGAAACTCAACGCCTTGAAGGAACGCAACACTGATAAGGAACCCAACACTATACCGCATGAAAGGGACACACCCTTCACCCGTGGGTCCTCCCAAAATCAACATCCGCCCATCCGACTCAACACTTAGCAGGAGCGCCACGGTAGACTCCAGAAAGTGACACGGGACATGGAACATAACACTAGCATTCAGAACGCAACGCTGTAGACTCCGGAAAGTGACACGGGCTTCCGACCGCGGGTCCTCCCAAAAATCAACATGGAACCCTGAAACCCAGCACAGATTGGAGGAACACAACTCTATATATCCGAACGCAACTCTGATAAGGAACCCAACACTATACCTCATGAAAGTGACACGGGGTTCGGCCCGTGGGTCCTTCAAAAATCAACATGGGCCCCTGAAACTCAACACCTTGGAGGAACGCAACACCATCGTTCAGAACCCAACACTGACCTGGAACCCGACACTTATAACTCATGAAAGTGACACGTCGTTGGCCCGTGGGTCCTCCCAAAATCAACATGCGCCCAACTCAATACTGATCAGCAACGCAACACCATCGTTTAGAGCTCAACACTGATCAGGAACGCAACACTGTAGACTCCTAGAAGTGACACGGGACATGGAACGTAACACTACCTTCCAGAACTCAACACTATGAACTTATGAAAGTGACACGGGGTTCGCCAGTGGGTCCTCCCAAAATCAACATCCGCCAATCTGACTCAACACTTAGCAGTAGCCCCACAGTAGACTCCAGAAAGTGACACGGGACATGGAACCTAACACTAGCATTCAGAGCGCAACACTGTGGACTCCGGAAAGTGACACGGGCTTCGGACCGTGGGTCCTCCCAAAAATCAACATGGGACCCTAAAACTCAACACCTTGAAGGAACGCTACACTGAGAAGGAACCCAACACTATACCTCATGAAAGTGACACGCCCTTCGCCCGTGGGTCCTCCCAAAATCAACATCCGACTCAACACTTAGCAGGAGCACCACGGTAGACTCCAGAAAGTGACACGGGACATGGAACATAACACTAGCATTCAGAACGCAACACTGTAGACTCTGGAAAGTGACACGGGCTTCGGACCGTGGGAAGCCTTTCCAACTTCACACCAACATCTTGCTAAAAATAATAATCGACAAGCAAAGTGTCCTGGCTACTACGCCATGTTAGCAGAGAAAATATAAACCAGTTCTGATTACATCTAGCTATTGAAAAGTCCATCCTATGTTCATTAGCCTCTCAGCAGAAATCGGCTGGATGCTTCCTCCCCCCAATTCATCTGTCCCACCACAAACCACCCAATCAATGCCAAAAGCAGAAAACACTGTGCCATATTCCTAGGTTTCACTTTAGTTGACCCTTTCAGCTTTTGCAGCTCATTCTCCATCAGTTTCAATGCAGCAGCTGTCGATTTCTTGTTTTCCTCAATTTCAACCATGGCTGCCTTCATCAAATTTTTCACGTTATCCAGCTCTTCCATCACTAACTCCAGGTTGGACAGCTTTTTCTTCATCTCTCTGATGGAATTGGTTAGAGATTCAACGGCTTTGCCATGATCATTAAGTGCGATCATTAACAACTCAAGGCGTCGATCACCACTGACAAACCCATCCTCGATTAACAAAACAACATAGCTCGCTTGCCAGTGGAAAAAATCACATTAAGACCCATCCTGTAAAGAAGAGAGACTTGGGCCCTCAAAATTACCCAAACCATATAACTTACCAATTGAGCAAAAATTGAGAAATAACCGTTTTCTTGGCTCTGCACCGGTAGAACTTCCTCGACGTGGTTTCTGGTTGTTTGGAGACCCGCTCAATCACCACCCCATTGCAGAGCTTGCAAGGGATTAGAGGAAGCTCAGCACTCGCAGTATTGGAGCCAGAGAGTAAGGATGACAATGACGGCATCTCCTCAAATAGCCTAAAAGACCATAGCAATGATAAATTACCAGTTTGCTCAATCCTTAGAACACTGAAAACATAAGTTAACGGTGTTTTATTAGTTCAAAGCCATGTTTTCAGATCGTCTAATCGTTTCTGATCGTCAGATGGGCGATCAGCCGACTAATCACGATTAATCGACGACTAGCCCGATTAATCGGCCTCTACAGCACATGAGCACAGCACTACAGCACATGAGCAACAACGAACAGGAAGGAGGGAGAAGGCCACTCGCTATGAGCACATGAGCAACCACGAACAGAAAGGAGCACTACAGCACATGAGCACACGAGCGAGTGAGCAACAACCAACACAGCACATGAGCACAACACTCGCAGCCTGCAGGTCACTCGCAGGGAGCAGGCCACTCGCAGCCTGCAGGTCGGCCGATAAACAAGGATTACAGGAAGTCGGGCGTCGGGGACTGGGGAGTGAGGAGAAGAAGTCACCTGCTCGCCGCGCTGGGGACCGAGGAGGGGGCGTCAATCACCGGTGGCGGGCCGCCGGCCGCCGGCGCCCGTGGTGCGCTCCAATCTAGGGTATGGCGTCCGTGTGTGCGGTGCTCAGCTGCTCTGTCTGTGTCTCAATGGTCAATGCTTGCGTGGGCTGTGGAGTGTGGACGGTGTAGTGGGCTGTACTTGGCCGAAACGAACCAAGAAACGAACTGGGCCAAAATCGGAAGTTCTCAATCGCAGACAAACTAATCGTCCACGACCTAATCGGACGACTAATTACGATTAATCATCGACTAATCGGACGACCAGGTTCCTGATCGCTCTAATCGCGTAGTTGCTGCTTATCGAGTCCGTGATACCGATCAGTCGATTAATCGTGACTAATCGGACGATCCGAAAACACTGGTTCAAAGTAAAGGACTGATTTAACATGTACAGTATGTTCAGATAAGTTCAGAGCTGATCTCATGAACATTGCTATGACTACCCTTAGTTCAAAAATTCTTTCCCAGGATAAGGAGTACTTTGCTGAACTTGCAGTTGATGCTGTATTAAGGCTTAAGGGCTGCACCAACCTGGAAGCCATTCAAATTCTGAAGAAACCTGGAGGATCTCTTAAGGACTCCTTTTTGGATGAAGGGTTCATTCTTGACAAGAAAATTGGCATTGGGCAACCTAAGAGAATTGAGAATGCCAAAATTTTGGTTGCAAACACTGCTATGGACACAGATTTAAGACTATGGGGGCACGTGTCTGGGTGGATTCAATGTCTAAGGTTGCAGATAAGGCTTGCACGCCACCTATAGGCTGCAGTAAAGCCTGCCCAGGCTTGCACGCCACTCAGCAGCATGCTGCACACGCCACCCTACACCCTACAACCCTGCTGCTCGCCACCCTAACCCTACAGGCTATGCTGCACTTGAAATCGGATATCATCTTTGAATACCGGAGGAAATCGAAAGAAGAAAAGAAAGAATCAACCACTCCCTCTCGGTTTAGACCCAGAGTGAAATTCCATGTCAAATGGACCATGATCTGCTCTTTTCTCAGCTCGGGGAAAAGAAGAAAGAATGGCACTGAAGTGGACATTCGAGAGAGATGGACAATAGATACAAATGCAAGTCAGGGAAAGAGCAGAGAGAATGGCGGTGAAGTTATGGCAGTTACCTAAGGCGGGGCATCCACGGGGTATTACCTATGAATCATGATACAACCATTCACATTTGTGTGTCGTCCTTGCTGAGGCATCGCTTACGATACATGAGGCTATATATGTTCAGAAATGAAATTAGCCACAAAATAGTTGCTACAGATTGTAGTTACCTGATAATCGACCCGGTAAAGACCGCGAAGATCTGAGCCGGGCACCGCCTGACAATCGACCCGGTAAAGACCGCGAAGATTTGAGCCGGGCACCGGTCCAGCGAGGATATGGTCTATCGCTGTGCTGGTGCGAGGACGAACCAGCTAAAGCGCAAATGTCCTCCATTTCAAACTATTAAGATTCTGCTTTTCCAGAGGACTCTAACTACAAGGTATTGCTTCGAATGGCCCCGTATAAATAGATTTCAGAAGGAATTGACTGCCATTATTGTTTCCGTATCTAGCACTGCTCAATCCTCTATGGAAACAATGGTATTTCCGTTCCTTTCATATCCCGCCTTGCCAAAGAAAGCGCTATTGAATTCCAAACATGCGCTCGATGACTTGATCACGAATGATACAACCCTTATCTTATCGATTTTAAACATGTGTTAACCTGTGTTACCTTTATAGACATGTAGCATATCGTATCAACGCATACTGTTTTGCTGTTGTGTGCCTACACGCATCAAGTCTGCATGGGACCACGAACCATGACCAGACCCGGCTCAAATCTGGGCCCATGTTCATCATTGGTAAGGGTAACAAGCCATCGGTGAGCCTTCCCGGAGTTACATTTATGGATCGGATTTGCCCAGCAGGGGGAAGAACTCGCGTCGGTGTGTCCATGGTGAGTAGGTCCAGCAAGCCTCTGGCCCATGAGTCAGTGAGGGAATCTAGGGTAAAAAGTCTCCCACCACAACCGAGGAAAACCCGGCAAGCAGGTCGATGGAGAATCGAAGTGCAAGAAAGGAGAACCTACTTGTGAGACTGAACAACACGTTACCGCTAGCCTTGAGACCCTAGACATAATCTGGGGAGGTGTTTCATCTCATTTGCTTGACTTGGCTTTAATCCAATGTTTTTTGCAATATAAGTCCTTTTACCAAATTGTTTCAAGTTTACTGGGTATGAGTTAATTGTTGTCCTGTATTTGTAGATTGTAGTTGGTGGAAGGAACAAATATCTTATCAATGGTCATCTTGCACAACCTTCCCAGGTGCAGACGCTCTTTCACTCAGTGCAGCTTAACGTAAAAAGATTCTCAGCGGCGCGCGCGAGGGGGAGGTGGCGGTGGAGCAAGCGGTGGGGCAGAGGAGGGGGCGAGCAGCGGGGGTAGGGGTGGCGAGCGGCAATAGCAGGCGGGGCGAGCGGTGGGGGCAGGGAGGGGCAAGCAGCGGGGTGAGGAGGCGGCGAGCGGCGACGATAGGCGAGGCAGCAGAGAGAAGCGACCCGAGTGGATGGTCCAGGAGCTATTTGCATAGGCCCCATCCCATGGTAGTAAGTTAGGCACCTCAAGAGATTCTTAGCGGTGCGCGCGAGGGAGAGGTGGCGGCGGGGCAAGCGGTGGGGCAGAGGAGGGGGCAAGCAGCGGGGGTAGGGGGTAGTGAGCGGCGGTAGCAGGCGAGGCGAGCGGTGGGGGCAGGGGAGGGGGCGAGCAGTGGGGTGAGGAGGAGGCGGCGACGGCAGGTGGGGCAGTAGAGAGAAGCGGTCCGAGAGAAGCGACGACATCATGGTTCTATCAGTCAAGATACAACTATTCATATCCTCTGCATCCATGGTTCTATCGGACCCCACTGCTCGCCCACTCCCCTGCCCCCACTGCTCGCCCCGCCTGCTGTCACCGCTCACTGCCCCCTACCCCCGCTGCTTGCCCCCTTCTCTGCCCCGTCGCTTGCCCCGCCACCACCTCTCCCTCGCGCGCACCGCTGAGAATCTCTTGAGGTGCCTAACTTACTACCATAGGATGCGGCCTATACAAATAGCTCCTGGACCATCCACTCGGGTCGCTTCTCTCTGCTGCCTCGCCTACCGTCGCCGCTCGCCACCTCCTCACCCCACTGCTTGCCCCTCCCCTACCCCCACCGCTCGCCCCGCCTGCTGTTGCCGCTCACCACCCCCTACCCCCGCTGCTCGCCCCCTCCTCTGCCCCACCGCTTGCTCCGCCGCCACCTCCCCCTCACGCACGCCGCTGAGAATCTCTTTACGTTAAGCTGCACTGAGTGAAAGAGCGTCTGCACCTGGGAAGATTGTGCAAGATGACCATTGATAAGATATTTGTTCCTTCCACCAACTACAATCTACAAATACAGGACAACAATTAACTCATACCCAGTAAACTTGAAACAATTTGGAAAAAGGACTCATATTGCAAAAAACATTGGATTAAAGTCAAGTCAAGCAAATGAGATGAAACACCTCCCCAGATTATGTCTAGGGTCTCAAGGCTAGCGGTAACGCGTTGTTCAGTCTCACAATTGCTACAGTCAAAGCCAAGCGCAGACGGTATATGAAAACCCGTCTTTAAAAACCAGGAAAGACACTCATAAGATCTCCAATGAAAGGAACGCTCGCCAGAATGAAATACTTCAATTAGGATGAGCTACTACATATCGTTCTGAAAGGGGCCAGTGAAACTGAAGCAGTTCCTGCAACCATCAACGAAGTCAAGACATTACCTATAGCAAGAAAGACTACCGATACCGATAAAGAAGAGATGAAACCCTACCTTGTTCCTGCCATCCCTTCCCATTCATCTCCACTATACCCCTCGTCTTCTAATTCCTTCCATTCCACCATGGAATTCTCTATAATAATTCGCAAATCCAAATCTGCTAATTGTTCTCTAATAGCACCCGCTCCTGTTGCAATTTCCTGATTTCGAAAGGTTGCAAAGCCTGAGGTAGAATAAAAGGGAGAAATGTTGTGGTTACAAGATGAAATTTCATCTTCGAATAAACCCCATAATCGTAAGAAAGTAGGTTTTTAGCGCTGGGCCTAGCAAAAGAGAAATCGCCACTCAACATTTCTTGCTGAATGTTATCATAAATGTGCTCACCAATTTGGATTTAGGAATACAGAAGTTTTGGATTTAGGATTAATCAGTGGTTGTACAGACAAAGATGCCTTGTCCTTAGAAACAACTCTTTTATTCTGATGTTGTTCAGTCTCCATTTGCATATTTATAATCTCAATTTGCATAACTCGTTTTGAAAGTGGAAAAGATTGAAATAAAGATTTAAATAAACCTTACCAGTCAGTGGCTACCAGTAGGTGCTTAGCAATGGCCGCCGCCGCCGCCTCAGGCTCCTGGTCACCGTCGAGCTCTGGTGCCATGTCGGTATAGATGAAGTGAAGCATGGCCCTGAACACAACAGCCTCCATGTCTCCGATCTCCACAGAAGCAGAGCTTCCTTCATGCCTCTGAAGAACTCGACCTTGAAGACCGAGGACCTTGCGGTGAGGAAGATCTTGTGGGTGGTGAAGGACTCCCCGGAGACATGAAACGTGACGTCCGCTCCATCGCTGCTCTGCAGGAGCTCGTCGAGGTGCTGGTGTAGGTCCGAGGGTGGTGGCACTGGAAGGGGCTGCTCCCTATCCGTGGCGTCCAAGTCGCGTAGCACGGTGATCGTGCATTCCACGGTCAGGGAATCGTTCATGAGATAACCTGATGATCATAGCTTCCTTTTTTCAAAAAGGAGAACTGCAAGTTTATTCTAATGTTGTTCAGTCTCCATTTGCATATTTATAATCTCAATTTGCATAACTCATTTTGAAAGTGGAAAAGATTGAAAGAAAGATTTAAATAAACCTTACCTGTCAGCGGCTACCAGTAGGTGCTGAGCGATGGCCGCCGCCGCCTCAGGCTCCTGGTCACCATCGAGCTCTGGGGCCATGTCGGTATAGATGAAGTGAAGCATGACCCTGAACACAGCAGCCTCCATGTCTCCGATCTCCACAGAAGCAGAGCTTCCTTCATGCCTCCGAAGAACTCGACCTTGAAGACCGGGGACCTTGCGGCGAGGAAGATCTTGTGGGTGGTGAAGGACTCCTCGGAGACATGAAACGTGACGTCTGCTCCATCGCTGCTCTGCAGGAGCTCGCCGAGGTGCTGGTGTAGGTCCGAGGGTGGTGGCACTGGCAGGGGCTGCTCCCTATCCGGGGCGTCCAAGTCGCGTAGCACGGTGATCGTGCATTCCACGGTCAGGGAATCATTCACGAGATAACCTGATGATTGTAGTTTCCTTTTTCGAAAAGGAGAAACTGCAGGCGAGCATTTGGAGTTACTAGTAAATACATGAAGCACACTCTTCTCCTTGGAGGCATCAAGGTGTCGCTGGCTTTTCCACTTTCAGAACGAGTTATCGTGTAATATGGTAGCAAAAATTTATATGACGACATTTACAATTTTGACAGGTATGGGCTAAACAGGCTGGAGCTGATGTGTGAATGCAAGCTCTCTGGTGGCATCGACACCGGCACAGCGGCTGCGATGTTGGCTTTCGCCGAGTAGCACAACTGTTCGCTGCTCAAAGCCAAGTGTCTCGAGTTTGTCACTATTGACAGAACGTGGAGCCGTTGCGTGCTATTGATAGAACTTGGAGCCGTCGTGTGCTAGGCAGGCCTGGCCAGCTTGATGGGCCTTGGCTAGGCCGCGCTGGGCCGAAACTTACTTTTCCTTCGATCTGCGATCTATCAAGCCTGCTTCATCCGATCCGTTGGCCGCGCTGGGCCGAGCTTGTTTCATCCGATCTGTTCTACATGGCCCCAGAGCTCGACGGTGACCAGGAGCCTGAGGCGCGGCGGTGGCCAGGGCTCAGCACCTACTGGTAGCCGCTGACAGGTAAGGTTTATTTAAATCTTTCTTTCAATCTTTTCCACTTTCAGAACGAGTTATCATGTAATATGGTAGCAACAATTTATATGACGTCATCTACAATTTTGACAGGTGTGGGTTAAACAGGCTGAAGCTGATGTGTGAATGCAAACTCTCAATCTAGTAGATCACGCACCTATTGTATTTAGTGTGATCTTGTGGGAGAGTAAGACAACGAGTGAGCTACGATTGAGACTTCCATCGATCGAGAAAGTAAGAAGCAAGCACGAGTAGACCAATTGATAGCAACGACGAATCAACGCCCGATCCGACTCTTTTGTCCTTTTGTTCGCAGAAGGGAGATTCTGTGTGCTAGCGATATCAGTTATGGATGGGGCCCTCACTCAACCGACCTACTACCTGGGAATCCCCAATGCACCAATGTACCAAAGGCACTATACTTTGAATAGGGAACACTTCCTAATTAAATTAATAAAGTAGGAGCGAGTACGGAGGTACTAGACGGTGATTCTCTGGTCTTGTCGTCAATATTGGTGGGGGTTTAAATAGCGGGAGCGGGAAAAACTGACCGTCAAAAGTAAAGTTCGTCGTACATGGCTTTCAAAGCAAGGAGAGGTGCGAAGCTTCTCCGAGAAGGCGAGGGTCGCACGGATCTGGCCTGCCGCTGGCCCTAGTTTGACTTGGGTCGGAACTCGGACGCCGTCCACTGTTTGTACTAGTGAGGAAGTCCAATTTAGTGTCAACCACATTAATTTTCTGTATTTTAAGTTTAAACTTGTTACCACTGATAATCGAGTGGGAATCATTACCGTTACCATTTACGTTACATTTCGTGAACCAACGACACCTTGATTGCATCTGATCGCATCTAGGAATCTGGCTGCCTTTCGCTAGGGTACGGTCAGCTAGCCCGGCTGAGTTGGGAAACACAACCAATCACACCCCTAGTCAGGCACTCCACGGTAACTGTATCCACTCTGTCTCCGGTGCTCCTCCACCGGATGCCGCACCGCCGGTGCTCCTCCGCCGGATGCCGCGCGCCGACCCTCCTCCGCCGGATGTCGTGCCGCCCGGATCCAGGGCGGCGTCCGGCTCGGGGACAGGACTGGACGAGACGGACGCCTTTGCCGATGTCAGTGATTCCTTGCTGCTTCACGGTTCACGGGTACGCTCACTCCATCGACTTATCAGTCTCCTGCTGCTGTGCCAGCTTTCCCTTCCTTGTGAGGGACGTTTTTCTCCCTCACTGACTCGTGGGCCCACTCGCCGGCGCGAGCTCTTCAACCTATTCGCCAAATCCGATCAATAAATGTTGCTCCATCTACCTCCCTTCGCTCAGCTTCTCTCATCTGAGTCGCGGCGCCCGATGTGCAACATGTGCAACACACACTACCTTCTTCTTGTGCTCCTCGTCCTCGGCCTTGTACGTCTCTACCTCCTGCACCATCTTCTCGATCTACCTCCTGCACCATCTTCTGGCCGGTGGTCTTTTCCTTCGCTGACATGGGAAGCTGTCTCTGAGGTCGACGCCATGGTAGTTCGACGCTAGGCTGGCTCCGCAATCGGCGTCGAGTATTTACCTGGCTGGTTACGGCGCCGACCTCAGAGCCAAAGAACCAGGTCTTACCGAAGACGGGAACCACATGCACAGGCACAGGCACAGGCATAGCGTGTGTTGCGCATGTTGTAGGCGTAGTTCTCGAGCGAGTTCTTGGCGTCCACCTTCTTCTTGTGCTCCTCGTCCTCGGCCTTGTATGTCTCTGCCTCCTGCACCATCTTCTCGTTCTCCTCTTTACTCAGCCGGCCCTTATCGTTGGTGAATACGAAGAGTCGAGGATGGGGTTTTGTGATTCGGGATGATCAATGGTAATCAAAACTGGATCAGGCCCTTGTCGTTGGTGATGGTGATCTTGTTCTTCAGGCACCGAAGGGAAGCCAGAGAGCTCGAACTTGCCGAGCAGGTTGTCGTAATAGGTGAAGTCCTAATCCTTGGTCGGGATGGTGGTGCCCCTTGGTTGATGGGGTCATGGCGACCTGGTTCTTGGCGGTGTCGCTGACGAGCCTTTCGGAGTTGGTGAATGCAACGTACGCTCCCAGAATTTGGATACAAATTTGGAGTATCGATCAGAAACAATGGACTTAGGTACCCCTTGAAGCCTGATTACTTCCTTCTTATACAAGGGGACCAATTCTAAAGCTGAATTGGTGGTCTTCATGGGAATAAAGTGCGCATACTTAGTCAAGCGATCCACTACCACCCAAATAGCATCCCTGCCCCGAGGAGAACGAGGTAAGCCCACCACAAAATCCATGGTGATATGCTCCCACTTCCACTCCGGAATTTCCAGTGGCTTCAGCAAACCTGCAGGCCTCTTATGCTCAGCCTTCACGCGCTGACATACTTCACAAGCGGCCACGTACTTATAAACGTCAACCTTCATCCGCTTCCACCAGAAGTTTTGCTTCAGATCTCGGTACATTTTGGTTTCACCAGGGTGAATGGTGTAAGGCGTTTTATGAGCTTCTCTCAAGATATCCATCTTCACCTCTGATTTCTGAGGCACACAAAGGCGACCCCTGAAATGAACCAAATCATTCTCATCAATAGAGAACTCCCGGGGTTTACCATCGCCAACCCTCTTTCGAGCTTCCTGCAATAAACGATCCTGCTGCTGAGCCGCACGCACTCTCTCCATGAGGGAAGATTGAATAAGCATACGAGTCTCCTCACTAGCGGTGCCGACATAGCACAAAGTGACCCCCAAACGGTCCAGATCAGCAATCAACTGCAAGGCCACTTTTGGAACCCCGGACCTGCTAAGGGCATCAGCCACCACATTTGCCTTCCCCGTGTGATAATGAATAGACAAATCATAATCTTTAATCAATTCGAGCCACCAACGCTGCCTCAAATTCAGCTCCTTCTGAGTGAAAATATACTTGAGACTTTTATGATCGGTGTAAATGTCACAAGCCTCGCCATAAAGATAATGCCTCCACGACTTTAGAGCAAAAACCACCGCGGCCAATTCGAGATCATGAGTTGGATAATTCCCCTCATGCTTCCTCAACTGCCTTGAGCCATAAGCAATCACTCTGCCTTCCTGCATCAACACACAGCCAAGACCAATTCACGAAGCATCCGTATAAACTGTGAAACGCTTACCGCTCTCAGGCAAAGCTAGGATAGGGGCGTCCACCAACTTGCTCTTCAATGTCTGATAACTGACCTCGCAATCACTGGACCAGACGAAGAGAACACCCTTCTCCAAGAGTCTAGTCAAAGGCTTAGCAATGCTGGAAAAATTTGGTACGAAGCACCGATAATATCCAGTGAGCCCCAAGAAACTTCGGATTTCAGAGACACTAGAGGGTCTCTTCCACTCCACCACAGTTGCAACATTCTTGGGATCAACTGCAATGCCCTGCTGATTAATCACATGCCCCAGGAAAGCCACTTCGGACAGCCAAAAGGCACACTTCTTCAACTTGCCATAAAACTGATTCTTCCTTAGGGCACCCAGAACGAGACGGAGATGATGCTCATGCTCAGCCTCAGTCTTTGAATAAATCAGAATATCATCCAGGAACACGACCACAAAGTCATCCAATAACTCATGCAACATCCTATTCATTGCTTCCATAAAAGCAGCAGAGGCATTAGTTAAGCCAAAAGACATGACTATGAACTCATAATGCCCATACCTGGTGCAAAAAGCGGTCTTCTCAATATCCTCCTTACGAATCCTCAATTGATGATAACCAGAGTTCAAATCAATTTTGAAGAACACCTCGGCACCCCTCAATTGTTCAAATAGAACCTCAATACGGGGAAGTGGGCATTTATTCTTGATTGTCACTTGATTCAAAGCGCGATAATCCACACTTAGCCGCTTGCTTTTATCCTTCTTCTCAACAAACAATACTGGAGAAGCCCATGGAGACCTACTAGGCCTAATGAAACCCTTAGCCAGCAGATCATCCAATTGCCGCTTCAATTCAACCTGCTCCTTTGGGGCCATCCGATACGGGGCCTTATAAATAGGCTACGTACCCGGGATCAGCTTGATCTCAAAAGCTGCATCGCGCTCCGGAGGAATGCCTGGAAGCTCTGCCGGAAACACATCAGCAAAGTCGCACACCACACGGATGTCCTGTACTCGCAATGCAGCCTCACCCTCCACCACCATGGAGAAAAAGATTCCCGACTTCCTTGACAGGCGATCCGGAAGCAATTGCGCCAACAAGGATAACATGTACTTTGGGGAACTTCCCAAGAATACCACCTCCCTACCCGACAGCGCCTGCAATAACACTGTCTTCCAAAAACAGGATATAACTGCGCGATATTGAGATAACCAATCCATACCCAAGATAACATCGAATGCCCCCAAGGAAATCACAACAAGATTGGCCGAAAAGACCTCATAAGCAAGAATAACGGAACACCCCTAACAAACTGAACAACTACTAATGGATCCATTAGCAGAACTAACCAAAATTGGGTGACCCAATCTCTGCACCGAAAGACCAGCCCGCGACACAAAATCCTCTGAAACAAACGAATAGCTAGCGCCAGAGTAAAAAAGAGCATGGGCCACAAACGAATCAACTGAAATCGTACCTGTCACCACGTCTCCTTGCTCTCTGCCATCCACAGCGGGTAGCACATAAGCTCCGGAAATACCCGCAGAAGAGGAAGCTCCCGGAGTGAAATTAACAGAAGAACCCCACTGAGCCGCTGGGTGAGGTAGACGCGGAGCTCCAAACTAAGATGGCATAGGAGTAGTCGGTGCAGGAGTAGGCGCAGCTAGATACTGAGGAAAACCCTGCACCGGCACGAACTGAGAAGTCCCAAGCACATAAAACTGCTGCGGAGGAAGTGGAACTGAAAATTGCTGCTCAGCTCTTGACATCATGTTGACAGTGCCCTGAGAAGAGGAGGAAGTCACTGGCTCCCATCTGAGCTTCCCATTGGGATTCCTCCTACACACCACATCCTTGTGGTCTTGACTGCAGATTGAACACCTGCCGTTCCACTAGCACTCTACACGGCGATGCGCATCACCACAACGGAATCACACCAGCCCCAGCCTGGGCTTAGGAACAGCCCGAAACCTCTGAGTACTTCCTCCCGAAGCACCCGAGTTAGACGATTTCCCACGGTAGGGATGGTGGCGCTGATGCTGAGACTTGCCCCTCTTGTGGGCTGGACCTCCAGTGTTGCCCCTCCTCGCGTCCTGGCCACGATGCTGATCAACACCCGATGACTTCTGCGACTCCATGGTATACTGGTGTTGCATCTCCACACCCAGTGCTAGCTCCACTGTAGTACGGAAGTCCACCAATGGAAAGGCTCCCAGGGCATGCCTGATGGAAGGTTTCAGGCCCTGACGGAACTGGCTCGCCTTCTCCATCTCATTATAAGCCACATGAGGGACAAAGCAGACCATCTTGTTGAAGCCCACTTCATACTCTGTGGTAGACTTCTTCTCCTGCTTGTAGGACTGCAAATCAATCTTCATTTTCTCCAGGAAGGTGACCGGGTAGAATCTCCTTTCAAACTGCCTGATGAAGACATCCCAAGACAGGACTCCTGGTGAGGAGGAGTGCGCTGCCTGCACGCCTCTCCACCAATTTTGAGCCTCTCCATTCAGCAGCTGTGTGCCAAAGCGAACTCGATCTCCATACACAGCCTCAAAGACATTCATCTCATCCTTCACGTAAGTTAGCCAATCTGCCGCCTTGACCGGAGTACCACTGCCATCAAAAGAATCCAACTTCATGCCCATCCACTGCATCAGAGAAAGACCACTGACTGGAAGAGGTCCCTCGGCCCCGCCACCTAGAGCAGCACCCGTAGGGACAGCGCCCCCGAGCACTCCTCCACCACCAGCACCCTGAGCAGCACCCGCAGGGGCAACAGGAATAGCTTGCCTCAGAATGGCCAACTCCTGCTGCATGGCCTGCATCGCGGCTAACATTGCCGCCGGACTCATCGAGTCCCCACTAGGAACTTGCGGACTACCCCGAGCCCTACGAGGCGGCATAGCTGCAGCCACAGGGATGAGAATAATAAGTAAATAAGATTGACATAGAATCTCTTCAGATAATGTCAAACTAGCTTAGACAATAACATAACATATCAATAGTAAAGCAGAAAACCCAGCCTACATGTGCAGTGTGTCAATTTATTATTACTCCACTTGCTAGGACCTACAGCCTATTGCTCTGATACCAACTGTAACACCCCACTGATCCCACACAATGGATGTTACCAAAAAACCTTCCTACAAAACTTATGCAACACATAGAGAAAGAAAGTATTGCAAAATCTGGCAGCACCTCCCTTGAAAGAAGCATAACAAGGGAAACATAGAGTTTATACAGGATATAAAAGAAAGATAATTGACATAGTATAATCGAGATGCAACGGTAGAAAAGAGCATTCATGACCAGACAAAAGATAGACAACACAGCCCACCAAACTAAACAGTTCAACTACCATGAAAGATTAGAATGTAATAATCCCCTAGACTTGACCCTCCCTGTTAAACATCATTATTAAGCAGTGGTTCCTTTATTTAAAGGTGTGGTGGCCGTGCTGCTATGTCTCTTCTTTCCCAAAGCAAAGATTAGGTGCTTGCATCAGACAATGCAAGAGTGAGATGACACATCTCAACAAGTAAAAGAGCAAACAACAGTTGGACAATGTAAACCAACCGTGCATAAGCAACCACGTGGTTCACAACTTCTATCTTAAATATTAATTTGCAGCAAGTAAGCAAGTAATCAATTATTTAATACCAAGATGAATCACAAAGTAAAGATCCACATCATCCTCATCACCATAATAGGTTCCACACTTCCCCATGAATGCACATGGCTACAGATGCAGTATGACTTCTGCCTTCATACCTCTAAGGATATGAAGCTGCATCATACCCCTTCTCGGTCAACATATGATGCTCATTGTACCGGTACGGTTGGACCATAAGATCGCGACGAAACTTCAATGCAATGGATGATGAATGCATTATGCATGTCAACAACATGAGTTCTTCTCAAATAAAATGTGCTAGACATATACTTCCACCCATTTCATATAATAAACCACATGGGTAACATGATCAAACCATAACCTCCACATGTATAATAAATAAACATGAATAAATTCAAACGACGGTACCCAATTAGGAATATAAATACGAACACAAATGGCACAAACATAATCAAGTATAAGACTCTTCAATTAACAGATGGAATAACCATCACTGTTTTACTTGCCTTCACCGGAAGTTTGGGCAAATCCCTAAGTACGATCCGGAAGTTCACCACCTGTTTTTGACACACAACTTAGTGCACCAATTTCACACAATCAGGCTCATAAACGACGCCGCACCTACGCACAATCTCACACCCCGCCGCGGGTAACATCTCTCCCCACACCCACCAAACTGCAGCAGCTCTGCTTAATAACTTCATAACTTTAAAATTATGACAGCAGTGGTAACAAATAAAAACTCCAGAGGCAACTACATAAAATTCCCCACGAGTTTTGTATACAATTTATAATTAAATTCCAACATCTAATTACCCCAAAATAGCCCACAAGATAAACCCTGTAATCTGTTTTTTTCTCTTTTGGACAGCGACATACCCGGATTCAAACAGCGATATCTTTTAAAATATAATTCTAAATCAAGCGCATAAGTACTCATTGGAAAGATAAGACAAATCCCTACATGATTATCATACTGGTTATCACTAATTACCCACGAAAAATTCCCAGAAACTGCTAATACTACTGTTGTTCACCCACCTGAAAAAATCTGTTTTTTGGACAGCAACATACCCGGATTCAAACAGTGATAACTTTTAAAATATAATTCTAAATCAAGCGCATAAGTACTCATTGGAAAGATAAGACAAAGCCCTACATGATTATCATACTGGTTATCACTAATTAACCCACGAAAATGCCAGAAATCCCTAGAACTACTGCTGTTCACCCACTCACAAAATTCTTGGACAGCACCTCTACCGATTCGCATAGATAAACACATAATCAAATTGATTGCAGCACAAAAACAACAAAAGTTAATCACAGATTCACCTTGGGATCTTCCCTTCCTTCTTCTTTCTTCCTCCCTCCAAACTCCAATTGAGATTGCAACCACACGACGGAGAACCACGCAGGAGGGCTGCACCTTGGAGGAGGGGGGAGAGAATGGAGGCGGCTAGGGTTTTGGGGAGGAAGAAGATGAGAGAGGGGAGTGGGGGCGGCGGCCAAGGCCAAGGCCTAGGGGAGTGGGGGCGGCGGCCAAGGCAGCTGCACAAAGGGGAGGGGGAATTAGGGGGAGGGCGGCTAGGGTTAAGGGGAGACTAATGGGCTGGATCAAGGTTCAAGGCCCAAATTGCCCACGTGACAGCTCCCGACCCTATCACAAGCAACTAACCAAAGAAATTCTACTATCTTACAGGTGAATGTTTTCCACAAATTCCAAATTCCCAAAGCGCATCACCTGAATGAGGAAAAAGAACAAAAAGAATAACCTCCACTTCTCCTCTTTGCAAACCAGGTATCACAACTCCTTCAGACTCCACCAACTAACCGTTATCTATACGAGTTCAAACATACATTCCACAAATTCAATATAAAAGGAACAAGGCCAGACAATCAAGTACATTAAATAAGCAGACGCTCGATGCAGGGCTTGCATCTACGACTAAGCGAGAAAGAGAAAGCAACGGCCGAGGTTACGGTCGAAGAGCGATCACGTTAAGCGAATATAGATTAAAGTACTCTTCTAAACATAATTGTATTAATTTGGCAATCACGTTATGCATAGGATAAAGTCACACTACGTGTTTAATTATTATAAACAATTCAAAGTAAATTTAAAAGGATTGTCGCGTGGCAAAACGCACGACGGCACACGCGAACTAAATTGAGAATAAAATGAGTCGTCGCGCGACGAGGCGCGCAACAAGACATTTGAATTAATTATAGAAAATAACGTCAAGCGTCGCACGACGAAGCGCACGACAACATCCGTCACTTAAACTGAATTTAAAACGAAACGTCACGCGACTAAACGCGCGACGTCACACATTATATAACCTAAACTTAAATTGAATCGTCGCGCGACAAAGCACGCGATGGCACATTAATAAATCCAGATTTAAACTAATTCGTCGTGTGACGAAGCACGCGATGCTGCACGTTAATTAAACTAAGTTCAAAACTAATTAAACTAAAATTTAATCACCGCACGTGAAGGGGCTGCGCGCGCGGGAACGCGTTAGGCGAGCCGCGAGGGGCCACGCTGCCGAAGGCAGGGGCCGCGCGCCGGGGGCTGCGTGCACCGGGGCCAGGGAGGCCGCGCCATAGGGGTCGGGGAGCCGCGCCACCGGGGGCCAGGGAGGCCGCACCGCCGGGGCCAGGGAGACCGCGCCGCGGGGCGCCGAGGGGCCAGGCCGCCAAGACACGCGCGCGAGAGGGGGGGAGAGCAGGGACGCGCATGGTGGGAAGAGAAAGGGAAGGGAGAGGGAAAGAGAGGGAGAGAGAAGGGGGAGGGGGAGGCTCACCTTGGGATCCAAAATCCGGTGATAACCGTCACCGGGTCACTTAAGGCACGAGGTGGGAGAGAGAGGTGGAAGAGAGGGAGAGGGAGTTGTTGCGCGGGAAAAATCAAATGAGAGAGAGAGGGGGAGGGGCGCATGGGGGTTTGGGCGCCAGGGGCGCGCGGGGGCGCACCGGGCTGGGCCGAGCCGGGTTGGGTCAGGTTGGGCTAGGTTGGGTTGGACTAGGTCGCGTCGCGGGTTGAAAACTCACCGCACACTTGACCACTGATCGGAATCCAACTGCGAATCGAAATCCGAAACGAGGCGAGACGAACGCGCGATTAAACACAACATGAGACAATAGAAAAATGCTTCGGCATGATGCAACACCCAAGTCAACTTAGGTTTTTATTTACACGCGATACGGACACCAGTCACTATACTGCTTTGAAAATGGGAATAAGGAGCGAAATAGGAAGAGAAAAGTGAGTAACGCATGAATTTGGTGAGTATTAAAAAAGAAAAAAATTCCACCCCCAAATTCAGGGCGTTACAAACCTACCCCCCTTAAAAGAATCTTGCCCTTGAGATTCAAGGTTGGCCAGCAAAGAGTTCGGAATACTTGGCCATCAGATCATCTTCATGCTTCCATGTTGCTTCTTCCTCAGAGTGGTGCCCCCATCTGATTTTGCACATTCTGATAGTTTTCCTCCGGGTGACCCTATCTACAGTCTCAAGAATCTGCGTTGGCTTCTCTATGTAGGTCAAGTCTTCTTGGACTTCTAGACCTTCCACTGGAAACTGCTCTTCTAGCACACGCGGACACTTCTTCAACTGAGACACATGAAAGACATCATGCACCGCTGACAAACCTTCTGGCAGACTGAGCTGATAGGCCACTTCTACACGCTTTGCGAGAATCTGATATGAACCAACATACTAGGGTGCTAGCTTGCCTTTGACTCCGAATCTTCTGACTCCTCTGATTGGCGATACCTTCAGGTAGACAAAATCTCCGATTTCAAAACTCAGCTCTCTCCTTGTGTCTGCATAACTTCGTTGTCTTGATTGTGCTATCTTCAGGTTCTCCCAAACCATCTTGATGTTCTCTTCAGCTTCGAGCAAAATGTCTGGCCCAAACACTTGCTTTTCTCCAGGCTGATCCCATTGCAACGAAGTTCTACAACTCCTTCCATAAAGCGCCTGAAATGGTGACATCTTCAAGCTGGCGTGGTAACTGTTGTTATAGGAGAACTCTGCATAAGGTAACCTCTTATCCTATACGGACTGATCTTGCAACGCACAGGCTCTCAACATATCTTTGAGTATTTGATTAGTTCTTTCAGTCTGACCGTCTGTCTGCGGATGATATGCTGAACTAAAATTCAGATGTGTACCCAAGGTTTCATGCAATTGCTGCTAGAAATGAGAGGTGAACTGTGTTCCTCTGTCTGACACTATCTTCTTTGGCACACCATGAAGACAAACGATCCGAGATATGTATAGCTCTGCCAATATTGCACTGCTGTAGCTAGTCTTGACAGGTATAAAGTGGGCCGACTTGGTTAAGCGGTCCACCACTACCCAAATGGAATCGTAGCCGACTCGAGTGCGAGGCAATACGACTATGAAGTCCATCCCGATTTCATCCCATTTGCACTAAGGAATTCGCAACGGCTGCAACAACCCAACTGGCTTCTGATGCTCTGCCTTGATCCTCTGACAACTATCACATATGGCCACATGCTCTGCGATCTCCCTTTTCATTCCGTACCACCAAAATTTCTTCTTCAGATCCTGATACATCTTCTCACTTCCAGGGTGTATGGAATAAGCTGTCTCATGAGCTTCCTTGAGGATCAACTCTCGAATAGACTGGACATTGGGAACACACAAACGGTCCTTGAACCATACCACACCTTTTGCATCTTCCTAAAAATCTTTGCCTCTTCCTTCTAGAATCAGTTGTCGGATTTCACCGATCTTCTCATCATTCTTTTGTGCTTCCTTGATTTCCCACTCTAAGGTGGGTTCTAACTCAACTATTACTCCTCGCATGTTATTCAGGAATCCAAGACTCAACCTGTCAAATTCTTTGGCCAACTCATAAGGCATCGGATGAGCGACCATCATATTGACTTAACTTCTCCTGCTTAAAGCATCTGCCAGCACGTTTGCTTTGCCTAGATGGTAATGAATTTCCAATTCATAGTCTTTGATCAATTCTAACCACCTTCGTTGTCTCATATTCAGCTTCGACTGGGTGAATATGTACTTCATACTCTTGTGGTCTGTGTAAACATCACATTTCTGCCCGTACAGATAGTGCCTCCATGTCTTCAGTGCATGAACCACTGCTGCCAACTCTAGGTCATGGATTGGATAATTCTTCTCGTGAACTTTCAGCTGTTGGGACAAGTAAGCCACAACTCTTCCCTCTTGCATCAACATGCATACCAAGCCAGTGTAACAAGCGTCGCAATACACCGAGAAGGGCTTGTGCACATCAGGCAAGACTAAGACAGGCCATGTAGTCAACTTCTCTTTCAGTGCTTCAAAGTCTTCTTGGCACTTCTGGGTCCACTTGAACTCCACTTTGTTTGCTAGCAAAGCTGTCATCGGTTTCGCAATCTTCGAAAATCCTTCAATGAATCACCGATAATATCCGGCCATTTCAATGAAGCTCTTGATTCCTCGAGCATCTATTGACGCTTTCCAGTTTAGAATGTCTGCCACTTTCTTCGGATCCACAACCAATCCATCTTTGTTTATTATGTGACCCAAGAACAGGACTTCATCGATCCAGAACTCGCACTTACTCAACTTTGCATACAGCTGGTGCTCTCGCAATCTCTGCAATATTGTCTTCAAATGATCCACATGCTCCTCCTCACTTTGAGAATATATAAGAATGTCATCAATAAATACCACCACAAACTTGTCGAGATAATCCATGAATACACTGTTCATCAGGTTCATGAAGAAGGCTGGTGCATTCGTTAGGCCAAAATACATAACGGTGAACCCATACAACCCATACTTGGTCATAAATGCCGTCTTCGGAATGTCTGAAGGTCGAATCCTAAGCTGGTGATAACCTGACCTCATATCTATCTTTGAAAACACACTGTCTCCTCTCAGCTGGTCGAACAGATCTTCTATTCTGGGCAAGGGGTACTTATTCTTGATTGTGACCTCATTCAGAGCTCGATAATCGATGCACATCCTCCTAGTACCATCTTTCTTCTCCACGAATAGGACAGGGGTGGCCCAAGGTGAGGTGCTTGGTCTGATGTAACCTTTCTCTGACAGCTCATCTATTTGCTTCTTGAGTTCCACCAACTCGGGTCTAGATACCTTGTAAGCTCTTTTAGAAATGGGGGCGGTGCCAGAAAGAAGCTCTATGGCAAACTCAACTTTTCGCTCAGGTGGCATACCTGGTAAATCTTTTGGAAACACATCCGGAAACTCTGACGCAACCTTGATAGTCTCAAGTGGATCTGCCTCCTTGCTATCAATAGCCATCTGATGACAACCTCCTTTCCTTGGCTTGGGTGAGACTAACTCAGTCACGACTTCTTCTCCTAGTGGAGACACCAACTTAATTGTCCTCTTATCACAGCTGATAACTGCTTGGTACTTATCTAGCCAACTCATCACTAGGATGACATCTATTCCCTGAGTACCCATTACTATGAGGTTAGCGGGAAACTCTATCCCCCTTATTTCCACGCTTACATTCAAGCAAACACTATCGGCTCGAACTTTACCACCGACTGAATCAATTTGAATGGGTGTTGACATGATAGTTATTAGAAGATTATGAGCTTCTACCATGATGCAGTAATAAATGAATGCGTTGCTCCAGTATCAATTAATACTTCTGCAATATGGGAATTGACTGGAAACATACCTACTATCATGCCTGGTGTTTCCTGGAAGGCTTCAGCCTCCAAATGGTTCAGTCTCCCATGGTTATAGCGTGTCTAGACGCGGTTGCCTGCTCCTAGCTGAGTCACATTCTGCTTCGCTGGGGCACTAGGGCCTGACTGCTGCTGGGCTGTCTTCTTTGGACAATGCATCACCCAATGGCCTTGCTCTCCACAATGGAAACATGCTATGCTTCCGCCTTGCACTGTGGCTGCTTGACTGCTCTGGTTGGTTGCTGGGGTAGGGAGGCGAGATGCCTGCTGATTCTGCCTCTGGAACTAACTTCCTCCTGTCTGACTGTTCTGGCGATTCTGTTGTTGGTGCTGGGGGGTACTACCTCTGAAACTGCTGCTGAGGTGGGCGCTGATTCTGCTTGAACTGCTAAGGTGGGTTGCTTGAGAAACGAGGGTGATTGCTGCTTCTAGGCTGAGGTCCACCAATCTTGTGCTTGTGATCCTCAATTTCCTTGCACTTCTTCTCTGTCATGATCGCTCTGTCGATCAGGTGCTGAAATGTGGGGAAGGTATGGTTAATCAGCTGATAGTGTAGGGGATCGACCAAGCCTCTCAAGAAATGATACTGCCTCTTGGCATCTGTGCTGACATCTTCAGGAGCATAGCGGGACAGCCGCAGAAACCTATCTCGGTACTCACTGACAGACATGGGCCCTTGCTTGAGCGCCTGAAATTCCTCTTTCTTCACTGTCATCAGACCTGCTGGAACATGATAGTGATGAAAATTATCTCTGAATTCCTCCCAGATGATGGTGTCGGGATTAGCGTGGGTGGCGAGGTAGGACTCCCACCAAGACTGAGCTGCTCCCCTCAACAGGCGGGGACCATACAAAACTTTCTCTCTATCATCACACTGAGCGGTGTGCAACTCTCGCTCCACAGTACGCAGCCAATATTCAGCATCCATGGGGTCAATAGAGTGAGCGAACACTGGGGGATGACCTATCATGAATTCAGCACGCTTGTCTCTAGGCATCTGAGGCTGAGGGGGGGGGGTTGATGCTGCTGCTGCATAGCGGCCAGAGTCTGACCAATGGCTTGGACTACCTGAGTCTGCATCAAGAACATCTGCTCTATTGTCATCGGGGGCGGTGGTGGCAACTGCTGCTGAGGTGCCTCATCTTGCTGTGCTGGCTGCTCCTGCTGAGCACGCCTTCCTCCTCTGCGCCTGTTGTCTGGCATCTGCAGAATGCAACCACACATCAGAACTGATCTTGCGAAACTTGCAGCATAAGAAAAGAATATAGAATTCTTCCACAATATTAAATAGATGAACATCTTCACTGACTCCCAACACAGACAAGCACAACTTCTTAGATAAAGAGGAAAGTAGAATAAAAAGGCTTCCCAACTAGATAACTAATTTTATTAACATTAACAGGTAAACCAAAGTGCAGGGGATACCCACACTCTAGCAACAGGCATTACAAAGATCCAAATCCATCATAGTCCATCATGACAAACATAAAAACACAGGATAAGCAAACTACCTTGTCTAACTAAAACTAACTAAGAGTAAGACTAAGGCTAAGACTAAGACTTCTATTTTAAACATTAATTACAAGATCCAACGCTGACGATCTATGGTTCTAAATTTATCCTAGTCCTGCAGTCGGGGTTACCATAGGCATGGTGCCCACGCTGAGGTGAGCGGTACGGGTGCTGAGTCCTGACGGGGGCGGGGGAACCATCCTCTAGGTGACGGCACTCCGCGCGCTCAGCCCGCAACTGGGTGATCTCAGCACGATCCCTACTCAGCTCATCTAAAGCATGGTCTAGCTCCGTGTTTAGCACGGCGGCTAGGTTGACTGTGCTGCTCAACCTAGGATTGACCTCGCTGACAGGTGAGACAACCACGCCTCCTGTACTGCCAGATGGACGGCGGGGGTAATACCTCAAGTCAAGACCATCGGCCACCCCACCGAGCACTAGGCAGTAGTGCGAAAGCGCACGCCGTGCGACATCCTGCATGGCCACCTTAGCTGGGTCCCGCTCAGAGATAGAGTAATGCTCTGAGCAGACCTCCACACCCCGGAGACTAGTCTTCGGACGGCGCACCAAACAAGTCGCCTCCCAGCGGTCCGGGTAAACCCAGCGACCGTGCTGGAAGAAAAAACAGCGATACTCGATAGACCAAGTACGCCGATCAAGTGCCTAGCGCAGCAAGGTGTCGAGCGCATCGTGAAAGTGACACCCGCGAGTGGCATCACGAGTGATGGGTCGAGCAACCCATCCCTCCGGCTCCTGCTCCTCTGAAAGGTCGGTGTTGTGGCTCGAGCTACTGTCGTCACCTCTGTCGTTGGGGTCTCCTCCAACAACTACTCTAGTGGCCGGGACGCCCAGTGGTGGTGCAGGGGGCGCCTCTAGCGGGGGCACAGGAGAGCAGCTCCTCACAGACTCTACCTCCTGCTGAGACGAGGAAGAAGAGCCCTGCTGCTCCAACTCCTGTCGTCGACGCTCCTGCTCCTCGTGTAGGCGGTGGTGCAGCCTCTCCAAAATGGCTAGACTGACCAGTCACCGGACGACGAAGCGGACGCTCCGCGAGACGAGAAGGCAAGAAAGGAATGACTGACTTCCGTGCGGTGTGTCTAAGACGAGCCATCTACAAAAGACACCGTAAGCATAAGAGTGAGAACAGAACTAATATGACCAGCAAGTAGACCATAAAAAATTAGGAAATAGAAATAAACAAAATTTTCGGCAAGGTATAATATATATATATAATAGAACATAGATTTGGTCGATATGACCAACTTTTGAAGGGATACCAAAGTCAAGGTGATGATAGGGGTCTATAGTCCTTAGAACGACCATTCTACTCTAGGTTAGCGGTCCTACAGTCAGCACGACTTTGATACCACCTATGTCACACCCGGTTTTAGAAGGCAAACTGAATGTGAACCATGCACGTGCTAGGATCAGCAATTCACGTACACAACAGTTACATAACTGGACATCATCACACATTGCTCAAATAATAACATAAAAGAGGGTAAAATTTGATTACATCATGATGTCCGAGACATCCACATAGTCATTAACAATTATCAAAGTGCGGAAAAGAAACGTAGATACACATAGCCTTCACAGGCAGCCGACTAGGGGTTTACCGCTAACCCACGCCTAGAACTCATCGTACTCTTGGAACTCCTGGAGGTCCTCCTCCATGACTTCGTCTTCTCCTGAGCAGTGGTTGCAACGTGGACAACCTGGGGAGTTTGGTGGGTAAAGCAAGGGTGAGTACACATCAACATACTCAGCAATTGTCCCATTTGGTTGTAGTGGACTAGCTTTATGTGGGGTTAAAGTCCAGCAGTTACTTTTAGTTGGTCAGGTTATTATTACTAGTAGAGAGCCAGGTTTTAGTATTAACCCAAGTTGTTAACCCAAAAGTACCCTTTCCAAATGGAAAGAATACCAAAAACTTTACCATAAGCATAATCAAACCATCATCCTCGTCACCACCTGTAAACCAACCATCTCTGATCAAAGCATCTCTAATCAATGGAGCTCCCTTGGCCGCTCATAATCGCGAGCACGACTAATATATCAGTTTCATAACACTCTACAGAGGTTGCGCACTTTACCCACAAGCCGTGATTCCCTCTTTACTCGGGCCGATCAAACCCTTAAACACTACCAAGGTGAACAGGCAGGGTTTCACTACGTAGCCTTTACAAAGATTCCCTAAGGCTGTAGCCGCCCGTTAGGTTTCCTAAATGTACCGCACTCCTCCCCAAGGGGCAATCCACCCTCGGTAGAGTGAGCCGCATACAATGAGCCCCATTGACGGCACAACGGCGAAGCGAACTACACCCCAGTTCCTCTAATTATTCAGCTAAGGGCGTCCCATTCCACCCTCATGGTTGCACTGTTTTCCCGGGCGATCATCCAACGAACCAGTCCTTACGGAGAGGCACTCGAGAAACCGCTCGAGTCCCCTTAAATGTCACAATATCATCAACATAATCAAAAGGGAAAACAACGTATCATAAATAATCTCATCATGTTCATTGATTAATGTGAAGCACTAGCATAAAGCTAAACCAAAATAACCCAACCCAAATAGGTAAACAAGGACAAGATAAATAAAAGCTAGTCAATCCTTAGGTATAATTTGTGTAAATGTGGGGAGTAAATTATAAAAATGTATAGGACATAGATGGGTCAAGGGACACTTGCCTTCACCAACCAGCTGCTGCTCAGGGTCTTCACCTGTAACTCCTTCAGACTCCGCCAACTGATTATTATCTATACGAGTTCAAACATACATTCCAAAAATTCAATATAAAAGGAACAATACACGAGACAGTAAAGTACAGTAATAAGTAGACGCTCGACGCAGGGCTCGCATCTACGACTAAGCGAGAAAGAGAAAACAACGGCCGAGGTTACGGTCGAAGAGCAATCACGTTAAGCGATTATAGATTAAAGTTCTCGTCTAAACATAATTGTATTAATTTGGCAATCGCGTTATGCATAGGATTGTCGCGCGGCGAACCGCACGACGGCACACGCGAACTAAATTGAGAATAAAACGAGTCATCACGCGACGAAGCGCGCAACAAGACATTTGAATTACTTATAGAAAATAACGTCAAGCGTCATGCGATGAAGCGCACGACAACAATTATCACTTAAACTGAATTTAAAACGAAACATCGCGCGACTAAACACGCGACGTCACACATTAAATAACCTAAACCTAAATTGAATCGTCGCGCGACGAAGCACACGACAGCACATTAATAAATTCGGATTTAAACTAATTCATCGCGCGACGAAGTGCGCAACGTAGCACGTTAATTAAACTAAGTTCAAAACTAATTAAACTGAAATTTGATCACCACGCACGCTGGGGCTGCGCACGCAGGAACGCGCTGGGCGAGCCGCGAGGGGCCGCGCTGCAGGGGGGGCGCGCACCTGGGCCGGGACGGCCGCGCGCAGGGGTCGGGACGGCTGCGCGCGAGGGGCCGTGGGGGCTGGGGGCCGCACGCCGTGGGCTAGGGAGGCCGCGCCGCCGGGGCCGGGGAGCCATGCCACTGGGGGCTGGGGAGGCCGTGCCGAGGGGCCGCGCCACCAGGACGCGCGCGCGAGGGGGAGAGAGCTGGGACGCGCGCGGTGGGAAGAGAAAGGGAAGGCAGAGGGAAAGAGAGGGAGAGAGGGGGGGAGGGGGAGGCTCACCTTGGGATCCGAAATCCAACGATAACCGTCACTGGATCACCTAGGGCACGAGGTGGGAGAGAGAGGTGGAAGAGAGGGAGAGGGAGTTGTTGTGTGGGACAATCAAATGAGAGAGAGAGGGGAGGGGCGCATGGGGGGTTTGGGCGCCAGGGGTGCGTGGGGGCGCGCTAGGCCGTGTCGGGTTGGGTCAGGTTGGGCTAGGTCGGGTCGGACTAGGTCGCGTCGTAGGTCGAAAACTCACCGCACACCCGACCACTGATCGGAATCCAACTGCGAATCGAAATCCGAAACGAGGCGAGACGAACGCGCGATTAAACACAACATCAGACAAAAGAAAAATGCTTCGGCATGATGCAACACCCATGTCAACTTAGATTTTTGTTTACACGCGATACGGACACCAGTCGCTATACTGCTTTGAAAATGGGAAGAAGGAGCGAAACAGGAAGAGAAAAGAGAGTAACGCCTGAATTTGGTGAGTATTAAAGAAGAAAAAGGGCGTTACACAACCAGCCTTCATTTATATCCAATTGTATCTACCGGCGAAAATCATTACAATCATTGGGGCATGAGAAAAGGAGTTATTCCATTTACAATAAGCACGCCATTTTAATTCATTTGTCGAAGGAACCGTGTGAGACAATTTAATGTGGCCACTCTTAAGCAATTCATCAAATATCTTGTCACACTGAGCAACATTAAATTTGAACTTAACTTCTCCTTGTTGATTCTTTTGAACAGGTTGTAGGGAAGAGCAACCAGAAAGCAAGCGAAACAAGCTCAGCGACATGTAACTCTTTTGACTCGTCATCTGAGCAACTACTGTCATGATGCTCATCACGACAAGGCAGTTCTTTGCTTCGACTTTCACAAGCCAACGCCATCTAATACAATTGAGTTAGCAAAAAGAACTAGATACCATCTAGTTTTTCTTTCAAGAATGGTCGCAACCCATCAACAACCCACCCTGCTAGTTGCTTTTCTGTGATATGGATCCGAAAACATCGGTTTCTAGTATCCCTGAACCTTCAAAGATACTCATTAACCGATTCATCACCCCCTTTTTGGAGCGATGACAGATAAACTAAATCTAACTCGTAATCCCTAGAGAAAAAGTGCTCACGAAACTTATGCTCTAGACCATCCTAGGAACTAATTAAGTTAGGAGGCAGGCAACATATGAAGTGAATGTAGTGCCAGTTAGGAATAACAAGAACAGGCGAACACGAAAAGCTTCTATGTCGGCCAATTCCCCTAATTGTACTAGGAATTGGCCACGTGTTCGCGAGTGCTTCTACCGCCCTCGCCCAAGAATATGGAGAAATCAGGCACACTAATCCCCGAAGGGGTACGGAACAGTGTCCCATCGAGGGTAGTAGGGCCTTTGATAGGATTGTCCTGGATCGAACACACTGACTCCTAATTTATCCTAAAATAGTTTGGTTATTTCCTCCCGAACTTCATTTATAGTGGTTGATGCTAACCCACCGATCCTCAGAACGTGGGGCTCAAGCGATCTGTTATCATTATGCTAGCCTTCTCCCTAAGACAATCAAAGGTGGCATACAATGTAGGCCCCTCAGGCATACCAATATTGTATTCTACTTTTGGGGTGAATTTCTCTGGCTCCCAAGGGGGTGAAAAATATTCGGCCTCATGCACGGGTGGTGGCATGCTGCAGCTTTGATGTGCCGTAGGTGGGAGAGAGTAGTGCTGCTGAGATGGGTGGAAAAAATTATGTGTTGTGGGCAACACTCTATTCTGCGTAGACGTACCCAGACAGTCTGGTCTAGGTGGCCAGACGGTCTCCGAAGGGACCAGACGGTCCGAGATTATACCCATCCTGTCCGATTGTGTCGAGCATCACCTGTGAGCCACGTGGTAGGCTCGGTGTGGCTTTGGACTATCCGGCGTAGGGTGTCAGACAGTCTATGAAGGGATCGAACAGTCTGAGGTTATACCCGGGTTGTTCGGTTGTGCCCGACATCACCTGCAATCCACGTGGTGTCCTTGGTGTGGCTCCAGACAGTCTAGCATAGGTTGCCGGACAGTCGAGATCATGCTCGGACTATCCAAGCATGCTCAGAGCTGATCTATCATATAATGAAGGGACTATCCAAGCATGCTCAGAGCTGATCTATCATATAATGAAGTGGGTGGCAACGGTTGTCCTAGATATCAGTTTATCGGCATATCATAATATGGCTGGGACTAAGAAAGCCTATTTGTTGTCAATGTGCTTGGCGAGACTGCCTTGATTACGAAGCCCTGAGGTGGAAAACTAGGAACATTAATAGACTTTTCATATGTACGTGTGAATTTTACAATTGACTAATGTATTGATTCAAATGTTCCCCCGCTAATCTATATAAGCCTTAATATATTAATCAGTATCAGATTTACTTATAGTGGGGATTTGAGGCGAAGGCAAGATAGATGCCATCTCGATCTCTCCCTCCTTGATGATCTTCTAGTACCGGTACATCTTGAAGTGAGCCAAGTATTTCTCCTTTGCCTCCTCACGTATACAGGTGAGTCGTCACAACTCTTCTTCATCTTGTTGCCTCATGAAGTCTTCAAACTATTGTCGTGCATCGACCGATAGACTCTCAAGAGTCGGCCTGATGTTGCCTTGGGACGTTGGTGAGATCTTCAAAACAAGCCATCTTTGGCTGATTTTAATAGTCCGAAATGCACTTATCCTCAGAGGAGTCACCAAAAAGTGTGTTGTCACTTTTTTGGGCCAAACACCAACGAACCCTAGAGCCTCTACACGACGTGCAAGAATCTGTTTTCTATTGCATGTCCACAAATTTAGGATGACAAGAATGTGCGTTGAAAGAAAATGGATTGACATGCATGGAAAAAAATCTAATTTAAATGCTTTATTTCGTTCATAAAAGTATGATCTCTACAACAGCCATGCAGCTAGGATCTTTGGAACCAGTTTATGACATATACTGATACTAATTATGCTACATGGTATAGATATTTATACAGTGTGGCACACCGCGTAAAAAATCTGTTTTCTGCTGCATGCGCACAAATTTATGATGGCAAGAATGTATGTTGAAAAGAAAATGGATTGGCATGCATGGAAACAAAAAAATCTAATTTAAATGCTTAATTTTCTCCATAAATATAGAATCTCTTCAACAACCATACATCTAGGCTCGTTAGAACCAATTTATGATATATACTGAGACTAATTATAGTACACGGTGAAGATATTTATGCACTCCGGTACACTATCTACAAAAATATGTTTTCTGTTGCATGCGCATAAAATTAGGATGGCAAGAGTGTGAGTTGAAACGAAATTGATTGGCACGCATGGAAACAAAAATATGATTTTAATGCTTTATTTTGTCCATAAATATAGGATTTCTCCAACAGCCATGCAGTTAGGCTTAGTAGAACTAATTTATGATATATATTGATACTGAATATGCTACATGTGGAACTTATTTATGCATTGCGGTACACTATGTAAAAAACAACAAGCATTTACATAAAATGTGAATAGAAATATCATAAACATACAAAAGTTGGAAGGAGAGCCATGAACTGACAATGTATCATAAAAGCCTATTGACGTTGGCATAAATATGTATACAAAATCACATAAAAAAGGATTGTCAATCCACCACCGCTCGCGCCTAGGGAAGTCCGTCATCGTCGCTCGTGCCTAGGGAAGGCTGGCGTCGTCGCCGGAGGTGGGACGCCAGTGGGCGCCACTCCGGGGCACGCGCCTCCGAGGAGCTGACGTCGCACGTGCGCCTCCCTGATCCGCTGCCGCAACGCTCCATTAGGGTCACCGCCGCCTCTGCGGAAGCCTACCGCGCCTCGCGCCACTGCCGTCGCCACCGAGCCTAGGGTGTGCCGCAGCCGCTCGTCCGCTTCGAGAGCGTCGCTGTCGCTCGATCCTAGGGGAGCGCCGCTGTCGATCACCCTCCTCGCGGCGCCACCACTGCAGCGCTGTTAGCCCCCGGGATCGCCGCCGCTCGCACGTCCAAGGAAGCCACCGCCCCCACTAAAACCTAATCCCTGACGGCCTGGGGGTGTTTTTATAGCCGCTTGAACCTAGTGCGGCTAAACAAAATGACACCGTTGAACCAGGGTTTCCTCTAGTTATTGGAAGTCACGGCTCCAAATATACAAACTATATATGTAGGAGGAGCTCTGGATCCGTTCCTAGGTGAAGTCCAACAGTTTTCACGAGTCTGTTAGGATAACCACGCATGGGATAAAGGACTCACTTGAACTAACCTAATCACGGACCATATGGGACACAAGGTCGGACAATCCGACGACCATCTAGGTGCCAAATTTGGTGTGTCACTACAGGAATCGAGCGCATTGCCGAGTACCTGAAGCACTCGACAAAGCGTGAAAAACACTCGGCAAAGAGAGCTCGGCGAACAGTACATCGGCAACGACTTCTTTGCCGAGTACTTTTTATCGGGCACTCGGCATAGACAGTACTCGGCAAAGAAAAGTGGTCGTCACAGCGCCGGGTGACGGAGACGGTGCCTTTGCCGAGTGTTCTAGGTCGCTTAGGTTTCTACATATAGTGCCTCACAACTTTCTCGAAACATTCTTAATTTTTTATCACAGACTCTATATATGATATCATGACATGTGGACAAGTTTCATGATTTTCTAACTTTGTTTGTGTTTTATACAACTTTTAAACAGCTGGATGGCAAGTTGACGACCATGTTTAGTGAGCATGGTGCACGAAGATTCCTGTCTGTTCCTGAAAACGACCGTAACTTGTGCTAAATAACATGTATATCATTTTCGCATGCACAGTTTTCCAAGTTTCGAGTGACTTGCTGTTCAAATGTGAATTTTCCGAAGAAATTCAAATAAACGAACTAAATCTAATAGTTATAAAAAACACTTTTATAATTGTCCCAAAATGGTACATGTAGGTCTACATAGTGTAGGAACATACCACAAAAAGTTTGGTTGGCAAAATAAAAAAATAAAAAAAATACTTTGCCGAGTGTCCAACAGGGGCACTCAGCACAGCTTGCTCTGTCGAGTGTCAGACGGGGGACACTCGGCATAGAAGATTCTTTGCCGAGTGCCAGGACTCGGCTCTTGGCAAAGATAACGGCCGTCAGCTTTAGACGGCGGCTAACAGCCCTTTGCCGAGTGTTGCCGTTCGCCGAGTATTGAGCACTCGGCAAAGATGTCTTTGCCGAGTGTTTTCCTGTGCCGAGAGTCCTGCTCTCGGTAAATGTGGTCGTTACCGACAGCAAGACTTTGTCGAGCGCGGCACTCGGGAAAGACTTCTTTGCCGAGTGTCCGATAAAAAATACTCGGCAAAGCTTCAAGCACTCGACAGAGCAGGATTCCGATAGTGTGTTCAACAACTGGAGAAGTTAATTCACGAGAAAAACAAAAAGGACATGTGATTTGGAACCGATTGATAGACCAGCTAGTTATATAATAAAGCGAACGAGATGGACACTGTGTTTTATAAATGTTGTTTTTGTATTTAGTTTGTGGCTGCTGCTGCATGCATGTATAGTATGCCTAATTAAGATATCGTCGTCCTTTAGTTTGTGGCTGCATGCATTTATGCCTAATTAAGATGGTTATTATTTATATATATGAGGAGGAGAGATATATAGGATATGCGTCGTCGTGGTGCGTGCCTAGCATGCATGCATGTGACGACCTCTCCTCCTCGCTGTCTCTCTGTATCTGCAACTGCAAGCAAGGAAATTAATTAAAAGAAGATCGGCGCCATGGCGGCAACGACGACGGGGATGCAGATGATGCAGGTGCAGCAGGCGGCGGCGTTGCTGCTGTGCTTGGTTGTGTTGGCGGCGTCTACGCGGGTCGCGCTGGGCAACTGCCGCGACGACTGCATGGCTGCATGCAACGGCTGGACCATCGTCTGCCAGCTCTCCTGTGCCAGCGCATGCTACGGAGAAGTCGGTAAGTTTTCATTTTTGTCGTATCCAACACAACACTACGTACGTACTAACAAATAATAATAATACCACATACATACACTCAGGGATCACAACCTTAGGTACGTCGGCTGTATTAGCGAAAGCAGAAGCGCCTGCATCAGCACCACAAGCAGCACAAGAGCGAGGCGCCGCCGCCGGCGTGTCCGCGCTCAGAGGGTTCAAGCTATCATCACCGACGACCCGTGGCCGTGGATGAATTAATTAAGGCCCCATGCATCATGCATGCATGCCTAAGCTACCTCCCATTTCTTTGCTTCTACAATGCATGCATGCAGATATTAATTAATCATCATCAATCAGCATGTACAAACGAGCCCTACGTACTACTGTAGTACATACGTACGTACGTACTCCCTCCGGTTTCCTATTAGTTGTCGTTTAGGACAACGACACGGTCTCCAAAATATAACTTTGACCAATGTTTTTTGTTAAAATACAAATGAACTCTTAATACATTTATACTTTTATAAAAATACTTTTTATGATAAATTGGTGCATATAAATATTAGGTTCCAAAACTAAATAACAAAATAGTTATTTGTAGTCAAAATTTTATAAGTTTGACTCGAACCTTATCCAAAACGACAACTAATAGGAAACCGGAGGGAGTACGTACTAGCAATGCAATTGAGTTATTAAGTGTATCCATCGTTTCGATTACGTCTATGTATATCTTTACTACACTCTATTAAGATAGTAACATAGGCGTCCACCGATCCACGCCCCGCCTACGTCCATACCTATGCCTCCGCCGTACCCTCGCCTCGGATCTCGTGCACGCCCCGGCACCCACTGCCTCGACTGTTCGTCCGCGCTCCTGCCCCCCCTTGCGCATTGCCCCCCTAATCCCCACCAACAAACTCTCGCGTGATACCCGCGCACGTGCCCCCACCGGTAGCACCGCCCCTACCTTCTCGCCTACCTCCCTACCCTCCTCCTGCTATCGCTCCTCTCCGACGTTGCCTCTGTCCTATGGTATTGGTCTGTCCGAGGCAAAGCTTACCCATGACGAGACATGTGACTAGCTAAAGGGTCCTCGGTCAGTAGGCCCACATCGACCCGGTCCTTAAGCGACTCAGACGGAGACACTACACCGAGACTTCCTTCTCGTGCAAGTCACCCGCCCGGTCTCGTCTTTATCATTTACAATCCCAAAGTTTGGTTCCTGACAGAGGTACATCTTTTCCGACGTTGAACCCATCACGGCCATGATGGGTTCACCATCAAGTTTTAATTTTGAAAACATCTCATTCCAGCTAAAGCATCATCTTTTGTTTAAAACAAAACATTTTGTTTTTCTAAAGCAAGACTAAGCATCAGAAACCTTTTAAGTAAAACAGGTATCAAGGGATGGTAATCAATTTCAAGGTAGAAAATGCAGCAACGGTGTAGCACTCAACTCCTATCACCTAATGCATCATTTCAAGTGATAAAGAATTTAAAACAACAAGGAAAGGGTAAATGCACCGGGGCTTGCCTTGTGTCGTAGGGGACTCGGGATCTGTTCCACAAATGTCAAAGTAGAAATTGTCCCCGACAGGTGGAATTTCAGTCGGTGGTGCAACTTCATCTTCAACTACTACTTCTTCTTCGTTTTCTAAACATAACAATATACATACATAAATGCCCATATGATGCTATGAATATGCAGTTATGATAAAACACATTAAGTTATATCTTCAATATAACTTTCCTTCACAATACTCTTAAGTCACTAGGGCTTCCAAGGTTAGTACCCTATCATTGTTAAGCAAGTTCTATTATAGGAAATTAGGGTTTTGGGTTTGGGAACAAACAATGTCCAAAACATACCAAACTTTACTCAGGGCTTTGATTATTATATTAAGCATACTTAAAAAGTTGTATAATTTTTGGAGCTAGTAGTCAATTTCTAAAATTCTAAAAGACTAGGCTAAATAATTCATGGTTGGAACTAAAAATCTTGGAATTATTTTTATTAAATTCTAGAGGAATTTAGGAGTCTAGTAAAATTGGTCCTATTATTTTATCATTTTTCTAGAATTTTCTAAAAATTTCCTAAGCTTGGCAGAAAAAGAAAAGGAAAAAGATTAAACAGTAATGGGCTCAAACCAACCCAACTCAGCCCACGGACAGGGAAAACGCGCCCGCACGCACGCCCGCGCTGACGACTTTGCGCAGAGGACCCTGGTTGTTCAAATAATTAGTAAAGAATCCCTAGCCACTATTCACTGTCTCTCTGACATTCTCACTTAGGCCCCTGCACTTCTGTTTCTTCGCAGCCCCAGGTCCCCGACGGCGAACGACAGTGAGCACGCCCTCCGGTGAGCCTGTACCGGCCGGGATACGCAACGATTGATGCCCTAACTCGGTCGACACCTATTTCTACCCCTGGCGACTCTAATCCGACCATCAATTGCACAATCCCGGCCCGGATCCTTTCTACCCACGACGACGGCGAAACCCGAGGGGAATTCGAGGTGTTCTTGGTGATTCAGGGCAGTCTAGTTCAATTAAATGGGTCTACAAGTAGCCGGGGACTTAAGGGAGGCTAGAACATCAAGCAGAGAAGCTTGAACTAAGATGCAGAGAGCTGGCCACGGTGAAGCGTTCACGGCGGCGCGAAAAACAGAATTGGGGGAAAAAGGAAATTGGGATGCTATGGTGGACTATCAGGGGCGAGAGCTGGTGCACTGGGCGCGTAATAACCTAGCGGACCTGGTTGATCACTCAATTTATAGAAGTTATCAGCAGTGGTGCCCAATTTCGAGAAGATGCGCTGGCGACCGTGGAGGGAGGGAGTTCACTGGTGCAAGCTGTCGTGGCTTTCACTGAGGTAATGACTTAGGCGATAGACTAGCCATCTACTGCGGTCTGTTGCGATGTGGTGAAATGGCTGACGGCGTGGCATGACCATGAGGAACAGCGGCATGACGGCGATGGTCGCGCAGCCACGTCGCAGCGCAAGTGGGCACGGTGACAGAGCGACCACAGTGCCCTATCTTCATCTCTTGCCAAAGATCTTTCACCCCGCGAAGTTATCCGCGTGCCACTGGGCACGAATCACAACGCCGGCGAGGATCACGGCGCGGGGTCATCGGCGACGAGATTCAATGCACCAGCGATCTTTTGCAGGTACTGTACCATGACGATCTCCATCAGAGCATCTAACAGAACAATTTGGGCGGATGATTTTCTCCAATTTTTATGTAGCAACTTGACCATCTGTCTGTAGCAAACTTGTTGTCCTATAATCCATCTTTAATTTTGGTATAGCACCCACAATCGAACAGTCACTGGATCCTACTCAAATCTAATCTCAAAGTTCATCTAACTTCACTATTAGTCAGAATTCAGCCTTAGGGCTGACTGACAACCCAACTTCAGGTCCAATTAACTTCAATTTTTGCACAGCATCAAGGCTCAGTCACTTAAGCAAAGTTGTACTCCTATCATAGCTCTACAAATTTGATGCATTGACCTAGGGCAAAATCCTTATGAATTTAGAGATACAAGGCTCCAAAGTTGACCCAATTCCACTGAAATTCAGACTTAACCACTTAGGGTCCTTGGGTCCTTTTGCAAATAAGTCCAATTTCCTCCACACTACTTGAAAAATCCTTCAATGTGAAAGTTACTTGGTTTTTGGTGTTCTATCACTTTGATATTTGCACTTTGGTCCAAAGTGAATAGAATTTGAATTCACCCCAGGGTTCCAATTAGGGTTTTCTAGGGTTTCTTTTAGGGTTTGGGCACACTAGGGTTTTTGTGCCACAAAAGTTCACCAAATATGATATCCTTTGAACATTTTTAATGGCTTTTGAGGTTTTACTCATTTTGGGCTACTACTATCCACATGCCCTAATCCTAGGGTTAAGTACCCTACCCTAGGGTTAAGGACACTTCAAGTCACCATATCACAACTTGTTTTGAAATTTTACCTAGTGAATGCTTTCTAGGGGTAACAAACAAAATGAAATGTCAATGCATATGATGTCATGCTCAAGTTTTAGTGCCAGTAACACCAGGGGTGTTACAAAGTGGAGACTCAGGGGCTCACGAACGGCGTCTAGGGCGCGGCGAGGACGCGGGTCGACGACGGTGGCTCTCCGGCTGTGCAAGAAACGCTCCGGTGAGCGCAGACCAGGCAAATCAGTGGAGGAGAGGGCGAACCGAGGGGCGTTTCAGGTTGTGGGTGACAAGGCGGGGCTTACCGGGGCAACGGACATGGCGGGAGCTCAACGACGATCGTAGAACGGTGGCGGAACCACGTCGAGCGGTGAAACTCCCTGGGCGCGCACGCAGGGCGAGAGAGAGAGAGAGAGAGAGAGAGAGAGAGAGAGAGAGAGAGAGTGCTCGGTTGAGGGCGCAAATGACCAGGGGGAGTGGTCGAGCGGGGTGCGGACTCTAAAGGGGTCGAGGGCGTGCGGAGGTGGCCGGGAAATACGCGGACGTGGGCGCGTCCACAGCGGTAGTGCGCGGGCGGGAGGTTAGGGATGAGGGGCCTGACGAGTGGGGTCCGTGGGGCAGAGAGAGAGAGAGGACAAGCGCGTGCGCGAGGGGATCAGCGCTGACAGGCCGACCCCACAGAGCAGCGAAAGAGAGAGGGAGAGGGGGGCGCGCGGGTGCTGGGCCGACTAGGCTGGCTTGGGCCGGAATGGCTTTTCCCTTTTTCCTGGAATTTCTAATGCTTTTCTATTTTATTTTCCCTAGGGTTTTCAATTCAAATTCAGACCAAGTTTCAAATTGAAACATGTGCAATAATTCAAAGAATATTTGAAGCTCAGCATGATGCAACATTTCATGACTCATTGTTTTGACAAAATAAATAATTAATCTATCACCTAATTAACTCAATTCAAGCTAAAAGAAAAAGAGAGAGAGAGTGAGACTAGAGAGAGAGACAAGAGTAACACCTAAATTTGGTAGATATTTAGAAAGAAATTTTACACCCCCAAATTCAGGGTGTTACAACAATGTGTTTGGAGTCTTTGATCATAAGTTCAAAGCTCACAAACTTGCCAATTACCTCCTCGGGGGACATCTGTTTGTATCTAGGATCTCTACGAATTAATTGAACATGAGTAGGATTATGAAAAACAAGAGATCTTAGAATAACCTTGACCATTTCATGGTCATCCCATTTGGTGCTCCCGAGGTTGCGCACTTGGTTAACCATTGTTTTGAGTCGGTTGTACATTGCTTGTGGCTCCTCTCCTTTGTTGAGGATGAATCAACCGAGCTCTCCCTCGATTGTCTCGCACTTGGTGATTTTAGTCACCTCGTCCCATTCATGCGCCGTTTTGATGACATCCCAAATTTCTTTGGCATTTTTTAACCCTTGCACCTTATTATACTCTTCTCGGCACAAGGAGGCGAGGAATATAGAAGTTGCTTGGGAATTAAAATGCCTTATTTGGGCGGGCTCATCCGAGTCATAGTCCTCGTCGCCCACCTGTGGTGCCTGTGCTCCAAACTCAACAATATCCCATCTTGGGGGCCTTCCTCTTCCGAAGGTCCTCAAAAGCGTGACTAACCATATGTTTTCAGTGTGATATAGACTATTACAGGAAGCTTCAGCTTTGGGATGAAAGTTCTCTCATGATAAAGGTGTGTGTGATATGAAGATACAACCTGAAGGTGACATGGATGGATGTCGAAGCTGTGACTAAAGGAGCTTCGGCTTGGATGAAAGGCAAAACCGACCTAAGGGGGAAAAGACTACTTAGTCCTTGATAACTCGTATTATAATTAAGAGTAAATGTCAGGGGCATGAATGTAATCTTATCTGAGCTGCGTCCCGCGCCTATAAACAGATGAACAGTAACACCGTACCGTTGACGCTGGAATGTAATCTCTATCTCGCGTCATCTTTGCATTCCTACTTTCTGACGAACCGAAGGTACCATTGTATTATAAATATCATTAATGTTAAATTTTATATGTGGATATGAATATAAATAAATTGTGAAGATATGATCAACATCTTCCACTCTTTAATGTTCTTTCTCGTTCTTATATATATTCATATTCATAATTATATACTGAGATGATGAAGGTACATCCTTCATGACCTTCGTCCGAAGATCATTAAATCCGAAAGGAAATAATGCCTCGAAGGACGAAGGTCTTTAATCATTAACAATTGTGTTGCCTTGTTCTTGATTCATAGCATTTGAGAACAAGTGACCAACATTGGTGCCCACCTCCAGTGTTCTCAATTCCACAACCTTCGGCAAAGCATCAACCTTCGTCATGCTGCCGAAGAGGACAGCAGCGCCAGAGGCTGCACTGTAGCCACTGGACACAATCCAGGAGACGATCTCTCTCCGAGAAGCCAGAAGCCCGAAAAGAAAGGCTACCAGCCCAACGCTTTAGGAGGAGCTAGACCAGGAGATCAGGAACCTGGAAGTCATTCATCAGCAGGTGCAAAGGAAAAAGGAGAAGATGACCCGGCTGGCCGACCTTCAGAAGAAGATCGACGAAGCCGGTGAAGAAATGTGTCATCTTACCTAAGATGACCATGACTAGAGGCCTCAGCACAGGGAGCTTTGTTAGGAGAGCTCATTTAACGAGGATGAATGGTATGACGACTTCCATCATGGTAGCTTTACCTTTGATGATGCTTCTCCTATGGCAGCAGAATTGCAGGCTATCGCATAGCCGCAATCCTACAAGCCACCTCAGTTGCCCATGTACGATGGGCACTTGGATCCCAAGCAATTCTTGATGAGTTACGAAGCAACAATATCTTCGTATGGGGGTAATGCTGTCGTCATGGAAAAGTCCTTCATCATGGCAGTCCGAAATGTGGCCCAAACTTGGTACTCTTCTCTCCGACCAGGGACAATTACGTTGTGGCAGAAACTCAAGGACATGCTGGTCACTAGCTTCCAAGGCTTTCAGATGAAGCCAGTCACAGCTCAAGCTTTGTTTCAATGTACACATGACCATGAGGAATACATTCAGGCTTATGTCTGAAGGTTTTTGCGCTTAAGAGCACAAGCGCCCACAGTGCCCAATGAAATTTTCATTGAGGCCATGATCAAGGGGCTTTGGCCCGGACCCACAACTCAATATTTTGCCAGGAAGCCTCCACAAACTCTGGAGAAGCTTCTTCAGAAGATGGATGAGTACATCCAGGCTGACAACAATTTTCGCTAAAGAAGGGAGGAGGCCTACATGTTTTCTGGGATGACCAGGGGCTTTGGAGGAAGACTTCACCCCAGGCATGTCCGATCAATCCATAACTCCAACACCAACGATGACAGGGCCAGCAATGCTCAACATAGCCATCAAAGTTCTCAGACTTCGAGCATGCAACAGACTTCCTTCAAACCACTAACTCCAAGAGGTAGAGGAGGAAGAAGTTTCAGTGGTGGAAGGTTTGGCAATCAACCTCAAAAGTTATATTGCCTTTTTTATGGCGAGGACAAGGGCCACACAACAAGGACATGCCATGTTACCATTCAAAAGCAGAAGGAAATTGCTAAAGCTGAAGCGCGGCAGAGTCAGTCGAAGCAAGTCCTCCACACTGCTTTGTGCTATTCTCCTTATGTCCTGGAGTATCTAGGCAACCAACAGCCTACGACCTCTGTTGCTTCGGCAAGCCATTCTCAAGCTTCCTGGGCCCAGCTGCCACCACCACCACCACTAGCACCTTTGGGTCACAGTCAATAGCCAGAAGGGCAACACCACGCTCAGCAACAACGCAACCTTCGGGTGGAGTCAGAAGCTCGCACAGTCAATAGCACTGTGCCTGAATCAAAGGACATCTACTAGAGGCTACAGTGGTGCGACCAAACGATATCCTGATCAGATGTATCTTAAATTTTCTGCCTTTATATTTTCTTGCAAGAAAGACAATTCTGGAAGAATTAATATCCAATTTGATGTAATAATAATACATTCGTTACATCATCGATTGTTGAAGTCGTTTCTAAGGGAACGCAGAGTAAGTTCGAAGCTACAAAGTCGTTCCTAAGGGAACGTAGAGTAAGTTCCGAAGCTACAAAGTTGTTCCTAAGGGAATGCAGAGTAAGTTCCGAAGCTACAAAGTCGTTCCTAAGGGAGCGCAGAGTAAGTTCCGAAGCTCAAAATTCGTTCATAAGGGGATGCCGAGCTAAAATACCACCTAAATCAGAGGTGAAGAAGCTCCAAAGTCGTTCCTACGGGGATGCAGAGCTTAGCTCCAAAGTCGTTCCTAAGGGGATGCAGAGCTAAAATACCACCTAAGTAAAGGGTGAAGAGACTCAAAAGTCGTTCCTAAGGGAATGTAGAGACTAGGTGTGCTCTTGAGTGGGTGTGCTATCGGCATAAACATCATGCTGCATCATACCGTAACATCATTTTGCATAGCATCACTTCATACATCATATTGCATCATTAAGAAAATTGTGGAAAGGGAAATGATCCTACGAAGATATGTGGATTACGGAAAAATGTGTTGAAGCACGAAGTATACCTTTGCAGACATAAATCTTCGTCAACAGCGATATTGAACAACAGTTGTGGCATAGAAGTTTTAATTCTTTGCGAAGCATGAAAAGAAGGGAAGGTGTTTTTTCACCGAAGGCTCAAAAATGGTATGTACACAAATTTCATACATCGCAAAGAAAATACATTCATATATATACAAATGTCTGATGTTTGATCCATACATTAATATTACATTTTCTAGTTAACAAGAATCTAGTCTTCTTTGAGTATTCTCTCGGCAGCTTCATTCAGTAGCTTGTCAACAACTTCGTCTACGATTGTATTGGCGACCTTTATCACAACCAAAGCCTCTTTTATGACGGGGTCAACCTTAGGATTGAATGGCTCCGAAGGTGGCGAAAGGTCGGTTGTAGCAAAGTATATAATAATTAGGGTCTGAAGCCATAAACGAATAATAAAGCAGAAGGGCATTAAATGGAGGTACCTATAATTAATGCACGTTCGACAGCTTCTTCAGCTTCCCTTGCTTCTACTCGGGCATCATGGGATTCTTTTTCATTTTTCTTTATTTCTTTGTCTGCTATCTCGCGGCCGCCCTTCATCCAAACATTGGAATAAAATTTCCCACCCATCAGAGTAGCTTCGGCTGAAGGTTCCCTTGTATCGTCTATGGAGAAGGTAACTTCTGCCTTGGCTGCAACTTTAACATGTTCACAGCCAGTTTTTTCCAAAACTGCTGCAACCCCTCGGGCACCGGCGAAGGCGCAAAAATCCCCATGGTCGCTAAGTATTTCTTCAAAAGCTTTAGCTTCTTTGCCGATCCATTCAATGACTACTTCGGGATCGCCTCGAATAATTTTTTGCTCCGATGAGTATGCACCCACCTTTGTAAAATTGTCTTTCAGTTTCTTGGCGCAATCCAAGGATTTTTCATAACATCTCTCCTTGGATTCTCGAAGCTCATCCACATTCTTTTGCAATCTTGAACTTGTCCATTCACTTATTTCTTGCTTTGCTTTAGCAACCTCAAAATCTTCATTTATTTTAGCAAGCTTTTTCTTTAGGCTTTCAACTTCGGCTTTATGAGCTTCGGATAGTGTGTTAAGTTTTGCCTCGCTGCTCTTTAGCCTATCCACTAAGGAAACAATATTTTATCTTTTTCAAGGGCTTCATTCCTTAGCGTAATAACTTCTGACCGAAGGTTACCAAGGGCTATTTGGTAGCTTTCATCTTCTGCGTTCTTTTGTGCGCTCAAAGCCTTGCTTAGGATTAAGCCCTACAAAAAATATATAATAAAAAAGGGTCAACACACAATAATAAGAGAAGATACAAAAGATAATCTGTTTATAAGCTAAATGATCTCACCTTCAGACTGTTATAAGCAAGACTGTTTGCAAGTTGATCCTTCGACATTACAGACAAGCCAAGCTCAAGCTTCGGATATACTATGTTATCTGCCATCTCCCGGCAGACAGATACCTCCTTATCGTCCGGAAGGCAATACAAAATTCGTCTTCGTCAGTACCGTTGTATATCAAGGATCTCTTCGGGTACTTTAGATCCCTGGCGTATTGTTTAGCTTTGGCAATCTACTCTTTTGATAGCTGCTTCCCCGAAGCATGTCGCACAATAAAGTCTAGCTCTTCAACAAGCATTTTGGGAGTAGGAGACTTAACTTTCTTGGGCACATTTTCTTCTTCCAAGGTCAAAGGAGTAGCTTCCGAAGCATATGCCTTGATGGGAGCTGATGTCCTAGCTTCGACAGTATCTAGTGACAAACCAGCTTCGCTAGATTTCTTTGGGATTTCACCTTTTCTATCAGGCGTTGAAGCGGGGGTTTGTATTTTTGAAGATTCCATAACAATGTCTAGTACGCTGGTAATTCTCCTCCTTTTTGGAGTTATTGCAGGAATTTTGGACACCTTCGGCAGCTCCAGCTCTTGTGGTGGGCTTAGGGTTTTTGGTTGCTCTACCAACCTCCTTGGTTCTGGTTTTTTGGCCGTTTTTTCCTTAGTTTCGGCAGGTCGCTTTGGCACTTCGACCATCTCGATTTTCTCCTGTTCCGCTATCACCATCGGCTTCGGCACTTCGGCCGATTCTCCCTTGGCTTCAGCAAGAGCAGAGTACTCTGGCTCAACAGCAGAAGAAGGCCCCTCAGCAAGCTTTGGCACTTGGGCCATTTCAATATACCTGGGCTGGTGTGTCAAAACTTTTACCTTTTTTCCCTTCGGCGTGGTAGAAATAGCTGAAGCAGCAGCCTTTCTCTTCTTTCCCTGCTTTCGCGAGGGATAACAATAGTCTGGGTACATAAAACCAATAACATCAAAGACTCTGTTCAATCTCTTCTTGCCTCATCCTCCGAAGGCCACTGTCAGGGCATCATCCTCGGCCCTCATGTAGGCACCAACCAACTCATCACTAGTTGCCTCAATATAGTCTAGCCAGTCATCGTTCGGCTCATCGAATTGATATCTGTATCTGAAGGTGTATTTTAGGTAAACTAAATCATCCTGGCTGGACCCAGAGGCAGCTTCGTTCGGCATCTCCCAGCCGCTTCCAAGAGGCCACACTCTGTACGTAATGTGCTCCTAGACCAAATCCCTGGTGCCAATATATGTGCAAATTGTGTTATACGTAGCTTGGCATGCTTCTACGTCATTCCCAAGAGCAAGAGACGGCCTTCTGATGCCGAAGCGAGACCAGATAGGGTGTTGAATGATATCCTTAATATCTTCTCTTTTGACCAGGTCATTTTCACATAAAATCACTCTTGCATCCAGGACCCTGACCACCTCTTCCGAAACGTTGGAACTGGATAGCTTGCACCAGAGCGAGGCACAAAGCTGTAGCAACCAAAATTATTGTGATATTGTTCTTTGCCAGTGGCCTTTATCTCGTATGACAGTTTGTGAATATTACAAAAATATCTTGCATTTGGTTCTAACCCCTGGCTCCTCATGGCCTAAATAAAAATCCCCATTCTAATAATAGCCTCGGGGCTGATTTGATGAAGGAATATTTCAAAAGTCTTCAAAACTTCAACTAACAATTTATCTAAAGGGAACCGAAGTCCCGCTTTCATGAAACTTCTGTAAACAACTACTTCATCAGCTTCGGGCAATGGGGCACTACTATCTCCCCTAGCCCTCACAATGGAAATATCGCGGAAGTACCTTCCCATCATTGCATCAATTTGACTTTTTTTGATGGTTGATTTCCCGAAGATAGTATGACTTGGTTGCCAGGGCCGATCTTCAGCACCTTCATTCCCACTCTCTATGTCAAAATCTTCACTGTTGCTAGAACTTTCAGATATTCCAGCAAGTGTCTCACGAGCAATCTTTTCTGTATTAGTCTCTTCCATGGCTTTGTAAAACCTGGAGAGAGCTGGGTCATCAGTCTTCTTCTCGTCAGCCATCAAGTCTTGTTGGAATGTCGAAGCTCACAATTCAATCAAAACTCGGAAGAGCAAGAAAATTTAGAACGATGAACACAGTATACGTAGCTAAAATGGTGCAGCAAAATGCTATCAATGCGAGTCCCTATTTATATGCCCAGCGCCTCACAACTTGGTGGGTCCTACATGTCAGTGTCTTTCGCTATTCTAGAGAAGGGAAGGTGTTTTTTCGGACCTTGGCTGAAGGTCTTCGTTCGCGTCGCAGTCTAAATTTGTTACAAAGAAACAAATTAATACTGCGAGGGGCTACTGTTGAGGGCCTTCATCTTTCGAAGGTCCTAAAAACGTGACTAACCATATGTTTTCAGTGTGATATAGACTATTACAGGAAGCTTCAGCTTTGGGATGAAAGTTCTCTCATGATAAAGGTGTGTGTGATATGAAGATACAACCTGAAGGTGACATGGATGGATGTCGAAGCTGTGACTAAAGGAGCTTCGGCTTGGATGAAAGGCAAAACCGACCTAAGGGGGAAAAGACTACTTAGTCCTTGATAAGTCGTATTATAATTAAGAGTAAATGTCAGGGGCATGAATGTAATCTTATCCGAGTTGCGTCCCACGCCTATAAATACATGAACAGTAATACCGTACTGTTGACGCTGGATTGTAATCTCTCTCGCGTCATCTTTGCATTCCTACTTTCTGGCGAACCGAAGGTACCATTGTATTATAAATATCATTAATGTTAAATTTTATATGTGGGTATGAATATAAATAAATTGTGAAGATATGATCAACATCTTCTACTCTTTAATGTTCTTTCGCGTTCTTATTTATATTTATATTCATATTCATAATTATATACTAAGATGATGAAGGTACATCCTTCATGACCTTTGTCCGAAGATCATTAAATCCAAAAGGAAATAATGCCTCGAAGGACGAAGGTCTTTAATCCTTAACAATTGTGTTGCCTTGTTCTTGATTCATAGCATTTGAGAACAAGTGACCAACATCCCATATGCTTTCGTGGAGTGAGGTTAGATGGTGCCTCATTTTATCACTCCACATACAATAATCTTCACCATCAAAATATGGTGGTTTGCCTAGGGGTACCGAAAGTAAAGGAGTGTGTTTTGGAATACAAGGATAGCGTAGAGGCATCTTACTATACTTCTTGCACTCTTGGCGCTTCGAAGTTGTAGACTCGATGCTGGATGTGGACCACCTTCTTCATTTTATTTTTCTTCTTGTCACCCTTCCTATATGACTTGATGGAGGAGCAGATTCCTTCGACAGAGTCCGTTCATCGTTCTTTCTTCCTGAGCTTCAGGCTTTTCACCGGTGACCATCTCCCTCTTGGCGTGTTCTCCCGACATCACTTCCAGTTGTTAGACTCTAATGAAGCACCGGGCTTTGATACCAATTGAAAGTTGCCTTGAGGGGGTGAATAGACGAAACCTAAAATTTATAAACTTTGAACACGCACTATGCCTAGGGTTAGTGTAGGAAATAATTTGGAGTGCGGAAGATAGTTCTCCTTGCTAAGAGTTGCTCAATCAATGCGGATAACTTTGGGAGCCAACTCAAATCAATATGAGCAAGGAAACTTTAGAGAGAGGAAAGAGGGGAAACAAATCGAGTGGGGATCAACACAAATGAACATGGTGATTTGTTTACCGAGGTTCGGTTCCAAAGAACCTAGTCCCCGTTGAGGAGGCCACAAAGGCCGGGTCTATTCCAACCCTTTCCCTCTCTCAATCGGCCACTAAGACCCCGCAAGGATCACCACACACTTAGGTGTCCCTTGCTAGATTTACAAAGCACTTAGAAGAATTAGAATGAGAAGGAGAAAGCAATACAAGTAACAAGAGCAACAAAATAAACACTAAACACCCTCTTTCAAGTCACTAAACGTTTGAGTTGATTTTGAGGCTTGGAGATGATTTGATCTTTTTAATGTGTCTTGGAGTGAATGCTTTTGCTCTTGTATTGAATGTAGAGTTCAGAAAACTTGGATGCCTTGAATGGAGGTGGTTGGGGGGTATTTATAGCCTCCAACCACTTCCTAGCCGTTGGCTGCCTTTGCTATCGACGGGCACATCGGACAATCCGGTGGCGCACCAGACATGGCACTTTTCACTGTCCGGTGCCTGCCACGTCAGCAGACCGGTTGGGTTTGGAGCGATTGACCATTGAAGTACTTTGTCCTCTTGCGGCACCAGACAGTGCGGTGCGTTCTGATTTTGCAGTTTTGACTTCTGCACTGTGCACTGTTCATCGCAGTCGACCGTCCGGTATAGTTGATCATTGCTCTGTTGGCTCACCGGACATGTTCGGTGCACACCGGACAGTCCGGTGAATTATAGTGGAGCGACTCCCAGAAAAACCCGAGAGCGGTCAGTTCACGAGGTGCTCGGTTTTGGCACCGGACAGTGTCTGGTGCGCCACTGGAAGCACCAATGCTTATCTTTGCTCCAAACCTTGTAGAGTTCCCCAACTTATTTTCTTTGTTGGTTTGTGTTGAACTTTATGCACCTGAGATAAATGAAAACTAGGCAAACTAGTTAGTCCACGTGGTTTGTGATGGACGTCAACCAACAAAATCGATTATAGGAAATGGTTAAGCCCATTTCCATTTCATATAGTAAAGATGTGACATTCGTTCCTATACCATGAGTCATCATATGTGTGAGACTTGATCCTAGCACACATTTGATTCGCGCCTGGATTTGCCCTTAAATCTGGGTGTGACATTGGACTTGTGATTGGCCTGCAAGTTGTTGTTCATATGGAAAAGGTCCTAGTATGAAGGGTTGGGGCATCACCCAGTGACTTGGTGATAGATTTGTCGAAGCAATGGAGCCCGGAGGTTGTGGTTTTGGATGCTGGTGATGGTCATGTTCTGGAATGTAGGGGGTAGTATGAAGATGTGTGAAAAACTTGCTTTGTCTGATTTTGTATAGTTACTTGGTACCTCTTCATGGTATGGCCTTTGTTCTCTCCACATAAGAGGTAGAACCGTTTCCTTGGTTGGGAGCTGTATCTTCCTCCAAAGTTTCAGCCTCCTCTTCCTCTTGGAGCTAGTGGGAGGAAGTTGTTCTGAGAAGATTGTTGTTGAGTCCATTGCCTGAGGTTAATTCTTCTGCCCCTGGGACTGGCTATTTTGTCTTCATTCTGGTTCTAATTATGAATGTTTTTTATATGTTTTGGATGGAACCTTCCTCTGAATCCCCTAGGCATCTCTACATAACTCTAGGCTTCTTCCCTTCTTTGGCGAAAGTCATTATCTTCTATGATATATTCATCCATCTTTCGAAGAAGCTTATCTAGGGATTGGGGAAGTTTTCTAGCAAAATAATGAGCGGCTGGTCCTCGACGAAGCCCCTTGATCATAGCTTCGGTGACTATCTCATTTGGGACTGTTAGCGCCTGAGCTCGAAGCCGAAGGAACCTTCGGACAAAGGCCTACAGATATTCATCATGGTCCTAGGTGCACAGGAATAGGGCTTTAGTAGTGACTGGATTCATCTAGAAGCTTTGGAAGCTTGTCATTAGCATATGTCATTCAGCTTCTGCCATGAGCTTACTGTGTTCGGACAAAGAGAGGAATACCATGTTTGGGCGACGCTCCTGACCGTGATGACAAATGATTTGGCCATTACTGTTGTGTTGTTGCCATACGAAGATATTGTAGCTTCGTAGCCCATCATGAATTGTTTTGGGTTAGAATTACCATCGTACATTGGCAGTTAAGGTGGTCTATATAATGGTGGCCAAGGCATGGCCTGTAGCTCTACAACCAAGAGGGAAGCATCATCATACAGGAAATCATCATGGTTGTAGGCTTCGTGCCGAAGATCATGATTGTGACCCTCATACCGAAGATCCATGTGGGGGTCTTCTTCTCCGCCGAAGGTCCTCAAGACAAAGACAACATCGGAAAAGTGATTTTGAGAACTCTCTCTCTCTCTCTTTGTCGAAGGTCCTTGAGAAGAAGGTCTTGTCTGGAAGCAACGACGACGATTACCGAAGTTGTCACCGAAGGACGACAGATTCAGCTTAGCTCAAGCTGAGGAGGAAAAGACTAGTTAGTCCTTAATGATTTATGTTACAATTATGAATGAACAATAAGGTTATGAATGTACTTTTACCCGGGCTACGTCCCGTGTCTATAAATAGGTGAACAGTACCCTCGTACTATTCAATCTGAATTGTAATCGCTCTCGCACAACACCTTCGAACAAGCCGAAGGTATCAGTGTGATATAAATTCTGTTAATGCTCATATGTGTGTTATGGAATACATATGTGTATCAGCCAATTGATTACATTCATTGTCTTTTCATATCTCAATTATTATGAATCATGAAGGCATGTCCTTCATGAACTTCGTCGTAAGATCATTATATCCGAGAGGAGATAATACTTCGGAGCATGAAGGTCCTTGACCTTTAACAATTGTGTTGGCTTGTTCTTGATTCACATCATTGAGAACAAGTGACCAACATTAGCGCCCACCTCCAGTGAACTCACTTCCACGACCGCGACGATGGCTTCGCAAGGCAACCAAGTTGTGGCACCTTTGGCTATGAAGCTAGTGCTCCCAATCACAGGCGGCTCAAGTTCTGAACCAGCCAATAAGAAGTAGAAGAAGGAAGCATAGAGAAGGGTGCAACATGTTGGAGTGTAGGGACCCTTCATCAAGTCCAAGGGGTCTCATATACCAATCACCTTCTCCCAGGAAGACCTTCAGCTCAAGGATTATCCTCACAATGATGCATTGGTTATATCGTGTGTCATCAAGGGGTTTCTAGTTCACAATGTCCTTTTAGACATAAGCAGTGCAGCAGATATCATCTTTGCAAAAGCTTTCAGGCAGATGCAGGATGATAAGATACATGACGCAACACACCCCTTGTGTGGCTTCGAAGGAAGACAGATAGTGGCACTCGGGAAGATAACAATGTCAATCACCTTCAGCTATGTTCACAACACAAGGACAGAACAAGTTGTTTTTGACATTGTTGATTTGGAATATCCCTACAATGCAATCATTGGTCGAGGGATATTAAATGCATTCGAAGCAATACTCCATCCATCATATTTGTGCATGAAGATACCATCTGACTAGGGTCCCATCGCTGTGCATGGAAGTCAAGAGGCTGCTAGAAGGGCCGAAGGGAACTGGACAGATTCATAGGCCATCCATAACATAGATGAAGCTGAAGCTCATCAACAGTATAAACATAAAAGAGATAAGGTTGCCTCAGCAGATCAACCAAAGCCGATGCTTCTGTGCGAAGACATAGCCGAGCAGAAGGTGTTGCTGGGGTCCGAATTGTCTGGTGAACAAGAGAAAACTTTGTTGAGATTCCTATTCAACAACAAGGATGCCTTTGCTTGGTTAGCCAATGATCTTTGTGGTGTCAACAGAGATGTCATTGAACACTCACTTAATGTAGATTCAGCTATCAGGCCAAGGAAGCAAAAGCTTTGGAAGATGTCCGATGACAAAGCCGAAGGTGCAAGAAACAAAGTCAAAAGACTCCTGAGTGCTAGAGTAATCAGAGAGGTGACATATCCAGAGTATCTAGCCAATACTGTGCTGGTGAAAAAGACTAATGGGAAGTGGATAATGTGCATTGATTTTACGAATCTCAACAAAATGTGTTCGAAGGATGAGTTCCCCTTGCCAAGAATAGACTCCCTTGTTAATGCAGTGGCCACTTCGAAGCTCATGAGTCTATTGGATTGCTATTCAGGCTATCATCAAATCTGAATGAAGACGGAAGATGAGCCTAAGACAAGCTTCATAACCTCTAGTGGGACCTACTGCTACCTTTGGATGCCCAAGGGGCTCAAGAATGCCGGAGGAAGCTTCAGTAGAATGACTGCTAAAGTCCTTAGTTCTTAGATTGGCAGGAATGTTCTGACATATGTCGATGACGTCATAGTGAAAAGCACGAAGCAAGAAAATTAAATCATATTGCCGATTTACAAGAAACATTCGCAAAATTTAGAAAGGTCGGTCTCAAGCTCAACCGAGGGAAATGTGTCTTCGGGATGAAGAAGGGGAAATTTCTTGGGTGTCTTGTGTCAACAAAAGGAATTGAAGCAAATCCAAACAAAATAGAAACTATACTTCGGATGGAGCCACCAAGCATAAGGAAAGGTGCTCAGAGATTAACAGGAAGACTGGCATCCCTCAATAGATTCATCTCAAGATCAGTAGAGAGGAACTTGCCATTCTTTGAAGTGCTAAAATCAGCCGAAGTCTTTCAATGGGGACCAACTCAGCAAAAGGCTTTCGAAGAGCTGAAGCAATATCTAATAGAATTGACAACATTGACTCCACCTTCATCAGGAGCCCCATTGCTACTGTATGTAGCTGCTTCCCACGCTGCAGTCAGTGTAGCGCTAGTGTAGGAGAAACAAGATGGCCAAGCAAAAAAGCAAGTTTCAGTATACTTTGTCTCTGAAGTACTTAGTTCATCAAAAAGAAATTACACAGAGCTGGAGAAGGTACTATATGCTGTATTGATGGCCTCTAGAAAGCTTCAGCATTATTTCCAGACATACCATATTATAGTACCTTCATCTCAACCTCTCAAGGACATTATTAGGAATAGAGAGGCCACGGGAAGAGTTGGAAAGTGGGTTGTAGAGCTAAATGAATTCACTATTGATTATGTTCATAGGTCTTCGATCCAATCCCAAGCGTTAGCAGATTTCATTGCTGATTGCACGCGAGGGGCTCAGGATGAAGAAAGCACAAAATATAACAAAGCTTGGACAGTGTTTTGTGATGGGTCATGGGGGACCTTAGGCGCAGGTGCAGCTGCTATCCTAATTTCACCATCTAAGATCAAAACCTGCTACGCAGCTAGATTGGAGTTCAACTGTACAAAAAAACATTGCAGAGTACGAAGCCCTTCTCTTGGGGCTTCGAAAGCTCAAGGCGATGGGAATAAGAAGGGCAGTACTCAAATCTGATTCATAGGTTATCATATGCCATATTGACAAAAGCAGCAGAGCAAGAGATCTGAAGCTTGAGAAGTATCTGGATACAGTCCGAAGAATGGAAGCCTCTTTCGAAGGCGTCTCAGTGAAGAATATCCCAAAAGGAGAAAATGAGCATGCAGATTTATTAGCTAAACCAGCGACACAGGGGCTCCCAATCCCTTTGGAAGTATTCTTTGAAACTATAAAAGCACCTTCAGTCAAGCTTATGGAGCGAGTGGTGCTTACAATCTCACCAATACACAGTGAAGATTGGAGGACTGAGATTGTATCTTTCTTGCAAGGTAATCATCCTTTGGACGACGAAGTTTACATAAAAAGAATGCAAGCCAGGACAAGGCCTTACATGATCATAGAAGGAGCAGAATCATTATAACAGGAATAATGAAGTCAATCTTGAATCTGCTAGAAGGAAAGTGGCCAGATGAATTGGTAAAAGTGGTAAGGAACCACAACATTGTTGTCTCAAGGTCAACAGGATTTACCCTGTTCAATCTTTTATTCGGTGATGAAGCAATAACGCCGGAAGAAGCAAGAACAGGTTCAATAAGGACCTCAGCTTCGGCAGAAGACGAAGAGGATTGTAAAATAACAAAAGACACCATAGAAGGGACTAGGCTTCAGGCAATATATCACATCAATAAATATCAAGCCAAAATAGTTAAATGGCGGGATCGGAAGGCAAGATTAAAAAATATCAAGCTAGGACACTTGGTGCTTTGAAGAGTGGCCAACCCGGATACAATGGGTAAGTTTCAGCTTAAGTGGGAAGGTCCTTTCTTGGTGGTGTCTTCGTCAAGACCTGTATCTTAAAGGTTGAAAGACATGGACGACAATGACATTCCAAGATCTTGAAATGCAGATGAGCTTCAGAGATATTATGTGTAAACATTGTAATTTTCTTACTTTTCCCTATGGCACCCTTTTCCTTTCAAGAGGGGAGAAAGGTTTTTAATGGGGCCATAGGTTGTAATTTTCATTTTTTTTCTTGTGCAGCCCTGTGCAATACAAGGGCCAGCTTCCCCCACATGTAAAATATAAAGATCTCAGATTACACCATCGAGTGTAAAAAAGTATGAAGAAGCTCTAAAGTTGTTCCTAAGGGAATGTAGAACTAAAATACCACTTAAGTGAAAGGTGAAGAAGCTTTAAAGTCGTTCCTAAGGGGATGCAGAGCTTAAATGCCACCTAAGTCAAAGGTGAAGAAGCTCCAAAGTCGTTCCTAAGGGGATGCAGAGCTTAGCTCCAAAGTCGTTTCTAAGGGAATGCAGAGCTGAAGTACCACCTAAGTAAAAGGTGAAGAGACTCCAAAGTCATTATTAAGGGGATGCAGAGTCTAGGTGTGTATTCACGTAAGTTTTTTACCTTCGGCATACATTTGCATACTTCATCACATCATCTTTTGCATTCATACAAACATGCATTAGGCATCTGTAGATTCACCATCATGACATAAAGCATAAAACATTAACAGGAAAGGCGAGGGTTTCTACCTCCAATGAGAAAACACTTCGTATATATGAAGATGCTTCATCTCAAATAAAGTTTTGTTGTATATGAGAGAGCCGATCTTTGATTTTGCTCAAAAGGTGCTTCGATGTCAACGAAATGAAGGAAAGGTGTTTTTCGCCTTTGGCTCAAAAAGCTACGAGCATTGGTTTCGTCCATAGCAAAGCAGATGACACACGAATGAAAGGTAAATGAGCATTACAAAGCATTTACAAATATTTACAATTGTCTTTTCACATTCAATTACAATTCTTTGTCAAATAATACACTTCTTTGCACAAAGAGCTTCCAAAAGTGTTTCTACAGATATTAACAAAGGGAACTTCCGGAGTCTTCTTCAATGCTTCAGATCTAGCTTTGTCTCACTAGCTTTTGGCATCGTCACCCTGAAGAATGACAAAGGCAAGGGTATCGAGAAATATGGTAATAAAAAATATAAAATAAAAGCGTAAAGGTAAAGAGATTTTCTATACCTTGTTGAGTAGGTTTTGAGCTTCGTCTCCAGCTAGCTCTCGGCCGCCCTTCGCCCAGATTTGGGTGATAAATCTATTGCCTATGCTTTGGGCTTTGGATGGAATATCAATTAGGTCAGATGGCGACAGGCTGAAGTTTGGCCTGTTAACGGCTCTCACATGATTGCATCCGGCTTTCATGAAAGCAGCAGCCGTACCACGAGAGGCCACTAGCGCATAGAAATCACTGTGGCCAATTATGACTTCGTCGAGAACGTCAACTTCTTTTTCAATACATTCAAGAGCTCCGGGAATGTCTTCAGCAGAAAGGGTAACTTCTTCAGATACGACTCTGACAGAATTGAAGATCCCCTTCAGCCGAGCAATACATTGAGTAGCAAAACTGAAGCATTTATCCCAAAGAATTTTGACTGTTTCGCTCAGTTTAACATTCTTTTCAATTTATGTTTCAATTCTCGTGTTCAGCACCTTGGACTCGCGGTTAAAGCGATCCGAGTTCTTTTCCAAAAGTGTCCGAGCTTCTTCTAGCTTTTTGCTCAATTTTTCATTTTGAGAATGCGCTTCGGCGAGTGAGCCTTCGGCTAAACGCAGCAGGTTGTCTTTCTCCTTCAAAAAATTTTCAAGTTTTTTAATCTTATCTTCAAAGCATTCGATAACGATTTCATTTTTTCTATCTTCATCATCTTGCTGCATCTTCAAAACCTTGCTCAGCAAAAGACTCTGAATAACGAATTATGGTTAGAATACTTAAATCGGCACGAAGATACCAATAATGAGTTGTAATAGAATCTTACTTTGAAGTTTGATTAAAACAAGCTACCAATGATGTGTTGTCGTCTATAGCAACTGATGTCCTTTTCTAGCTTCGGGAATCCAATGCTCTTCGATAAAATGCTTATGATTTTAGCTCCGACGCGATCGCGAATGCATCCCAAAATCTCTTCATCAACCCCGCCAAAGAGCATGGATCCGGGCTGGTAGCCGCAGGATATGGCAAACTCCTTCAATTCTGATATGTCCTCTTCAGAAAGTTGTTGGCCACCCATGTGCCGAAGGTCAAAATTCTTATCTTTCGAAGAGGTCTCTTCAATTCTCTTCCCTTTATCAGAAGGTGTTGCGGCTACATCTTTTTCAGCAAGCACATCCGATATAAGTCTGTTGATTTCTGACATTGTGGTTGCAAGATTATCAGCTTCGGCTCCAGGGGCATCTTCAACATCGACAGACATAATAGCTTTATCCGCCGAAGCTGGAGACGGAGTCTGTTCAATAGCTTGCATCACATTCATCATTCACCGTTTCTTCTACCCCTCGGCTTTCCCCTCGGCAGTCGGAACAGTTTCCTTTGACTGCAAGAGGCTAGTCAGATCTAACCTTAGAGGGCTTAGCATTATGAATGGGACGGGTTCAGTCATTACCTTCAAAATTTCTGAAACATCAGTAGCAGAAGGTGAAGAAGGATCTATAGTTTTCTATGGCACATCTTGTACCTTCGTCTCAACAGAAGATATCCTAACGAGTTTTCGCTTCTTAGGAGCCAAATCCTTTGGTTCCGATAGAGTTTTTTGCTTCTTCAAAGCTTTATGGTCCTCCTTGACTGACCGGAAAGCCTGTCTATTCAGAATGCTGACAACTCTTTTCCTTTTAGCTCCTCAGGCCCCTTCATCAAGTCTCTCGTAATCAGGATACTCAAAATTTAGAGCGTCCATCACACGGTTCAACCTTCATTTTGGACAGGTGCCGAAGGCAGCAGTCATCAATTGATCCTCTTTTTTTTGTATAATTTCCAAGAATTTCATTGCACATCGTCTCTATCAACTCTAGCCATTCAGTGCATGGTTTGCTAAATTTTTTCTAGAATTTAAACTTGTAAGGGAGTCGAACAAGTTCATACTTCTTTCCTTCTTTCTTTTTCTTCGGCATTCCCCAACCACCAGAGGTTGGAAATATCCTGTTCGCCAAGTATTCTTGTACCAAGTCCCTGGTGCTAATGTGCTCAGCCACAACTCTAAACTCCACCTCAGCAAGTTGGCATGGGGACCCTAGTTGCATATTGCATAGAGGTCGAGTCATGCCGAAGTTCAGTTTCAAGGGACTCATTACCATGCTCATGAGCTTCTCTCTTTTCTTGTCATCGGCCTTCACGTAAAACCACTCGTTTGTCCACCCGGTCGGCCACTTGGTGCGATAACCAATCACGGGGGCCTTTGTGTCCTTCTGGTATGCAAAGTTGTAGCATCCGAAGTTCTTGTGCAGGCCATCGGCTCTCCCTTCGTCTGATAATGAAGCTCGTGCACCCGACAGAACCCTTCGGTGTTGGCACTTTTTCCTTGGCTTCGAAGAGCCCAAATATACACGTTGAGTCTAACGATGGCGTTGGGGGTCAGCTGGTGTCGGTAGATTTCAAACTTTTTCAAAACCTCACCAATCATCTCATAAAGGGGGAACCGAAGTCCTGCCCTAAAGAAGCTCCTGAAGACTACAACCTCATCCTCCTTCAGCTTTGGAATCGTCTCCTCTCCAACGAAACGAACCAGTTCATCATCGTTTTCTCCAAAATATCACAGTTTCTTCATTAGAACTAAATCGTCGGATTTAACTGTGGATCTCCCAAATTCAATATGGCTGGGCTTAGTCGAACATATGATACTATCATCATCCTAACTTTCATTTTCACTTTTATCTTCAGCCACGGTTTGTTCAGCTTCGGCATCAGTAATACCTTCGGCAATAGTTTCTTCCGCACAACCAACCTAGAATGCCTCATCATTTCTAAGATGGGAGCTGTCTCAGTCGTTTCAGTCTCATCTCCCTCGCGGGTCACCCTAGCAGTTGATCTAACTCTGGTCATTTCGTTGTTCAGACTCAAGCAGACGAAGTTGCGCTTCAGCGGTGAAATGCTTGTTCGAAACGTAATGCAAAAAGCTTCAGGTTCGGTGAAAATTTTCAGCAGCACAACGGCGCAATAGCAATCAATGTTGTGGTAACTTCTCACCAACTTATCTGTTTATATAGCCCTGCAGGAGAAGAAGGCGAACCACCAAGACGCTCGTACTAACTGATCGGTGGACCAATAAGTGTTGTGAATATTTTATTCGTTTTTTAATAACAAGCTCAAAGAAGGTGTTTTTCGGACCTTCGACATTCTGAAGCCTTCATATTTTTCGCGGATCGAACTCGTTATTAAAAACGATCTAGCACCGCGAAGGGGCTACTTTTGGGGGTCGTCTTCTCCGCCGAAGGTCCTCAAGACAAAGACAACAACGGAAAAGTGATTTTGAGAACTCTCTCTTCTCTCTCTATCGAAGGTCCTTGAGACGAAGGTCTTGTCTGGAAGCAACGACGACGATTACCGAAGCTATCACCGAAGGACGATAACTTCGGCTTAGCTCAAGCCGAGGAGGAAAGACTAGTTAGTCCTTAATGATTTATGTTACAATTATGAACAAATGATACGGTTATGAATGTACTTTTACCATGGCTGCATCTCGTGCCTATAAATAGGTGAACAGTATCCCCGTACTATTCACGCTGAATTGTAATTGCTCTCTCATCAACACCTTCGAACAAGCCAAAGGTACCAGTGTAATATAAATTCTGTTAATGCTCATATGTGTGTTATGGAATACATATGTGTATGAGCCAATTGATTACATTCATTGTCTTTTCATATCACAATTATTATGAATCATGAAGGCACGTCCTTCATGACCTTCATCAGAAGATCATTATATCCAAGAGGAGATAATACTTCAGAGGACGAAGGTCCTTGACCTTTAACAATTGTGTTGGCTTGTTCTTGATTCACAGCATTTGTGAACAAGTGACCAACAATCCGTATAGTGGTATTGGTGTTCTTGTTGATCAGTGTCTTGTGTAATGTTGTGCATTTGCTCGGTTGCTTCATCAATATGCTTCTGAAGCTCAGAAAGTCGAAGCATCTTCTCTTTCAGCTTTTCAACTTGTTGGTGGATGGTTTCAAGGTTGGGAATCTCCTGATCAAGCTCATCATCTTGTGGTGTCGGGTTGATAACATTCCTCTTCTAGTTTTGTGCTTCTCGAAGAACCACCTCTTCTCCTTGGTTGGGATTCAGGTGAACGAGGACAACACCAATTGTTTTCTTTGGATGCATGATGAAGCTTATTGCTGTCGTCGTGAGTTCACCGGAGGTGAGCGCCAATATTGACCACTTGTTCTTTTATTCATTCAGTATATCAAAAACAAGGCAACATGATTAGATCAAGCTTGGTTTTCATACTTTAATTTTTCCCCTTCGAAGAATGGGGTTGATTAGAGGATGAAGATGTGAAAAAAAAACGATTGAAGGGAATGTAAAGAAAACATAAGATAAAGCATATGCAATGCAGGAATAAGGCACATGATTTATCCTTATAAGACATTACTCCTTTCTCTTTTTATTATCAAACAAAGAGTACTCGAAGTTCCAATGACTCTCGCGCATTCGGCAGTGTACTCGGTAGCTCTGGCCATCGAGTGTGGGCCCGCTGCCACGCATTGGTATGTGGTTTGCTCACGATGAATACGCACCCGCCTACGCCTACGGAGCACGCCAATTTGGGGGTACGTTCCCTGCTGGGAGCAGCTACAATTGACATGGACACCGAAAAAAGAAAAAAATGCTATTTTGTCACTTCTAACGTGGGCTCTCTGCTATTATGTCACCTTATATTTATGACTTGTGGGACCATTTGTGTCTATGGTTTGTGGGCCTGATCGTAAAATAGAGAAGCCTACAACTGAGAGTGACAAAATAGCAAATGGCTCCCGAAAAAAGGTGTGATACGTCGTCGGCTGGAAACAGCGTAACCACATTCGGAACCTAATTCACTCTACCTCTTCTTTTGTTATTTGACCCATCCTATACTAGCTAGTATGTATTGATATCCATTGCATGTACATGATCCTAGCAAGTGCTAGCAATCTCTATATTTGTAGATCCGGCTAAGTATATAATCAATCATACTTCCGTGATAGTAGAATTTATTTTATATATATTACTATAATAAGTAGTAGCTAGAGAAGCAAAGCAATGGAATATATGTATACTCCATTTCGATATAGATATTCCAGTTTGGAATTAGGAATTGGATTCGTTGTGGCTTTAATCTAGCCGCGATTACAATTTCTATATTATTTTGTCTATATGGATTGCAGTTACACCAATGCGACTGTAGGGACAGCCAAACAACGATGAATTATGTTGATTGGTTGTCTAATGAATTCAAATATGGAATTAAAGCTCAATTTCTTGGAATTTGACTTTAATAAAAGATGCATCCCACAATTCAGAGCAAGACTCTAGGTATTGGATAGAATTGCAATTCTAGATACATCCAAATAATAGATTTGTATTGAAACTCATTTCCAATACTAGACAGGTTTGATATTGGATCTAATTCAATTCTAGCCTCTTCAATATCCCTTCAATATCTGCATCCAATACTAGGCAGGTTTGATATTGGATCTAATGTACAAGGAGCTAGTGACACCTCACTAGCACTCTACATATTTACGGCAGCCTTATTTAACTCATCTTTTATTTAAACTTCACTCTATAAACAATTCAGTGCAGTGTAAATACACTGCCATATACACGATTGTTAGCCATAGCCTCAGTGGAAGAGATCCTCAAATACAGGTGGTGCTGCCATATACACGATTGTTAGCCACAGCCTCATCGGAAGAGATCCTCAAATACAGGTGGTGCATGAACCTAGACCTCCTTTGTTGTCTATGGATGCATTTAGTTGCAGGATAACTAGGGACAGACAGGACAAGGACATTCCCGGCGTCCTATCTCCTTGCTCCAATTTTTAGAAACAATTGAAGACAACACTAAGATAGTCTTATTCCAATATCTTAATCAAACAACCTTATTTAAAGAATCGTCATATTCCATCCCATTCTGTCGTTACAAACAAACTCCTAAGAAAATTCCTAAGAGCATATAGGTCAGAGCCGGGTAGGTCCTATGACAACCAAATGCCAAAAGAGCCCGCCTCAGCGATGACACTGCTAGCGTACGTACGTGTGACGACAAGCATTAATAATTCACACAATGGCAACACTTCCAGCACTGGAGCATATACTTAATTACAAGCTACCATGAATTCTGCAAACATCACCCATCTTTCTACAAACACACTCTCTCGCCCTATGGGCTATGACAAGCATTACTACTTGTTAGCTTGCATTGGTCAGCTTCTGGGAACTGCTTGTCCTGTTCCTTTCTTGCTCAAGCTTAACTGCTTCAGTTCACTCAGTGCCACTGCAACAAGCTAATAATCAGTCACCTATTAGTGTTAGTGTCAGATTTTTATCACAAACAAATAGGTTAGCCATGATAAGCAAATAAACATGCCTGCCTAATTTGTTCTAGCGGTTTGCCATTCATTTCGTTGCAACACCCATGCCAGCTGAATTCTAGTACGAAGTCACATCTCCACCACTGACCCACTTCTCTAATGTAACTAAAAATTGAAACTGGACGGAAAAATAAATCCAATACTCACCCTATTGGAAGCTCCAAATTCTAGTCTAGGGCTTCTCCGAGGCTCAGAATTTGGATTTTGGGAATTCGCTTGAGTGCTCGGGAAAATTGAAGGCCGATTCTGGTTCTGTAGATGCGCATAGCTGCCATGGACAATTGACAGACCATTGCAATCAACTGAACTGCTACCGCCATGGCTTCCCCAGGATTGCTCTTCTGTACCAATTTCACTACTAGCAGCAGCTTTGCGATCCTTCTTTGAGAATTGAGTGGCTGCAGCTCGAGCCCCGGCTATTGCTGCAGCAACACTTTCAGATTTTTGCAGAGTGGGTTTGGAAGCAGCAAATGTAAGAGATCCTGGCTTCAAGGAGAAGGGGTCTCTGGGATCTGGAAGAGGGAACTTGACAGGCAGTGGACCTTGAACAGGTAAAAGGCCCCTCACAGCCCCATCATAGATCTGTAAGATGGCAAGCAGAACAGATTCCAGAGTTATGAGTACAAGCAAAATATGGAAATGGGACGAACTGCTTCCAACCAGGACTGAACTCACCCTTCTTTCTAAATTGTAGACACCCTGGTAACCACGCATCTCGAATGGAACCACCAACTTCTGCATAAATTCATGTACGGAATATCACGGACAAACAAAGATGGCAGCGGTTATGGTATGTGCTAGCTAGAGCCTAGGGATGAGGAACAGGGTAGTATGTCAAACTGACCTGTGGATTTTCACAGAGCCAACAAAAGTCAGTCAGCCCTTCAAGCCTGACCTGCATTTGAGAGTAGGATGTTGCATCATGAGCTAAATGAAATGCATTGCAGGTAAAATGCTACTGGAGCAAAGGAAGGGAAATAGGCGAGTAAGAGAACATACAGACTCAGGCACATGTTCCCAGCAAACAAGCTCTTCAGACCTGAGGCAGCCTACCACCTCAACACAGCCTGTGGCAGAGCATATATTATTAGCACATAAAAGCAAAAAAAAAATGGCAGGAGATGAGTCGCAATTTTTCATGTCCCAAGCCAACAACTTCAAAAAAATGTCATGCACTTCCTCTGGTCGTACATATAACTCCATCTAGATTTATCCAGGGTAAAAAATTTAACTTTGGGCATCAAATCAAAATTCAAAAAAATTTATATAGATTGAAATTCAGATTCAGTCTGGGAAAAAACTTTCATAACATATCACTCTTTTCACTCAAGATGCTATGCCAAAGTTGGAAAAGAACAACTCCGGATGGATTACATTTGTGACTGGAGGAAGTAGTCAGAGCAGCCGTGTCCTATATAGTACTAGTATACAGTAACTGGGAGAGAAGACAAAGGCATACGAGTGCTTACCAAGGAGGCGTGAGACAGGGTAATGATCAGGGAACTTGATGCCAGTGATGCCATCGACGGCATAAATCTCCCTGTAGAAATCCTCCATGGCTTTGATAGTGTCGGGGTCAGGAACCTTGGATGCTGCGTGAATCCACAGGCGGCCTGGGAGGGAAGAGATGGAATTGGAACTGAAAATCCTACTTACTCATTCAGATCCAAGTCAAAGGTGGGGAAAAAAGATACCTGTGATTGGGGATGGCCATGAGCGGCCCTCGACACGCTTGATGCCGTGCACCAGCAGGGACGCCCACGGTTGGTGCATCGTCAAGCAAGGGTTCCCGTGGTATCCCCTGCCATCGTTGCTGCGGCTGCTGCTATGCCGGCCGCCAGCGAAGCCACAGCGGCCAGAGTACCCGCCACGCATGCTATCGATAGTGGAGACCCCGCTCACCGCGCCCTCCGTCAGCCCCCCACGGCCTAGGGTTTGGCTCAATCCGGAGTAGCAATACGAGGAAAAGGACGAACAGAAACCATGGATGGAATCAATCCATCACATCGAATCGAATCGGCACACAAAGAAATTAGTGGGCCAGCTCCCGAGCACAAACATTGTTTTAGTAGGCCCAGTTCATAATGTCGGCCCATGTAGGTAGGAATGAACAGGGAGAGAGGATAGGAGGCAACTGAAGTCTAATAAAAACTATATTGTTGGTGGATTAAGACCAACTGCATCTAAGCTATTAAATCCATCTAAAATTGTCAGTGATTTAAACATCTACTAGTATAATACCAGTACATTGTGAAGACACACAACCATATTTGATGGTATTAGTTGAGGTGGGTCGTGTCGGTGTTTGGAGCCCGACCGCACACCCGGGGTTACCCCTCGCGGTGCTTTTGGTAGGACGGTGCTGTTGACTGTAACTCAATGGTTCATGCGTGATGCACGAGGGACGACAGGCGATTTTCTACAGGTTCGGGCCGCTTTGAGATGCGTAACACCCTACTTCCTGGCGTGGATCTTTATGTGGTAGGTTATAAGGGAAGTCTCCTGTATGGAGAAAGGCTAATGAGCTAAATAGATGGTCGATGGAAACGAAGGGGTACCCCTAGGCCTTATATACTTGACCGTGGGACACTACATGCGTGTATGATGATGATGATGTGTACCTAAACAATAGTGAACCGACTAAACTTATCTTCCTATAATCTTGCCGACCTATCTCTAGTTTGCTCCGACATTCAAGGTTGCCCTACGCGGAAAAGTCGGATCGGCGCTGTGGATGGCACTTAAATCCAACGAGCCGCCTGGGCCTGAGTCTGCTTCTTCCTCGCGTCGGCCCATTCCACCATCAGTTCTCCCCTGGCCCACGAAGGGATGGCCTGGCGAGATAATAGGCTCAAAGCCTTTCGCGAGGCCTTCTTGCCTTCTAGTGGACCCGGGGATATCTGTCCCCCACAAGCCCCCAATCTTTGAGTTGATTTTGAAATAATCAGCCCAAAGATTCTAGGTCCAGCTCGCGAATATGTGGCTTGATTTCCATTCTGGTGATGGGCGCGCCGAAGGTGCACCTATTGAGTGTTGCTCCTGAACTTTGAGTGACTCAGTAAAAAACAGTCTTCTCAAAGGTCCTCATTCGGTGCTTTGGAGATCAGCATCTTGTCATCATATCGTGCTTTCGAAATCAACATTTGGAGCTTTGAGTAGGTTTTTGAAAAGAAACCACTCAAAGGTCTTCATTTCGTGCCTTAGAAATCGGTGTTCTGTCATCAGCTTATGCTTTAGAAATCAGCATTCTGTCTTCTGGGATTAAAAATCTATTGGGCGCACCGGAGGTGCACCTAATGGGTGTAGCCCCTGAGCTTTGAGTGGATTTTTGAAAATAATCCACTCAAAGATCTTCATCTTATGCTTTAGAAATTAGCATTTTGTCTTCATCTCATGCTTTAGAAATCAGCATTTTGTCTTCATTTCATGCTCTTGCGAATTCAAACAATATTATCTACCCACACCTTGTTAGGTCTAAAATTTATTTGATCGGTGACAGATTGGACGTTTGGTAGATGGCTCTTGGCTGGTCTTCACCCCACTCTGTGCTTCAATGCCTCTGCTGACTAGACTTGCAGTTCAGTAGCTATATTTGGATTTCTTTTTATCTCTATCGATCTCTTCCTTCTGTCTTAGTACATTCATTGCGTATACTGTATGGATATGACTTGTTCAGAAAATCTATTGAAAATTACTGGTTACCCCCCAATGGGTGTGACCAAGGGGCGTCTTGGTACGCAGAGCGTTTAGCGCACTGGCATGGAGTAGTAACTTGATGTGACCGTGGGGTGTAATCATATCGCCCGAGCAGTTGATCTTGGTTCAAATGGTGTCGTGTTACGTGAAGCGACGTCTGTTACCTGACTCATTTTCAGGCGGCTTGAATTGCTTATTGAATACTTGTGACTGTTCGGCGAGCGTGGTAGGTAGCGAACGGTCACTTCCGGCCTCTATAAATAGCATGCTTGCACTGTTGTTCTCTTCACTCATCCTTAGATCATCTGCTACTTCCTTCTTCCTTTATCCTCTTCTCCATCCGACCATGGGCAAAGGCAAGAGAGGTCGAGGCTCGCCCCGCCATGCCGGCGACAAGCGGAAGCGGGATCCAAGCCCTCCCTCGGAGGACTTCGGCGATTCAGAGTACTCAGAGGAGGAGGTTTCCTCCGAGTCAGAGGGATCGCTGGCTCTCGACTCTCCCCCGATGTCGTCCGATGACTCAGATGACTCCTAGGGGATAGCCGCAGAGGTGTGGACGTACATCCGCTCCGTCAAGCGCGTCGGGCTCGAGGGGTTGGATGAGTCAGAGGTCTCCTCGGATGAGGAGGACTCATTCGGCTCGTCCGAGGAGCGAAGCGGCGACGACAACGACGATGAGGGCGGTGGCGGTGGCGACGACAACGACGATGGTGACGGCGGCGGAGGCGACGACGACGGTGGCAGGAGTGGTGAAGGCGACGACGACGACAATGGCGGCGGTGGCGACAATGATGGCAGTGGCGGCGGCAAGGCCAGTGGCAAAGTGCCACTGGTTTAAATATTAGTATAGATAATTAATAGTAGTTGTATTAGTAGAATAATGTAGTAGTAGTTAGTAGTATAGTGTAGTGTAAGTAGTGAAGTAATGTAATGTAATGCAGTAGAAAAAAGGGGGGAGAAGGCCGACTCATAATGAGTCAGTCTTTGAGTTTGTGTAACCCCTTCCAATATTAATGAAAAACTTTAGATGCTTCCAGTGAATGTTGCCTTTGCTGCTTTTTCTGTTTACACGCTTGACAGTTCACCCATATGCCTAATGCTGCCAGCGTTTTTAGAAATAACTGTCGAGCGATGACTGATACTGGCGGCGTTTTAGAGGTAACCGCCGAGTAATGCCTGACATTGTCGGTGTTTTAGAGGTAACAGCCGAGTGATGCCTGGAACTTTGCTTTCCCGAGTAGTGACTTGGCACTTTTTAGAAATGGTGCCCGACCCGGGAAACCCCACTTATACTCGTGCCGACGTGCATTTTTTTATTTCTGAGCCCTAACATCACTTTTCCACCTCGAACCACTCCTCTGCTTCCCTGAGATCTCAATCCTGCTCGTTCTGGCAGCAAGACTGCGATGGCGCCGAAGCGGAAGAGGCAGAGCACTATTGCTGCAATCATCCCGCCTATCGACCCCAACAGCCAGTTGTCGTTTGCGGGTAACCACTTGTCCATCATCTCGGAATCCAACCTCCTTCATCTTGTTGACGTTGGGGTTTTGCTTCCAAAAGAGCTCTGCTCTCAGCGAATTTGCCGCGGCGTCACCGTTATGATAGAGGATACCCATGAATCTGTCGTTTATGTTCCTTTTCTTATTCACAGTCTTGCTCTTCCCGTCTCCCCCTTTTTCTGCAGTCTCCTTGATTTCTACGAATTGAACTTGACACATATGAACCCTAATTCCATTCTACAAGTTTCCATTTTTGTACATCTGTGCGAGGCCTTTCTCGAGATTCTCCCCCATTTCGGTCTCTGGAAATACCTTTATCATTGTCGGCTTGGGATGGCTGGGGGACAGCACCAGCTCATTGGCGGCGCAAGTCTGGTGCTTCGTCGCAGGAGGAAAGCAGAGTACCTCGACATTCCCCTCAAGGACAACATTAAGGGGTGGCGTATCGAGTGGTTCATTGTGGAGAACCACTGCAAGTCCCCCCTCGGTCAGGGAGGCAGCCAGATGTCCGCACACCGAGTTGGATAGAATCTCTGACCCCTTCAGAGATAACAGAGGCTAAAGTACTGCTTGCCGAGGTCTGCTTGCTGAAGGATAGAGGTCTGACTGCTGAAGCTGTGGTTGCTGACTTCATTTTCAAGAACATCCAGCCGTTGAAGGACAGGGCCTATCCTGCTTATTTGTACAGTGGTGTTAATGATTCTACCTGGGTCACGAACAAAAAAATTCCCACTGAAGATCTGATGAGCCGACTGGACATGATCCTGAGGGGTAGAGTTTCAAATGCTGGTGCTCCTGTGGCCTATTCTGCATGGAACCTGCCACCACTTAGGCCATTCTCTGAGTTTGTGTCCAATCCTCCTGCTCGTGACAGTAGTCTGGGTCTTAGAGTGTGACCCTCTTCTGAGGACATTGAGGCTTTGATTGCCCCACTTTGGAGTCTTCTAGAGGATGAGAAGCAGACTCATTTTGAGATGTCGGCTAGCACTGATGACGCGGAGATAGATGTTGTGCTTAGCTTGTTGGCTGGGGAATCATCCGACTCAACCCACACCGAGCCAATGGCTATCACAGATGGGCAAGAACTTGGTGAAGAGGTGGAGACTCAGAAACCCGAAGGCGCCGCCCAAAGCGTCCACGTCGAGTGAGCCGCCCGACTGCACTTGTTGAGGAAAAAAGGAAGAAGAAGCAACTTCGGCAACTGTCATGCTTGGATCAGGGTGCAGGCCCTTCTGCTCCGGTTCCTGATGATGTACCAGCAAAGGCCCTTCCTGAGGTCGATGCCAAGGGTTGTGATCATGCACAGGTTGTTGTCTGCCTGTTTGACGAAGAGGAAGAGGAAGAAGAAGTCCCGCTGACCCGCAAGAATAGCTGGCACTATAGAGGTAGCGAGGGGGGGGGGTAGTGATATTCCTTCTCCAGCTCTGTCGGCTCTTGTCAGTCTTCAGGGGCTTTCAATATCAGACTTTGATCAAGTACTGGAGGAAGTCGTCCCCGAAGACATGCTATCAGAGCCACCTGCAGTTGATATCCTAGCCGTCTGTTCAGAGGTCCCAGATGGTGGGCTTTCCTTGCTTGATTCCGTTGGGTAAGAGGTAACCCGAGCGGTGTCTCGCGCATCGTCGACTTTGGAGGGCAGTCTTCCATGCTGAGACGCTGGTCTGAGTCACCCGACTCCCATGGAGGTGGCTGAGGGGACCTCAGCCTTAGAGGTGTCTACTGTAGAAGACCCAGCCCCCGAGGATGGTGCTGGCGGTTACCCAGCCCCCGAGGGTGTTGCTGGTAGTGATCCAGCTCTTGTGGGTAGTGCAAACTACAACCCAGCCCCCGAGGGTGTTCAGGTGGGCTCTCTTTCCCATGCCTCCATGAACGTCCACGTTGGGTCGTCCCCACCTTGGTTCGATGGGGCGACGGCGGTATGTGCTTCCACAGTTTTAACCGGACAAGTTGCCTTAGAGGTCGGTGAACTAGATGCAAGGAGCCTGCTGTCTATTGGTGGGGCTGAGGTCACCCCGAATAGTGCTCTTCAAATCGTTCCTGCTGACCTTCCCTCGTCGACCCATGACTCAGATCCTCCTGCCCTGGGTCTACCACTGTTCCTCTCCAATCTTCAGGCGAGTCGGCCTCTTGCTCTACGTTGTTCATATTAGTGAATTATCTTTCTTCTGCTCATCTATCTATGATCACATGCTTTTGTTGATGGAATATCTGCCCAGCTGAGATCCTGCGGTGCCACTGTTCCCGAACAAGCTCTGTCTCTAATGCAGTGGAACCCATTGCTGCTCCAGAAACAGATCAATGACTTGAAGGCGTCGAACGCTGGTTAGTGATCTTACAGCTTCCCTAGTTGTTTTCATTGATCAACTTGTTCTTAGTCATGCATCCCCTTTCAGCTGCGTTGTCGGATATGGCCCAACGATGCTCTGACCTTGAGGAGAAGTATTCTCAAAGTCAAGCCGACTTGGCCCAGACCTCTGCTTTTTTGGACAGTGCACGTTATTTGAATTCCTCCCTTAATGCCTAGCTTGACTCTGAAAGGATGGCGCATGAGGTAAACTCCCTTGGTTGACCTTGCCATGCTATTGTTGCCTTGGTACTGAATGTTGCTTCTTGTTCGTAGGAGGCGAGCACTCGCGGCCTCTCGTGACAATATGGACATGCTATATCATGACACTAGTAATTCCTTGACCATATTGGAGAGGAGCCAACGCTTCACCATGTCTGACCTAGATCATCATCGTCACGAGCTGCAAGTATCCCAAGATGAGGTTCTGCGACTTGGACAACTGTTATCGACCCCTGAGGGGTAGAGTTTCAAATGCTGGTGCTCCTGTGCCTATTCTACATGGAACCTGCCACCACTTAGGTCATTCTCTGAGTTTGTGTCCAATCCTCCTGCTCGTGACAGTAGTCTGGGTCTTAGAGTGCGACCCTCTTCTAAGGACATTGAGGCTTTGATTGCCCCACTTCAGAGTCTTCCAGAGGATGAGAAGCGGACTCATTTTGAGATGCCAGCTAGCACTGATGACGCGGAGATAAATGTTGTGCTTAGCTTGCTGGCTGGGGAATCATCCGACTCAACCCACACCGAGCCAATGGTTATCACAGCTGGGCAAGAACTTGGTGAAGAGGTGGAGACTCAGAAACCCGAAGGCGCCCGCCCAAAGCATCCACGCTTAGTGAGCCGCCCGAGTGCACTTGTTGAGGAAAAAAAGGAAGAAGAGGCAACTTCGGCGACTGTCATGCTTGGATCAGGGTGCAGGCCCTTCTGCTCCAGTTCCTGATGATGTACCGGCAGAGGCCCTTCCTGAGGTTGATGCCAAGGGTTGTTGTTGGGGACTTGTTCTCAAATGCTATGAATTAAGAACAAGGCAACACAAAAGTTAATGATTAAAGACCTTCGTCCTTCGAAGTATTATTTCCCTTAGGATATAATAATCTTCAAACAAAGGTCATGAAGGACGTACCTTCATCATCTCAATATATAATGGAAAGCAGGATCATATGACACATAAAAACATGAATAATCATATGATATCATTCAGACATTTTTATTATATAATCATGAATAAACATACATAATATTGAATTATATTTATACCTTCGGCTTGACAGAAGGTGAGAATCCGAGTGTGACGTGCGAGTGAATACAAGCAAGCGTGAACAGTACGGGGGTACTGTTCATCTATTTATAGGCACATGGCACAGTCTGTGAGATATTACTCTCATGTATCAATCGATTATGATTATGATTATGATTATGATTATGATTATGACAATGTTTTCCAAGTGAAATGTGTGAACAGGTATCTTCGGAATCGGGTCACGAGTATACAAAAGTATGGTCAAGACGAAGCTTGAGTGGGACGGAAGGCGATTGTGACGAAGGATAAGATCATCACGAAGCTATGCGCAGATAAGCTTCGGCATGACAAGCAGAAAAGGGGAACCGACTTAAAGATGAAAAGCCAAATTAGACCCTGAAGAATTACTGTAGAGTTATTGATAAATGTAAAGGGCATTAATGTAATTTTACACGGGCTGCGTCCCGTGCCTATAAATAGATGAACAGTACTCCCGTACTGTTCACGCGGATTCAGCATTGGCTTTTGCGTCACGCTTGTACTTTTACCTTCTTACGAGCTGAAGGTACACTTATAATATAATATTATCTTTACTTTTCCATCATAATAAATTGGAAATGATTCGACAATAATACACAACTGTTTATGTTATCTTTATGCTTCATATAATCCCTTCTTAATTATTATATTTTATGCTGATGAAGGTATGTCCGTCATAACCTTCGTCCGAAAATCATTATATCCTTAAGGAGATAATGCCTAAAAGGACGAAGGATATTAACATTTAACATTTTGTGTTGCCTTGTTCTTGATTCATAGCATTTGAGAACAAGTCCCCAACATTGGCGCCCACCGCCGGTGAACTCACTTCCATTTTTTGAGTCTTGAACACTTTCGGCAACCATCACCTTCGTCATGCCGCCGAAAAAAGCTTCAGCGACAGGGGCTGGTACTTTACAGCCGCTAGATCCCAATCAGGATGTCCTTTCCCTTAGAGAGGCCCGAAGCCAGAAGAGGAAGGCTGTCAGTCCAACACCTCCGGAGGATGACCTGGATCAGGAAATCCAAAACCTGGAGATCCTTCAGCAGCAAGTGCAACGCAAGAAGGAGAAGATGGCTCGTCTAGCTGATCTTCAGAGACAGATAGACGAAGCTTCTGAAGAGGTTCGTCATCTTGTTCAAGATGATCAAAGCCGAAGGCCTCCACGCAGAGAGCTTCATCAGGAAGGCTTCCACAATGAGGATGACTGGTATGAAGATTTCCATCATGGAAACTTTGCTTTTGATGATGCTTCTCCTCTTTCAATAGAATTGCAGGCTACACCATGGCCATAGTCTTACAAGCCACCTCAGCTCCCCATGTATGACGGTCATACAGACCCCAAGCAATTCCTGATGAGCTACGAAGCGACCATATCTTCGTACGGTGGCAATACGGCAGTCATGGCAAAATCTTTTGTCATGGCCGTCAGGAGCGTTGCTCAGACTTGGTACTCTTCTCTTCGGCCAGGGACAATCACTTCTTGGCAGAAATTGAAGGATTTGCTGGTAACTAGCTTCCAAGGGTTTCAGACGAAGCCAGTCACCGCCCAGGCTCTCTTCCAGTGTACCCAGGACCATGAAGAGTACCTTCAGGCGTATGTCCGAAGGTTTCTGCGCCTGAGGGCACAAGCACCAACAGTGCCCAATGAAATTGTCATTGAGGCCATGATTAAGGGGCTTCGGCCGGGGTCATCAGCGCAGTACTTTGCCAGGAAGCCACCACAAACGTTGGAGAAGATGCTCCAGAAGATGGACGAATACATTCGAGCTGACAATGACTTCCGCCAAAGAAGGGAGGAAGCATTCAGGTTTTCTGAAATGACCAGGGGCTTCGGAGGAAGATTTCACCCGAGGCATGTTAGGTCAATCCATAACTCTGCTCAAACTGATGATCGAGGAAGCCAGCAGCAAAGGCCACAACACTCTTCACAAGCTTCGGCCCAACAGCAGAGTTCTTTTCGGCCGCCAGCGCCAAGGGGCAGAGGCGCCAGGGGCTTCGGGGGAAGGTTTGGAGACCAGCCAAGAAAAATATATTGCCTATTCTGTGGTGAAGACAAGGGCCATACTACCAGGATGTGCCATGTTACCATCCAGAAGCAGAAGGAAATAGCGGAAGCAGCAGCGCAACAGAGTCAGCCGAAGCAGGTCATGCATACTGCTTCGTATCACTCACCTTATATTCCAGAATATGTAGGCAACCACCCTGCAGCTTCTGTTGCTTCGGCGAGCCAATCCCAAGCATCCTGGCAGTAACCTCCACCGCCACCGCCGATCCAAAGAGGTCAGCAGCCAGAAGGGAGTCAGCGCACTAACCTTCAGCGGGACTTCAGAGAGGAGTCCGAAGCTCGTACAGTCAATAGCACTGTGCCGGAGTCGAAGCACATTTACTGACGAATATCCTACCTCAACAGCAGTTCTTTTGCATTTTCTACATTTGCTATTACCCTTTTGTTAATAAGGAACAATTATGGAGACTTTAAATGTCTTTAGTTGAATTTCAATTTCTTGTAATACTTCCATCTTTTACCATAATAAAAATATGTTTTTTTCCATAGGCTCGAGTTGCCGAAGCATACGAACTTATACTGATTTGAAGGACCTTTGTATTATCAAAAATTTGATCTAATGGACACAGTACAAATTGTTCGAAGCAGTAAAAAGTCGTTCCTAAGGGAGCGCAGAGTAAGTTTTCTAAACATACAACGAAAAATAAACGCTGATTCCGCTGAAAGTAAAAGGCGAAGAAGCTCCTAAGGGAGGCTTACAGCGAAAAATAAGCGCTGATTCCGCTGAAAGTAAAAGGCGAAGAAGCTCCTAAGGGAGGCTTACAACGAAAAGTCAGCGCTGATATAAGAAGTGTGTGTGCTTTATTACAGGGATATGAATCTACGGCACAAATATCATCTTGCATAACATAACATCATCACATCATTTTTGCATAACATAAGCATCATACAGCATAATGCATCTGGAACAAGAAGGGGATACAGTATTGACCTTCGGAATATATTTTGGGGAAAGAGAAAATCGTGCTAGAGCACAAGGCAAATCAAGATGAAGTGTAGCCTCATCGGAAAAGCAACACAAAACTTTTTTACAGCTTCGAAGAATATTTCACAAAGCCTGGACATTTTTTATCAAAGAAGTAAGCAAATTCTTATGATATAGAAAATATTTTCTTCACGAAGCATGAAAAGAAGGGAAGGTGTTTTTTCGCCGAAGGCTCAAAAAATGGTATGTATGCAAAGTTTCATGCATCGTAAAGAATTAAACTATAAATAGATTGTATATTACATTTAAAGTTATAATATATTACACATTTTTACATTTCAAATGTTTCTACAACGGCATTCAATCCTCTTTAAGCACTATTTCTGCAGCTTCGTTCAAAAGTTGGTTGACAACTTTGTCCATAATGGCTTCGGCCATTTGTTTAATTTCATCGTCCCCCTTCGGGTGGGGGCCCGGAGATGCCTCAACAGCTTCTGAGGGAAGAAAAGATACGGCTATATTACTATTACAAACCGAGAATGGAGTTTGGAAATAAAAATTACAGCATGATAAAAACCACTAATTAATACCTATGTGCCCTTCGGGCTCTGTACTTTTTTCGGCAGCTTTCGCTACTTTTCTAGCATCATGGATGCCTTTTTCACTCCTTTGAATAATTTCTTGCGCCAGTTCTCGGCCGCCGTTATCCCAGATATCAGTGAAGAATTTTCCGCCGACCATGCTTGCTTCGGGTGACGGGTCTTTAATGTCTTCAGTAGACAATGTAGCTTCGGCCTGCGCTAAGGATTTTATATGCTCGCAGCCTTTCTTCTCCAAAACAGTAGCAATCCCTCTAGCACCCGAAAAAGCGCAGATGTCACCGCGGCTGTTCAGAATTTCCTCGAAGGCCTCTACTTCGTGACTGATCCATTCCATTGGACCTTCAGGATTGCCTCATGAAAAATTCTCTTCACTAGAGAGCGCACTAACGCTGGCGAAGCTGGATTTTATCTTTTTTACGCACTCTATGGATTTAACATAACATTTCCTCTGGGATGCACGAAGCTCCTTAACACTTATTTCCAAATGATTGGCCAATTGGTCACTAAGCTCTCGTTTTGTCTCTTCAAGTATACGTTCTTCTTTAGCTCTAGCTAGCTGTTTCTGAAGATCTTTAATTTCACGTTTTTGAGCTTCGGCCTGGGCCTTCGAAGCAGCTTCGTCCTTTCTTACCTTGTCTACCAATGTAAGCAGAATTTTATCTTTTTCCAGAGCTTCGTTTCTCAGTTTAATAACTTCTGATCGTAGATTGCTGAACGCAATTTCATAGCTCTCGTCCTCGGCACTCTTTTGTGCTCTCAATGTGTTGCTTAGAATTAAACCCTATATGAAAAAGAGTTTCTATAAGAATAAAAGAATGAGTTACGAATTATAAAGTTTTCAAACAACTAATTCCCATACCTTCAGGCTGTTGTACGCAAGACTATCCGCGAGATCTTCTTTCGTCATAGCGCTTAAGCCAGCTTCGAGCTTCGGAAACCCCATGCTTCTAGACATCTCCCGGCAGACGGAAAATTCTTTATTGTCTGGGAGGCAGTATAGGAAATCCTCTTCGTCCGTTCCATTGAATACTAGTGCCCCCTTCGGATATTTCAATTCTTTGGCATAGTGGTTAGCTTCATAAATTTCTTCTTCTGATAACTTTTTCCCCGAAGCATGTCGCACGATATAGTCATATATTTTGGAAGATGCTTCGGGGACGGCGGTATCAATTTCTTCAACCGAAGCTGGCTCTGACATTTTCATTTCTTCGGTTGCCTTTGCAATTTTTACTTCTTCTTCTTCCGAAGGTATTACCTTGGTTGGTCCTGAAGGCCCAGTTTCAATTACAGCCTGTTGCTTCGAAGCCTTAGCAACGGATACTTCAGCAGGCGCCTCAGAAGTTTCAGCAGTCTTCTTTGGAGTTGTGCTTGGAAGTTTAATTGTTTCCAAAACATCCAACACATTGACCATTCTTTTTCTTTTTGGGGTCACTGTTGGCCCCTTTTTAATTTTTGCTACTTCAATTTCTACTGAAGGATTTAAAATTTCTGATATTTTTGCTCCCTCAGTTGATACTTTTGCTTCTTCCATCTTTTCTGTCGATGGCGCTTCGACCATCTCTTTGATTTCTGGTAGCAGAATCTTTGGTTCCTCCAATTCTTTTGTTGTTGGCGCTTCGGCCATTTCTGCGACTTCTGGCAGCAGGGTTGGCTCTTCAGCCTCGGTGACCGAAGAGGTCTCTCCGGTGAATTCAGGCACCTTGGCTGGTTCAATATAGCGTGGCCGATGTGTGAGAACTTTTACCCTCTTTCTCTTCGGTGCTGGCTCACTAGGAGCAGCTGCAGCTTTTTCTTTCGCAGAAGTTGTGCCTTTTCTTTTTTGCCCTCGTATTGGATAGCGATAGTTGGGGTAGACGAACCCGATTGCATCAAAAACCCGGTTGAGTCTTTTCCTTTTTCAGCCTCCGAAGGCCGCTGACAAAGCAGTATCTTCGGCCTTCGAATATGCCCCAAGCAATTCATCACTTACAGTCTCAATACTTTTTAACCAATCATCATCTGGTTCAACGAATTTGTCTCCATACTTGAATGTGTACTTCAGCCGGACTAGCCCACCTTTGTCAGTTTCTTTAATAGTTTCTTTCGGCATTTCCTAATTATCCGCAAGAGGCCACACTCTGAAGGCAATATGTTCTTGTGTTAAATCCCTCGTCCCAATAAAAGAGCAAACAACTCCGAAGGCTCTCTGGCATTCTTCGGCTGCTTCATTCATTTCCACCTTCGGCCTTCGCAGGCCGAAGCGTTGCCAGATGGGATGCATAATGATCTTCTTTATATCTTCTCGAGATTTCAAGTCATTTTTCACGTAAAACCATTCTGTCATCCAGTCGCCAGGCCACCTCTTGCGAAAGGTCGGCACTGGGCAGCTTGACCCAGAACGAGAGCCGAAGCTATAGCAGCCAAAGTTGTTGTGATATTGTTCCTTGCTCCAGGGTTTTGTCTCGTATAATAATTCGTGTATATTGCAGAAGCTCTTTGCATCAGGTTCCAAGCCTTGGCTCCTCACAGCCCACACGAAAATATTCATCCTTATGATCGCTTCGGGGATAAGTTGGTGAAGGTGGATTTCAAATATCTTTAGCACCTCCACAACAAAACGGCTCAGGGGAAATCGTAGTCCAGCTTTCAAGAAGCTTCGAAATACAACAACTTCATTCTCCTCAGGAGTTGGGCAAGTCTTCTCTCCCTCGTCGGCCCTTACAATAGAAAAATCCCGGAAATATCTTCCCCTCATGTTGGCAAGATGACTTTCTTTAATACTTGATTTGCCGAAAACCGCATGGCTTGGTCGCCAAGGTCGATCTTCGGAGTCTTCGCCACCACTATCCGCATCATAGCTGTCGCTATCACCAGTATCTTCAGATAAACCTTCCAAAATTTCTTTAGTGATCTTCTCTGTATTAGTCTTCGACATAGATTGAAGAAAACCCAGATGCATCTCTTCAGAAAGACTCAGCTTCATTTCGGCAGCAACCTTCTTCTCCTCAGACATCTCTTCAGAATTCTTGACTCTCGCTTCCGAAGCTTAAAACTAGGCAGGCAACAAAATATTTGTGGTCAGAAAACTATTTGAGCAGGCAAAACAGATGGCAAGGGAGCGTGCCGAATAAATTGTGGCGAGCCCGTATTTATAAACCCATTATGTCGGAGACTGGAGGGCCCCATTTGCCAATGACTGTTGCTATTCTAGCAAAAGGAAGGTGTTTTTTTCGGACCTTCGGCTTATAGCCTTCGTCCATTTCGCAATCTGAATTCATCATTCTGACAAATTAATATTGCGAGGGGCTACTGTTGGGGGCCTTCGGCTTCCGAAGGTCCTCAAAAACATGATTTGACAATGTTTTCCAAGTGAAATGTGTGAACAGGTATCTTCAGAATTGGGTCACGAGTATACAAAAGTATGGTCAAGACGAAGCTTGAGTGGGACGGAAGGCGATTGTGACGAAGGATAAGATCATCACGAAGCTATGCGCAGATAAGCTTCGGCATGACAAGCAGAAAAGGGGAACCGACTTAAAGATGAAAAGCCAAATTAGACCCTGAAGAATTACTGTAGAGTTATTGATAAATGTAAAGGGCATTAATGTAATTTTACACGGGCTGCGTCCTGTGCCTATAAATAGATGAACAGTACTCCCGTACTGTTCACGCGGATTCAGCATTGGCTTTTGCGTCACGCTTGTACTTTTACCTTCTTACGAGCTGAAGGTACACTTATAATATAATATTATCTTTACTTTTCCATCATAATAAATTGGAAATGATTCGACAATAATACAGAACTGTTTATGTTATCTTTATGCTTCATATAATCCCTTCTTAATTATTATATTTTATGCTGATGAAGGTATGTCCTTCATAACCTTCGTCCGAAAATCATTATATCCTTAAGGAGATAATGCCTAAAAGGACGAAGGATATTAACATTTAACATTTTGTGTTGCCTTGTTCTTGATTCATAGCATTTGAGAACAAGTCCCCAACACCTTCGTCTTGAGACACGCCACTATGCCGAAGCTTTATGGATGATAGCTTCGGCACTGCTTTTGAGAGGATCTGCCGAAGGTGTTTATTCTTACAGGATCTTCGGCGACGAAGCATACCCCCAACAGTAGCCCCTTCGTGGTGCTAGATTGTTTTTTCGTAACGAGCTTGATCCGTGAAAAAGTCTCCTAGGCTTCGGAAAGCCGAAGATCCGAAAAACACCTTCCCTGAGCTCGTTGTCGGGAAACAATCACAATATTCCGAGCGTGAAATAGTCCCACCATGCAACGGGTACGAGCGTCCTGGTGATTCACCTTCTCGGGTTCTGTGGCCCACCATTCAGTGAGTGCGGGCGACTGTTCGTCCGGTGCGGAAGACTTGACGATTCACCTTCCCACCTGTGGCACTATATAAACAGACGGGTAGGTGTGAAGTTACCATAGCATTCATTGCTATTGCACTGTTTTGCTGCCAAAAATTTGACCATAGCTGAAGCTTGTTCATCGCACTCAACTGAAGCACCGCTGTTGGTTTTGCTTCGTCACAAGAGGAGGAGCTTCAGGAAAATTTAAAAAGTCAACAACTTCATCAAAAATTCATCATTAAATGGCAAGGGTACGTTCCACTGCCAGGGTTACACGTGACGGAGAAGAAGCCGAAGCTGCTAAAACTGCTCCGATTTCTGAAGTGATGAAACGGTCGGGGCTGGTAGCGCCGGAGGATGTTTCTGACGAAGGTGCACCTACCGCTGAAGCTGAGCAGGTTGGTGCTGAGGAAGGTGAATCTGAAGATGATTATAGTGTCGTGCCATCTAAACCTAGCCACCTGGAGTTTGGGAGGTCCACTGTTACCGAAGATGATATGCCTAAGTTGATGAAGTTAGGCTATTTCAGTGAAGCCAAAAAGGAACTAATTCGCTTTGGCGGAGAGGAAATTACTCCGAAGCCAAAAAAGGATGAGGTGGTAGTCTTTAAAAGCTTCTTTAAAGCAGGATTAAGATTTCCTTTGAATGAGATGATTGCGGATGTTTTGGGGAAGTTTGGGATTTATCTTCATCAGCTAACTCCTAATGCCATCGTTAGGCTTAACGTCTACATCTGGGCCCTCCAAAGCCAGGGGGTAGAACCGTTTGCCGAAGGCTTCTGCCGGGCACATGAGCTTCATTATCAGACAAAAGCTAGAGAAGATGGGCTGCACGAAAACTTTGGCTGCTACAATTTTGCTTATCGCAAAGATGCAAAGTCTCCAGTTATCAGCTATCGTACCAAATGGCCAACTGGTTGGAAGACTGAATGGTTTTATGTCAAAGTTGATGAGAAAAAGGAGAAGCTGGTTCAAAGCCCATTAGAATTAATCTTCGGAGAGACTAGGCCCCGGTGCGACATGAAACCGGATAGTCCATGCCAAATTGCACTGGGCGAATTTCGAGTTATTGCGGAGCACATTGGTACTAGGGATCTGGTGTAAGAATTCTTAGCTTCTAGAGTGTTCCCAACTTTGAAAGAATGGGACATGCCGAAGCTCAAAGGGGAAAAGAAAAAAGAAGGAACTTGTTCGGCTGCCCTATTACTATAAATTCAAAAAACACTTCAAAGAGCCATGCCAAGAATGGTTAGACACGATTGAAGTTATGTGCAACGAGATCCTTGGCAACTATTCTAAAAAAGAAGATCAATTAATGACTGCAGCCTTCGGCACTCGACCGAAGCGAAGGTTGAACCGGGTGATGGATGCCCTGAACTTTGAGTATCCTGACTATGAGCGATTGGACAGAGGTGCCGAAGGACAAAAAAGAAAAAGAGTTGCTAGTGCCCTGGATAAAGAAGCTGCTAAATTGGTGAAAAAGGATGAAGAAACTTTGAAGAAAAGAAAATTAAGCCCTGAGCCGAAGATAACTGCTTCGAAGAAAAAGAAAGCTGCGGCTCTGAAGCGAAAAACGACTGATATTGAGGATGAAGCTCCTTCAACACCTCCTGCTACCGATGTGGAAGAAATTTTAAAGGTAATGACTGAATCTTTGCCTGTCAAGCTAAGTCCACTAGGGCCACATATGACGAAGCTTTTTCAGAAGGAAAAGGAGGCTTCGGTAGCGAAGAAGCCAGATGAGCCGAAGAAACGAAGAATTATTCATGTAGTTGAAGTTATCAAGCAGACACCGCCGCTGGCATCGGCGTCAAAGACTCCAACTATTGAGAGCACTGCTGCTGCCGAAGCTGCACCCACCGAAGCCGAAAGTGTCGAAGCTGAAACCGCTGAAGATGTAAATCTATATGCCACGCTCTCTGAAATTGATACCATGCTTCTGGATGCGGCCACGGAAGAAGCTGCTACAGCCGATGAAGAGATCCCGGGCAGAGTGGCTGGAAAAGGAAAGGAGAAAGCCGAGGATACTTCGGAAGAAGAAGACTTCAATTTCCAAGATATACTTGGGCAAGAATTGTCAAAGGCTGAAAAAGAAGAACTGAAAGAGTATGCTATATCTTGTGGGTACATACCAGGTGCGTTACTCTTCGGGGGAGTCAACGAAGAAAGCTTAGGATGCCTTCGGGACCACACTGGGGCGAAGGTTGTCGGTACTTTATCAAAGAGTGTTGGCCTCCCGAAGGTTGAGGCAGACCTCAGCAGGTACCGACGGTAGCATATCACCGGTAGCCTATTTTATGCTAACTTTAAGGTAAAACTCTTGACTTTTTATTGTTTTGATATGAAGATTGTTTTCTGATGAAGCTTATTTTATCAGAGTTTACTACTGAGCAAAGTCCTGAAGATGCAACAAGACCTCGAGGACAAAAAGAACGAAATTATAATTGAGGGCCTGGAGAAGAAGATTAAAGACCATGAGGCTACCCTGGAGAAAAGAGACTTCATACTTCAAACCATGGAAGGTTCACTGGCGGAGGCCCAGGCCAAAATTGCTAGATTGAATAGTGAACTTTCCATGGAAAAGAAAAATTTTGAAGCCAAACTCGAAGCTTAAGCTGAGAAAAATTCAAATTTGCGGAAATCACTGAAAGAACTTCAAGAAAAATGCGTAGACTTCGGCAACCAGTGCCTGCAGCGGCTAAAGCAGGTTTTCAACTCGGTTGGAGCCAGCGCTGAGAAATTCAGTCCTTCGGTTGAAAACCTGCCGAAAACCTTTGAACATATTGAGGGCGAAGTTGATGCACTCGACGAAGTTATAGCTGGACACGCCGATTTCTGCGCTCTGCTAGCTTCTTGGGGCACAGCTGTTGCCTTCATAAAATCTGGCTGTGAACATGGAAAAATTGTCAACAGACCAAATTTTAGCTTATCACCGATAGATTTAATTGATATCCCAGCCTAGCTCGGAGTATAGGAAATAGATTTATAACTCAAATTTGGGTAAAAGGCGGGCGAAAAATGGCTGGCGACGAAGCTCGAAGCCACCTAAAGCCGGTAAGAAATTTGTGCCTGTTACTTTACCTTCTCCTTGAACTCTGCACTTCCCTCATACCGTTTTGATATGTACAGGATGACGATGCTGAGGAACAATGAGCCGAAGCTTAATAGGTGATCCGAAGCTCAGATGATCCGAAGCTCAATGATGTCAAAGCTGAAGACCTTGCTGAAAAAATTCTAGAGAAAATATGGTAATATCGTTGTAAAAATATTTGTAATTCAAGAATCAAATACTAATTCTGTAAATTTGTGCATACCTTGTAATATATTTTTACCTTTTCGTCCATGTATGAACTGCTTTGCTGTGGACGAAACTAGTATTTTTTGAGCCGAAGGCGAAAAACACCTTCCCTTCTTTTCGTACACAACGAAGCATGAAACTGCTTCTTTTTCTTTTTTGCCGAAGCCTTATCTTTATAGCCGAAGCATCTGCCTGTGTCTATATGTTATGATGATGATGATCCTATGTATGTCTAAATGAATGTTTATGAATGCAAATGTATGATGTAATGTGTCGTGCAAATGAATGTCCAAACACACGCATACGAAGCCACAACCATAGCCTTCATTCCCTTGGGATTTGGGAATGACTGAAGTCTCTTTGCCGCTTATTTTTCGGCTTCACCGCTTATTTTTCGGTGTATCAGCGCTGACTTTTCGCTGTAAGTTCTGCATCCCCTTAGGAACGTCTTTTGAACTTCTTCACCTTCTATTTCGTCGGTATCGCGTTGACTTTTCGCGCTTCGCCTTATATTTCGGCGGTATCAGCGTTGACTTATCGCTGTAAGCTCTGCATTCCCTTGGGAACGACTTTTGAGCAGAAAACTGATGCTGCGCTCCCTTAGGAACGACTTTTTGTAGCTTCGTCGTGCTCTGCATCCCCTTAGGGACGACTTTCGAGCTTCTTCCTGTTTTTTCCTTTTTCCCTACACTCGATGGTGCATGCTCAGTTTTTACATTTACATATTTGGGGGATTTTGCTCTTGTAGAGCTGAATAAGAAAAAGAGAAATTACATGCTATGGCCCTATTAAAAACCTTTCTCCCCCTTTGGAAAGGAAAAGGGTGCCATAGGAAAAATAAAAAGATTACATCAAGCTAGACATAATATCGCCGAAGCTCATCCGCATTCCAAGATCTAGGAATGTCGTTGCCGTCCATATCCTTCAATCTGTAAGAACCGGGTCTTGACGAAGATACTACCAGAAAAGGTCATTCCCACTTCAGCTGTAGCTTGCCTACTGTATCTGGGTTGGCCACTCTCCAAAGTACCAAATGCCCTGGCTTAATGTTCTTTAGCCGAACTTTTCTGTCACGCCATTTTATTATTTTGGCTTGGTATTTATTGATATTCTCCACGGCCTGAAGCCTGATCCCTTCTATAGCATCTTTTGCCACAGAATAATCAGCTTCGTCCTCTACCGAAGCCGCTGTTCTTATTGATCCTGCCTTAGCTTCTTCTGGGGTTATTGCTTCGTCACCAAACAATAGTTTGAATGGTGTAAAACCTGTTGACCTTGATATTGTTGTGTTGTGGCTCCACACCACTTTGATCAATTCATCTGGCCACTTTCCTCTGGGCTTATTGAAGATTAACTTCATTATTCCCGTCATTATAATGCCATTAGCTCTTTCAACAAGTCCATTTGACTCTGGATGTCTGACCGATGCAAAATGAATCTTTGTGCCTGTTGGTCACTTGTTCTCAAACACTATGAGTTAAGAACAAGGCAACACAAAAAAATATTAAACGTTAGAGTCCTTCATCCTTCGAAGCATTATTTCCCTTGGGATATAATGATTTTCGGACGAAGGTTATGAAGGACATACCTTCATCAGCGCAACATTTAATAATGAAGAGAGAATCATATGAAATATAAAAGATAACATGAACAATTATGTATTATTATCAATTCATTTCTATTTTATTATTATGGAAAAATAGAAATGATATCAAGTTACAAATGTACCTTCGGCTCGAAAGAAGGTAAGGGTACAAGCGTGACGCAAAAGCAAATGCCAAGTCAGCGTGAACAGTACAGGAGCACTGTTCATCTATTTATAGGCACGGGACGCAGCCTATGTAAAATTACACCCATGCCCTTTACATTTGTTAATGACTCTATAGTAATCCATCGAGGTCTAAATAGCCTTTTCCCTTTTAAGTCGGTTTCCTTTTCTGCCATCATGCCGAAGCTCCCTTGCGCATAGCTTCGGCTCTGCGCCAACCTTCGTATTCTTTGTGCTTCTTCACACTGTGGTTCTGATCCGAGTCTGAAGGTACCTGTTCATGTATTATACTCCAGAAACATTGTTAAATCATGTTTTTGAGGACCTTCGGAAGACGAAGGCCCCCAACAATAGCCCCTCGCAAGGTTAATTTGTTAGAATAACGAATTTAGATTGCGATATGGACGAAGGCCCTAAGCCGAAGGTCCGAAAAAACACCTTCCCTTTGCTAGAATAGCAACAGTCAATGACAGACGGGGCCCTCCAACTTGGAGCGCTCAGAGCGTATAAATAAGAACCCACCCCGAGCACATTTGGTACGCCTGCTTTGCTTTGCTTGATTTCTTCGCTCTTGCTTTCCAACAATTGCTTAGTTTCTTTAATTTTCAAAGCCTCAGATTTAAGGACATATTTTCGTCAGTTCCGAAGATAAGATGTCTCAAGACAAGAAAACAGTTGCCGAAACGAAGCTAACCGAAGAGGAGAAGCTTCTTGAGGAAAATACTGCTGCATTCATTGAGTCAATTGCAAAGACAAATACAGAAAAGATTACAAAAGAAATTCTAGAAGGCTTATCTGAAGATACCGATGACAGCGATAGTTATGATGCGAAAAGTGGGGGCGAGGACTCCGAAGAACGGCCCTGGCGACCAAGCCATGCAGTCTTCGGGAAATCGACTATCAGACAGAGTCATCTTGATAACATGAGAGGAAGGTATTTTCGAGACATATCTATCGTGAGGGCTGACAACGGAGACAAGACTGTTCCTGTTCCTGAAGAGAATGAAGTCGTAATCTTCCGAAGCTTCTTCAAGGCTGGGCTTCGGTTTCCCTTAAGCAAATTTGTTGTTGAAGTTTTAAAGATATACAAGATCTTCCTTCACCAGATTACTCCCGAAGCAATTATCAGAATGGGGATCTTCGTCTAGGCCATGAGGAGTCAAGGTTTGGAGCCAAATGCAAAAAGTTTCTGCAGCATGCACCAACTTTCATATGAGACGAAACCCTGGGGTAAGGAACAGTGTCATAACAACTTTGGTTGCTACAGCTTTGTTGCTCGCTCAGGCTCAAGCTGCCCGGTGCCAACCTTTCGGAAGAGATGGCCTAGAGACTGGATGAAAGAATGGTTTTACGTGAAGAATGATTTAAAAGCAAGAGAAGATATTAAAGATATTATCATGCGCCCCATCTGGTCGTGCTTCGGCCTCCGAAAGCCGAAGGTAGAGATTAATGAGGTAACCGAAGCGTGCCAGAGGGCCTTCAGCACAGTCTGCGCATTTATTGGGACAAGGGACTTAGTCCAAGAGCACGTGGCCTATAGGATATGGCCATTGGTAGACAACTGGGAGATGCCAAAAGAGACCATCAGCAACCCCAACGAAGGTGGTTTGATTCGATTGAAATATACCTTCAGGTTTAGAGACCAATTTATCGAACCAGACGATGACTGGCTGAAGTGTGTTGATAACACTAGTGATGAACTACTTGGAGCCTACTCCAAGTCTGAAGATAACGTACTATCTGCGGCCTTCGGGAGCCGTAAAAAGAAGAGGCTAAATAGAGTTTTTGATGCTATTGGATTTATGTATCCTGACTACCGCTACCCACCAAGGGGGCAGAAGAGAAAAAGTGCAACTTCTGGGAAGGATGTTACTTCAGCTGCTCCGAGTGAGCCCGCGCCGAAGAGGAGAAAGGTGAAGGTTCTTACTCACCGATCGCGCTATATTGAACCGGCCGCAGTGCCCGAATTTGGCGGTGAGACCTCTTCGGCTACTGAAGTCAAAGAACATGCGCTTACGCAGAAGATTGAAGAGCCGGCTGTAATGCCGAAGGCATCCTCAGCCAAATTAGTTGAGCCGAAGGCCAATAATATTGAAGAGATAGGGGTCGAAGGAACAAAGATATTAGAAGTTACAAACTCTTCGACAGAAGTGACATTACCAAAGGCACAAAAAGGTCTTACAACGACCCCCAAGAGGAAAAGGATGGTCAACGTACTAGATGTGCTGGAGACGATAAAGACTTCAAGCTCTACTCCAGGGAAAACTGCCAAAGCTTCAAAAGCGCAGACTGAGACAAAACTAACTGAAGCCGAAGCTACAAAGAGCCAGGCCGAGACCGAAGCTGGGCCTTCAGAGCCCGCCAAGGAGAAATCCTTGGAAACCGGAGAAAAGGAAACGGAAAAAGAAGCTGCAGAACAAATTCTGCCTGGAAAAACTGCCACTCCTACTCCCGAAGCATCTTCCGAAGTACTTGATTATATTGTACGACACGCTTCGGGAAAAAGATTATCTGAAGAAGAGATTTTTGAAGGTAAACACTATGCCCGAGAACTGAAGTATCCGAAAGGGGCCTTAGTGTTCAATGGCACAGACGAAGATGACTTCTTATACTGCCTCCCAAACAACAAAGAATTATCTGTCTGCCGGGAGATGGCTAGAAGTATGGGGTTCCCGAAGCTTGAAGCTGGCCTCTGCACTATGACGAAGGACGATCTTGCAGATAGCCTCGCATATAACAGTCTGAAGGTACAAAAATGTATATTTGGAAGTTTATAAATTTTGAATTATTCTTTTGCTCTTATACTACTTCGTTTCATATAGGGTTTAATACTTAGCAACGCCTTGAGAGCGTAAAAGAATGCCGAAGATGAGAGCTACACTATTGCTTTCAACAACCTTCGAACAGAGGTTATTAAGCTGAGGAACGAAGCTTTGGAAAAAGATAAAATTCTGCTTACATTGGTGGATAAAGTAAAGGAGGATGAAGCTATCTTTAAAACCCAATCTGAAGCCCAAAAATTGAGATTGAAGACCTTCGGAAGCAACTGGCTGAAGCTAAAGAGAAGTGCGCCATTGCAGAAGCTAAACGAGGAATTAGCGAACAATGGACAAATCATTTAGAGAAGAACGTTGAAGAACTTCGCATATCCAAGGAAAGATGCTTTGAAAAATCTATGGACTGCGTGAAGAAAATAAAAACTAGCTTCGCCAACGTTGACGCATATTCAAGCGAGGACAACTTCATAAGAGGCGATCCTGAGGGCCCAATTGAATGGATCAGCAGCGAAGCCGAAGCTTTTGAGGAAGTTCTGAGTGGCCGTGGGGACGTCTGCGCCTTCTCTGGCGCGAGGGGAGTTGCAACTATTTTGGAGAAAGCAGGGTGCGAACATATTAAAACTTTGGCCCAAACCGAAGCTGCTTTCTCCATTGATGATACGAAGGATCCCTCGGCCGAGGCAAGCTTAATAGGCGGAAAAATTTTCACTGACATTTGGGAGAATGGCGGTCGAGGGATGGCTCACGAAATAATAAAGAAAAGTGAAAAAGATACTCACGACACTAGAGAAGCAACAAAAACAGCTGAAAAGGCTGCGGAGCTTGAGAGACGAATAGGTATTACTTAATGATTTTTACCTTTGTTGTTTACTTTTGCGACTTCGAAATAATTTACGTTTTCTACCGCAGCTGAACTATCTCCTTTCCCAGAGCCCTTCGAACCATTGGCCGAAGTAGAGGCAAGAGAATCATCAGAAATTATTAGCATGGCCGAAACTATTATAGACGAAGTCGTTACCCGACTGCTGACCGAAGCTGCAGATAAAGTTTTGAAAGAAGAAGAATAGTTATTGTAAAAACGTTGCTAGATTATTAGTGTAACATTTGCTGAACTATGCTTGTAATATTTGGTGATCATGGGTTTTGAATGTAATATATGAATAACTTTGTGATTCATTTCTTTGCGATGCATGAAACTTTTACATACGTACCATTTTTGAGCCTTCGGCGAAAAAAACACCTTCCCTTCTTTTCATGCTTCATAAAGAAGAGCTTTTATACTTCATGAAAAATCCTCCAATCATCGCAAAAACATTATTGCTTCGTCATCAATAGATTTTTTCCTTCACATCAGAGCTGATGAAGCTGTATTTCTTCAAAACTTATTTTGTGCCTTAGCACAATTTCACTTTTTCGAAGCATTCTCCGAAGATTAACATTGTATCCCCTTCTTGTGCCATTGACGCAACATGATGTATGATGTTATGTTATGCAAATGATGTGATGATGTTATGCTATGCAAAATGATATTTGTGCCGAAGACACACACACATCCCCACAGTAGAATACACAATCTCTTTGCCGTTTATTTTTCGGCTTCACCGCTTATTTTTCGGTGTATCGGCGCTGACTTTTCGCTGTAAGTTCTGCATTCCCTTAGGAACGTCTTTTGAACTTCTTCGCCTTCTATTTCGGCGGTATTCGCGTTGACTTTTCGCGCTTCGCCTTATATTTCGGCGGTATTTGGCTCTGCATTCCCTTTGAAACGACTTTTGAGCAGAAAACTTACGCTGTGCTCCCTTAGGAACGACTTTTTGTAGCTTCGGCAAACTTATGCTGCGTTCCTTAGAACGACTTTTTGTTACTTCGGTAAGACTTGCAATGCGATTTTGAACCCTGTGTTCCCTTAAGAAGAACTTTTGTGCTTCAACAACTTTTTTTGAACTTCGTGAGTCTGTTGAGAAGGTATATTATACTATGACAAGAACGAAGGTATTACAGGAAATTGAAAACGACAAAAGAACTAGGCTTTCAATAATTGTTCCTTAAAAAAGAAAAATGATAACGAATGCAAAAACTGTTTCAGGGGTAGGATATCTCTTAGTAGATAAGTTTCGATTCTGGCACAGTACTGTTGACTGTGCGAGCTTCGGACTCCTCCCTGAAGTCTCGCTGCTGATGGGTCTGTTGGCTCCCTTCTGGCTACTGGCCTCAGGAATATGCAGGTTGTAGTGGTGGTGGAGGTGGAGGTTGTTGCCAAGATGCCTGTGGTTGGCTAGCCGAAGCAACAGAAGCTGCAGGATGGTTACCCACATACTCTGGTATGTAAGGTGAGTGATACGAAGCAGTGTGCATGACCTGCTTCGACTGGTTCTGTTTGGCTGCAGCTTCTGCTATTTCCTTCTGTTTCTGAATGGTGACATGGCACATCCTTGTAGTATGGCCCTTGTCCTCACCACATAATAGGCAATAAATTTTTCTAGGCTGATCCCCAAACCTTCTTCCAAAGCCCCTGGCGCCTTTGCCCCTTGGAGCTGGCGGCCGAAGATAGCTTTGTTGCTGCCCCGAAGCTTGCGAGGAATATTGTGGCCTCTGTTGCTGACTTCCTCTGTCGTCATTCTAGGTGGAGTGGATTGATCTGACGTGCCTTGGGTGGATTCTCCCTCCGAAGCCCCTGGTCATCTCAGAGAACCTGTAGGCTTCCTCCCTTCTTTGACGAAAGTCATTATCAGCGCGGATGTATTCATCCATCTTTTGAAGCAGCTTCTTCAAAGTCTGTGGAGGCTTTCTAGCAAAATACTGGGCAGTAGGTCCTGGATGAAGCCCCTTAATCATGGCCTCAATGACAATTTCATTGGGCACTGTAGGCGCTTGTGCTCTCAGGCGCAAGAACCTTCAGACATATGCTTGAAGATACTCCTCATGATCTTGTGTGCATTGAAACAGAGCCTGAGTTGTGACTGGCTTCGTCTGGAAGCCTTGGAAACTTGTCACCAGCATGTCTTTGAGCTTCTGCCATGAGGTAATAGTTCCTGGACGAAGAGAAGAATACCACGTCTGGGCCACATTCTTAACTGCCATTACGAAGGACTTGGCCATGACAGCTGTGTTGCCTCCATATGAAGATATGGTTGCTTCATAACTCATCAAGAACTGCTTCGGATCTGAATGCCCATCATACATTGGGAGCTGAGGTGGCTTATACGATGGTGGCCATGGGATAGCCTGCAGTTCTGCTGCCAAGGGAGAAGCATCGTCAAAAGTAAAGGTACCATGATTGAAATCATCATACCATCCCTCATCATCGAACAAGCCTTCTTGATGGAGTTCCCTGTGTTGGGGCCTTCGTTCTTGTTCATCTTGAGCAAGATGGCGTACTTCTTCAGTGGCTTCATCAATCTGCCTCTGAAGGTCGGCTAGTCGAGCCATCTTCTCATTCTTCCTTTGTACTTGTTGATGAAGCATCTCCATGTTTCTAATTTCTTGATCCAATTCGTCCTCCTGGGGTGTTGGACTGGTGGCCTTCCTCTTCTGACTTCGGGCCTCTCGAAGAGAAAGGGTCTCCTGATTTGGGTCCAGCGGCTGCAGTGCCGCAACCCTTGTCGCTGAAGCTTTCTTCGGCGGCATGACAAAGGTTAGTGCTTGCCGAAGGTGGTCGAAAAGGGTTCACCGGAGGTGGGCGCCAATGTTGGTCACTTGTTCTCAAATACTATGAGTTAAGAACAAGGCAACACAAAAAAATATTAAACGTTAGAGTCCTTCGTCCTTCGAAGCATTATTTCCCTTGGGATATAATGATTTTCGGACAAAGGTTATGAAGGACATACCTTCATCAGCGCAACATTTAATAATGAAGAGAGAATCATATGAAATATAAAAGATAACATGAACAATTATGTATTATTATCAATTCATTTCTATTTTATTATTATGGAAAATAGAAATGATATCAAGTTACAAATGTACCTTCGGCTCGAAAGAAGGTAAGGGTACAAGCGTGACACAAAAGCAAATGCCAAGTCAGTATGAACAGTACAGGAGCACTGTTCATCTATTTATAGGCACGAGACGCAGCCTATGTAAAATTACACCCATGCCCTTTACATTTGTTAATGACTCTATAGTAATCCATCGAGGTCTAAATAGCCTTTTACCTTTTAAGTCGGTTTCCTTTTCTGCCATCATGTTGAAGCTCCCTTGCGCATAGCTTCAGCTCTGCGCCAACCTTCGTATTCTTTGTGCTTGTTCACACTGTGGTTCTGATCCGAGTCCGAAGGTACCTGTTCATGTATTATACTCCATAAACATTGTTAAATCATGTTTTTGAGGACCTTCGGAAGACGAAGGCCCCCAACAGTGCCAATTTGTTCACAGAATTCCTTGAAAGCTTCAGCATCGAACTATGTTCCATTGTCTACAGTAATAGCCTTCGGCACTCCGAAGCGACAAACAATGTTTTGCCAGAAAAATTTCTGGACGGTGACCGAAGTTATTGTGGCTAAAGGCTTCGCTTCAATCCACTTGGAAAAGTACTCTACCGCCACCACAACATATTTTAGATTTCCTTGTGCTGGTGGAAGTGGGCCTAGCAAATCAAGGCCCCACCTTTGCAACGACCAAGTGGGCTGTATTAACTGAGTGAGAGATGAAGGTTGCTTTTGGTCTCTTGCACATTTTTGACAGCCTTCACATTTTTGGACTAATTCTGCTGCATCCGAAGCTGCCTTCGGCCAGTAAAATCCTTGTCGAAAAACTTTTCCCAACAAGGGCCTAGATCCAATGTGGGATCCACACAGACCTGCATGTATCTATTTCATTAATTCGATACCTTCAGTTCTTGATAAACACTTGAGGAGTGGTGAACAAACTCCATGTTTATACAATTCCCCTTCTATTATCACATATGGTCTTGTTCTTGCCTCCATTCTCTTGTTATAAGCTTCGTCACTTGAAAGACAATTGCCTTGGAGGAAAGATATTATTTCAGTTCTCCAGTCTTCACTGTGTACTGGAGAAATAGTAAGCACTGCTCTCTCCATGAGTTCAACCGAAGGTGCTTTTATTGTTTCAAAAAATACTTCCGAAGGTAGGGGGAGCCCCTGAGCTGCTGATTTGGCTAGCAAATCTGCATGCTCATTTTCACCTCTTGGAATATTCTTGACAGAAAAACCTTCGAAGGAAGCTTCCAACCTTTGAACTGTATCCAGATATCTTTCAAGCTTCGGATCTCATGCTTGCTACTTTTGTCCACGTGGCCAGCAATAACTTGAGAATCGGTCTTTAGGATGGCCCTTCTTATCCCCATTGCCCTTAGTTTCCGAAGCCCCAATAGAAGTGCTTCGTACTCAGCAATATTATTTGTGCAACTGAAATCCAATTTGACTGCATAACATGTTTTGACCTTTGAAGGTGCCACTAGGACCGCAGCTGCTCCTGCACCGAAGGCTCCCCAAGAACCATCGCAAAACACTGTCCAAGCTTCGACATCTTTGCTTGTCCCTTGTTCGTGAGCCCCTGGCGTCCAATCAGCGATGAAATCTGCTAGCGCTTGGGATTGAATTGAAGATCTGTGCACGTAGTCAATAGTGAATTCATTAAGCTCCGCGGCCCACTTTCCAATCCTTCCAGTAGCTTCTCTATTCCTCATGATATCCTTCAGGGGCTGTGATGAAGGAATAATTATGTGATATGCTTGAAAATAATGCCGAAGCTTCCTGGACGCCATCAACACAACATACAACACCTTCTCCAATTCTGTATAGTTTTTCTTTGATAAACTCAAAACTTCGGAAAAGAAGTATACTGGGACTTGTTTTTAGCTTGTCCTTCAAGTTTCTCTTGTACAAGCGCCACACTCACTGCAGAGTGCGAAGCTACCACATACAATAGCAATGGAGCCCCTAGCACTGGTGGAGTTAATGTTGTTAAATTAATCAGGTATTGCTTCAGCTCTTCGAAAGCTTTCTGTTGAGTTGGGCCCCATTGGAAAACTTTAGCTGACTTTAGTACTTCAAAGAATGGTAAATTTCTTTCTGCCGATCTGGATATAAATCGATTCAAAGATGCCAATCTTCCTGTCAGCCGTTGGACCCCCTTCTTTGTGCTTGGCGGCTCCATTCAAAGGATAGCTTCGATCTTGCTTGGGTTGGCTTCAATCCCCTTCATTGAAACTAGACAGCCAAGGAACTTGCCCTTCTTCACTCCGAAGACACATTTTTCTAGATTTAATTTCAGACCAGCTTGCCTAAAATTAGCAAATGTTTCCTGCAAATCAGTAATGTGGTTATGAAGCTGGTCTTTGGCTCATCTTCCTTCTTCATCCAGATTTGGTGGTAGCCTGAATAACAATCTAGTAGACTCATGAGCTCTGACGAAGCTGCTGCATCTACTAGAGAATCTATTCTTGGTAATGGGAACTCGTCCTTTGGACAAGCCTTGTTCAGATCAGTAAAATCAATGCACATTCTCCATTTACCATTGGCCTTCTTCACCATAACAGTGTTGGCTAGCCATTCTGGGTATTTTACTTCTCTAATGACACCAGCACTAAGAAGTCTTTTTACTTCGTTCCGAGCACCTTCAGCTTTATCGTCAGACATTTTTCGAAGCTTTTGCTTCCTGGGTCTGAAGGATGGATCGACATTGAGTGAATGTTCAATGACGTCCCTGTTGACACCACAGAGATCGTTGGCTGACCATGCAAAAACATCTTTGTTGTTGAATAAAAACCTTATCAAGGTTTTCTCCTACTCTTCAGATAATTGGGACCCCAGCAATACTTTCTGCTCTGCTATGTCTTCACATAGTAGCATGGGCTTCGGCTGATCAGCCGAAGCAGCCTTCTCTCTTCTGTACTTATACTGTTCACAAGCTTCGGCTCCATCTATATTGTGGATTGCTTTTGAGTCTGTCCAATTTCCTTCAGCCTTTCTGGCAGCTTCCTGACTTCCATGAATAGCAATAGGCCCTTGATCCGAAGGTATCTTCATGCATAGATATGCTGGATGAAGAATTGCTTCGAATGCGTTGAGTGTTCCACGACCAATGATTGCATTGTAGGGGTATTCCATGTCAACAATATCAAACACAACATGTTCAGTTCTTGTATTGTGGACAAATTCGAAGGTCACTGGCATTGTGATCTTGCCAAGTTCTACAATCTGCCTTCCTCCGAAACCACAAAGAGGGTGTGTAGCATCATGGATCTTATCCTCTGGCTCTTGCATCTGTCTGAAGGCCTTAGCAAATATGATATCCGCTGCACTGCCTGTATCAACCAGAACATTGTGGACTAGAAATCCCTTGATGACACAAGATATGACCATAGCATCATTGTGAGGGTAATCCTTGAGCTGAAGGTCCTCTTAGGAGAAGGTAATTGGGATGTGGGACCATTTTGACTTGATGAAGGGTCCCTGCACCCCAACATGATGTACCCTTCTCTGGGCCTCCTTCTTCTGCTTCTTGTTGGTCGGCTCTGAGCATGAACCGCTTGTTATCAGGAGCACCAGCTTCATAGCCAAAGCAGCTTCAGCTTGATTGTTGAATGAAGCCATCAACTCAAAAAGTGGAAGTGAGTTCACCGGCGGTGGGCGCCAATGTTGGGGACTTGTTCTCAAATGCTATGAATTAAGAACAAGGCAACACAAAAGTTAATGATTAAAGACCTTCGTCCTTCGAAGTATTATTTCCCTTAGGATATAATAATCTTCAGACGAAGGTCATGAAGGACGTACCTTCATCATCTCAATATATAATGGAAAGCAGGATCATATGACACATAAAAAACATGAATAATCATATGATATCATTCAGACATTTTTATTATATAATCATGAATAAACATACATAATATTGAATTATATTTATACCTTCGGCTTGACAGAAGGTGAGAATCCGAGTGTGACGTGCGAGTGAATACAAGCAAGCGTGAACAGGGGGTACTGTTCATCTATTTATAGGCACAGGGCACAACCTGTGAGATATTACATTCATGCCCTTTACAAAAGATTATGATTATGACACAGACTCTCATGTATCAATCAGTCATTTCATCTTTAAGTCGGTGCAATCCTTCGTCTTGAGACACGCCACTATGCTGAAGCTTTATGGATGATAGCTTCGACACTGCTTTTGAGAGGATCTGCCGAAGGTGTTTCTTCTTATAGGATCTTCAGCGACGAAGCATACCCCCAACAGTTGTGATCGTGCACAGGCTGCTGTCTGCCTATTTGACGAGGACGAAGAGGAAGAGGAAGAAGAAGTCCCGCTGATCCGCAAGAACAGTTGGCACTATAGAGGTAGTGACGGGGGTAGTGATATTCCTTCTCCAGCTCTATGGGCTCTTGTCAGTCTTCAGGGGCTTTCAATATCAGACTTTGATCAAGTACTGGAGGAAGTCGTCCCCAAAGACATACTATCAGAGCCACCTGCAGATGATATCCCGGCCGTCTGTTCAGAGGTCCCAGACGATGGGCTTTCCTTGCTTGATTCCGTTGGGCAGGAGGTAACTCGAGCGGTGTCTCGCGCATCGTCGACTTTGGAGGGCAGTCTTCCATGTCGAGACGCTGGTCTGAATCACCCGACTCCCATGGAGGTGGCTGAGGGGCCCTTAGCCTTAGAGGTGGCTACTGCAGAAGACCCAACCCTCGACGATGGTGCCGGCGGTTACCCAGCCCCCGAGGGTGTTGCTGGTGGTGATCCAGCTCTTGTGGGTAGTGCAAGCTACAACCTAGCCCCCGAGGGTGTTCAGGTGGGCTCTCTTTCCCACGCCTCCATGGACGTCCACGTTGGGTTGTCCCCACCTCGGTCCGATGGGGCGACGGTGGTACAGGCTTCCACAGTTTTAACTGGACAAGTTGCCTTAGAGGTTGGTGAACTAGATGCAAGGAGCCTGCTGTCTACTGGTGGGGCTAAGGTCACCCCGGATAGTGCTCTTCAAATCGTTCCTGCTGACCTTCCCTCGTCGAGCCATGACTCAACTCCTCCTGCCCTGGGTCTACCACTGTTCCTCTCCAATCTTCAGGCGAGTCGGCCTCTTTCTCTACGTTGTTCATATTAGTGAATTATCTTTCTTCTGCTCATCTGTCTATGATCACAGGCTTTTGTTGATGGAATATCTACCCAGCTAAGATCCTGCGGTGCCACTGTTCCCGAACAAGCTCTGTCTCTAATGCAGTGGAACCCATTGCTGCTCCAGAAACAGATCGATGACTTGAAGGCATCGAACGCTGGTTAGTGATCTTATAGCTTCCCTAGTTGTTTTTATTGATCAACTTGTTCTTAGTCATGCATCCCCTTTCAGCTGCGTTGTCGGATATGGCCCAACGATGCTCTGACCTTGAGGAGAAGTATTCTCAAAATCAAGCTGACTTGGCCCAGACCTCTGCTTTTTTGGACAGTGCACGTTCTTTGAATTCCTCCCTTAATGCCCAGCTTGACTCTGAAAGGATGGTGCATGAGGTAAACTCCCTTGGTTGACCTTGCCATGCTATTGTTGCCTTGGTACTGAATGTTGCTTCTTGTTCGTAGGAGGAGAAACGAGCACTCGCGGCCTCTCGTGACAATCTAGACAGGCTATATCGTGACGCTAGTAATTCCTTGACCATATTGGAGAGGAGCCAACGCTTCACCATGTCTGACCTGGATCATCATCGTCATGAGCTGCAAGTATCCCAAGATGAGGTTCTACGACTTGGACAGCTGTTATCGACCAAGGATTCCACCATCAAGGATCTGCGTGCTTCCAAGAAGCTTGTTGTGCAGGAGCTAGAGGTTGCTCGACTGGCTGTCAAAGCTTCAAAGGACAACTGCGCCGTCTTGAAGGCTCAGCGCGACAAGGCTATGGACAAAGCCGTTCGCGCAGGACGAATCTTGATGAGGAGGCCCGGTGTCATGGTGCCTGACAATATTGTCGCCGATGTCAAGGCTGCGCCCGATGCTTCGAGTAGTCCTTCTTCTTCCGTCGCTCCTGTGAAAGACATTGCTAACAAAGACGATTTGATGCAGTGATGTCCTGCCAAAACACTCGATGTAATATGAATTCTATGTGCATGTGATGGTTGTGTTAGAACTCGGATATTTTGTGGGTAGGGCACCAGAACATGCTCCTGGTGCCAACAAGTAAAATGTTCTTTTTTCCTGAAGGGCTAATTGTTTCACTGTTAGGTTATAGTAGTCACCCTGAACAATTGTGAAAGCAAGTGTGCCATGCTGGTTTTAAGGCATTTTCCGACTTAAGCCGATCGCCTGGCTGGTAGGGCATAATGGTCGCCCTAAGATAAGTAGGCATGAGCATGTCGCATTGTATTAAGTCATTGCCGACTTAAGCCGATTGCTCCGTTAGCAGGGTATAGTGGTCACCCTTGGTCAAGTTAGCGTGAGCATGCTGCACCGTCTTAAGTCGTCGCTGACTTAAGTCGATTGCTCCATTAATAGGGTATAGTGGTCACCCTAAGTCGAGTAAGCGTGAGCATGTCGCACCGTCTTAAGTCGTCGCCGACTTAAACCGATTGCTCCGTTAGTAGGGTATAGTGGTCACCCTAAGCCGAGTAAGCGTGAGCATGTCGTACCATCTTAAGTCGTCGCCGACTTAAGCCGATTGCTCCGTTAATAGGGTATAGTGGTCACCCTAAGTCGAGTAAGCGTGCTGATTTCAAGTCCAATCAAATCGAAGTCAGCTGAAAGTCAAGAGTCTGAATGCCTTTGAAAACAAAAACTTTATTGATGCTAAAGTCCCCCGATTACAGAGTACAATGTTGCTTCGAGAATTTTTTAGGCCTCGCTAGGGATAAAACTTTCTAAGATGCTCTATGTTCCATGAGTTCCCCACTTCCGTGCCCTCCATTTGAGTGAGCCGGTATGATCCTAGCCGAGTGACCTCTGATACAATGAATGACCCTTCCCATAGTGGTGACAACTTGTGCCGTCCTTCCCCCGTTAGAATTCGGTGAAGGACCAAGTCTCCCACTGCAAAGGACCGGTGTCGCACGACTTTATCATGATAGCGCCTCAAGGTCTGCTGGTACCTAGCCGACTGAATTACTGCGTTCAATTGTTCTTCCTCCAGCACATCAATATCCTCTAGCCTAGTAGCTTCTGCTTCAGCTATGTTTTCGAAAGCCAACCTCGGCGCCCCGAATATTAGGTCGGCGGGCAGCACTGCCTCTGACCCATAAACCATGAAGAACGGGGTGTTTCCATGCAGAGCTTGACTGGGTTGAGTTCTCAGGCTCTAAACCACGTATGGCAGCTCTCTGATCTACTCTCCTGCAAGCTTCTCATTCTTGTCAAATACTTTCTTCCTGAGTGCTTCCAGTATCACCCCGTTGGCTCTTTCTACTTGGTCATTGGCTCTCGGATGCGCTACTGATGCATACTTAATCTGGATGCTCTGCTGCTCGCAGAAGTTGAAGAGTTCAGAGCTGGTGAAGTTGGATCCCAGGTCGGTTATGATGCTTTTTGGTATCCCAAACCTGAATATTATATCTTGTATAAATTCCACTGCCTTGGCTGAGGTCAAAGAGACAATGGGCTTATACTCTATCCATTTTGTGAATTTGTCAATGGCAACCAGCACGTGAGTATAGCCTCCTTGAGCTTTTTTGAAGGGTCCGATCATGTCCAGTCCCCAGCATGCAAATGGCCATGTTATAGGAATGGTCTGCAGCTGCTATGCAGGTAAATGTTGTTGCTTTGATAAGAATTGGCAAGCTTCACATCTCTGGACTAACTCGGCGGCATCACTCTTCGCTATTGGCCAATAGAAACCAGATCTGAAAACCTTCCCAACTAGAGTTCTGGATGTTGCATGTACTCCGCACTGCCCGACATGGATTTCATCTAATAGTTGTTTCCCAATAGCGGAGTGAATGCACTTCATGAGGACTCCCGTCGCACCTCTTCTGTACAGTGTGCCCCCTATGAGGGTGTAGTGGGCTGACTGCCTTGCGATGCGTTCTGCTGCCGCCTTGTCATCCGGTTCATGTTCATTTTTTATGTACCTGATGATAGGCTCTCTCCAGTCATTGGGGTCCAACTCCGGTTGGCTCAAGGTGTTGCATTCTTCTGTCTAATCTGAGACAATACTCGGGTGTGATATTTCTTGGACAAAGATCCCGGGTGGGACCTGGGCCTGACTGGATCCCAGCTTCGACAACGCGTCTGCTGCCGTGTTGCGGTCTCTTTCCACATGATGGAACTCCAACCCTTCGAATTTGTCCTCTAGTTTTCGGACGGCTGCACAGTACTTGCCCATGGAATCGGTCGAGCAAACCCAGTATTTATTTATCTGGCTTATGACCACTAGCGAATCTCCATATACCATCAGCTTCTTGATGCTCAGTGATAATGTGATGTTCAATCCATGGATTAGTGCTTCATATTCTGCCGCATTATTTGATGCTGGAAATAATAGCTGGAGTGTTCCTGCATCTGCTCCCTGTAACTTCAGCAAGCCATCATAGTACATTCTCCATACTTCGGTAGTCTCCGGGTTGTCTGGGACCTGACGCTCAGTCCACTCTGACACGAAGTCAACCAGTGCTTGAGTCTTTATTACCGTGCGAGGTCGGAACTCTATGTCGTGAGCTCCTAGCTCACATGCCCACTTGGCTACCCTTCCGATAGCTTCTTTGTTGTGGAGAATGTCCCCTATTGGAAATCTTATGACTACTATGACTTTGTGGTCATCAAAGTAGTGACAGAGCTTGCGAGCGGTTAGAAGTACCGCGTATAGCAGTTTCTGAACTTGGGGATACTTCATCTTTGAGGGCCTGATAACTTCGCTGATGAAGTAAACTGAATGTTGTACCGGGTATGTATGTCCTTCTTCCACCCGCTCGACTACTAACACGGTGCTTACCACGTGAGTCGTGCAGGAGATGCATAACAATAGATCTTCTGCCGGCTGATTCGGCGTGGCTCGGCGTGGTGACTTGAGTACTGGTGGTGTAGTCAGGAACTTGTTCAGTGCTTCTAGAGCTTCCTGTGCCTCTATGGTCCACTGAAACTTGTCCACCCTTTTGAGCAATTTGTAGAATGACATGCCTTTCTCGCCTAGCCTTGATATGAACCTGCTCAGGGCTGCCATGCATCCAGTAAGCCTCTGTACCTTTTTCTGTGATCACGGCGCTTCCATTCTCATGATGCCTCAATTTTTTTTTGGGTTGGCTTCAATTCCCCGGTGGCTGACAATGAATCCGAGTAACTTTCCTGTCGGTACTCCAAAGACACACTTTTCTAGATTGAGCTTCCACCGATATCGCCTCAAGCTGTTGAAGACCAGCTACAAATCTTCGATGAAGTTTTCTGAGTTTTCTGTTTTGATCACCACATCATTGACATAAGCTTCCACCCGCTTGCCCTAGTGATAGGTTAAGCATGTTTGAATGGCTCTCTGGTAGGTCGCTCCCACGTTCTTGAGGTCGAACGACATGGAGGTATAGTAGAAAGCTCCAAACGGGGTGATGAATGCAGTTTTCTCCTCATCTTCTTTTGCCAAGCTGATCTGATGGTATCTAGAATAGCAGTCTAAGAAGGACAACATAGAACATCCAGCGGTCGAATCAACCACCTGATCTATTCTAGAGAGCCCGAAGGGATCCTTCGGACAGTGTTTGTTGAGATCGGTATACTCGACGCACATGCGCCAATCCACTTTATTCTTTTTGAGTACAAGGACAGGATTTGCTAGCCACTCAGGATGCAACACTTCTCTAATGAACCCTGTCGCCACTAAGCGAGCTAACTCGACACGAATAACTTCTCTCTTGTCAGGCGTGAAACGACGCAGTTTCTATCGAATCATCCTTGCTTGAGGATAAACCTTTAATTTGTGCTCAGCCAGTTCTCTCGGGACTCCCGGCATATCCGCAGGTTGCCATGCGAATACATCTCGGTTATCTTGCAGGAACCGGACGAGCGCGCTTTCCTATTTGTCATCGAGGCTGGAGCTGATGATGGCGGTCTTGCGTTCATCAGCAAACCCTAGGTTGATCCTCTTTGTCTCCTCAGTCGGCCGCATAGAGGTCACGGCTTGAGCTTCATTCGCGGGTATCGTGAGGTCTCCCTCAGGCTTTGTGTTCGCCTGCACGGAGGAAGTCGTTGGTGGTCTAGTAGTGAGGGTCGCTTAGATAGCTCCCCGAAAGCATTCCACGACGCCTTGGAAGTCAGCACGCACGGTGATGATTCCTTTAGGTCCTGGCATCTTCAATATCATGTACGAATAGTGCGGAATGGCCATGAATTTTGCCAATCCCGGCCTGCCGATGATGGCGTTGTATCCGCAGTCGAAACTCGCCACCTCGAACCTTAGGAACTCGGTTCTATAGTTTTCTGGAGTTCCAAAGGTGACGGGCATGTAGATGTGCCCAAGCGGGTACTCTCCTTCGGTTGGCACAATGCCGAAGAAAGGGGTGTCTGACTCGGTGAGGTCTTTGAGTGTGACCCCAAGCCCAGGAGCGTCCAGGGGAAGGTAACGTTGATGTTGCTTCCCCTGTCCACCAGTACTTTCTTTACCCTGCTCTCTCGGATCACCGGATCAACGAGGAGCGGGTGCTTGCCAGGATGGTCGAAGTTAAGCCATTGATCCACTCGACTGAAGGTGATTGGGTACTTTGACCACCGATAGGGAGTTGGGGCACTGGTGGTTGCCACCAGGACCTGCCGGTTGTTGAGCTTTTGCTGTCTTCTATTCTCCTGCGACCCGTGTCCTCTGAAGATGACGTTGACCTCCCCGTCAACGCGTGGGAATGCTCCACCCCCTCCCCCTTCCTGTTGCTGAGGCTGTCTGGGCTCGCCAGGCCCTCCTCGTGGTGGGGGAGGTGGTAGAGGCTGGAATGGTCGGCCATTCCCGACGGAATGCTTGAAGTCTTTGCAGTTCCGCAAGGTGTGGCGCATGTCCTTGTGGTACGGGCACTAGGCGTCGAGGATGTCGTCCAGTGTCTGCTCGCCTCCACGGGGTGCCACTCTGGCATGAGCGATGAGTGGTCCAGTGGCATGGACCTCCTCATGAGGCCTCTTCTCCCAACGCCTGTCGGGTTGCTGGTTCACGTCGCGCCGTGGTGGCGGTGGTGCAGGTTTCGCTCCTCCAATGAGGTCCGAGGCCCGCTCGTCAGCGGTGATGTAGAGATCCACTTCTCGAAACAGTTGTTCGGAGGTGGTCGACGCTTTTTACAGTATGGCTCAGACGAAGGCTGAGCCGTTAGATCCCTAGTAGAAGTCCTCAATCACTGCTACCTCAGTGACCTTGGGGATACGATTTCTCATGGTCTGAAACCTCTTGAGGTACGACCGAAGTGTTTCATCGCCCCGGCGCCTGATGGATTTGAGGTCCCATGGTTGCGCCGGCTTGTCGGAGAGGGACTAAAAGTTGGTGATGAAACACCGACTGAAGTCACTCCAATCGTCGATGCAGTGTCTCGACAGATGTCGTAGCCACTACAATGCATCCTGCCCAAGAACGATGGGCAAATACGCATTCATTACGTCTTCGGTTGCCCCAACGGCCTGGGTGGTGGTCGTATAGACGACCAACCAGCCTCCCGGGTCCTACTTAGGCTCGTACTTATCGATGTTAGAGACCTTGAAGTTTGGGGGCCATTGGATGGCCCTTGTAACACCCCAGGTGTTTACCGTCTGCTCGACAACGAGTATTGATTTAAGCACATAATATCAGTGGATAAAACAGATGCTAAATTTTAATCATCTTCGCCAAATCAAATCGTGTCCAATTATTGCTATCAATCTCGTTTGATTCGACCCATTTTACGTTGCTAAAAATCATGATTCAAAAATATCTACGATTTTCGGTAAAAAAAAGGAAAAGGAAAAATCTCCCAGTCGTCCTTCTTCCCTATCCCGCCGCCCCCTCCCTAGATTTCCCCCCCCCACCGCTCAAGCGCTTGGATATTTCTCTACAAGCCGCCGCCCCTGGATTCTTACAAATCCTGTCGTTGTTCTCCCTGGCCACCCGCGCCCCTGCTCCTCTCTCCCTGTGCCGAGCGCCTCTGCTTCTCCTTGCTCCTGGCATTTCCTCTCCCCCGCACGCAGCTTCTCCTGCGTCTCGCCTGGCCCATCTCGCTCTCTGCTCGCCGAGCCTCTCCCTTGCTGGCACACGCCCAGCTGCTGTAACACCCGGAATCCAGGGTTATAAAAATCTCTTCTATAATATACACCAAGTTCAGGTTTTAATAAAAACCCTAAGGGAACAATGGTTGTTGCATCATGTTGGAAGGCATTTATTTTTGTTTTATGAATGGTTTACTTGATCTTTCATTTAATCAATGATTTTCACATGATGTCAAACTGAAATAATAGGAAAAAGAGAAAGAAAAAGAGAAAGGAAATCAGCCCCCTCCCCTTCCCTGGCCCATTCGACCGGCCCACCCCGCCCCCCTTCTCCCCCCTCTTCCCCCCCGCTCGGCCCAGCGCCACCTCCTCCCTTCTTGGGCCTGCGCGAGGCGGCCCAGCTCCCAGCTCCGCGCCAGCCCCACGGCCCAGCGCGCGTCCACTGCTCGGCCCAGCTCCGCGCCAGCGCGCCCGCCTCGCCTTTGCCCCGCGCCGGCCCACGCGACCGCGCGTGGACGCCCAGCGCCCGCCGCCGCCACTGCTCAGCCGGGCCCACGCGCCAGGGAGCGCTCTCCACTGTACATCTTCCCCGAACGGCTCTGCGCAGTTTTTTCCGCCCACGACGCCTCCAAAACCGAACCACCCGTGATTCTTGCGCAATTTCTCGCCCACCGCCGCCTCTCCTCGCCTCGACCTCGCTCTCCGCCTCGCCATCGCCGCCGTCGGAGCCGCGCCCCGCCCGGAGCGCCGCCGCCGTCGCCATGCGGGTCGCCGAACTCGCGTGCGCAGCGCCTCGTTGTGCTTCGCCGAGGTGAGCTCGTCCTCCCTTTCCTCTCTCCACCGCTCTCCTCCTCGCCGCTCGCTCGCCATGGTCGGGGCTCGGCTGAGCCGGCCCGGACGCCCTCGTCCCTCCTCCCCTGTCCGTCTTCTCCCCGAGCAGGGCGTCAGCGCCTAGCGCCGCAGCAGCCGCGCCCTCCCATTCGCCGGCGAAGCTTCGCCCCTGCGCGCCGCGGCCGAGTAGCTGCGCGCTCGGCACGCTCAGCCCCGTCCCCATGCCCCTGGCCACCGGCGCGCTGCTAGCACGGCCCAAGTCAGCGAGCTGCCGCGCGCCCAGACCCTGTGTCCGATCGGCCGTGGCCGCCATGGCTAGCTAAGGTGATCGAACTGCCGAGCCTGACCCCGCCGACATCCCTGTAGCCCGCCCCGGCCGTTCGTCCACCGTCGCCGCGCCTCAGGCTCGCTGTTAGCCATGTCGTGCACGTCAAATCACGCGTGCGCAGCGCCTCGCCGTGCTCTCGAAGCCACGTCGTGCAATTAGTGCACGCACTCGAGTTCGCTTACGCGCAGTGCGTTGACGGGACTCCGTCTACGCTCGTCTACACACGTCTACCCCCTTGTCTACCCCCCGTGTGCATTCGCGTCACTCGCCTCGCCACCGCTCGCGCATCGCCGTTCGCGCGCGTTGCGCGTGTCGTTCGCACGCGTCGTCGTGCGCTTCAGTGCACGTTAATAATTCGCCTCACCTAGAATAGCTCGCGCTAATTAAATACATATTTAAACAACGGTTATTCTAGTAGCAAACTAATTGGGACTAATTAATAATTTTACTTGGCATATGATTAATGTCTGTCAATATGATTAAGCCGAATTAAATATTATAACTCATATCCTCTTAGTGTAAATGTGATATCCCTCGACCGTAGCGTTGGTCGTCTCAGTTCCTTTCTCGCGTAGTCATAGATGCGAATTCTATGTCGCGTGCATATTTATTTGATCTATATTGTTGTATGGTGTATTGTTTCCTTCCGTTTCAAGAATGTTGGATGTATGTTTGCACTCGCGTAGATATCAGGTCGTTCATGGAGTCTGAGAGAATTGCAGGAGAAGACCCTGAGCAGCAGCAGCTTGGTGAAGGCAAGTGTCCTTTGACCTATCTATGTCCTATGCAAGTCTATAATTCACTCCCCGCATTTATATCTTTATACCTAAGGATTGACTAGCTTTTGTTATCCATGTCCTTGTTTACCTATTTGGGTTGGATTATTATTATTGTTTAGCTTTATGCTATTGCTCAACACTAATCAATGAACATGATGAGATTTACCAGTGATACGTTGTTTCCCTTTTATTATGATGTTATACTTGTGGCCTTTAAGGGGGCTCGAGCAGTTTCTCGAGTGCCTCTCCGTAAGGACCTGTTCGTTGAGAGACCACCCGGGATAACAGTGCAACCATGAGGGTGAAATGGGAGGCCCTTAGCTAATTAATTAGAGGAACTAGAGGTGTAGTTGCTTCGTCGTCGTGCCGTCAATGGGGTCCAGGCACAGTGCTTGCTCTGCCGAGGCTGGGTGCCGAGGTTCTTTCGTTTTGCTTTTGTTAGTCACCCACCCTTCGAGGAGAGGTACTGTGTTTATCAAACTGGAGAAACCTAACGGGCGGCTAGGACCTCTAGGGAATCTTTGTAAAAGCTACATAGTGATACCCTGCCGGACCACCTAGGAAGTGATCAATGGGGAGTCATGATCCTCGGGCAAAACGGGAATCACGGCTCATGGGTAAAGTGTGCGACCTCTGCAGAGGGTAATGAAACTGATATATCAGCCGTGCTCACGGTTAAGAGCAGCCTTGGGATCCTCTTTGATTAGAGATACTCCGGATACACCTCAGATGATGACTTTAATGATGATGGTTAATGATGGTGACTTTAATTATGTATTCTAGTATTTCCTCTCTGAGGAGGTACTTTTTGGGATAATAACTTGGGTTTTATGATAAAATCTGGCTTCTACTAACAATAAATACCTGACCAACTAAAAGCGACTACTTGAGCCTAACCCCACATAAAAAAGCTAGTCCACTTCAGCCAAATGGGGCATTTGCTGAGTATGTTGATGTGTACTCACCCTTGCTCTACACACCCAACCCCCCCAGGTTGTCCGCATTGCAACCACTGCTCAGGAGAAGATGAAGCCGTGGAAGGAGACTTCCAGGAGTTCCAAGACTACGACGAGTTCTAGGTGTGGGTTGGCGGCAACCCCCAGTCAGCTGCCTGTGAAGGCCCTATCTTTACTGCGTTTCGCTTAACACTTTGATTTACCCGTTAAGTTGATGACTATGTGGATGTCTCTGACTCTGTGATGTAATAATTTAATACTCTTTTATGTTATTATTCGAGCACTATGCGATGATGTTCATTTATGTAATCGTTGTGTACGTGAATTCTGATCCTGGCACGTACATAGTTCGCATTCGGTTTGCCTTCTAAAACTGGGTGTGACAGCTGCCTCTCTCATGGCTATGGCCGCGGTGCTCCAGCTCATCTCCATGGTGTCTGCTCCACCCCGCCCTCAGCCGCGCCTCTCTCCGTCGAAGCTCCCTGCACGCAGCCATGGCGCGCCTGCTTCCTAGCTCGCCTGCACGCTCGTCAGCTCCCTCTACCCGAGCGCCTCATCTCCTTGGTGTCCAGCGCGCGCCCAGCCGGAGTCTCGCCCGTCCACGCTCTGCCCTGCCCCAGCGCTTGGCTTCCAGCCATGGCGCGCTCTCCCTACTCGCCTGGCCGGAGCGCCCTGCATGCCCCTGCGCAGGTGAATCACCTCGGTCCAGCGTGGACACCAGCCGAGCAGTTCCCTCTGCTCTGTCCAAGCTGCGACCCCCGCCGTCCCAGCTCGGAGCTCCCCTGCTCCCATGGCTGCTTGCTCAGCGCGCCGTCTCTGCTCCCTCGCCATGGTCACCCAGCCCAGCCGTGCCTGTTCCCTCCCTGTGCTCGCCCAAGCCCCTGCTTTTCCCCTGGTCGCCCATGGCGCCGATCTGTCTGCCCTGCCGTCGCTTAGCTCGTGCGAGCCCTGTGTATTTTCCCCGCTCGAAGTACTCCCTCGCTGGTGGCCGAGCAGCTCACTCATGGTGTCCAGCTCACGTCCACCTCCTCTGTTGTTGACATCGTGCGCTCGGCTTCTCTGGCACCGATCTGCGCTCGCCCATGTCGCCATCGTCGTGTCGTCGCTAGTGATAGCTTCGCGTGTCGTCGAGCTCGTCGTTTTCCTCGTCTAGTGCTTGCGTGGCCTTACACGGACCGCGCTGCCGTTGACGCAACACGCGGTTGGCTCTCGGCTCTGCCTAGCTCGTCGAGTCCCAGGAATCTGCACGCATGTCGTAGTCGGTGCCCAACATCTTCGTGTCGCCCTTCGTGTGCTGTGACACCCCCTTGCTCCTCGTCGTCAATCCACGTCGCGTCCGCGACGTGCCCGTCGATCCCGACGATCTATCTGTTAGTTGCGCGCCACTTGCGTTGAGCTCCGAAGCCCTCTGTCGTGCTTGACCTTGGAAGCCTCCAACTTGTCAACATCCCTTGCGTCGTCGAAAAATCCTGCGAGTTTGAATAAAGCAACAAATCCCATGTGGTGCTTGCCGGGAACTCGACAGGAGGCATGAACAAGAATCAACAAACTTTGCTTGGAATTCTAATTGAATCGATAACCGTTCTTTAGTTCGCTTTTTTTAATTGATTGAGTCGATGGATTGAATAGATATATTAATCGTAATAATCCTCGTGTTAGCACAAGCGCATTGTGGTAGTGTTAAATATGTGTGAGATACGATGGAGTTAGTAATGCGAAAGGTAGATTAAATTATACGATATTCGGGTGAGCTGATGACGTAAAAAATAGGCTTATTATTCCTATCAGCCAGTTGATATATTTTCTAGTGTTATTATGTCAATTTGGTTAATTTATATAGTCAATGCCCTGCTTAATTAGTTAGTTTATTCTAGGTTTGGTGTTTAGTTTGATGTCATGAGGGATGTGCAAATTACCTCGTGTAATTAACAGTGATTGGCATCGACCTATCTAATTAGCGTGGAATTCAAGATAATTGAGAAACACAATTTAGAAAGTTAGTTAATATGCTCCCTTACTCTAAATTGTTGGTATTCAAAAAATAGTGAATAAAAATGTGACGAGTAATTTGATATTGGGTGTTTTGACAAAAGACTTGTGCTTAGCTTATTATTACTCGATGTTTGAAGTAGATGCGATTACGCTAGAAAAATGTGATAATTGGACATAGTCGTATATCAGTATCTAGTGTTTATGTATTTTAGTTTGTGATGTCTGACCATAAGTGTTAATCCTCTTTAGTATACCAATAATTAGTTATGTGCTATTCCTTGGTATTCATACATGTGCATAATGCATATCATTTAGGTACGTTTATTAATCACGAGATGTGGAGGACAACAGCCAAGTCGACCCCAAGATGACGTAGCGGGTGAACTACTCCGCATGGTGATGCTGATGGACAAACCTGCCTGATCAAGTGCTAGGAAAAGGATGATCGTCAAGTGGACGTCGCCTAACAAACACTAACCTAGTGTTATTCAGGCAAGCCCCGGTGCATTTGCCACCTCCTTGCTGTTTTAAAATCTTTATCACCTTGTTTGATGCATTAGGTGATAGGAGTTGTGTGCTAAAACAATTGATGCATTTCCTTCCTTGGAAAATTGATTACCCTTCCTTGACACCCTTTTTTAAAAAGGAATTTTATGATGCTTAGCCTTGCTTTATAAAAGCAAAATGTTTTGTTTTAAAACAAAAGTGATGCTACAGATTGAATGGGATGTTTTCAAAAATAAAACTTGATGGTGGATCCATCATGGCCGTGATGGGTTCAACATCAGGAAAAATGGACCTTGGCCAGGTACCAAATTTTGAGTTGAAAATAATAAAGCTGAGACCGAGCGGGTGACTTGCATGAGAAGAAAGTCTCGGTGTAGTGTCTCCGTCTGAGTCGATTAAGGACCGTCTCGATGTGGGCCTGATGATCGAGGACCTTTTAACTGGTCACATGCCTCATCATGGGCAAGCTTTGCCTCGGGCAGACTAATACCAGAACAGGACAACACGCAATGGGAGTGGAGAGATGGCGAGAGTAGAGTGTACCCTCCGTGGCAAGAGGCTGGACGGTGGTGTATTTGTGCTCTCGGTTGGCGTGAACCCGATCTAGTCTTAAGAACCCCGGTGGCGAGTTGACAAATGCAAGGATTAAGTGCTAAATATGTCGTGTGATTGGAGATCCTCAGCTGATTATTAATCGATTTAGATCGCCGTTACTTCTCGGATATGAAGACTTGGTCACTAACTTACACGTAGCAATCCAGTGAACTGAAGGGATGATAAAAAGACGGCTAGTGTAGGCCAAGTGCTTGAACTAGGATAGAAAGAACTCTAGATGCAGGTAACTTTACTTAACCTGATAATAAAATTGGATTTTTAAGGTTCCACTGCTAGTAAGCATTTCCGCAAAACAGAGTCTTTGAATCTTGTTAAACCATACCTTGAATCCTTTTAAAACCAGCATACCCTTGAGAGTCTTTTCTTTAGTCGGGTAAGTCTTGCTGAGTACTTGCGTACTTAGGGTTTTATTCCCATTGTTGCTGCAGGTTACGAGTCACTTGATTGTGATTGATGTTAAGCGCTGGTGGGCTCGGCCTTCTTATAAGTCTAAGTAACTCTTCTATACTTCTTATTGAGGATGGTCATTGAGCTAGCATATATTTTAAAACTACAAATAATTCATAACAGTTCAAAGTTATTTCTTTGAATCACTTTGGTAATCACTCCGATCATGTACAATGTAAAACTTGATGTAACTTGTAAAATTTGGTAATAAGATTTCCGCTGCAAAATGTTGGTGTGTGATTTATGTATACTTAATCCTGCGGTCCTGGTTGTAAGTGATTTATCCGGGGTCCATGGGACACTCGAACAGATCCTATTAAGTTATCTGGTGCACATGCATAGCCGTCTGAGGTCTTTGAGACAAGGGAAGGTGCATGTGGGCCCAATAACTTGGGAGGTGTGGGGGACAGATATCCCCCGGGTCCACTGGAAGGATAAAAGACCTCGCAAAAGGCCTGCGGGCCCAATAATTCGCAAGGTCACCCCTTCGTGGGCCTGGGGAGGCACGTCCGCTAAAGTGGATTAACAAAAGATTGGATTGACGCAGGCCCAGACGGCCTGATGAGTTTGAACGGCAACCGCAACAAGGATCCGACCTTCCCGCGTAGGGGCCTCATACATCGGAACAGAGCGGGGATAGGTCGGCGGAATTATAGGAAGATAGGCTCAGTAGGTTCACTATTACTTAGGCTCACATTGTTATCATATCCACATGTAATGCCCCACGGTCAAGTATATAAGGCCTAGGGGGCATCCCCTCAAATAGATATATCTCACTACTTAGCCATCCACCCAGTTCTCTAACATCTTCGATACTAGAGAACCTCCTTGTAACCCACCACACAAAGTATTCACACCAGGACGTAGGGTATTACGCATCTCAAAGCGGCCCGAACCTGTACAAAATTGCCACTGTCTCTCGTGCATCTAGCACGAACCATCGAGCTACAGTCGGTAACACCGTCCTACTCCACAAAGCACCTTGAGGGGCAACCCTAGGTGCACGGTCGGACCCAAAACACCGACAGCTGGCGTGCCAGGTAGGGGGTGTGTCACCGATCCAAGCTAGCTCAATGGCCATCACTTTCCAGCGCAAGATCGTCCTCTGCCCCGGGTCCACATTCTGCTTCAGAACCATCTCATCCATGGCAGATGAAGAAGGAACTCTACATCGCATCACGGATCCACCAGAGAGAGCGCCTTCCTCAACAAACTCCGGAAAAGCCAAAGTGAAGCAGGAAAAAGCGCAATCTCCGACGCCCCGAACAAAGACTCCCTCCTGCAAGCCAGGGGCAGAGGGTCCGTCAACTCGGAGAACTCCGTTGTCCACCTCTTCCGCAGAGACGTGGACACATATCATTAGGAGAAAGGAGGCGAACAAGGTCAAGAATCGTCAAACTACTCTTCTGGTACCTCCACCCTCAAAGGAGAACAGAAAGAAGCTCGTCACTACAACAGTTCCGTTCTACCCCGACATCCTCTTCATCGGGGGAAGAGTAGAATCGAATCATGTCTCCGACGATGAACCAACCGCGCCAGGAGAAGAACCTCTTCAGCGGGAATCTCGCCGACAAAGGAACCAACGCCGAAATATTCGGCGACAACATGAAGCCGGAGAGCGGGACCCAGCGCAGCCCGTGTCACGAGATGAGATCTCAGAGATGGGAGAGACTCCAGAAGAACGGGTCTTCAGGGAAAGGAGGAATTCCCGACGACATGATCGTCGGCAAGCTCAAGAGCAGGCTGAGCAGGAAGTGAGACAACGCCGAGAGAATCCACTGTTCGGACGAAACCTGAACCCCCACTTCGCCCGAGCCATGAACACACCGAGTGAGGTTGGTGGAGTATTGGCTCGGATAGCCGATGGCCTCCCTCGGACTCCGGACGCCGAGGGCTATCAGTGACTGTTTACTCGGGCAGCTAATCACCTTCTACCTCTCGCTCATCCATCGAGTGATCTACGACACGCCATCAATAGTCGGCGAGACGCACGGAGCTCCATCAACGCCTCGCGCGAATGACGAAACGAGAACGAGATCCGGCGCCGAGAAGAATATGACCGGGATCACGGCATCGCTACGGGGAGTCAGGCCACCAGAACTGAGTCGGCAACGGCTTCGACTGGTGGCACGACCCGGGGACGGTCGAGGCACCACGACAACAACTCCCCTCCCCGGGACAGACATCATCATTGGCAATAGGAGGACACGTGTGGAGTATTAGCGCTCACTCCATGCCTCAGGGCCATTCAATGGCCCCCTAATTTCAAAGTCTCCAACGTTGACAAGTACGAGCCTAAGCAGGATCCGGGAGGCTGGTTGGCCGTCTACACCACCGCCGCCCGAGCTGCTGGGGCAACCGAAGATGTGATGACCGCATACTTGCCTATCGTCCTCGGGCAGGATGCACTGCAATGGCTGCGACACCTACCCCGACACTGCATCGACGATAGGAGCGACTTCAGTCAGCGCTTCACCGCCAACTTCCAATCTCTCCCCGACAAACCGGCACAGCCATGGGACCTCAAATCCATCAAGCGCCGAGGGGATGAGACTCTCCGGTCATACCTCAAAAGATTTCAGACCATGAGAAATCGTATCCCCGAGGTCGCAGAAGCGGCAGTGATCGAGGACTTCTACCGGGGATCTAATGACTCAGCCTTCGTCCGAGCCATACTGCAGAAGGCGCCGACTACTTCCGAGCAGCTGTTCCATGAAGCCGACCTCTACATCACCACCGACGAACGAGCTCAGGACCTCATCGGAGGAGCAAAACCTGCACTAGTGGTACCGCGACGCGACACAAACCAACAACCCGACAAACGTTGGGAAAAGAGGCCTCGTGAAGAAGTCCACGCCGCCGGACCACCCGCCTCTCGCGCCCGAGGAGGACCTCATGGAGGCAAACGTACGCTGGACGACATCCTCGATGCCCAGTGCCCGTACCACAAGGACATGCGCCACACCCTTCGGAACTGCAGAGACTTCAAGCACTCCATGGGGAACGGCCGACCTTTCCAACCCCTGCCACCTCCCCCACCATGAGGAGGACCTGGAGAACCTCGACAACCCCAACAGCAGGAGGGGGAAGGAGGCAGAGCATTCCCGCGCGTCGATGGAGAAGTCAACATCATCTTCGGCGGACATGGGTCGCAAGAAAGCAAGAGGCAACAAAAGCTCAACGATCGTCAGATACCGGTGGCGACCACTAGTCCTCCCGCCCCGTATCGATGGTCCAAACACCCGATCACCTTCACTCGGGTGGATCAATGGCTCAACTTCGACCACCCGGGCAAGTATCCGCTCCTCGTCGATCCGGTGATCCGAGAAAGCAGGGTAAAGAAGGTATTAGTGGACGAGGGAAGCAGCATCAACGTCACCTTCCCCCGGACGCTTCAAGGCTTGGGAGTTCCCCTCAAAGAGCTCCACAAGTTGGATACTCCTTTCTTCGGCATCGTGCCAACTGAAGGAGAATATCCGCTGGGACACATCTACATGCCGGTCACCTTCGGAACTCCGGAAAACTATAGAACCGAGTTCCTGAGGTTCAAGGTGGCAAACTTCGACTGCGGATACAATGCCATCATCGGCAGGCCTGGATTGGCGAAGTTCATGTCCATTCCACATTATACATACATGATATTGAAGATGCCAGGACCACAAGGAATCATAAATGTGCATGTTGACTTCCAAGGCGCCGCAGAGTGTTTCCGAGTGGTCATTCAGGCGGCCCTCACCCCCAAGCCATCGACGACTTCCTCTGCGTAGGTGAACTCAAAGCCTGAGGAATACTTCGCGGTACCCGCGAATGAAGCTCAGTCGTGACCTCTATGCGGCCGACCGAAGAAACCAAGAGAATCAACGTCGGGTTCGCCGATGAGCGCAAGACTGCCATCATCAATTCCATCCTGGATGACAAATAGGAAGGCGCGCTCGTCCAGTTTCTGCAAGATAACCGAGACGTATTCGCATGGCAACCTATGGATATGCCAGGAGTCCCGAGAGAACTGGTCGAGCACAAACTGAAGGTCTACCCCCAGGCGAGGCCGATCCGACAAAAATTACGTCGTTTCACGCCCGATAAGAGAGAAGCCATCCGTGCAGAGCTGGCTCGCTTGGTCGCAGCCGGATTTATTAGAGAAATGTTACATCCCGAGTGGTTAACAAATCCTGTTCTTGTACTCAAAAAGAATAAAGTGGATTGGCGCATGTGCGTCGACTATACGTATCTCAACAAACATTGTCCGAAGGATCCCTTCGGACTTCCTAGAATAGACCAGGTGGTAGACTCAACTGTGGGATGTTCTATGTTGTCTTTCTTAGATTGCTATTCCGGATATCATCAGATCAGCTTGGCAAAAGAAGACGAGGAAAAAACAACATTCATCACTCCGTTCGGAGCCTTCTGCTATACCTCCATGCCATTTGGCCTCAAAAACTCTGGAGCGACTTACCAAAGGGCTATTCAGACATGCTTAGCCGACCACTGGGGCAAGCATGTGGAAGCTTATGTGGATGACGTGGTGATCAACATAGAAAACTCAGAAAATTTCATTGAAGATTTACAGCTGGTTTTCAACAGTCTGCGGCGGTATCGATGGAAGCGTAATCCTGAAAAGTGTGTCTTTGGAGTACCAGCGGGAAAATTTCTTGGGTTTATTGTGTAGGATTACGGGGAGGCTACGCTAGCGCAAAACAAAATTTTCATCCCCATAATACCAAGAACTACTGCGGTTATAGGTCATGGAATTACCACTAGACGCATAGAGCAGCGGAAGACATCTCGATGTAGACGAACGCGTCGAGCAGTGCCGTGCAGTCGCCGGCGTCCTTCACGTCCTCGCACGGTTCGTCCAAGTGCTCCAGATGCAGCACCTCCGAGGTATCCACACGTACAGGGAGGAAGCGCCGTGTACCGAACTGCTAGGTTCGCGACGGCGGCTTGGCGAGGGCGAGAGGCGAGCGGCGGCTGCTGATTTGCAGGTGGCGAATTAGGTTATCTCTTAACCGCGCCCCCGCCCCTCATTATATAGGCGTTATGGTGGGCTTCTGACGCCGAGGCCCATCATTAACCCTAAAGCCCAGTCTAATTTCGGATCTAATCCGAATTAGGCTTCCTTCCCCTTAAGTGTGTGACCCTATAGGTTCACGTACAAATAGACATAGCCCGAGTACTCTTACTTGGCCCAATAATTGACAGCGGCCTCTAGCAAGACATGTCAACTCCTATGTGTACGTAAAGATCATATCAAACGAACCATTGCGACATTAAGTACATGCTGTTCCCTTTGTCTCACGATATTTGGTCTGGCTCTAAGCTGACCTCTCTTTCTCGATACTGTGAATTGGAATCCTTTCAATGGTTAACTCTTAACCCTAGCACGGCCATGCATTTCTTGATCCAATCACTCGAGGGGCCCAGAGATATCTCTCTCACAAAGAGAGGGACAAATTCCATCTTGACTGACCATGCCTCATAGCATGCTTCCTGACAAACCCAAAACTACCTTTATAACTACCCAGTTACGGGATAGCGTTTGATAGTCCCTAAGTAAGTCAATTCACATCTTGAGAACATGCGACAATCTCAGGACTAAGGATACAGTATTCATGTTGCAAGAAGAGAACTATATTACAATATCTCACGTTGGGTCGGTCCAGCCTCATGTCATACATGCGCCCACATTATTAATTTAACATCTCCATGTTCATGACTTGTGAAATGTAGTCATCAACTAATACATGTGCTAGTCATCGACTCTGACTAGGGACATCATTTAGAATAACCATATAAGTAAAGAATCTCACAAACAATTCACATAATTGCTAATCAATACAAGGTGCCTTCCATGGATATTCAATTAAGCAATATATATATCATGGATAAAAAGAAATATGCTCATCTCTATGATTATCTCTAGGGCATATTTCTAACAGTCTCCCACTTGCACTAGAGTTAATCTAGAAGATATCTAATACCCATAGATCTCACGTGTGCCTCATGCTTAGGTTGTGGAAGAGGTTTTGTCAAAGGATCAGCAACATTCAAATCCGTATGTATTTTGCATATCTTTATCTCACCCCGCCTAATGAATTCCCGTATGAGGTGAAACTTCCGCAGTACGTGTTTGTTTTTCTGGTGGTTCCTTGGCTCCTTAGCTTGCGCAATAGCCCCATTGTTGTCACAGTAGAGGTTCAATGGGCTAGATGCATTAGGAAACACACCAAGCTCGATGAGGAACTTTCTTCTCCAAACACCCTCCTTCGCAGATTCAGAAGCTGCAATGTACTCGGCTTCTGTTGTAGAATCAGTCACAGTCTCCTGTTTGGAACTCTTCCAACTAACAGCACCACCATTTATTGTGAACACAAAACCTGATTGCGATTTTAACTCGTCTGGGTCAGTTTGGAAGCTAGCATCGGTGTAACCAGTTACAACGAGCTCCTCCTTACCCCCATATACCAGGAACATATCTTTAGTCCTTCTTAAGTACTTAAGAATGCCTTTTACCGCTGTCCAGTGATCCTCACCTGGATCAGCCTGGTATCTACTCGTAGCACTTATAGCGTATGAAACATCTGGGCGTGTACTTATCATGGCATACATGATTGAACCAATTGCTGAGGCGTATGGTACCTTACTCATGCGCTCCCGCTCATTAGCCGTTGCAGGACATTGCATCTGGCTAAGGTGTTTACCATGTGACATAGGTATGAACCCTTTCTTGGACTGTTCCATGTTGAACCGTTTCAAAACCTTGTCAATGTACGTATCTTGACTTAATCCTATAAGCCTCTTCGACCTATCTCTATAGATCCTTATGCCCAAAATATATGCTGCTTCCCCTAAGTCCTTCATAGAAAAACTCTTTTTCAGTGAAGCCTTGACGGACTCCAGCATAGGAATGTCATTCCCAATCAATAATATGTCATCCACATACAAGATTAGAAATACAACAGCGCTCCCACTTTCCTTCTTGTAAACACAAGCTTCTTCTTCATTCTGATGAAAACCAAGCCCTTTGATCACTTCATCAAAACGAATGTTCCAACTCCGAGATGCTTGCTTCAACCCATAAATGGATTTCTGAAGTTTGCATATCTTTCCAGCATTGATCGGATCGACAAAACCCTCGGGCTGTATCATATACACGTCCTCATCTAGGTTTCCATTAAGGAAAGCTGTTTTGACATCCATCTGCCAAATCTCATAATCGAAATATGCGGCAATAGCTAGAATGATCCGAATAGATTTAAGCATCGCTACTGGCGAGAATGTCTCGTCATAGTCAACTCCTTGAACTTGTCGAAAACCCTTTGCAACAAGTCGAGCCTTATAGATGTGAACATTTCCATCCATGTCTTTCTTCTTCTTATAGATCCATTTGCATTCTATAGGTCTAACACCATCAGGCGGGTCAACCAAGTTCCAAACTTGATTTTCTCCCATGGAATCTATCTCGGATCTCATGGCGACATGCCATTTCTCGGAATCTGGGTCCATCATCGCTTCTGAATATGTTGCAGGTTCGTCGTTGTCTAACAACAACACTTCCCCATTGCCCAACAATAGCACTTCTCCTCGTGCCTCGCGAAGCCTTGCTGACCTTCGTGGTTGTGGTGGTGATTCTCTTGCCATAGACGTCTCAACTTGTTCTGCTACTATAGCATCACTTGTTGAATCTTGTCCCACTGGCTCATCCTGAACTTCTTCAAGATACACCTTTTGTTTACTTTTCTCTTTTTTGAGAAACTCTTTCTCTAAGAACACACCGTTCCGGGCGACAAACACTTTGCCCTCTGACCGGTGGTAAAAGTAATATCCTAAAGTTTCCTTTGGATATCCCACGAACATGCACTTGTCCGATTTTGGAGTGAGTTTATCCGACTGTAGTCGCTTGACGTAAACCCCACAACCCCAAATCTTCAGAAAAGACAAGCTGGGAGTCTTCCCAGTCCACATCTCATATGGTGTCTTAACTACGGACTTAGACGGTACCCTATTTAGTGGGAAAGCTGTTGTTTCTAGAGCGTATCCCCAAAACGACAAAGGTAGGTCCGACTGGCTCATCATTGATCGAACCATATCCAATAAAGTCTGATTACGTCGCTCAGACACGCCATTCCTCTGAGGCGTTCCAGGCGGCGTAAGCTGTGGAACAATTCCACAACTCTTTAGATGATTGCTAAACTCATGACTCAAATATTCACCACCACGATCTGATCGCAGTGCTTTAATTTTCTTGCCACGCTGATTTTCTACTTCATTCTGAAACTCTTTGAACTTTTCTAAGGATTCAGACTTGTGTTTCATTAAGTAGACATACCCATATCTACTAAAATCATCAGTGAAGGTTATGAAGTATTGGAATCCTCCCCTAGCTGTCGTACTCATTGGTCCGCACACATCAGTATGTATGAGTTCCAATAAATCTAACGTCCTCTCCGGTAAACCCGTGAAGGGCGCCTTGGTCATCTTACCAAGTAAGCAAGCTTCACATGTCTCGTATGATTCAAAATCAAACGAAGTTAAAAGCCCATCAGAATGAAGCTTCTTCATGCGATTCTCACTTATATGACCCAAACGACAGTGCCACATGTAGGTAGGACTTAAATCATTAGGCCGAGGCCTTTTAGCACTAATATTACAGATAGGTGCATCATCAAGATTTAAAATGAATAACCCATTCATAATGGATGCAAAAGCCACAAACATGCCATTCTTAGAGATCACACAACCATTGTTTTCACTCGCAAATGAATAACCATCCTTCATCAAACATGAAGGAGACATAATGTTTCGACTCATACTAGGAACTAGATAACAATTATTTAACTCCAAAATAAATCCTGATGGGAGGTGGAGTTGCATCGTCCCGACGGTCAACGCAGCAACTCTTGCATTATTGCCTACCCGGAAATCAACTTCTCCTCTTTTCACGCTTCTACTTCTTATCATTCCCTGCATCGAATTGCAAATATGGGCAACCGATCCGGTATCAAATACCCAAGAATTAATATAAGAATCAGCAAGAAAAATTTCTGTAATGTGAATAGCAAGTGTACCTGCTGCGGCTGTACCCTTACCGTCGCGATCCTTAATAGAGGCCAAGTACTGCTTGCAATTCCTTTTCCAGTGACCAAGTTCTTTGCAATAAAAGCACTCTGCATCTGCAGCTGGTCCAGCCTTGGGCTTTTGATTTGGCTTGGATACTGTATCCTTTGCCTTGCCCTTCTTCTTTTGAGATTTACCCTTCTTCTTAAAGTTGGGTTTGTTTTGGACCGCCATCACATGGCCGCTGCTGCCAGCGCTTTTCTTTATGTCCCCCTCTGCTGTTTTCAGCATGCCACATAGTTCATTGAGGCCCCTCTCTGCCCCATGCATATGGTAGTTCGTGATGAAGTTTCCATAGCTGGGCGGAAGAGATGCCAAAATGAAGTCAGTGGCCAACTCTTGGCTTATTGGGAAGCCTAGCTTCTCCAACCTCTGACTGTAACCAACCATTTTGATTACGTGTGGCCCAACTGCTGCGCCTTCTGCTAGCTTGCATTCCAGAAAGGCTTTGGACACATTGAACCTTTCTGTCCTAGCCTGAGTCTGGAACATATCCTTGAGCGCCACGATCATATCGTGCACCTCATGGTTTGTCTCAAACTGCATCTGCAGCTCAGGCTCCATGCAAGCAAGCATTAGGCAACTCACTTCAAGATTAGTATCCATTGCTTTCTTGTAAGCGGTTTTAGCTGCAACAGTTGCATTTTCACCAGGATCCTCTGGTAGTGGGGTGTCTAGAACGTCTTCCTTTTTTTCAGCCCTGAGAACAATTCTCAGGTTACGGATCCAATCCGTATAGTTTGTTCCATTTAACTTATCCTTTTCAAGAATTGATCGCAAAGTAAATGTTGGTGTGCTAGGTGCCATTTATCTACAACAAAATAATGCAAAATACTAAGACAAAAATATCCATGACAGAGTAAATCATATTAAACATTTAATAGTCTACTCCCACTAAAATCAATATCCCTCGATTGATACTTATGATTCAGAACCCACAACTAACAAGTCTACTAGTGAGCTTTAGCATCACCGCTAGAAGACAAGGTAGATCGGTAAGCAACTCCTTGCTAATCATATCATATATATGACTCCTGTTGTTGGGTGACATCTCTATGTCTCGGCTCCCAACCTTATGCCTCAAAGTCCTTAACCATTAAGCTGACTTTGTTTAAGTTAACCAACCCTTTCTGCAGTTCGTATCCGATACAAACCTATCTAGTCAAGGAAAACTGGTGGCACCCTAATTTCATAGACCCACCACCAATTGTACAAGACTTATGATAGTGCAAGGTTTGGAGAGGCATTAAAGCTTAAACATTTATGAGGGATCGTCCTACTTATAACATCGCACGCAAGGACATATATGCAATATAAACAAGTAGAACAATAAGAATGGCATTCACACAACAGTTGTGATTCGGTATGGCTTGCTGTCACATGGTGATCCCCATCTCCAATAATCTGTCCATCACGATGATCTCCATCTCCATGATATAGGTATGCCATCCTCCAGGTGATGAGTCCTTCAAGACCTATCTAACGTATGCTGGTAAACAAATTACATATACGCTTTGGATCATCACATGTTGACACGCAGGTCATTACATTAAATTTGGACAATACATGTGGCTCCAGCCGTATTGCCCTGGTCACGACACGCAGGTCATGAATAATTTATTTACATGCATTATATACACAATAGCCATACCGATCACAAGATGTCCTGCAAAAACAGGTTAGACAAACACGTTTCTATACGTTCGCCACTTCAGCAGATAGCCACGGCGGTCCCATGCATCGTATGTATGGAAATTCCACTGGAAATCTCATGCGGTTGATCAAATCAACCCAAATCCGAGACTTTCGACCCGAAGAAGATTACACTCATGACGTTGATCTGTTACATGAATCTGCTAGTTGTGTACGTAGTTAGCCCCGATGGTGATTCCAGCCGGTAGGGGCAAGTCGCGCACATAACAGAGAAGGACGAACTGATCTCTCCAGTCATATCCGATGTAATCTACTTCAACCCTTTATAACCAATTGATCTAATCAAACCGTGCATCAAGTAGATCCATCTCATGAACCTAGATCCAGACCTAAAACTACGCATAACCTGGCTTTGATACCACTGTAGGATTACAGGGAGGCTACGCTAGCGCAAAACAAAATTTTCATCCCCATAATACCAAGAACTACTGCGGTTATAGGTCATGGAATTACCACTAGACGCGCAGAGCAGCGGAAGACGTCTCGATGTAGACGAACGCGTCGAGCAGTGCCGTGCAGTCGCCGGCGTCCTTCACGTCCTCGCACGGTTCGTCCAAGTGCTCCAGATGCAGCACCTCCGAGGTATCCACACGTACAGGGAGGAAGCGCCGCGTACCGAACTGCTAGGTTCGCGACGGCGGCTTGGCGAGGGCGAGAGGCGGCTGCTGATTTGCAGGTGGCGAATTAGGTTATCTCTTAACCGCGCCCCCGCCCCTCATTATATAGGCGTTATGGTGGGCTTCTGACGCCGAGGCCCATCATTAACCCTAAAGCCCAGTCTAATTTCGGATCTAATCCGAATTAGGCTTCCTTCCCCTTAAGTGTGTGACCCTATAGGTTCACGTACAAATAAACATAGCCCGAGTACTCTTACTTGGCCCAATAATTGACAGCGGCCTCTAGCAAGACATGTCAACTCCTATGTGTACGTAAAGATCATATCAGACGAACCATTGCGACATTAAGTACATGTTGTTCCCTTTGTCTCACGATATTTGGTCTGGCTCTAAGCTGACCTCTCTTTCTCGATACTGTGAATTGGAATCCTTTCAATGGTTAACTCTTAACCCTAGCACAACCATGCATTTCTTGATCCAATCACTCGAGGGGCCCAGAGATATCTCTCTCACAAAGAGAGGGACAAATTCCATCTTGACTGACCATGCCTCATAGCATGCTTCCTGACAAACCCAAAACTACCTTTATAACTACCCAGTTACGGGATAGCGTTTGATAGTCCCTAAGTAAGTCAATTCACATCTTGAGAACATGCGACAATCTCAGGTCTAAGGATACAGTATTCATGTTGCAAGAAGAGAACTATATTACAATATCTCACATTGGGTCGGTCCAGCCTCATGTCATACATGCGCCCGCATTATTAATTTAACATCTCCATGTTCATGACTTGTGAAATGTAGTCATCAACTAATACATGTGCTAGTCATCGACTCTGTCTAGGGACATCATTTAGAATAACCATATAAGTAAAGAATCTCACAAACAATTCACATAATTGCTAATCAATACAAGGTGCCTTCCATGGATATTCAATTAAGCAAAATATATATCATGGATACAAAGAAATATGCTCATCTCTATGATTATCTCTAGGGCATATTTCTAACATATTGTCAGCCACCGGGGAATTGAGGCTAATCCAGAAAAGATCGAGGTTATCATGAGAATGGAGGCACCACGATCACAGAAGAAGGTACAAAGACTTACTGGATGCATGGCAGCCTTGAGCACGTTCATATCAAGGCTGGGAGAAAAAGGCCTACCGTTTTACAAGTTGCTCAATAAGGTGGACACGTTCTAGTGGACTTCAGAGGCTTAGGAAGCTCTAGACGCACTGAAGAAATTCCTGACAACACCACCAGTGCTAAAACCGCCGCGCCGAGGCACACCGAGTCAACCAGCCGAAGATCTGTTGTTATACATCTCTTGCATGACTCACGTGGTAAGCACCGCGTTGGTAGTTGAGCGAGCAGAAGAAGGACACGCATACCCAGTGCAACATCCCGTCTATTTCATCAGTGAAGTCCTGGGTCCCTCGAAGAAGAAATATCCTCAAGTTCAGAAAATATTATATGCAGTACTTCTAACTGCACGCAAACTCCATCACTACTTTGACGATCACAAAGTCATAGTAGTCACTGGATTTCCAATAGGGGATATTCTCCACAATAAAGAAGCCATCGGAAGAATAGTCAAATGGGCCTGCGAGCTGAGAGCTCACGACATTGAGTTTCGGCCTCGTACTGCAATCAAGACTCAAGCACTAGTTGACTTCGTATCAGAATGGACCGAGCAACAAGTGCCAGATAACCCGGAGACTGCAGAAGTATGGCAGATGTATTTTGATGGCTCGTTGAAGCTACAGGGGGCAGGCGCAGGGATCCTTTTCATTGCACCTGGAGGTGAACAACTCAAATATGCTCTCTAGTTATTATTGTCAGCGTCCAATAATGCAACAGAATATGAAGCTTTGATTCATGGACTGAACATCGCCATATCGCTGGGCATCAAGAGACTGATGGTGTATGGGGATTCACTGGTGGTCATAAGTCAGATAAACAAAGAGTGGGATTGCTCGAATGACTCCATGGGGAAATACTGCACCGCCGTCCGAAAGCTAGAAGACAAGTTTGAAGGTTTGGAATTTCATCATGTGGAAAGAGACCGCAACACGACAGCTGATGCATTGTCAAAACTAGGATCCAGTCAGACTCAGGTCTCGCCTGGTTCATCCAAGAAGTACTGCGCCCGAGCATTTCATTAGATCGGGTAGAAGAGTGCAATATTCTAAGCCAACCAGAGTCAGATTCTGATGACTGGAGGGAGCCAATCATCAGATACATAAAGAATGAGGAGCCAGATGACAAAAATGCAGCAGAGCGCGTCGCAAGACAGTCAACTCACTACACTCTCATTTGGGAAACACTATATAGAAGGGGTGCGACAGGAGTCCTCATGAAATGCATTCTTTCGGCCACTAGGAAGCAACTGCTAGATGAGGTCCACGCTGGGCAATGCGGGATACACGCAGCATCCAGGACTCTGGTTGGGAAGGTCTTCAGGTCTGGTTTCTACTGGCCAACGGTAAAGAGTGATGCAGCCGAGTTAGTCCAGAGGTGTGAAGCTTGCCAATACTTATCAAAACAGCAACATTAACCAGCACAGCAACTGCAAACCATACCTGTAACATGACCGTTCGCATGCTGGGGACTAGATATGATTGGACCCTTCAAGAAGGCTCAAGGAGGATATACTCATGTACTGGTTGCTATCGACAAATTCACTAAGTGGATAGAGTTCAAGCCCATTGCTTCTCTAACTTTAGCTAAGGCAGTGGAATTCATACAGGACATAATATTCAGGTTCGGAATACCAAACAACATCATATCGACCTGGAATCCAATTTCACTAGTTCGGAGTTCTTTGATTTCTGCGAACAAAAAAGCATCCAGATTAAATATGCATCAGTGGCACACCCAAGAGCCAACGGGCAGGTAGAAAGAGCCAACAGAATGATATTGGAAGCACTTAGAAAAAAGTCTTCGACAAGAATGAAAAGTTCGCAGGAAAGTGGACCAGAGAGTTGCTGCATGTTATCTGGAGCCTAAGAACTCAACCCAGCCGAGCTTTGCATGGAAACACTCCCTTTTTCATGGTTTATGGTTCGGAGGCAGTGCTACCTGCTGATCTCAAGTTTGGGGCACCAAGATTGATCTTCGAAAACATAGCTGAAGCTAAAGCTACTAGGCTGGATGATGTTGATATACTAGAAGAAGAACGGTTGAATACAGTGATTCAGTCAGCCAGATACTAACAAACTCTGAGGCGCTATCATGATAAGGCCATACGGCATCGATCCTTTGCAGTGGGAGATCTTGTCCTCCACCGAATTCTAACGGGGGAGGGACGACACAAATTGTCGCCACTATGGGAAGGACCATTCATAGTAGCAGAAGTCACTCGGCCTGGATCATATCGTCTTACCCAAATGGATGGCACGGAAATAGGGAACTCATGGAATATAGAGCATCTCATGAAGTTTTACCCCTAGCTAGATTTCAAAAGCTATTGGGACGACATTGTATTTTGTAATTGGGAGATACACCATCAATAAAATGGCTTCATTCTCAAAGGCACTCGAATTGTTCATTGTCAATCTGCATGCTTACTCGACTCAGGGTGACCACTATACCCTACAAATGGAGCAATCGGCTTAAGTCAGCAACAACTTAAGGCGGTGTGACATGCTCACGCTTACTTAACCCAGGGTGACCACTATACCCTACGAACGGAGCAATCAGCTTGAGTCGGCAACGACTTAAGGCGGTGTGACATGCTCACGCTTACTTAACTCAGGGTGACCACTATACCCTACGAACGGAGCAATCAGCTTGAGTCGGCAACGACTTAAGGCTGTGTGACATGCTCACGCTTATTTAACTCGGGGTGACCACTATACCCTACAAACGGAGCAATCGGCTTAAGTCGGCAACGACTTAAGGCGGTGTGACATGCTCACGTTTACTTAACCCAGGGTGACCATTATACCCTACGAACGGAGCAATCGGCTTAAGTCGGCAATGACTTAAGGCGGTGTGACATGCTCACGTTTACTCAACTCAGGGTGACCACTAGACCCTACCAACGGAGCAGTCGGTTTAAGTCGGTAGTAACTTAAATCGGCATGACATGCTCGCGACTATTCGATTCAGCATAAACACGTTTGCAAATTTCTTAGGGCGATCTCTATGCCCCACGAAAATAGGAAGAAGTTTCAAAACCATCACACTGCACTTACTTCTGCAATCATAACGACTGTTGAATTCGAACAACAGAAAAACAATAATAGCGTTCAGTACCGAGAACATTTTCTAACAAAACATTCGAGCACATTGACCACATGCACAATGCATTCAGTGTTTCTACTTAGCAATGTTTTTCTCAGGAGCAACTGATGAAGAAGGGCAACTCGAAGAGTCAGGAGCAGCGTTGACATCAACAATTATGTCGTCAGGAACAGTCACACCCGGCCTTCTCATCAAGATCCACCCCGCGCGAATGGCTTTGTCCATAGCCTTGTCGCGTTGAGCCTTCAAAGTGGTAGAAGTGTCTTCAGCAGCCTTAACAACCAGCCGAGCAGCTTCTAGCTCCTGGACGACTGATCTTTTGGAAGCGCGCAGATCCTTAATGACAGAATCTTTGCCTGACACCAATTGCCTAACACGAATGAGTTCATCCTGGGACTCTTGCAGCTTGTAACGATGGTTATCCAAGTCTGCCATGTTAAAGCGATGACTCCTCTCCAAGATAGTCAAAGAATTGTTGGCGTCGCGATACAACCTATCAAGGTTATCACAAGAAGCTGCAAGGGCACATTTTTCTTCCTGCAGACAAGAATCAGCTCTCAAATACCCAGAGGGTAGTAAGAACACAGCAGATAAAGTCAAAGCAAACTTACCTCGTTAGCCACCCTTTCAGAGTCAAGCTGAGCACTAAGAGAGGAATTCAATAAGTTGGCATCGTCTAAAGAAGCAGAAACTCGAGCCAGGTCCATCTGACCTTGAGAGTACTTCTCCTCGAGCTCAGAGTACCACCGGACCATATCTAGCAAGAAATAGTTGAAGGATATTCAGTAAAAAGCAGATTAATCAAGTAGCCAAAGAGGAAACAGAGGCACTAACCAGCATTTATCATCTCCAACTCAGATACCCGCCGCTGAAGTAGCACTGGATTCCAATGCATCAGAGACAAAGCTCTTTTTGGGACAGAAGCACCTTGTGATCTCAGCTGATCAGTCATCTCATCGACCTGGTATTGAAAACAGGTGAGTGCAAAGACAATATTTCACCCGAAGTATAGCCAGATCAGGAAAAACCAAGTTACCTGAAGATTTGAGAAGAATGAAGGAAGCCCCAAATCATGAGAAACCAGTTGGTGACTCGATGAGGGAATGTCAGCCGAGGCAATCTGAAGAGCATCATTGGGGATCAACTCAACATCACCAGCAGGAATCGAAACTCTAGCGTTGGGTGTGACAGTCTCTAAGGCGACTTCCTGATTTAAAGCACATGCTGCGACCATGCAATCAGAATGTGGAGGAGAAGACCCGACGTGGACATCCATGGAGGTATGAGAAGGGGAGCCCGCTCGGACACCCTCGGGGGCTGGGTTGCAGCCTGCATCGCCCATCCGAGCTGGATCACCACCGGCAGCACCCTCGGGGGCTGGGTCATAGCTCGCACTACCCACCTGAGACGGATCATTGCCGGCAACACCCTCGGGGGCTGGGTAATCGCTGGCACCATACTTGGGGACTGGGTTCTCTGCAACAGCCACCTCTAAGGCCGAAGGATTCTCAGTTACCTCCATGGGAATGGAGCAACCTAGACCAACTTCCTGACTCTAAAGACCACACTCCAAGGTCGATGAAGCTCGAGACGCTGCTCGGGATAACTCTAACCCCACATCCGGAATGCCGGTGCAAACGTCCATCATACCACCATATGTTGGCTCGGACAGCAGATCTTCAGGAACCATATCCTCGAGAGCCTGATCAAAATTTGCTATGGACAACTCTTGCAGACCAACGAGTGCAGACAAGGCTGGAAAAGGAATATCACTACTCCCCCCACTGACTAGGTAGCGCCGACTGTTTTTCCGAATTAAGGGGATTTCCTCCTCTTCTTCCTCATCCTCGTCAACAATACGAACAACACACCCATTGGGGTCAGTTCTGGCCGGATTGCACCCATTGGGATCAGCATCGTCAAGGTCACACCCATTGGGGTCAGCGTCAGTAGGGTCACACCCATTGGGATCAGCTCCAGTAAAAAGTTCCACTGGCACTTCCTCAGCAGCAGGAGCAGAAGGGCCGGCATCCTTATTCAAATAGGACACTCGCCGAAGCCTCCTCTTTTTCTTATTCTTCCCCTCGGCAGGAGCAGTTGGATGACTGGTCGGGCGAAGGCGCTTTGGGCGAGCATCATCAGTTTTTTGAGCAGTCAATGTCTTTTCAGGCTCGGGGACAGTTGCAATAGCTATAGTTTCAGCAGGGACGGAGTCAGATGAATCCTCAACCAACATGTCCAGCATGGCACTTATCTCCGCATCACTCGGGTTTATAGGCATTTCAAAGTGAACTTGCCTTTCATCGTTGGGGAGATCACCAAGTGAAGCAACCAGAGCCTCGACTTCTTCGGGAGAGGGTCGTACTCTAAGACCTAGGCCACTGTCGCTAGCAGGAGGATTGGACACAAAACTGGAAAAAAATCTTGGAAGGTGGCTGATTCCAGGCAGAATATGCAACAGGAGCACTAATATTCGACACTTTGCCTCTAAGGATCATCTCCAGCCGGCTTACCAAATCCATAGCAGGAATCCTCCTATTGGTAACCCGGGTTGATGAGTCAATGACACCATTGTACAAATAAGCCGGGTATGCTCTGTCCTTCAGCGGCTGAATGTTCTTATAAACAAAGTCTGCAACTACAGCTTCGGCAGTCAGACCTCTCTCCTTCAACAAACCAACTTCAGCAAGCAGAACCCTGGCCTCAGCTATCTCCAAGTCTGTGGGGGATTCAGTCCAACTTGGAGCATGAACATCCGGTTGTCTCCCTGACCGAGGGGGCAGGGACTTGCCATGATTCTCCACAATAAACCACTCCAAGCGCCATCCTTTGATGTTGTCCTTGAGTGGGATGTCGAGGTACTCTGTCTTCCTCCCACGACGCATCTCCAAACTCGCGCCACCCACGAGCTGGTGCTGCCCCCGGCCATTCTAGGACGACAATGATATAGGTACTTCCATAAGACAAAATGCGGTAGAATTCCGAGATAGGCTTCACACAAGTGAACAAAAACAGAAACTTGTAGAATGGAGTTGGGATTCAGATGAGTCAGATTCAGATGGTAGAAATCAAGGAGACCGCGAAAGAAAGGAGAAATTGGAAGAGCAAGGCCGCGGATGAGAAAAGGAACGTAAATAACGGAATCATGGGTATCCTCCGTTAGGACAGTAACCCCATGATAGATCCGCCAAAAGCAAAGCTCCTTTGGGGGAAGAACTCCAACAGAGACAAGATGAAGAAGGTCCGACTCGGAAACAACAGACATGTGATTACCTGCGAAAGGCAATTGACTGTTAGGATCGATAGGAGGAATAATCGCAGCGGTGGAATTCTGGCTCTTTCGCTTGCGCGCCATCTCAATCTCGCCGGTGAACTGAGCGGAAGCGAGATCAAAGGGAAACAGAGGAGGTCTGGAAGCAGAAAGTAAGGCTAGGGCTCAGAAAGCAGAGGCGTGTGACGGCGCGATACAAATGGGGTTTTCCCGGGCCAAGCACCAATTCTAAAAGTGCCCAGTCATCACTCGGTTGTTACTTCTAAAACGCCGACATGGCTCGATATAACTCAGCGGTTATTTCTAAAACGCTGACGTCATCGGTCTTCACTCGGCTGTTACCTCTAAAACGCCGACGCGGCTCGATATAACTCGGCTGAAACGCTGACGTCGCCGGTCTTCACTCGGCTGTTACTTCTAAAACGCCGACGTGGCTCGATATAACTCAGCTGTTATTTCTAAAATGCTGACATCACCGGTATTCACTCGGCTATTTCTTCTAAAACGCCGACGTGGCTCGATATTACTCAGCGGTTATTTCTAAAACGCTGACATCACCGGTCTTCACTCGGCTATTACTTCTAAAACACAGACACAGCTCGATATAACTCGGCTGAAGCGCTGACGTTACTGTTCTTCACTCGGCTGTTATTTCTAAAACGCTGACATGGCTCGGTAGAACTCGGCCGCTACTTCTAAAATGCCGAGGCGGCTCAAAAGGACTCGGTTACTCTAAACACAAATACAGTCGATCAACTAATCGCAAAGGAAACGGAGGAAAAGCAAGAAACACGCACAAAACGAGGAGAAGTCTTCTGCATTATATAAGGAGGGGAAGTATTTTCACAAACTTAAAAACCAACTCATTATGAGTTGATCTTCTTCCCACTGTTCAGTACATTACACTAATACATTACATTTCACTACACTATACTACTAACTACTACTACATTATTCTACTAATACTACTTCTACTACTATACTAACATCTAAGCCAGTGGTGCCTAGCCACTGGCCTTGCCGCTGCCGCTGCCGCCCTTGCCGTTGTCGCTGCCGTTGCCGTCGTCGCCCTTGCCGTTGCCGCTGCCGTTGCCACCGTCGCCCTTGCCGTCGCCCCTGCTGCCGTCGCCACCGCCATCGCCGCCGCCGCTGTCGCCCTCGCCACCGTCGTCGCCGTCGCTCCCCTCCTCGGACGAGTCAGAGGAGTCCCCCTCATCCGAGGAGACCTCCGACTCATCCGAGCCCTCGAGCCCAGCAAGCTCGACGGCCCAGATGTAGGTCCACACTTCTGCAACAATCCCCTAGGAATCGTCTGAATCATCAGACGATGCCGGGGGAGAGGCAGGGACCGGCGATCCCTCGGACTCGGAGGAGAACTCCTCCTCCGAGTACTCGGAATCGCCGAAGTCCTCTGAAGGAGGAGTCGGCTCGCGCTTCCGCTTGTCGCCGGAATGATGTGAGGAGCTCCCGCCTTTCTTGCTCTTGCCCATGGTGGAGTAGAAGAGAAGAGAAGAGTGTAAACAGCAAGCGGCAGAGAGATGTGTGAAGATGACAATGAAGCAAGCACACTATTTATAGAAGAAGAAGGCAACCGCTCACCTCCTACCACGGTTACCAAACAGTCGCATATATTCAATAAGCAATTCAAACCGTTTGGAAACAAGTCAGGCGGTTGGCGCTGTTCCACGTAACACGACACCCATTGGGACTCAAGTCAACTGCTTGGACGATATGATTACACCCGCGGTCACGTCAAGTTACTACTCTGGGGCAGTTTGCTAAACACTCAGCGCACCAAGCCGTCCCTTGCCCACACCCATTGGGGGGGGACATCCAGGAATTTTCAATAGATTTTCCCAAGCAGTCGCATCCATAGAGTATACGCAATGAATACCTCAAGACAGAAGGAAGATATCGACGAAGATCAGAGGAAAGCCAAATATAGCCAATGAGGTACAAGTCTAATCAACAGAAGCATTGAAGCACGAAGTGATATGAAGACTAGCCAAGAGCCATCTACCGAACGTCCACTGTTGCAGATCAAATAAATTTCAAACCTAACAAGATATGGGCAGATCGCGTGCTCGATCTCAAAGGCAAAACTGTATGCTGACCTCTAAAGCATAAAGTTGATGATATAATGCTGATTTCTAAGGCATTCGACGAAGAGGAAAGAATGATCTCTAAAAACAGCATGAGATGAAGACCTTCAAGTGGATTATTTTCAGTAATCCACTCAAAGCTCGGGGGCTACACCCATTGGGTGCACCTCCAGTGCACCCAATGAATCATCAACCCCAAAAGGCAGAATGCTGATTTCTAAAGCATGAGATGAAAATAAAAGAATGCCAATTTCTAAAGCATGAGATGAAAATAAAACAATGCTGACTTCTAAAAGCATGAGTTGAAGATACAAATAATTTCTGAGAAGACTTGAAATGAAGACCTTCGAGTGGATTATTTTCAAAAATACATTCGAAGCTCGGGGGCTACACCCATTGAGTGCACCTTCGGTGCACCCAATGAATCTTGAATTCCAAAGAGCAGAATGCTGATCTCCAAAGCAGAAACCCGAGGCAGAGCACCGATTTTTGAGGAATAAAGCGAAGGCCGATGAATAATGGCAGAAGAAAGCAGCAGAAGATCGTTTTTATCGAATCATTCAGAGCTCAGAAGCAATGGCTCGACAGACTTATTTTCAAGGCATTCCTTATCAAAATCAACAACTGCAAGCTAGACCTGGAATCTTTGGGCCGTTTATTTCAAAAATCAACCCAAAGATTGGGGGCTTGTGGGGGACAGATATCCCCCTGGTCCACTAGAAGGATAAAAGACCTCGCGAAAGGCCTGCGGGCCCAATAATTCGCAAGGTCACCCCTTCGTGGGCTTGAGGAGGCACGTCCGCTAAAGTGGATTGACATAAGATTGGATTGACGCAGGCCCAGACGGCCCGATTAGTTTGAATGGCAACCGCAACAAGGATCCGACCTTCCCACGCAGGGGCCTCATACATCGGAACAGAGCGGGGATAGGTCGGCGGAATTATAGGAAGATAGGCTCAGTCGGTTCACTATTACTTAGGCTCGCATTGTTATCATATCCACATGTAATGCCTCACGGTCAAGTATATAAGGCCTAGGGGGCATCCCCTCAAATAGATATATCTCACTACTTAGCCATCCACCCAGTTCTCTAACATCTTCGATACTAGAGAACCTCCTTGTAACCCACCACACAAAGTATTCACACCAGGACGTAGGGTATTACGCATCTCAAAGCGGCTCGAACCTGTACAAAATTGTCCACTGTCTCTCGTGCATCTAGTGCGAGCTACAGTCGGTAACACCGTCCTACTCCACAAAGCACCTCGAGGGGCAACCCTAGGTGCGCGGTCGGACCCAAAACACCGACAGGAGGTTCTACCACAGCTGGTATTGGAGCAAGATTAAGTATATACGGTCACATACGTATTTTCAAAACAAAAGTTTTGGTTTTGAAAAACCTATTTTCATCTAAACACATTGTTTGGCTTTGAAAAACAGTTTTGAAAAACTATAATGCTAGCGACATCCTCTATTAAGCCCTAAACTAAGGACTATCAGGTGGCTTATTTAAAAACCACTAACCCACAACCGAGGGTATTGCATACATGTGTAATGTTATTTTTGAGGCCATTTAGTTTTGAATGGATCGACGCTCAGGTAAGGTGAAATGTGAGAGCATGACTGAACAAATGTCGGTCTAGGGGAGTGCTTAATTGTGGCGCTTGATTATATACATGTTAAACATATGTATATATGAAGGCTGCGATGTGGAGTAATTACTTTTCTAGGATTCGGTACCCCATGAATGTGTATGGGTATACAGACATGGGAATACTGAGAAGTGTAATGTACTTGTAACGACGCACCTACGCTCAGGTAAGAAGGTGAGTTACCATAATGAGTTGCCCTATGGTTAAAGTGTGGCAACGATGCCTATGCGTGGCTCAACGCTTAATGATGAGCTGGCCTCCATATAGAAATATATGGAGTATAAACTGTGATAAACTGTCATGTGTGAACTGCATCATTGGAAAATGGGCTGTAATGGAATTTTCTGTAGGTACACTAACCTCAAAAACGTATGTGTAGCTGACGACTAGCAAAATACTGAGAGTCGTAAGCATGCCACCGAGATAGAACGCTATTGCCACATTATGTTGGCAAATTCAGTGAGGACGAATAAGACGAGCATGCATCCTGATTGTTGCATCATGTTTGTCACCTATACATCCAAGATGCTCCTCTCATCTTTATTCTAGTAACCAGTTGTTGTAAATAATATGGTGTCTTCAAGCTACATGTTTAGATGGCTTTCAGTTTGTTTTAATTTGACCATTAGTACAAATGGTGTTTGCTCTTGTATTGATGTGCCGATAGAATGTTTGTGACCTGTTTGCCTAAACTGAAAACTAGGCTATGTTCTTGTTTAGTGAACTATGACCCAAATTTGAATTTTTCGTTATCCCTCCATGACCAAACTCATACAAATAAATGCTTAGATAATTTCCTTGTTGGACATAAAGTGTACCCGGGCTTAAAATAAGAATATTGAGTCATGTTTTCTTCCAAAACCATTCCCTTGTTCGATTTTTGAAAATTGATGTCTCTCTTCTACTTTGTATCTTCTTGGGGGTCATGTCGTTATTTTATCAACCTAACCTAGGAAAGACATGCCCGATCAATTTTTTGAGTTTGATGCCTTTGGTTTCCTCATATCTATCGAAGGCATACCAACTTAATCTTATGATTGTTTTCCCTTCGTATCTAATCAGATATTAATCCTTGACCTTGCAATTTCTGCAATGGGCATATAAATATGCTTGGGCTGAAGTTACAGTCTCCCATCATACTTCTTTCATCAAGTTTAGGTTATGGCCATGTCTTGTTCATTTCATCGGGCCATGATCTATTTGGCTCTCTACTTGTAACCATTCTTACAAGTGGAGTCTATTTTTGTATATTGCCATCCTTGCTCAGTCTATTTGTGTCACGCGAGATTTCTTATTGGTTACGTCTAGTAATGGTGTTATGACTAAAACCGATGGTGTCATGACAAAACCTAGGGCCTCCTGTGAATGTACACACATGGTTGCGCTACTTGGCACGCGCTGGTATCACAGTCAGTAGTCATAATCCATTATGAGATTATATCGATATGTTATATTTGCACAAATTATTCTTACCATTTGAGATTCATTATTGGTGTCGTTCGGTAATGGTGTCACGATTAATGACTTATGGTGCCGCTGCAAAACTGGGAGCCCCTTGTGAATGTACACACAAGGTTATGCTGCTTGGCGTGTGCTGGTATCAAGGTCTCTAGTCATGATCCATTCTGGAACTACACTGATATGTTATCTTCCGTAAACTACTTCCTTGAAACAATTTCTATGTTGTTTGTCATGTAATCAAGCAACATCTATCATCTTTGTTGGATCAAAAGGGCATACCTCTTTCATGTGTGGTCTCTTTTCTTTTGATCTTGGTAGTGACTACTCGTATAAGTTCCCTTTTGCATCCTTTCTTGTAAAGGTGAAGTCTTGGAGCTTTTTAGTGTTGCAAGACAACTAATTAGTTCCCAAAATGGAGATTTGTTTCCCCTGGTGCTGAGAAGCATGAGTTTGTTCATTCACTCTCTTAATTAATCCATTTATTCCCTAACCAAGTGGATAATTCATCTTGCATGAAGAAACAGATAAACAACATGACCAAATGGATTTCTAACCAAGTGCATGATCTCCTGTTAGCAAATGTGAACTCTTAACCCTTTGCTTGCCGATGGGTACTAAGAGGATTTGCTCAATGTCAAAAGTAGTTCAACAAGTTGGTTTTTACTAACTTGTAACTGCTTTGTGAACAAAGATTGAGTTTAGAGATCGTTTTATCAAGTTGTCTAAACTCACTTTTGTACAACCCCTCTTAAGAAAGTGTTTATAAGAATCGAGATTAAGTCGGCCAGTAACCACCTAGTCATCGCTCTAGTCATGCCTCGATTGCCTCACGTACGCTTTTCCAGCATGGGTGATCAGGTCGAGTCATGCCTAGTGCTTGATAGAATGGATTAGACACAAAGTCAGCATTTGCAAATCCTTTCGCTGATGATTTTTTTCCGAGCCTCTATCATTGTTGGACTTGGGTTCTCTGGCTAACACAAGTTAACTGTGATGTTATTCGACATTCACACCCGTCTCGTGTGCTACGAACTTACCGTGACCACTTGTTGGTAAACCTCCTTCTGTGTGTTTTACCCAAGATGGTGCCTCTGATTCTGTTTGGGTAAAATTGCGTATTTGCCGCTCGATCAACAGACTCAGATAGTATAGTGTCATCAGAAAAAGCAAACTGCACACTTGGAACTTGATGTCTTCTTGTGGCATACATTGTCTCTATTGTTGGACATCTCTAAATTAGCCTAAGGCGATACATGTTATGTCCACTAGAGAAACAACATCCTGAGACACTCGCCTTTGCTTGGAACTGCCTTATGCTATCGCTGATATGGACAGGGTTACATGCTTCTCTACTCTTAAAAGTCTTTCGCTTCGAATCTCGGGACGAGATTCTTTTAAGGGGGAGGGCTGTAACACCCTAGGTGTTTACCGTCTGCTCGATAACGAGTATGGATTTAAGAACGTAATATTAGTGGATAAAACAGATGCTAAATTTTAATCATCTTCACCTAATCAAATCGTGTCCAATTATTGTTATCAATCTTGTTTGATTCGACCCATTTTACGTCGCTAAAAATCGTGATTCAAAAATATCTGCGATTTTCGGTAAAAAAAGGAAAAGGAAAAATCTCCCAGCCGTCCTTCTTCCCTATCCCGCCGCCCACTCCCCAGATTCCCCCCGCCGCCGCTCAAGCGCTTGGATATTTCTCTACAAGCCGCCGCCCCTGGATTCTTACAAATCCCGCCGTCGTTCTCCCTGGCCACCCGCGCCCCTGCTCCTCTCTCCCTGTGCCAAGCGCCTCTGCTTCTCCTTGCTCCTGGTGTTTCCTCTCCCCCGCGCGCAGCTTCTCCTGCGTCGCGCCTGGCCCATCTCCCTCTCTGCTCGCCGAGCCTCTCCCTCGCCGGCGCGCCCCCAGCTGCCTCTCTCATGGTTGTGGCCGTGGTGCTCCGGCTCATCTCCATGGCGTCTGCTCGGCCCCGCCCTCAGCCGCGCCTCTCTCCGTCAAAGCTCCCTGCACGCAGCCATGGCACGCCTGCTTCCTAGCTCACCTGCGCGCGCGTCAGCTCCCTCTGCCCGAGCGCCTCATCTCCTTGGCGTCCAGCGCGTGCCCAGCCGGAGTCCCGCCCGTCCGCGCTCTACCCTGCCCCAGCGCTTGGCTTCCAGCCGTGGCGCGTTCTCCCTGCTCGCCCCTGTGCAGGTGAATCACCTCGGTTCGTCGTGGACACCAGCCGAGTGGTTCCCTCTGCTCTGTCCAAGCCGCGACCCCCGCCGTGGAGTTTCCCCGTCGTCCCAGCTCGGAGCTCCCCTGCTCCCATGGCTGCTTGCTCAGCGCGCCGTCTCTGCTCCCTCGCCATGGTCACCCAGCCCAGCTGTGCCTGTTCCCTCCCTGTGCTCGCCCAAGCCCCTGCTTTTCCCCTGGTCGCCCATGGCACCGATCTGTCCGCCCTGCTGTCGCTCAACTCGTGTGTGCCCTTTGTATTTTCCCTGCTCAGCGTACTCCCTCGCTGGTGGCCGAGCAGCTCACTCATGGTGCCCAGCTCGCGTCCACCTCCTCAGTTGTTGACACCGTGCGCTCGGCTTCTCTGGCTCCGATCCGCGCTCGCCCATGTCACCATCGTCGTGTCGTCGCTGGTGATAGCTTCGCATGCCGTCGAGCCCATCGTTTTCCTCGTCCAGTGCTTGCGTGGCCTTACCCGAACCGCGCTGTCGTTGACGCAACGTGGGGTTGGCTCTCGGCTCTGCCCAGCTCGTCGAGTCCCAGGAATCTGCACGCACGTCGTAGTCGGTGCCCAACATCTTCGTGTCGCCCTTCGTGTGCTGTGACACCCCCTTGCTCCTCGTCGTCAATCCATGCCGCGTCCGCGACGTGCCCATCGATCCCGACGATCTATCTGTCAGTTGCACGCCACTTGCGTTGAGCTCCGAAGCCATCTGTCGTGCTCGACCCTGGAAGCCTCCAACTCGTCAACATCCCTTGCGTCGTCGAAAAATCCTGAGAGTTTGAATAAAGCAATAAATCCCATGTGATGCTTGCTGGAAACTCGACAGGAGGCATAAACAAGAATAAACAACGTTTGCTTGGAATTCTAATTGAATCGGTAACCGTTCTTTAGTTCGCTATTTTTTAAATTGATTGAGTCGATGGATTGAATAGATATATTAATCGTAATAATCCTCGTGTTAGCACATGTGCGTTGTGGTAGTGTTAAATATGTGTGAGATACGATGCAGTTAGTAATGCGAAAGTAGATTAAATTATATGATATTCGGGCGAGCTGATGACGTAAAAGATAGGCTTAGTATTCCTATCAGCTAGTTGATAGATTTTCTAGTGTTATTATGTCAATTTGGTTAATTTATATAGTCGATGCCCTGCTTAATTAGTTTGTTTATTCTAGGTTTGGTGTTTAGTTCGATGTCATGAGGGATGTGCAAATTACCTCATGTAATTAACAGTGAATGGCATCGACCTATCTAATTAGCGTAGAATTCAAGATAATTGAGAAACACAATTTAGAAAGTTAGTTAATATGCTCCCTTACTCTAAATTGTTGGTATTCAAAAAATAGTGAATAAAAATGTGACGAGTAATTTGATATTGGGTGTTTTGCCAAAAGACTTGTGCTTAGCTTATTATTACTCGATGTTTGAAGTAGATGCGATTACGCTAGAAAAAATGTGATAATTGGACATAGTCGTATATCAGTATCTAGTGTTTATGTATTTTAGTTTGTGATGCCTGACCATAAGTGTTAATCCTCTTTAGTATAGCAATAATTAGTTATGCGCTATTCCTTGGTATTCATACATGTGCATAATGCATATCATTTAGGTACGTTTATTAATCACGAGATGTGGAGGACAAGAGCCAAGTCGACCCCAAGATGACGTAGCGGGTGAACTACTCCGCATGGTGATGCTGATGGACGAACCTGCCTGATCAAGTGCTAGGACAAGGATGATCGTTAAGTGGACGTCGTCTAACAAACACTAACCTAGTGTTATTTAGGCAAGCCCTGGTGCATTTTCCACCTCCTTGCTGTTTTAAAATCTTTATCACCTTGTTTGATGCATTAGGTGATAGGAGTTGTGTGCTAAAACAATTGATGCATTTCCTTCCTTAGAATTGATTACCCTTCCTTGACACCCTTTTTTAAAAATGGTTTTTATGATGCTTAGCCTTGCTTTAGAAAAACAAAATGTTTTGTTTTGAAACAAAAGTGATGCTACAGATTGGATGGGATGTTTTCAAAAATAAAACTTGATGGTGGATCCATCATGGCCGTGATGGGTTCAACATTGGAAAAGATGTACCTCTGCTAGGTAAACTTTGGGTTGAAAATAATAAAGCTGAGACCGGGCGGGTGACTTGCACGAGAAGAAAGTCTCGGTGTAGTGTCTCCGTCTGAGTCGATTAAGGACCGTCTCGATGTGGGCCTGATGATCGAGGACCTTTTAACTGGTCACATACCTCATCATGGGTAAGCTTTGCCTCGGGCAGACTAATACCAGAATAGGACAACACGCAATGGGAGTGGAGAGATGGCGAGAGTAGCGTGTACCCTCCATGGCAAGAGGCTGGACGGTGGTGTATCAGTGTTCTCGGTTGGCGTGAACCCGATCTGGTCTTAAGAACCCCGGTGGTGAGTTGACATATGCAAGGGTTAAGTGCTACATATGTCGTATGATTGGAGATCCTCAGCTGAGTATTAAACGATTCAGATCGCCGTTACTTCTCGGATATGAAGACTTGGTCACTGACTTACACGTAGCAATCCAGTGAACTGAAGGGATGATAAAAGGACAGCTAGTGTAGGCCAAGTGCTTGAACTAGGATAGAAAGAAATCTAGATGCAGGTAACTTTACTTAACCTGATAATAAAACTGGATTTTTAAGGATCCACTGCTAGTAAGCATTTCTGCAAAACTGAGTCTTTGAATCTTGTTAAACCATACCTTGAATCCTTTTAAAACCAGCATACCCTTGAGAGTCTTTTCTTTCGTCGGGTAAGTCTTGCTGAGTACTTGTGTACTTAGGGTTTTATTCCCATTGTTGCTGCAGGTTACGAGTCACTTGATTGTGATTGGTGTTAAGCGCCGGTGAGCTCGGCCTTCTTATAATTCTAAGTAACTCTTCTATACTTCTTATTGAGCATGGTCATTGAGCTAGCATATATTTTAAAACTACAAATAATTCATAACAGTTCAAAGTTATTTTTTTGAATCACTTTGGTAATCACTCCGATCCTGTACAATGTAAAACTTGATGTAACTTGTAAAATTTGGTAATAAGATTTCCGCTGCAAAATGTTGGTGTGTGATTTGTGTTTACTTAATCCTACGGTCCTGGTTGTAAGTGGTTTATCCAGGGTCCATGGGAAACTCGGACAGATCCTGTTAAGTTATATGGTGCACATGCATAGTCGTCTGAGGTCTTTGACACAAGGGTAGGTGCATGTGGGCCCAATAACTTGGGAGGTTCTGCCACAGCCCTGAGACGTGGAGTAAGCGCGGATACTCCACATGAGTCTTCTTGTCGACGTTCGCAGTGTCGGTCCTACGGAGGGAGTCGGTGATGTGTCGTCTCGACCGTCCCAGATCGAGCCACTGGTTGAGGCTGCTGCCGACTCAACTCGGGTGGCGCGACTTCGAGCCGGGACGCCGTGGTCCAGATCGTACTCCTCCTGGCGCCTTATCTTGTTCTCGTGTCATCGGTTGCTCGAGGCGTTGATAGAGCTCCACGCATCTCGGTTACTGTTGATGGTGTGTCGCGGGTCGCTTGGGGGATGAGCGAGGGGTAGAAGATGATTGGTCGCCCGAGTAAGCAGCCGCTGATAGCCTTCAGCATCCGGAGTCCTTGGCAGGCCATCAGCTATCTGAGCCAGCACTCCTCCGACTTTGCTCAGCGTGTTCATTGCACGGGCAAAGTCAGGGTTCAGGTTTCGAGCAAAGAGAGGGTTCTCTCGGCGTAACCTTGCACACTGTTCAGCTTGTTCTTGATCTCGGTCTTGAGCTTGCCGGCGGTCACGTCTGTGAGAATTCCTCCTTTCTCTGAATATCCGCTCGTCGGGAGTTTCTCCCACTTCCGAGACTTCATCCCGGGATATGGGCTGCGCTGGGTCCCGCTCCCCAGCCTTGTGATGCTGCCGAATATTCCAGCGTCTGTTCCTTCGTGGCCGAGCTTCTCGCTGGGGAGGTTCTTCCCCCGGCATGGTTGGCTCATCATCGGAGATGGGAGATGACTCCAATCTCCTCCCGATGAAGAGGATGCCGGGGTAGAAAGGAGTTACTGCGGTGGTGAATTCCTTTCCGTCCTTCTTTGAGGGCGAAGGTGTCGGAAGGATAGCTTGACGGGCTTTCGTCCTTCTTTCAGGAATGCTTGCTTATTTCATTCTTGTAATCCGTGTCCACTCCTTTGTGGGCAAAGTGGACAACGGGGTTCTTCGGGCAAGTGAATTCCCGGCTCTCGACTTGCAAGAGGTAGTCTTCGTTTGGGACACAGGAGGTTGTGCTATCTGTTGTCTTGTTCCGGCTTTCACGGGGATTTCCGAGGAAAGCTTCTTCTCCGGTGGATCCGCTATGCGGTGTAGAATTCCCCTCTCATCTGCTACAGACAAGATGGTCCCGAAGCAGAATACGGATCCAGGGCGAAGAGCGATCTTGCACTGGGAAGTGACAGCCATTGAGCTAGCTTGCATCAACGACACACCCCCTACCTGGCGCGCCAGCTGTCGGTGTTTGGAGCCCGACCGCACACCCGGGGTTAAACCTCGCGGTGCTTTTGGGTAGGACGATGCTGTTGACTATAACTCAATGGTTCGTGCGGGATGCACGAGGGATGACAGGCGATTTTCTACAGGTTCGGGCCGCTTTGAGATGCGTAACACCCTACTTCCTGGCGTGGATCTTTATGTGGTAGGTTACAAGGGAAGTCTCCTGTATGGAGAAAGGCTAATGAGCTAAATAGATGGTCGATGGAAATGAAGGGGTACCCCCTAGGCCTTATATACTTGATCGTGGGGCACTACATGCGTGTATGATGATGATGTGTACCTAAACAATAGTGAACCGACTGAACTTATCTTCCTATAATCCTGCCGACTTATCTCTAGTTTGCTCCGACATTCAAGGTCGCCCTACGCGGGAAAGTCGGATCGACGATGTGGATAGCGCTTAAATCCAACGAGCCACCTGGGCCTAAGTCTGCTTCTTCCTCGCGTCGGCCCATTCCACCAGCAGTTCTCCCTGGCCCACGAAGGGATGGCCTGGCGAGATAATAGGCCCAAAGCCTTTCGCGAGGCCTTCTTGCCTTCTAGTGGACCCGGGGGATATCTGTCCCCCACAGGTCAGGCTTGCAATGGTTGAACGACACGCGAGGTCCCAATAAACCACTATGGTGGACCCTCCACACAAATATAATACCCATAAATACTAAATTAAGTGAGTGCTCGTGCGTTGCAACGAGCACATATAATAACACGATAATTTATATACAAAATGTGTGTTATACTATTACGAGAAAAGGTTTCATAATCCATTTGTGATCCTGGTCATACTTAAATTTTATTATTTTGATCTAGTTGTTTGACCACTACATTGCAACCATTAGTATCATACAGACTTCTATATATGCCACGAACTGCATGGCCTCTGAAAGTCGCCTAGAGGGGGGTGAATAGACGAAACCTGAAAATTATAAACTTTGAACACATACTTTACCCAGGGTTAGGGTTAGTAATAAATAGTATTAAATTCGGAGTGCGGAAGATAGTTCTTCTTGCTGTGAGTTGCTCAATCAATGAGGATAACTTTGGGAGCAAACTCAAAACAATGTGAGCAAGAGAACTTTAGAGAGAGAGGAGAGGGAAGAAACAAATCGGGTGATGAAGATCAACACAAATGAACAAGGTGATTTGTTTCCCGAGGTTCGGTTCCAAAGAACCTACTCCGCGTCGAGGAGGCTAGAAAGGCCGGGTGTTGGTCACTTGTTCTCAAACGCTATAGATCAACAATAAGGCAACACAATTGTTAACTATTATGGATCTTCGTCTTCCGAAGCATTATCTCCGCATGGGCATAATTCTCATTAGACGAAGGTCAAGAAGGACATACCTTCATAAGATTAATATGTGAATGAAAATGCATAAGTATGAAGACAATAACTGCTTCTTATTAATTCATTCATATTTGTATTCCATAAAACACGTATGAACATTAACAGAATTAATATTACATTGATACCTTCGACTTGCTCGAAGGCGTGAATGCGAGAAAGTGATTACAATCCAGCCTGAACAGCACGGTGCTACTGTTCATCTATTTATAGGCACAGAACGCATCCCGGGTAAAAGTACATTTATGTTCCCAATATTTATATATGATCATAATACAAGTTATTAAGGACTAAGAAGTCTTTTCCTCTTTTGGTCAGCATCATCATTATACTTCATCCCCATTGTGAGCCGAAGCTGTCCATCTGGTGATAGCTTCGGCTTCTCTTATCCTCTTTAGATTTGTCTTCATCTTATGTGCCTTCGTCATGAGGAAGAGGCTTGTATCTTAACGACGAAGCTTCCTGTAATAGCTTATGCTGAAAGCAAATGGTTAATTATGTTTTTGAGGACCTTCGGAAGGAGAAGGCCCCCAACAGTATCCCCTTGCAGTATTAATTTGTTTTGTTGTAACAAATTCAGACTATGATGAGAAAGAAGGCCTTTAGCCGAAGGTCTGAAAAACACCTTCCCTTCGCTAGAATAGCGAATCACACTGACTTGCAGGACCAACCAACTATGGGGCTCTGAGTATATAAATAGAAGCATGTGTCATGAGTATTTTTCGTGCTATTTTAGCTACTTGCATTGTGTTTGTCATTTTAGCCTTCCTTACTTCATCGAGTTTAATTGAATTTTGAGCTTCGACATCGTAGCAATAATTGTCTAAATGGCCAAGGAGAAGAAGATTGTTGACCCGGCGCTGGCCGGATTTTACGAAGCTATGGAAAAAACCAACATGGAGAAAATCTACAATGAGATGTTGGCTAGAATATCTAAAAACTCCAGCGATAGTGAGAGTTTCGATGTGGAAAGTGGAAATGAAGATGTCGAAGATCGGCCATGGAGACCGAGCCACATTGTTTTCGGAAAGTCAACTATTAAACAAGGGCAGATCGAAGCAATGAGAGGCAGATACTTTCGTGACATTTCAATTGTGAGGGCCGGAGGAGAGAATAATGTTCCTCTTCCCGAAGCTGATGAAGTGGTAATTTTCAGAAGCTTCATGAAAGCCGGACTTCGGTCCCCCCTGGACAAAATGTTGGTCGAAGTTCTAAAAACTATTGAAATTTATCTTCACCAACTTACTCCTGAAGCTATTATCAAGGTAGGGGTTTTTATATGGGCCATGAGAAACCAAGGGTTGGAGCCAGATGCCAAGTGTTTCTGCAATATCCATGAGTTATCATATCAGACGAAGGCGACCGGGAAAGAGGAATACCACAACAAATTTGGCTGCTATAGCTTCTGAAAGGGAAATAGGCTTACACCTTTTCCTAATTGATTTTGGTGGTTCAATTGCCTAACACAAATAATCGGACTAACTAGTTTGCTCTAGATTATAAGTTCTACAGGTGCCAAAGGTTCACAACAAACCAATAAAAAGACCAAAAAAGGATTCAAATATATGGGAGCAAAGTCAGCCGAAGTGTCCCCTGGTATGGCGCACCGGACTGTCTGGTGCACCAGAGACTCCAACTCCGAACTGCTCACCTTCGGGAATTATGGAGGCCACTCCTGTGGCGGAACTGCCCGAATTATTCCAACTTAAGTGCCTAAGTCCCGCCTTAGAGGCTAGACCACACTTAAATGAGAATAACCCGTCAATCCCTCGGATCTAGTTCGACGAAGCCACTGACAGGATCAAGTACCACAATCTCACTCGATGGTGAGTCACAGAGCAAATACAATAAAACATAAAACCATACATTAAGGGGTATTAAATTATTACATCATCATCGGAGTTTTTGCAAAAGTAGTCATCATTGTTCGAAGTGCAGCGGAATGAAACTAACGATAAATAAACAGAGAGATGGGGAAGCCTGTCCCATCACTCCTCATGCTCCTCCTCAGCCGAGGCGGGGTCCCACTCGACAGTCCAACCCGGTGGCAAGATGGACGGCCAAGTCACTCCAGCAACCATGTCCTTCAAAGAACCTGTAAAATTATGCCACAAGCAAGGCTGAGTATACTAATACTCAGCTAGACTTACCCGGTGTGAGGAGTCTACTCCTCTACCTCTAGACATGCAGCTGTTTGGCTGTGGGGTTTGGTTGCCAAAAGCACTAGCTGAGTTTATAAATCAAGTTTTAGCTTTGTCAAGTTTAAGTGTGACTCTCTTAAGGCTAAAAGTGTACTATCTACTCATACATGGTATCAAACATATTTAGCAATCAACATCTTGTGTCAACTCATCACATTTCCACTTGTTACTCAATGTAGCAGCATGGATCAAGCAGTCTCATTAGCTGCGAGAAGCAGACGATTCGAATCGAGTTTTTATCCTTGCAAGGTAAACCTAAACACACGACATGTAGGGGCACTCCGTCCCCACACACATCAACCGTCCCCATCGATTCCCTGGCAACAGATCAGGGCTCACCGCCTTGGCGTACAATGCCCCACTGACCCTGACTGCCGTCGTGCAGTGACCTCACTTGTACCCACCATAACCGGAATGGGAGACCACGTCTCAGGTTGCGTGAGGGGATATGTCTGCGGGCAGGTTCACTCAGGTACTAGGCTTACCGATTTACCATATTTCTCGGTATGTGTTTAGTACGTTCAAACGCTTGACTCACGGTACCACACCTTAATCCTTATTCCAATTTTTATCCCGTGGAGAACCAATCCCCATGAATTGTTGTCCACAAACCAGCATCATTATGATAAGAAAGTGGATACAATCAATTTCCTGACCTCGCGCGAGTGCTAGAAAAATCACTCGACTTCTACCGAAATCCCTGTTTAATAAGGCAGCTACTCGACTTAGCATACTAGTATTCATCTCAATGGGATTCCTGAGATCATGCAACTAGGGTTTCAAACAACTCCTACACCTAAGTGCACAGTACAGGCCTACAAACATTAAGTGTAGTAAAATAGCATTATAAACGGTTATGCATAAACCGGGGCTTGCCTTCCAAAGCAGTGGCGGGTAGATCCTCTGGTGTAGGCTCTGGTGCTGGATCCGGGGCTACCTCCTGAGCAGCTCCTTGCTCCGGCACGAGGACGTACTCTCCGTCAGCGAGGTTGCAGTCTATCGAAATGCAATGAATATGTATGTCATGATTATGGGAAAACTAAGTTAGTTAGCAACTTAGGGTTTCTTGTCATACGTGGCCTTTAGTGGTTTATGCTTATCATTCTAGGCTTAGGTTTGGTTGAGAATAAGCATAGTGGATTTGTATTTTCCTTACATATTTCAGTGGGCAATTTTTAAAAAGGGTTTTGCTAGTGGGGTTAGGGTGACACAAGTTTCCATCATCAATTTCCCCTTTTCCATTTTCTAATTATGAATTCTAGTGTGGGTTTGAACTACAACAGTGGTTTACCTTTTTCCACAAATTCTGTTAAAATTACAGTGGGTTGCCATTGGTCACTATAGTCTGTTCTAGGAATTTGAGGTTCAGAATAAAAAGACTATGCCTTGGACAAAAATAACAAAAGTTGGGCAAAGGGGTCACTTTGCACTACAACTCTTAACTAGGGGTGGGTTCTGTCCCTAGGGTCATTTTTGTTGGCATCTAACAGTAATAACAAGCTTCTGTGCCAAAAATCACAGAAAGTTAATTGATGGTTATTTAGTTGTGATTTTCTAAAATTTAATACCAAAAAGGCCCTTTCTACTGCCTTGTTATTTGAAAAATGTCAAACAGCAGAGTTCATATTTTTCCTATGTTTTTAATAACAAAACATAAATTATCCCAAGGTTTGGGATGTTTTCACCTTGAGATTATTTTTCTAGGGTTTTTCTAAGTTTTCCTTGTTTTCTTAAAATAAAAGGTATCCCAATTATTTTGTACTAAACCAGAGTATAACAGATTTTTCTAGTGAATTATACTGAATAAATAGACTAACAAAAATATGGGGCTCCCTGGTTCTTTATTTAAATTACCTTTCCTATTTTCTTTAACTTTAAGCACAATGTGAAATAAATGGCAAACTCTACCTTAATGCGATGTACAGAAGGGTTTATCATTTTTAAATAGGTCAGTAGGTGGTCAAGTACTTCTCTAAATTTTCTTAACCTCAGTTAAATAGTGCAACTATTTTTCCTCTTATTATTTAGCTTTTGGCCAAGTCAATATTTAAATCAGAACCCTAAAGTTTTCTGTAGCACTTAGGGGTTTTATATTTTTCTTAAGTAGTTTACATTATTTAAGATCTGGCAAAATTGGTTTGACTTGATTTGGGTGAATAAAACAGAAGATATGAATTATTCAAGTTCTGTTTGAATTTAAATCAGGATAAATAAAAGGTTTCCTGGAAAAACCACTTTGCACCGAAGTCCTCGGGTTCTTTCCAAACTAATCCTCTCAGTTATACCCCTGCGCTACTATTCCTCTGAGTCACTGACAATGCGCAAAACCCCCTACCCTTTTCTTCTTCTCCCCCTCGGTCCCTCCCTAGGTTTAAACAGTACTCGCGGAAAAGAAAAGGGCGACGCGGCTTACCGGCGGCGAGAGAGGTCCGGCAAGGGGCGGGGTTGGCTCCGGGAGGTCCTGGCGGTCACAACGGTGTACGGCTTGACGGCAGGGGTGGCCGGAATCGTCCGGTCCACGTGTGCAGGCGGGTGCTCTCGTCGGCGGCGGGTGTTCCGGCCAAACCACAGCGATCTAGTTCAATACAATGGCACGGTGAGCTTCACGGGGTGACGTAGAGGCTATGTGCACGAGGAATCGAAGAATGGAGCAGAGGATTACCCGGTCTACGTTCACCGGCGGTCGGGCGAAGTCCGGCGACCGTGGACTGGCTTCTCCGGCGAAGCAAACTCCGATTCCTCGCCCGGGGAGCTTCACCGAGGCGTGCACAGTCTCTTCCAAGGGTCGGGCGTGGCTGGGAAGGGCTCGGTTGGCCGGTCTACGGTGGCGGGGGATCGGGCGGCCGCGGGCACGCCGTGCACGGGCAAACGCTGGTGGTTTTGGGCTCTGGTGAGGTCGAGCGCGTGCGGAGGGGTACGGTCGAAGTCCCTGGGGGTTTTACAGGCGCGGGCGTGGGCAACGGCGCCGGCTCGGCCTTGGCACGACGTGGGGCACGCGGGGGCGCGCGTCGGGCGTGCTCTGGCGAGCTTAGAGCGCGTCGAACATGTGGCTCTTTGCTTCTGCCCCTGTTCTTCCCTCTGTTGAGCGGCCAAAACGTACGAATCTTGCCCTAGGACCTGTGAGAGATCTCTTCCCTGCACCTAGAGCTACCTAGTTCATGTGAGTTCCAAGGGTAGATGTGGTCGGGTTAGAGAGATATGGGGGTGGGAAGTCGGCTATGTCAGAGATGTCCAAACCGAGACAAAACTTGTGCCAAGTCGTGTCAAACGACTTAGGGTTGGGCTCAACCCTTTCCAGGGTGTTCTAGAGGTATTTTGGCACCACTTTGTCAATTGGGTCAAATGATTTTGAAGTTTGAAAGAGGGTGAACACGTGTGATCTTTGGCCCAAGGTTGGTTTTGGACTTAGACAATTTCTGATTTTTCTTTCATGCTCAACCCTTTTGGTGAACATTTTGGGGCTTTTCTGAATTCTTTTTGGGGTTACTTCCTTACTATTATTTGTAGGTTATTAAGTGTACTACAAATTTTATAATTGGCCCAAGTCATGATCATGTGGTTTTCATGACCCTTTGGTCATACTTACTTCTAGGGTTCCCATTGTCCAAAGGGGTTTGCATTAGGGTTTGGGCAATTCTCCCCTTTATACTTGCTTAACAAGCCAAGGCATGACATCTAAGATGGGTTACAATTACTTAGTATTTTGATTTCCAATTTTGGTGTACTTTGCTCATACTAAACCACATGTGATAGTAGGTTTAATGGTGTGGCCTTGGGTGAACACCCAAGGTAACACCTGGGGTGTTACAGCTGTTGGGGACTTGTTCTCAAATGCTAAAAGTTAAGAACAAGGCAACATGAAAAGTATTAAATGATAAAGTCCTTCGTCCTTAAAGACATTATATCCCTTCGGATACAATGGATTCTGGACGAAGGTTACAAAGGAAAAGACCTTCGTAAGTTCGATAGATGAAGAAGAAGAACACATATATGAAATACGAATAATAATACAAATATTATCATCAACTTATTTTTATTATCAAATTCGTAATAATAAATTGTAAATGTACCTTCGGATTGATGAAAAGTAAAGGTACAGGCGTGATGCAAAAAGTGAATGCCAAGTCAGCGTGAACAGTACGGGAGTACTGTTCATCTATTTATAGGCGCGGGACGCAGCCCATGTAGAATTACATTAATGCCCTTTACATTTATCAATAACTCTATAATAATTCTTCGAGGTCTAATTTGGCTTTTCATCTTTAAGTCGGTTCCTCTTTTCTGCCGTCATACCGAAGCTTTTCTGCACATAGCTTCGTGATCATCTTAACCTTCGTCATGATCGCCTTTCGTCCCGCTCAAGCTTCGTCTTGACCAGACACTTATATACTCGTAACCTGATTCCGAAGATACCTGTTCACATATTTCACTTGGAAAACATTGTCAAATCATATTTTTGAGGACCTTCGGAAGCCGAAGGCCCCCAACAGTAGCCCCTCGCAATATCAATTTGTTGTAATGATAAATTCATATTGCGACATGGATGAAGGCTTTAAGCCGAAGGTCCGAAAAAACACCTTCCCTTTGCTAGAATAGCAACAGTCATTGACAAGCGGGACCCTCCAGTTTTCGACGCACTGGGTGTATAAATAAGAGCTCAACACGATTTTATTTGGCACGCTCTCTTGCCATCTGCTCTTACTCAACCAACTTTTAGCCTGTGCGCAACAACACTTGCTTGGCTTTTTAAATTTTTAAGCTTCGGTTTCGATAGCACTTTCTCAGTGTTTGCGAAGATGTCTGAAGATAATAAAATTGTTGCTGAATCGAAGCTGAGCCTTTCTGAGGAGATGCATCTCGGCTTTCTTCAGTCAATAGCAAAGACCAATACAGAGAAGATCACTAGGGAGACCTTGGAGGGTTTATCTGAAGATACTGGTGACAGTGACAGTTATGATGTAGAAAGTGGGGGTGAAGACTCCGAAGATCGACCGTGGCGACCAAGTCACACAGTCTTCGGTAAATCGAGCATTAAGCAGAGTCATCTTGATACCATGAAGGGAAGGTATTTTTGAGACATGTCTATTGTGAGAGCAGATGATGGGGAGAAAACTGTGCCTACTCCCGAAGAAAATGAAGTCGTAATCTTCCGAAGCTTCTTGAAGGCTGGACTGCGATTTCCATTCAGCAATTTTGTTGTGGAAGTACTGAAGGTATTTGAAGTCTACCTTCACCAACTTACTCCCGAATCAATCATAAGAATGGGCATCTTCGTCTGGGCCGTGAGGAGCCAAGGTTTAGAACCAAATGCAAAAAGTTTCTGCAATATACATGAGTTATTGTACGAGACGAAACCTTGGGGTAAAGAGCAGTATCACAACAATTTTGGCTGCTACAGCTTCGGCGCCCGATCTGGGTCAAGTTGTCCCGTGCCAACCTTTCGGAAAAGATGGACCGGCAACTGGATGACAGAATGGTTTTATGTGAAGAATGATTTAAAAACTCGGGAAGATATTAAAGGTATCATTATGCGCCCTATTTGGCAACGCTTCGGCCTTCGGAGGCCGAAGGTGGAGATGGATGAAACAGCCGAAGAATGCCAAAGAGCCTTCGGCGTAGTGTGCTCTTTTATTGGGACAAGGGATTTAATGCAAGAACACATTGCCTTCAGAGTATGGCCACTTGCAGATAACTGGGAAATGCCGAAGGAACCTGTTAAGGAACCTGACGAAGGTGGACTAGTCAGGCTAAAATACACATTTAAGTACTGAGATAAGTTCGTTGAGCCAGATGATGACTGGCTAAAGAGCATTGAGACCGTAAGTGATGAATTGCTCGGGGTATACTCAAAGGCCGAAGATACTGCATTATCAGCGGCCTTCGGAGGCCGAAAGAAGAAGAGGCTTAACCGAGTATTTGATGCAATTGGGTTTGTCTACCCCGACTACCATTATCCAGCGCGGGGTCAAAAAAAAAGAATACATCTTCTGCGAAGGAAACTGCTTCAGCCGCTCCTAGCGAGCCGGCGCCGAAGAGGAAAAGGGTAAAGGTTCTCACACACCGGCCACGTTATATTGAACCGGCCACAGTGCCTAAGTTTGTCGGTGAGACCTCTTCGGCCACCGAAGCTAAAGAACCAACTCCGCTGCCAAAAATTGTAGAGCTGGCCGAAGTGCCAGCAACAGAAAAGATAGAAGAACCGAGGACTGAAGAAACAAAAACATCAAAAGTCTTAAGTCCTCCAACAAAAATCGAGGTAGTAAAAAGCCAAAAGGGTCCAGCAGTGACCCCGAAAAGAAAAAGGATGGTTAATGTGCTGGATGTTTTGGAGACAATTAAGTCTTCAAGCACAACTCCGAAGAAAACTGTTGAAACTTCTGAAGTGCATACTGAAGCCTTTGTTGCCGAAGCTTCAAAGCAACAATCTGAAACTGAAGCTGGGCCTTCAGAGCCTACCAAGGTAAAACCCTTGGAAGCCAAAGAAACAAAAATAGCAGAGCCAACTTTGGTTGAAGAAACTGACACTGCTGCCCCCGAAGCATCCTCCAAAGCCCTCGATTATATTGTACGACATGCTTCGGGAAAAAGATTATCTGAAGAAGAGATTTTTGAGGCTAATCACTATGCCCGAGAATTGAAGTATCCAAAGGGGGCCTTAGTATTCAATGGCACAGACGAAGATGACTTCTTATACTGCCTCCCAAACAACAAAGAATTATCTGTCTGCCGGGAGATGGCTAGAAGTATGGGGTTCCCGAAGCTTGAAGCTGGCCTCTGCGCTATGACAAAGGACGATCTTGCAGATAGCCTTGCATATAATAGTCTGAAGGTATGAAAATTGTATATTTGTAAATTTATAATTTTTGAATTATTCTTTTATTCTTATACTAATTCTTTTCATATAGGGTTTAATACTTAGCAACGCTTTGAGAGTGCAAAAGAATGCTGAAGACGAGAGCTATAATATTGCTTTTAACAACCTACGAACAGAGGTTATTAAGCTAAGAAACGAAGCTTTGGAAAAAGATAAAATTCTGCTTACATTGGTGGATAAGATAAAGGAAGACAAAGCTGCTTCTAAAGCTCAAGCTGAGGCTCAGAAGCGCGAAATTGAAGATCTTCAGAAACAGTTAGCCAGAGCTAAAGAAGAGCGCATACTTGAAGAGACGAAACGAGAACTCAGCGATCAGTGGGCAAATCATTTAGAAGGAAACGTTGAAGAGCTTCGAGCATCCAAGAAAAGGTGCTATGATAAATCTATAGAATGCGCTAAGAAAATAAAAACTAGCTTCGCCAGCGTTGGCGCATTCTCGAGCGAGGAAAACTTCACAAGGGGTAACCCCGAAGGCCCGATTGAATGGATCAGTCACGAAGCTGAAGCCTTTGAGAAAATTTTGAATAGCCGCGGAGACATATGTGCCTTTTCGGGTGCCAGAGGGATTGCTACTATTTTGGAGAGGAAAGGTTGTGAGCATGTGAAATCTTTAGCACAATCCGAAACTGCCTTATCCTCCGAAGATATAAAAGACCCCTCGGCCGAAGCAAGCCTGGTCGGTGGAAAATTTTTCACCGACATCTGGGACAATGGCGGCCGGGAAATGGCCCAAGAAATTATTCAAAAAAGCGAAAAAGGCATCCATGATGCTAGAAAAGTAGCAGAGGCTGCTGAGAAAAGCGCAGAGCCCGAAGGGCAAATAGGTATTAATTAGTGGTTTTTGACTCGTCGTTGTAATTTTTTTGATTTCGAACTTGTTCATGGTTTGTAATAGTAATATATTCATATCTTCTCCTCCCTCAGAACCTGCTGAGCTATCTCTGGGCCCCCACACGAAGGGGCATGACGAAATTAGACAAATGGCCGAAGCCATAATGGATAAAGTTGTTGATCAGCTTCTAAACGAAGCTGCAGAAGTAGTCTTAAGGGAAGATTAGATGCTGCTGTAAAAACATTTAGATTGTAATGCTTGTTGAGAATCATATGTAATAGTGTGTAACTTTGGATGTAATATATATTAGTTGTTTATAATTATATTCTTTACGATGCATGAAACATTAGATACATACCGTTTTTGAGCCTTTGGCAAAAAAAAACACCTTCCCTTCTTTTCATGCTTCGTAAATAATATCCGTGTTCTCATAAAATCAGTAACCAATCCTCGTAAAATCAATAATCAATAGATCTTTCCATTTCAGAGTTTTGACGAAGATATAACTCTCCAATGGCTATTGTTTGTGTTGTGTCACTGTTTCTTCAAAACGATCTTCGAATAACAATTTTGAGACCCCCCTTGTTGCATTGTTGATGCACTATGATGTATGATGTTATGCTATGCAAATGATGTAATGATGTGATGTTATGCAAAAATGATATCTGCCGAAGGTCGACATCTATTTTTCACTGTAAGCCTCCCTTAGGAGCTTCTTCGCCTTTTACTTCAGCGGAATCAGTGTTTATTTTTCGCTGTAAGCCTCCCTTAGGAGCTTCTTTGCCTTTTACTTTCAGCGGAATCAGCGTTTATTTTTCGCTGTAAGCCTCCCTTAGGAGCTTCTTCGCCTTTTACTTTCAGCGGAATCAGCGTTTATTTTTCGCTGTAAGCCTCCCTTAGGAGCTTCTTCGCCTTTTACTTTCAGCGGAATCAGCGTTTATTTTTCGCTGTAAGCTCTGCATTCCCTTCGGAACGACTTTTGAGCAGAAAACTTATACTGCGCTCCCTTAGAAACGACTTTTTACTGTTTCGAAGCAAATGCACTGCGTTCCTTAGAACAAATTTTTGATAATTCGAAGGTCCTCCGTGCCACCATAAATTCTTATGCTTCGGCAACTCAAGCCTATGGAGAAGATATATTTTTATTATGGTAAAAAGCGAAATTGTTACAAGAGATTGAAAAACGATAAAAGACACTTAAACTTCCCGTAATTGTTTCTTACTAAAAAGAAAGTAATACTGAATGCGAAAATGTGAAAAGCTGCTATCGAGGTAGGATATTTGTCAGTAAATGTGCTTCGACTCTGGCACAGTGCTGTTGACTGTGCGAGCTTCGGAATCCTCTCTGAAGTCCCGCTGGAGGTGAGTATGCTGACTCCCTTCTGGCTGCTGACCTCGTTGTGTTGGTGGTGGCGGTGGAGGCTGTTGCCAAGATGCTTGGGGTTGGCTTGCCAAAGCAACAGAAACTGCAGGGTGATTGCCTACATATTCTGGAATGTAAGGCGAATGGTACGAAGCAGTATGCATGACCTGCTTCGGCTGACTCTGTTGTGCTGCAGCTTCTGCTATCTCCTTTTGCTTCTGGATGGTAACATGGCACATCCTGGTGGTATGGCCCTTGTCTTCACCACAGAATAGGCAGTAAATTTTTCTTGGCTGATCCCCAAATCTTCCCCCGAAGCCCCTGGCGCCTCTGCCCCTTGGCGCTGGCGGCCGGAAAGAGCTTTGCTGCTGCCCCGAAGCTTGCGAGGAGTATTCTGGTCTTTGCTGTTGACTCCCTTTATCATCAGTTTGAGTAGAATTGTGAATTGACCTGACGTGCCTCGGATGGAATCTTCCTCCGAAGCCCCTGGTCATTTCAGAGAACCTGAATGCTTCCTCCCTTCTTTGGTGAAAGTCATTGTCAGCTCGAATATACTCGTCCATCTTCTGGAGCAGCTTCTCCAAAGTTTGGGGAGGCTTCCTGGCAAAGTATTGAGCTGAAGGTCCCGGCCGAAGTCCCTTAATCATGGCCTCAATGACAATTTCATTGGGCACTATTGGTGCCTGTGCCCTCAGACGCAAGAACCTTCGGACATAAGCCTGAAGGTATTCTTCGTGGTCCTGGGTGCACTAGAATAAGGCTTGAGCAGTGACCGGCTTCGTCTGAAACCCTTGGAAGCTGGTTATCAACATGTCCTTCAGCTTCTGCCATGAAGTGATTGTTCCTCGCCGAAGAGAAGAGTACCAAGTTTGTGCAACACTCTTGACGGCCATGACGAAGGACTTTGCCATGACTGCAGTATTGCCACCATATGAAGATATGGTTGCTTCATAGCTCATCAAGAATTGCTTTGGGTCTGAATGACCGTCGTACATGGGGACTTGTAAGACTGGGGCCATGGTGTAGCCTGCAGTTCTGTTGACAGAGGAGAAGCATCATCAAAAGCAAAATTTCCATGATGGAAATCTTCATACCAGTTGTCCTCGTTGTAGAAACCCTCCTGATGAAGCTCTCTGCGTGGAGGCCTTCGGTTCTGGTCATCTTGAGCAAGATGACAAACTTCTTCTGAAGCTTCATCTATCTTCCTCTGTAGGTCAGCTAGACGAGCCATCTTTTCCTTCTTTCGTTGAACCTGTTGGTGGAGCATCTCCAAGTTTTGGATTTCTTGATCCAAATCATCCTCCGGAGGCGTCGGACTGGTGGCCTTCCTCTTCTGGCTTCGGGCCTCCCTAAGAGAGAGGACATCCTGATTGGGATCCAGCGGCTGTAGAGTGGCAGCCCCTGTGGCTGAAGCTTTCTTCGGTGGCATGACGAAGGTGATGCTTGTCGAAGGTGTTCAAAACTCAAAAAATGGACGTGAGTTCACCGGAGGTGGGCGCCAATGTTGGGGACTTGTTCTCAAATGCTAAAAGTTAAGAACAAGGCAACATGAAAAGTGTTAAATGATAAAGTCCTTCATCCTTAAAGACATTATATCCCTTCGGATACAATGGATTCTGGACGAAGGTTACAAAGGAAAAGACCTTCGTAAGTTCGATAGATGATGAAGAAGAACACATATATGAAATACGAATAATAATACAAATATTATCATCAACTTATTTTTATTATCAAATTCGTAATAATAAATTGTAAATGTACCTTCGGATTGATGAAAAGTAAAGGTACAGGCGTGATGCAAAAAGTGAATGCCAAGTCAGCGTGAACAGTACGGGAGTACTGTTCATCTATTTATAGGCGCGGGACGCAGACCGTGTAGAATTACATTAATGCCCTTTACATTTATCAATAACTCTATAATAATTCTTCGAGGTCTAATTTGGCTTTTCATCTTTAAGTCGGTTCCTCTTTTCTGCCGTCATACCAAAGCTTTTCTGCACATAGCTTCGTGATCATCTTAACCTTTGTCATGATCGCCTTTCGTCCCGCTCAAGCTTCGTCTTGACCAGACACTTGTATACCCGTAACCTGATTTCGAAGATACCTGTTCACATATTTCACTTGGAAAACATTGTCAAATCATATTTTTGAGGACCTTCGGAAGCCGAAGGCCCCCAACAACAACCCTCCCCCCTTAAGGGAATCTCGTCCCGAGATTTTAGGTAGAGTCCCTTGGAGGGGTGCCATGAAGGTGTGCTGTTGTATTACCCTTTCCTTTATCCAAGTTTCTCTTGTTAACTGCTCTTCGAATGCCATTCTCTTTGCGACTTCAGAAGGAAGTCCTTTTTAAGTCAAATCCACAACTTAGACTACCCTTGCCATCTAAGTTTTTCTTATATTTGTATTCAAAGGACAGGTGGGGGTGGGGTTTTGGGTTACGTACTGACTCCTTTGGGCAGAAAGTCGGGGAAGCGAGAGCGTAGAAAATCCTCAGTCTCCCATGTAGCTTCTTCTACTGAATGGTGACTCCACTGAACCTTATACATTCTGGTCGACCTTGCCCGCGTTGACCTCACTTTTTGATCCAATACCTTGATGGGGTACTCTTGATAGGACAAATCTGGTTCTACCTCAATGTCTGGTTCAGGTAGCACTTCAGTGGGTAGGCGGACACATTTCCGAAGCTGAGATACATGGAATACAACATGAACAGCTGACATGTGTGGTGGTAACTTCAATTGATATGCTACTGGTCCACAAGTCTCCTTGATCTCGTATGGTCCAATGTAGCGAGGAGCTAACTTTCCTCTGATCCCAAATCTCTGGACGCCCTTGGTGGGTGACACCTTAAGGTAAACATGATCTCCCACTTCAAATTGTAGAGGCTTCCTTCTCTTGTCATGATAGCTCATTTGCCTGGCCTGAGCAGCTTCTAAGTTCTTCTTGATGACTCTGACCTTTTCCTCTCCTTCAAGTACCAAATCTGGCCCAAATATTTCCGTCTCTCCTGCTTGAGACCAATTCAGCGGGGTCCTACATCTCCTCCCATATAAGGCTTCAAAGGGTGTCATCTTCAAACTGGACTGGTAGTTGTTATTATAAGAAAACTCTGCCAAAGAAAGACACTTGTCCCAATCCTTTCCATAGTGTAGCACACATGCCCTCAACATGTCTTCCAAAATCTGATTTACCCTTTCCGTCTGGCCATCTATTTGAGGATGGTATGCTGAGCTTCGTATTACATGGGTCCCAAGTGATTCTTGCAATTGCTCCCAAAATCGTGCCACAAATGGTGCTCCTCTGTCTGATACTATAGTCCTTGGTACTCCATACAAACGAACTATCTGGTCAATGTAGATTTCCGCATACTTCTCCGTCCTGTGGGTGGTGTGTACTGGCAAGAAATGAGCTGACTTGGTCAATCTGTCCACAATGACCCAAATGGAATCATGGTGTCGGGAGGTATTGGGCAATCCCACGATAAAGTCCATGCAAATGTCCTCCCATTTCCAAGATGGTATGGGAAGGGGTTGCAAAGGGCCTGCTGCCTTCAAATGACTGGCCTTGATCCTCTGGCAGGTGTCACACTCGGATATGTACTTGGCAATCTCCCTCTTCATTCTGGTCCACCAGTATAAGGATCTGAGATCATGGTACATCTTGTTGCTGTCGGGGTGCATGGAGAATTTTGAAAGGTGAGCTTCATCCAATATCGTCTTTCTAAGCTCAGGGTCCTTGGGAACAACCAATCGATCTCCAAACCATAGAATTCCTTTGCTGTCCTGACGGAAGCATTTGTATTTTTCTGCTTTTTGCTTGATCATTTCCTTGATAACCTGAACACCCTTGTCTTCAATCTGTGCCCTGACTATTTTCTCTTGTAATGTGGGCTCCACCGAGATATAATTCAAAGCACCTGAAGAAACAACTTCCAGGTTTAGCTTGCACAACTCATCACACAGGGTGGTAACTCTTGCATCCATGCTCATACAATTGCACTGGGCCTTTCTGCTCAAGGCATCTGCCACAACATTGGCTTTGCCCGGATGGTAATGCACCTCCAAATCATAGTCCTTGATTAACTCTAACCATCTCCTCTGCCTCATATTGAGATCTGCCTGAGTGAAAATGTATTTGAGACTCTTATGATCAGTGTAAATGTTACAGTGAGCTCCCATCAAGTAATGTCTCCATATCTTGAGAGCATGAACCACGGCTGCTAACTCCAGATCATGTGTAGGTTAGTTCTGCTCATGGGGTCTGAGTGCTCGGGAGGCATAAGCAATTACTTTGTTATCTTGCATTAAGACACATCCCAAACCAGTACCGGAAGCATCACAATAAACTTCAAAGGGCTTGGTGTTATCAGGTTGAGCTAGCACTGGGGCCGTTGTCAAGTGATGCCTTAGTGTATGGAAGGCATCCTCACACTTCTGGCTCCAATCATACTTGACTCCCTTCTTCAACAGTTCAGTCATTGGCTTGGCAATTCTGGAGAAATCCGGAATGAATCATCGATAATACCCGGCCAATCCCAGAAAACTCCGAATCTGCCGCACTGTGGTAGGAGGTTTCCAATCCATTACTTCTTGTACCTTCTCAGGATCAACAGATACCCCATCCTGAGAAATTGTGTGACCCAAGAATTTAATTTCCCTCAGCCAGAACTCACATTTAGACAATTTGGCATACAACTGGTGGTCACGCAGTCTCTGAAGTACAGTATGCAAATGTTTAGTGTGCTCGGCTTCATTCTTGGAATAGACCAGAATATCATCAATGAAAACGACCACGAACTTGTCCAACTCTGGCATGAATACTGAGTTCATTAGGTACATAAAATAAGCCGGGGCATTGGTCAGCCCAAAAGACATCACCAAAAACTCATAAAGCCCATATCTGGTTGAGAAGGTCGTCTTGGGAATATCGCTGGCACGGATCTTGATCTGATGGTAACCCGAGCGAAGATCTATCTTGGAGAACACTTTAGCTCCCACCAAATGATCGAACAAAACATCAATGCGAGGCAGTGGGTATTTGTTCTTGATAGTCACCGCATTGAGAGGGCGGTAATCAACACACATTCTCAAACTCTCATCCTTTTTCTTCACAAATAAGGTCGGGCATCCCCACGGTGAAGTACTTGGGCGAATGAACCCCTTGTCCAACAACTCCTGTAGTTGCTTTTTTAGTTCTGCCAATTCCACGGGAGGCATCCTATATGGTCTCTTGGAGATAGGAGCAGTCACGGGTTGCAATTCGATTGCGAACTCGATGTCTCTATCAGGTGGCATCCCTGGCAATTCATCCGGAAAAACATCTGGGTAGTCACAGACTACTGGGATCCTTTCCACTGGGGATTCTATCATAACGAAGGCACAAGAACGGGTACAACCCTGGTCGGGCAAATATAATGTGGTTTCACCACAGGTCGGTGAGTGCACTTCAATGGCCCTAGCTGCAATATCAATCACTGCCTGATGTTTGGTCAACCAGTCAGTTCCCAAGATGATATCCACACTATCCAAACCCAAAATGAGGAGGTTGGTTTTGATTATCAGACTACCAAACTTTATAGGCACATTCTTGTTGATTTGGTAGGTGGCAACCCTGCCTCCTGGTGTTGAAATTGTAATACCCCCGTTGGTGTGGTGAAAAGGTAACTGACACTTGGCACTAAATTTGGCACTGATAAAACTATGTGATGCACCAGAATCAAAAAGAATAATAGCAGGATAATTCAAAACTGTAAAGATACCAGTCATGACGGGTGCTCCCTCTGGAATATCAGCCGTGGTGGTGAAGTTCAGCCTGCCTTGCCTCACTTGCACCTTCTGTCTCTTGCCTTGATTCTGATTAACATTCTGCCCCTGCCTCTGCTGGTTTCTGGGGCAATTCTTGGCATAATGTCCGGTGTTGCCACAAGTGAAACACCGGTTGTCATTGGCCTAACGATGTTGCTGCTGCTGTTGATTGTTCCTCTGAGCTGGAAACTGGGTGCGGTTGGGTGCCTGCTGCTGCTGTGGTCGAATCACCCATCGCCCTTGCTACTGCTGTGGTCCCCTGTTCTGAGTGTCAGACACAATCCTGAAACACTGTGGCTGAGCTGAAGGTCCTGCCACAGGGGTCTTCCTCTTCCTCTCTGCCTGACGAGTCGTGATACATTCCTCCTGAGAAATGGCCATGTTAACCAACTCATTATAACTGTTGGCCCTAATGGTGTTGAGGCGGTCACGGAACTTAGTGTTGAGCCCCCTTCTGAACCTGTCCCTCTTCTTCTCGTCCATGTCTGCATGATACCCAACATACTGGCACAGGTCATTAAAGGCCTGAGCATACTGTAGCACTGTCCGGTTCCCTTGAGTGAGTGCCAGAAACTCGTTGAGCTTTCGGTCCATAATGCCTGCTGGTATATGGTGCCCCTGAAAGCTGCCTTGAACTCTCTCCATTCCACCTCTCGGTCCTCTGGCTGCATAGCAAGAAAATGGTCCCACCATGTCCTTGCGGGTCCACGAAGCTGCTGGGTGGCGAACCTGACCTTAGTGACCTCTGAGCAAACTCCATGGAGTAGCGGGAATTTGGACTCCACTACTCTTAATCATACATCTGCATCAAGTGGGTCCTCTGCCCTGGTGAACAATGGTGGCTGGGTACTGAGGAACTCCTGGTAGGTGGCTGCTGCGGGGTGACGCTGATGATCACCACCACCATAGTGCTGAGGTGGCGGCTGACGCTGAGCTAGCTGCCTCAAGATCTCATTCTGCTGGGCCATTAGCTCCTGCAGAGTGGGAGGCGGTGGCTGCGGTGGAGGAACGCGCTCATTTTGACCATGACGCGCTCTCCCGACCATCTCAAAAATCACATATGTTTTTAATACACATCTTTGAGGTTCAAGGTCCAAGCGCGATGAAAGAGTCAAAAGGCGAAACTGATAGATTCTTGCATAATCATAAAAGATTTCACATGGCATAAATTTCCTTCTTAAATTAAGACTAACATCATTCATCCACCATGCTTCCAAAAGAGTTTATCGCGATTACATCAATATCCCAAAAGACTCAACTCTATCTAGCCTAGTACCCCAAGGGTGCAAAAGCTAAGCTAGCTTCGAGGAGTCCTACCATCACCGACTTCTAACTCTATCCCTACGACCTAGTGAGCGAACGAGGTAACACTCGACTCGGGGGAAGGTGGTCTCCCTGAGCCAGCAGTGTCCAAGATGGAGGCAGGCTCCTCTCCTCCCTCGATGTCGACATCCTCGTTGGCCTCCATGTCCTGGATTTCCTGGTGATGCATATCCAGGTGCTCATTAGCCTCGGCAAGCTGCTGATGAGTGTTGATAAGCTGATCCTCGAGAACCTCGATGGTGTTCTCCCTGGTCCCACTAATTCCTCAAACTCTTGGATCTCATTTGACAGCTGCTCCACCTGTAAGTCTTTTTCCACCATCTCAGTGGACAAGTCAACCACAAGCTCCTCTCTGTTATCCAGGGTAATCTTAGTTGCTTCCAACAATGCCATCAGATGGGACATTGCCTCACCACGCATCACTTGCAGACGGTACAAGGCATTCATGCACCGCACTGTCAAGTGAGCAGTCTGACCTGGGTAGATAGCCCAGATGTCCTTGGCATGCTCCACTCGGTCCTTCCACATTGGGTCGTCCTCCTTCTTAGCGGGGAACAAGCCAATGGGGTGGGTGGACAGCTCCAAGGGGTGGAATCCGCAGAAAGTGGTCAACCCGTGAAGAGCAATTGCCTCAATCGTATCCTCAGCCCGGTATCCAAAGGACTCAGAGTCTAGCGAACGCCAGCCTGGCTGTAGGGGATGAGGCTCCAGGGTCATCCTCACCCTACAGCGGGGCACTCGGTGCTTCTCGAACTGCTGCACCGCGTACTGAGGAGGCGTCGTGTAACCGGCCCCCTGAAGTACCTCCCACAGAATACGGGGAAAGCCCTCTCGTGCAAGCCCGTCAGTGTGGGACAGTGCATTCCCTTCGTCCGAAGATCCGTGGGAAGTCATCTGTGTACGGTTAAGCGTAAGTAAAGGAAAAAGAATTATAAAAAGAAAAGGAAACACAACTCAGCCTCTCTCTAACTACAACAATGGTACTGGGGTACTTAGTTGGTCATCAGTTTGTATTAAAGTTCTTACCCAATTATCCATTAGTTTAATTAAGAATGCATGCATGCTCGTCCTGAACGACCTCACATCAATCTTAGAGGGAATAGGGAAGAATCTCCCATCCCTTATAGTAGCCTGTAGGGCTGACTCAATTAGCCACCTAGCTACCCTTCTATCATCCTAAGGCCTCACGTCCTAGGTCTATCCTGATCGTCCTACGATCTATCCAACATTTGTTTCTATCAAGTTTTACTTTGGAAAAAGATGGTATTTATAGTTTATTAATTCCTCTGTGGTGGTACAAGATCCGATACCAGCTATGGCGGAACTGCCCGAATTATTCCAACTTAAGTGCCTAAGTCCCGCCTTAGAGGCTAGACCACACTTAAATGGGAATAACCCGTCAATCCCTCGGATCTAGTCCGACGAGGCCACTGACAGGATCAAGTACCACAATCTCACTCGATGGTGAGTCACAGAGCAAATACAATAAAACATAAAACCATACATTAAGGGGTATTAAATTATTACATCATCATCGGAGTTTTTGCAAAAGTAGTCATCATTGTTCGAAGTGCAGCGGAATGAAACTAACGATAAATAAACAGAGAGATGGGGAAGCCTGTCCCATCACTCCTCATGCTCCTCCTCAGCCGAGGCGGGGTCCCACTCGACAGTCCAACCCGGTGGCAAGATGGACGGCCAAGTCACTCCAGCAACCATGTCCTCCAAAGAACTTGTAAAATTATTCCACAAGCAAGGCTAAGTATACTAATACTCAGCTAGACTTACCCGGTGTGAGGAGTCTACTCCTCTACCTCTAGACATGCAGCTGTTTGGTTGTGGGGTTTGGTTGCCAAAAGCACTAGCTGAGTTTATAAATCAAGTTTTAGCTTTGTCAAGTTTAAGTGTGACTCTCTTAAGGCTAAAAGTGTACTATCTACTCATACATGGTATCAAACATATTTAGCAATCAACATCTTGTGTCAACTCATCACATTTCCACTTGTTATTCAATGTAGCAGCATGGATCAAGCAGTCTCATTAGCTGCGAGAAGCAGACGATTCGAATCGAGTTTTTATCCTTGCAAGGTAAACCTAAACACACGACATGTAGGGGCACTCCGTCCCCACACACATCAACCGTCCCCATCGATTCCCTGGCAACAGATCAGGGCTCACCGCCTTCGCGTACAATGCCCCACTGACCCCGACTGCCGTCGTGCAGTGACCGCACTTGTACCCACCATAACCGGAATGGGAGACCACGTCTCAGGTCGCGTGAGGGGATATGTCTGCGGGCAGGTTCACTCAGGTACTAGGCTTACCGATTTACCATATTTCTCGGTATGTGTTTAGTACGTTCAAACGCTTGACTCACGGTACCACACCTTAATCCTTATTCCAATTTTTATCCCGTGGACATCCAATCCCCATGAATTGTTGTCCACAAACCAGCATCATTATGATAAGAAAGTGGATACAATCAATTTCCTGACCTCGCGTGAGTGCTAGAAAAATCACTCGACTTCTACCGAAATCCATGTTTAATAAGGCAGCTACTCGACTTAGCATACTAGTATTCATCTCAATGGGATTCCTGAGATCATTCAACTAGGGTTTCAAACAACTCCTACACCTAAGTGCACAGTACATGCCTACAAACATTAAATGTAGTAAAATAGCATATATAAACGGTTATGCATAAACCGAGGCTTGCCTTCCAAAGCAGTGGCAGGCAGATCCTCTGGTGTAGGCTCTGGTGCTGGATCTGGGGCTACCTCCTGAGCAGCTCCTTGCTCCGGCACGAGGACGTACTCTCCGTCAGCGGGGTTGCAGTCTATCGAAACGCAATGAATATGTATGTCATGATTATGCAGGATTAAACAATATTATGGTAAAGGAAGGAAAACTAAGTTAGTTAGTAACTTAGGGTTTCTTGGTCATACGTGGCCTTTAGTGGTTTATGCTTATCATTCTAGGCTTAGGTTTGGTTGAGAATAAGCATAGTGGATTTGTATTTTCCTTACATATTTTAGTGGGCAATTTTTAAAAAGGGTTTTGCTAGTGGGGTTAGGGTGACACAAGTTTCCATCATCAATTTCCCCTTTTTCATTTTCTAATTATGAATTCTAGTGTGGGTTTGAACTACAATAGTGGTTTAACTTTTTCCAAAAATTCTGTAACAATTACAGTGGGTTGCCATTGGTCACTATAGTCTGTTCTAGGAATTTGAGGTTCAGAATAAAAAGACTATGCCTTGGACAAAAATAACAAAAGTTGGGCAAAGGGGTCACTTTGCACTACAACTCTTAACTAGGGGTGGGTTCTGTCCCAAGGGTCATTTTTGTTGGCACCTAACAGTAATAACAAGCTTCTGTGCCAAAAATCACAGAAAGTTAATTGATGGTTATTTAGTTGTGATTTTCTAAAGCTTAATGCCAAAAGGCACTTTCTACTGCCTTGTTATTTGAACAATGTCAAACAACAGAGTTCATATTTTTCCTATGTTTCTAATAACAAAACATAAATTATCCCAAGGTTTGGGGTGTTTTCACTATGAGGTTATTTTTCTAGGGTTTTTCTAAGTTTTCCTTATTTTCTTAAAATAAAAGGTATCCCAATTATTTTGTACTAAACCAGAGTATAATAGATTTTTCTAGTGAATTATACTGAATAAGTAGACTAACAAAAATATGGGGGCTCCCTGGTTCTTTATTTAAATTACCTTTCCTATTTTCTTTAATTTTAAGCACAATGTGAAATAAATGGCAAACTCTACCTTAATGGGGTGTACAGAGGGGTTTATCATTTTTAAATAGGTCAGTAGGTGGTCAAGTACTTCTCTAAATTTTCTTAACCTCAGTTAAATAGTGCAACTATTTTTCCTCCTATTATTTAGTTTTTGGCCAAGTCAATATTTAAATCAGAACCCTAAAGTTTTCTGTAGCACTTAGGGGTTTTATATTTTTCTTAAGTAGTTTACATTATTTAAGATCTGGCAAAATTGGTTTGACTTGATTTGGGTGAATAAAACAGAAGATATGAATTATTCAAGTTTTGTTTGAATTTAAATCAGGTTAAATAAAAGGTTTCCTGGAAAAACCACTTTGCACCGAAGTCCTCAGGTTCTTTCCAAACTAATCCTCTCAGTTATACCCCTGCGCTACTATTCCTCTGAGTCACTGACAATGCGCAAAACCCCCTACCCTTTTCTTCTTCTCCCCCTCGGTCCCTCCCCAGGTTTAAACAGTACTCGCGGAAAAGAAAAGGGCGACGCGGCTTACCGGCGGCGAGAGAGGTCCGGTGAGGGGCGGGGTTGGCTCCGGGAGGTCCTGGCGGTCACAACGGTGTACGGCTTGATGGCAGGGGTGGCCGGAATCGTCCGGTCCACGTGCGCAGGCGGGTGCTCTTGTCGGCGGCGGGTGTTCCAGCCAAACCACGACAATCTAGTTCAATCCAATGGCACGGTGAGCTTCACGGGGTGACGTAGAGGCTATGTGCACAAGGAATCGAAGAATGGAGCAGAGGATTACCCGGTCTACGTTCACCGACGGTCGGGCGAAGTCCGGCGACCGTGGACTGGCTTCTCCGGCGAAGCAAACTCCGATTCCTCGCTCGGGGAGCTTCACCGAGGCGTGCACAGTCTCTTCCAAGGGTCGGGCGTGGCTGGGAAGGGCTCGGTTGGCCGGTCTACGGTGGCGGGGGATCGGGCGGCCGCGGGCACGCCGTGCACGGGCAAACGCCGGTGGTTTTGGTCTCCGGTGAGGTCGAGCGCGTGCGGAGGGGTACGGCCGAAGTCCCTAGGGGCTTTATAGGCGCGGGCATGGGCAACGGCGCCGGCTCGGCCTTGGCGCGACGCGGGGCACGCCGGGGCGCGCGTCGGGCGTGCTCTGGCGAGCTTAGAGCGCGTCGAACACGTGGCTCTTTGCTTCTGCCCCTGTTCTTCCCTCTGCTGAGCGGCCAAAACGTACGAATCTTGCCCTAGGACCTATGAGAGATCTCTTCCCTGCACCTAGAGCTACCTAGTTCATGTGAGTTCCAAGGGTAGATGTGGTCGGGTTAGAGAGATACGGGGGTGGGAAGTCGGCTATGTCAGAGATGTCCAAACCGAGATAAAACTTGTGCCAAGTCGTGTCGAACGACTTAGGGTTGGGCTCAACCCTTTCCAGGGTGTTCTAGAGGTATTTTGGCGCCACTTTGTCAATTGGGTCAAATGATTTTGAAGTTTGAAAGAGGGTGAACATGTGTGATCTTTGGCCCAAGGTTGGTTTTGGACTTAGACAATTTCTGATTTTTCTTTCATGCTCAACCCTTTTGGTGAACATTTTGGGGCTTTTCTGAATTCTTTTTGGGGTTACTTCCTTACTATTATTTGTAGGTTATTAAGTGTACTACAACTTTTATAATTGGCCCAAGTCATGATCATGTGGTTTTCATGACCCTTTGGTCATACTTACTTCTAGGGTTCCCATTGTCCAAAGGGGTTTGCATTAGGGTTTGGGCAATTCTCCCCTTTATACTTGCTTAACAAGCCAAGGCATGACATCTATGATGGGTTACACTTACTTAGGATTTTGATTTCCAATTTTGGTGTACTTTGCTCAAACTAAACCACATGTGATAGTAGGTTTAATGGTGTGGCCTTGGGTGAACAACCAAGGTAACACCTGGGGTGTTACAACTCCGCTATAATTCACCGGACTGTCCGGTGTGCCAGCGGAGCAACGGCTACTTCGCGCCAACGGTCGTCTGCAGAAGGCATTAAATGCGCTACAGTGCGCGCCAGAGTCAGAGCAGAGCCAGATGGCGCACTGGATAGTGAACGGTGCCTATCCGGTGCACCACCGGACTGTCCGGTGGCCCAGAAGACAGAAGCTCCAACGGTTGGAATCCAACGGCTTGGTGACATGGCAGGCGCACCGGACAGTGTCCGGTGGCGCACCGGACTGTCCGGTGCGCCATGCGACAGCAGCCTTCACCAAACGGCTAGTTTGGTGGTTGGGGCTATAAATACCCTCAACCACCCACCATTCATTGCATCCAAGTTTTCTGACTTCCCACACCTTACAAGAGCTATAGCATTCAATACAAGACACACCAAAGAGATCCAATCCTCTCCCAAGTCCAAAGATCATTCCCAATCAATTAGTGACTAGTGAGAGAGTGACTTGTGTTCATTTGAGCTCTTGCGCTTGGATTGCTTCTTTTCTCATTCTTTCTTGTGATCAACTCAATTGTAACCGAGGCAAGAGACACCAATTGTGTGGTGGTCCTTGCGGGGACTTTGTGTCCCGTTTGATTGAGAAGAGAAGCTCACTCGGTCTAAGTGACCGTTTGAGAGAGGGAAAGGGTTGAAAGAGACCCAGTCTTTGTGACCACCTCAACGGGGAGTAGGTTTGCAAGAACCGAACCTCGGTAAAACAAATCCTTGCGTCTCACTCTTTATTTGCTTGTGATTTGTTCCTCGCCCTCTCTCTCGAACTCATTTATATTTCTAACGCTAACCCGGCTTGTAGTTATGCTTAAGTTTATAAATTTCAGATTCACCCTATTCACCCCCCTCTAGGCGACTTTCAATTGGTATCAAAGCCCGGTGCTTCATTAGAGCTTAACCGCTCGAAGTGATGTCGGGAGATCACGCCAAGAAGATGGTAATCAGCGGTGAGAAGACCGCTACAAGCCACGGGAAGGCTCCATCAAGGGAGTCCGCCAACAAGAAGAAGGATGGATCCCCTTCACGCATTTGATCGCACAAGAGTGGCGAGAAGAAGAAGAAAATGAAGAAAGTGATCTACTACAAGACCAACTCTTCCTCGCCCTCTACATCCGAATCCGACACCGCGTCCGTCACTTCTAAGCACCAAGAGCGCAAGAAGTATAGTAAGATTCCCCTACGCTATCCTTGCATTCCTAAGCATACTCCATTACTTTTCGTCCCATTAGGCAAACCACCAACGTTCGACGGTGAAGACTATTCTAGGTGGAGTGATATGATGAGATATCACCTAACCTCACTCCACAAAAGCATATGGGATGTTGTTGAGTTTGGTGTACAGGTACCATCCGTAGGGGATGAAGATTATGATGAGGACGAGGTGGACCAAATCGTGCACTTCAACTCCCAAGCCACCACTATACTCCTCACCTCTCTAAGTCGAGAGGAGTATAACAAGGTGCAAGGATTGAAGAGCGCCAAGGAGATTTGGGACCTACTCAAGACCGCGCACGAAGGAGACGAGGTGACAAAAATCACCAAGCGGGAGACGATCGAGGGGGAGCTCGGTCGCTTCAGGCTTCGCCAAGGGGAGGAGCCACAAGAGATGTACAACCGGCTCAAGACTTTGGTGAACCAAGTGCGCAACCTCGGGAGCACCAAATGGGATGACCATGAAATGGTCAAGGTTATTCTTAGATCACTCGTTTTTCTTAACCCTACGCAAGTTCAATTAATATGTGGTGATCCTAGATACACACTAATGTCTCCCGAGGAAGTAATAGGAAAATTTGTGAGCTTTGAGTTGATGATCAAAGGCTCAAAGAAGATCATCGAGCAAGATGCCTCCTCCATGCCCGAAGCACAACCGGTCGCATTCAAGGCGACGGAGGAGAAGAAGGAAGAGTCTACATCAAGTAGACTCCCCATTGACGCCTCCAAGCTCGACAATGAGGAGATGGCGCTCATCATCAAAAGCTTCCGCCAAATCCTCAAGCAAAGGAGGGGGAAGGACTACAAATCCCGCTCCAAGAAAGTGTGCTACAAGTGTGGTAAGCCCGGTCACTTTATTGCAAAATGTCCATTATCAAGTGACAGTGACAGTGATGACGACAAGAAGGGCAAGAGGAGAGAAAAGAAGAGGTACCACAAGAAGAAGGGCGGCGATGCCCATGTGTGCCGCGAGTGGAACTCCGACGAGAGCTCCACCGACTCCTCTTCCGACGAGGACGCCGCCAACATCGTCGTCACCAAAGGACTCCTCTTCCCCAACGTCGGCCACAAATGCCTCATGGCAAAGGACGGCAAAAGGAAGAAGGTAAAATCAAGATCCTCCACTAAATATGCATCCTCTAGTGATGAGGAGGATAATTTGCGCACCCTTTTTGCCAACCTAAACATGCAACAAAAGGAAAAATTAAATGAATTAATTAGTGCCATTCATGAGAAGGATGAACTCTTGGACACCCAAGAGGACTTCCTAATTAAGGAAAATAAGAAGCATGTTAAGGTTAAGAATGCTTATGCTCTAGAGGTAGAAAAATGTGAAAAATTATCTAGTGAGCTAAGCATGTGCCATGATATTATTGCCAACCTTAGAAATGAGAATGCTAGATTAATTGCTAAGGTTGATTCAAATGTATGTGATGATTCAATTTCCAATCTTAGAGATGATAATGTTAGTTTACTTGCTAAGATTGAAGAATTGAATGTCTCTCTTGCTAGCCTTAGAAACGAGAATGAAAAATTAATTGCTAAGGCTAAGGACTTAGATGTTTGAAATGTTACCATTTCCAATCTTAGAAGTGAAAATGACATTTTACATGCTAAGATTGTTGAACTAAAATCTTGCAAACCCTCTACATCTACCGTTGAGCATGTTTCCATTTGCACTAGATGTAGAGACATTAATGTTGATGCTATTCATAATCACCTAGCTTTAATTAAGAAACAAAATGGTCACATAGCTCAACTTAATGCCAAAATTAATGAGCATGACTTAGAAAATGAAATATTTTAATTTGCTAGAAGCATGCTCTATAGTGGGAGACGCCCTGGCATCAAGGATGGCATTGGCTTCCAAAAGGGGGACAATGTCAAACTTAATGCCTCTCCTAAAAGATTGTCAAACTTTGTTAAGGGCAAGGCTCCCATGCCTCAGGATAACGAGGATTACATTTTGTACCCTGTCGGTTATCCCGAGCACAAGATTAGGAGAATTCACTCTAGGAAGTCTCACTCTAGCCCTAATCAAGCTTTTATATATAAGGGTGAGACATCTAGTTCTAGGCAATCAACCCGTGCTAAATTGCCTAAGAAGAAAACTCCTAGTGCATCAAATGAACCTAGCATTTCATTTAAGACTTTTGATGCATCTTATGTTTTAACTAACAAATCCGGCAAGGTAGTTGCCAAATATGTTGGGGGCAAACACAAGGGGTCAAAGACTTGTGTTTGGGTACCCAAAGTTCTTGTATCTAATGTCAAAGGACCCAAAACCGTTTGGGTACCTAAAATCAAGAACTAAATTTGTTTTGTAGGTTTATGCATCCGGGGGCTCAAGTTGGATCATCGATAGCGGGTGCACAAACCACATGACAGGGGAGAAGAAGATGTTCTCCTCCTACGAGAAAAACCAAGATCCCCAAAGAGCGATCACATTCGGGGATGGGAATCAAGGTTTGGTCAAAGGACTGGGTAAAATTGCTATATCACCTAACCATTCCATTTCCAATGTTTTTCTTGTAGATTCTTTAGATTATAACTTGCTTTCAGTTTCGCAATTATGTAAAATGGGTTACAACTGTCTTTTTACGGATATAGGTGTTACTGTCTTTAGAAGAAGTGATGATTCAGTAGCATTTAAGGGAGTGTTAGAGGGTCAGCTATACTTAGTAGATTTTGATAGAGCTGAACTAGACACTTGCTTAATTGCTAAGACTAACATGGGCTGGCTCTGGCATCGCCGACTAGCACATGTTGGAATGAAGAATCTTCACAAGCTTCTAAAGGGAGAACACATTTTGGGACTAACAAATGTTCATTTTGAGAAAGATAGGATTTGTAGCGCATGTCAGGCAGGAAAGCAAGTTGGTGTTCATCATTCACACAAGAACATCATGACGACTGACAGGCCACTCGAGCTCCTACACATGGACCTATTCGGCCTGATAGCTTACATAAGCATCGGCGGGAGTAAGTATTGTCTAGTTATTGTGGATGACTATTATCGCTTCACTTGGGTGTTCTTTTTGCAGGAAAAATCTCATACCCGAGAAACTTTGAAAGGATTCTTGAGATGAGCTCAAAATGAGTTCAGCTTGAGGATCAAGAAAATAAGAAGCGACAACGGGACAGAGTTCAAGAACTCTCAAATTGAAGGCTTTCTTGAGGAGGAAGGCATCAAGCATGAGTTCTCCTCTCCCTACACGCCACAACAAAATGGTGTAGTAGAAAGGAAGAATAAAACTCTACTGGACATGGCAAGGACCATGCTTCATGAGTACAAGACTTCGGATCGGTTTTGGGCGGAGGCGGTCAACACCGCGTGCTACGCCATCAACCGATTATATCTACACTGAATCCTCAAGAAAACATCATACGAACTCCTAACCGGTAAAAAGCCAAATGTTTCATATTTTAGAATCTTTGGTAGCAAATGCTTTATTCTTGTTAAAAGAGGTAGAAAATCCAAATTTGCTCCTAAGGCTGTAGAAGGCTTTTTACTAGGATATGATTCAAACACAAGGGCATAGAGTCTTTAACAAGTCCTCTGGACTAGTTGAAGTTTCTTGTGACATTGTGTTTGATGAGACTAACGGCTCTCAAGTAGAGCAAGTTGATCTTGATGAGCTAGATGATGAAGAGGCCCCATGCGTCGCGCTAAGGAACATGTCCATTGGGGATGTGTGTCCTAAGGAATCCGAAGAGCCTCCACAAGCACAAGATCAACCATCTTCCTCTATGCAAGCATCTCCACCAACTCAAGATGAGGATGAGGCTCAAAATGATGAAGAAAAAAATCAAGAAGTTGAGCCACCTCAAGAGGAGAGTAATGATCAAGGGGGAGATGCCCATGATCAAGATGAGGAGGATGAACAAGTTCAAAGACCGCCACACCCAAGAGTCCACCAAGCAATCCAACGAGATCACCCCGTGAACAGCATCCTCGGCGATATTCAAAAGGGGGTAACTACTCGATCTCGTGTTGCTCACTTTTGTGAACATTACTCTTTTGTTTCCTCTATTGAGCCACACAGGGTAGAGGAAGCACTTCAAGACTCGGATTGGGTGGTGGCAATGCAAGAAGAGCTCAACAATTTCACAAGGAATGAGGTATGGCATTTAGTTCCACGTCCTAACCAAAATGTTGTAGGAACCAAGTGGGTCTTCCGCAACAAGCAAGATGAGCATGGTGTGGTGACAAGGAACAAAGCCCGACTTGTGGCCAAGGGATATTCACAAGTCGAAGGTTTGGATTTCGGTGAAACCTATGCACCCGTAGCTAGGTTAGAATCAATTCGTATATTACTTGACTATGCTACTTACCATGGCTTTAAGCTTTATCAATGGACGTGAAAAGTGTCTTCCTCAATGGACCAATCAAGGAGGAGGTCTATGTTGAGCAACCTCCTAGCTTTGAAGATAGTGAGTACCCTAACTATGTATATAAACTCTCTAAGGCGCTTTATGGGCTCAAGCAAGCCCCAAGAGCATGGTATGAATGCCTAAGAGATTTCCTTATCACTAATGGTTTCAAAGTCGGAAAAGCCGATCCTACTCTCTTTACTAAAACACTTGCAAATGATTTGTTTGTATGCCAAATCTATGTTGATGATATCATATTTGGGTCTACTAACGAATCTACATGTGAAGAGTTTAGTAGGATCATGACACAAAAATTCGAGATGTCTATGATGGGGGAGTTAAAGTATTTTCTAGGATTTCAAGTGAAGCAACTCCAAGAGGGCACCTTCATTAGCCAAACGAAGTATATTCAAGACATTCTAAACAAGTTTGGGATGAAGGATGCCAAGCCCATCAAAACACCCATGGGAACTAATGGGCATCTCGACCTCGACACGGGAGGTAAATCCGTAGATCAAAAGGTATACCGGTCGATGATAGGTTCCTTACTCTATTTATGTGCATCTCGATCGGATATTATGCTTTCCGTATGCATGTGTGCAAGATTCCAAGTCGATCCTAAGGAAGCTCACCTTAGGGCCATAAAACGAATCTTGAGATATTTAGTTTATACTCCTAAGTTTGGGCTTTGGTATCCTAGGGGATCCACATTTGATTTAATTGGTTATTCGGATGCCGATTGGGCGGGGTGTAAAATTAATAGAAAGAGCATATCGGGGACTTGCCAGTTCTTGGGAAGGTCTCTGGTGTCTTGGGCTTCAAAGAAGCAAAATTCTGTAGCTCTTTCTACTGCCGAAGCCGAGTATATTGCCGCAGGCCATTGTTGCGCACAATTACTTTGGATGAGGCAAACCCTTAGGGACTATGGTTACAAATAAACCAAAGTTCCTCTTCTATGTGATAATGAGAGTGCAATCCGCATGGCAGATAATCCCGTTGAGCATAGCCGCACTAAACACATAGCCATTCGGTATCATTTCTTAAGGGATCACCAACAAAAGGGGGATATCGAAATTGCATATATTAACACCAAAGAACAATTAGTCGATATCTTTACCAAACCACTAGATGAACAAACATTTACCAAACTTAGGCATGAGCTAAATATTCTTGATTCTAGGAATTTTTATTGATGTTTTGCACACATAGCTCATTGATATACCTTTGATCATATCTCTCTAATGTGCTATGACTAATGTGTTTTCAAGTGAATCTCATGCTAAGTCATAGATTGAAAGGGAATTGGAGTCTTCGGCGAAGACAAAGGCTTCCACTCCACTCCATCAAATTACTCACCCTTCGCCATCGCTCCACGCCGCTCTCCAACTTTGATATAATCTTCATTCACATGTTATTTACCATAGGGAGAGTTCAAAGGGCTTATATTTCACTCAAGTCTCCGTTTTTGGCGATTCATGCCAAAGGGGAGAGAAAGTATTAGCCCCAAAGCAAAAGGACCGCACCACCACCAATTTTCAAAAATTTGAGTTAAGAAAAGATTTTTCAATTGGTGATTTTTCAATCGGTATTTTTGATAGAATTTCAAATTAGTACAACCTCTTCAAAACTAATATCTAAAACTCTCTTGAACACTAAGAGGAGGATTTGATTGAGGGGGAGTTTTGTTTAGTCAAAGGAAAAAGCATTTGAAACAGGGGGAGAAAATCTTGAAAATGCTTCTCAAAATCTTATTCATTTACCTTTGACTATTTGCAAAAGGACTTTGAAAAGAATTTACAAAAGAATTTGCAAAAACAAAACATGTGGTGCAAGCGTGGTCCAAAATGTTAAAAATAAAGAAATCAATCCATGCGCATCTTATGAGAATTTAATTGGTTCAAATTCTTAGTATCCTTTGCACTTACATTATGCAAACTAGTTCAATTATGCACTTCTATATTTACTTTGGTTTGTATTGGCATCAATCACCAAAAAGGGGGAGATTGAAAGGGAAATAGGCTTACACCTTTTCCTAATTGATTTTGGTGGTTGAATTGCCCAACACAAATAATTGGACTAACTAGTTTGCTCTAGATTATAAGTTCTACAGGTGCCAAAGGTTCACAACAAACCAATAAAAAGACCGAAAAAGGATTCAAATATAAGGGAGCAAAGTCAGCCAAAGTGTCCCCTGGTATGGCGCACCGGACTGTCCGGTGTGCCACCGGACAGTGTCCGGTGCACCAGAGACTCCAACTCTGAACTGCTCACCTTCGGGAATTCTGGAGGCCGCTCCGCTATAATTCACCGGACTGTCCGGTGTGCCAGCGGAGCAACGGCTACTTCACGCCAACGGTCGTCTGCGGAAGGCATTAAATGCGCTACAGTGCGCGCCAGAGTCAGAGTAGAGCCAGATGGTGCACCGGACAGTGAACAGTGCATGTCCGGTGCACCACCGGACTGTCCGGTGGCCCAAAAGACAGAAGCTCCAACGGTCGGAATCCAACGGCTTGGTGACGTGGCAGGCGCACCGGACTGTCTGGTGCGCCATGCGACAGCAGCCTTCACCAAACGGCTAGTTTGGTGGTTGGGGCTATAAATACCCCCAACCACCCACCATTCATTGCATCCAAGTTTTCTGACTTCCCACACCTTACAAGAGCTATAGCATTCAATACAAGACACACCAAAGAGATCAAATCCTCTCCCAAGTCCAAAGATCATTCCCAATCAATTAGTGACTAGTGAGAGAGTGACTTGTGTTCATTTGAGCTCTTGCGCTTGGATTGTTTCTTTTTCTCATTCTTTCTTGTGATCAACTCAATTGTAACCGAGGCAAGAGACACCAATTGTGTGGTGGTCCTTGCGGGGACTTTGTGTCCCGTTTGATTGAGAAGAGAAGCTCACTCGGTCTAAGTGATCGTTTGAGAGAGGGAAAGGGTTGAAAGAGACCTGGTCTTTGTGACCACCTCAACAGGGAGTAGGTTTGCAAGAACCAAACCTCGGGAAAACAAATCCTTGTGTCTCACTCTTTATTTGCTTGTGATTTGTTCCTCGCCCTCTCTCTCGGACTCGTTTATATTTCTAACGCTAACCCGGCTTGTAGTTGTGCTTAAGTTTATAAATTTTAGATTCGCCCTATTCACCCCCCCCCCCTCTAGGCGACTTTCAGCTTCGTACCCCCCGCCGAGGCCAATTATCATGTGCCAACATTTCGGAAAAAATGACCAGGTTCTTGGATGCAAGAATGGTTTTATGTGAAGGTTGACCTGAGTCAAAGGGAAGATATAACAAGGGTTATTCAGCGCCCTATATAGTCTCGCTTTGGTGTTAGGAGGCCGGTCATTGCACTTGGAAACGACGTGCAAGCATGCCAGGCAGCTTTCAATACAGTGTGTACTTACATCAGCACAAGAGACTTGGTCCAAGAGCATATCGCTTACAGAGTGTGGCCACTTTCAAGCGGATGGGAGATGCCGAAGGAGGCTGCCGCTGGCTCCAGCCAAAGTGGTTTGGTCTATCTGAAGTATACTTTTTGATACAGGAGCTAGTTTGATGAGCCGAATAATGACTAGCTAGATGCTATAGAGGCAACTAGTGATGAGCTGCTTGGTGCATACTCGAAGGCCGAAGATGAAGCTATGACAACTGCCTTCTGTGCTCAAGGCAAAAAGAGATTGAATAGGGTGTTTGATGTTATTGGTTTTGTGTATCTGGATTACTACTATCCCACGCGAAAGCAGGGGAAGAAGAGGAAAGCTGCTACCTCGGCAACTTCTATTGTGTCGAGGTCGAAAAAGGTTTAAGTTTTAACGCGCCGACCTAGGCGCATTGAAATGGTCGATGTGCCGAAGCTAAGTGAGGGGGCCACTCTTATCACAGAGCCAAGTCGCTCTATGCCAGCCAAAGCTAAGACAAATGTGACTAAAGAGCCGAAGCTAGAGAAGACAGTAGAACCATTAAAGGCACTATGTCCACCATGCGCAATAGAACTGCCAAAGCCATCAAGCATCCCCGCTGCAACTCCAAGGAAAAGGAGAATGGCTAGTGTGCTTGATGATGTTATGGAGTCTGTGAAAACATCAACTCCTGCTTCTTTCCGAAGCATTTAGCACAGAGGCTAAAGTTTCAGGAAAAATGACGACGCTAACATGGCTCAAACTATTACTGAAACTGGACCTTCAGGAGTTCTTGCCGAAGCTCGACCTTTGGAAAGCGCCCCGATAACGCTGGAGAAAGAGAGTGCTTCTGAGAAATCCAAATCTCCTGGTCCTAAAGCATCTGCTAGAGAGCTGGAATTTATTGTTCGACATGCTTCGGGAAAACAGTTATCAGAAAAGCAGGTTGCCGAAGTGCAGCATTATGCTAGGGATCTAAAGTACCCCCGAGGGTCCTTGGTGTATGGTGGCGATGAAGAAGATGACTTCCTTTACTGTCTTCCAGACAATAAAGAGATACATGTCTGCCGGGAAATGGCGGACAATATAGGATATCTGAAGCTTGAACTCGTCTTATCCGCAATGTCGAAGGATCAGCTTGCGGACAGCCTTGCCTACAATAGTCTGAAGGTGTGTATATTTTGACTTGTCGTAAAATAGATTATTTTTGTATCTTTTCCTATCATTATATGCTCATTCTTTGTTTTGTAGGGCTTGATTCTAAGCAAGGCTCTAAGGGCCCAGAAGAAAGCAGAAGATGAGAGCTGCCGAATAGCTCTTGGGAATCTTCGCTCAGAAGTTACCACACTAAGGCACGAAGCTCTCGAAAAGGATAAGATGTTACTTTCCTTAGTGGATAGGCTGAAAATTAATGAAGCCAAACTTGCTGCTCAAGCTGAAACTCATAAAGCCGAAGTGGAAGAGCTAAAGAGGAAGGTTGCTGAAGCAACCGAAAAATTTGAAGTTGAGGCGGTGAAGCATGAAATTTGCGGGATCGAAAGGTCAAGAGCACAAAAGAATGTCGATGAGCTTTGGGCTTCGAAGGAGAAATGTTATGAAATATCCCTGGAGTGTGCCAAGAAATTAAAGGACAGCTTTGCTAGGGTTAGGGCATATTCCTCTGAGCAAAAATTCATCCGCGGCGACCCTGATGGAGTTATCCAGTGGATCAGTGGAGAGGTCAAAGCTTTTGACGAAATTTTGAGTGACCGAGGGGATTTCTGCGCCTTTGCTGGTGCACGGGGGGGCACATCAGTCTTAGAGAAAGCTGGATGCGAACATGCCAAGGCTGTAGTTCAGCCAGAATTTGTCTTTTCAGCAGATGATATAAAACCCCCTTCAGGCGAAGCTTCTGCTCTAAGCGGAAAATTTTACTCCGAGGTGTGGATGAAGGGCGACCGTGACATAGCTGATGAAGCTATTAGAAAAAATGAAAAAGAATCTCACGATGCTCAAGAAGAAGCCAAACGAGCTGAAAAGGCTCCCGGGCATGCAAGGCTTATAGGTACTCTTACTGAGGTTTAGCTTCGGAATTCGTTTTCAGCTTCGGAATTAACAGACATTTTTTATGATGTAGCTGAACTTTCACCTCCACCGGAGCCGTACAACCCTGAAGCTGACCCGGCCTTAAAGGAATCACTAGATATAATTAAAATTGCCAATGAAGCTGTTGATGAAGCTGTCAACAGACTGCTGAATGAAGCCGCTGAGAAAGTGTTACTGTTCATGATAGGATCAGTGACATCATTTTGAATGTGACTGCGAAATTCAGAATACTCAGTGTTTAGCGCATCCCAGTTATTATCAAAACTAGATTGCATGGCATCCAGGCGTTGGTCCATATGTGTCATCATTCCCTGGAAGCGGCTATCTATGTGGGTCTGAAGCCCTTGCTGCATGTTTTGAAAATATGGGTCAAAATAGCCTGGACCTGGCTGCCAGTACTGCTGAGGCTGAGGAGGAGGTGGAGGAGGAGGCATCTGCTCTGCCTCAGCTTCAGGAGCTTCTCCTGCATCATAACCAGGATCTTCCTCATCATCTGGGAAGGGAGTGAGTGGCCTGGTGAGGAACCCAATTTCATTCTTGAAGGGTCTAAAGGGTGTATGAACTATCTCACAAGGCCCTCAAATCTTTTCTTTGCTTTGATGAGAGCCATAATGTAAGGCGCATAGGCTAAATTCTGGTTTTAGTCCATTTTTAGATCATTTAACTGTCTCATCATGAAAAGCACAATATTCATTACCTCACCATTCATGACATGGTGGATAATGTTCCAGAATTTGTCTCAAATTTTGCTCTTGTCCCCACTCTTAGGAAGAATTGTGACTCTTGCAATTTTGTTGATCACAGTAGGATGATGCCTCAGTCCTGCTGTCTCTCCAAACCTCCTAGGTATGTCCAGCCTCGCTGGCTCATAAAATTGCACAAAATCTTCAAAATTATCTTCAGTGTATAGATCAATTCCAGCTGAAATGGTACCATAATTCAGATTGTTGGCAGCTGCAAATTCAGCAAATGTTGCAGAATACCTCTTGAACCCAGTCATCCAAGTGATGGATTCCTCTTCTATATCAATCTCAGCTATGGTCAGGAATTGCTTTACTGCCATCTCACTGAAATCAGTCCTCTGACCCATAAAGTGATACAGACCACATGTCTCAAACTTTGGAATCAGGTCCTCCATAACTGATTGTCCCAGCATAAAAGTCCAATCAATCACCTGATGTTTGTGAAAGTTGGTGTCCATCAATGTGCCCCAAAAAACATCAAATTGGAGCTGAGTGTGAAAGAATTGAACATTTGTGTCTGATGGCAGAGTATATTGATTGACAGTTCTCCTGGAGCAGTATTCTGCCATAGAGAACCTCCTCTTTGGAAATGTCCATCCTGTGATGTCAATTGGGTAGTCAGGATGTGTATAAGCAATGTCTTCTGTGTCCATAGATTACTGCCCCCAGCTGAAGATTGGGCTTTTGAATCAGTGGTTGGAGTGTAGTCAGCATCGTCTGCACGAGGGCGCTTTGATTTGAAGCGATCGGCAAGCTTCTTGTGAAGACCACCCAGACCACTGCAATAAATGTGAGAAACATCCCTAGATGAATAGTTGATAACGTCACAATCATAGAGAAAGGAAGTGCAATTCTCTACCAGGGTCCGAACTGTCCGCGCTAGAGGGCCGGACTGTCCGTGCCACAGGTCCGGACGGTCCGCGCCCACCTGGCGGACGGTCCGCGACCGTCTAGGGGCGACTCTCTAGAACCCAAGTCGCCTCAATCATTCAAACGACGATTCCACGGAAAATATCCATCCAAACTTGTTTAAATTTTTGCACAACATTCACAATGAGTAGCACTAATAATCCCACCAATCAGATTTGTGAATCTAGTGCTCAATTCTAGATCAGAGAGAAAATCCGAATAATCCCCAAATTTGAAGAAATTTGATAAAATCCATGAGATTATGAAATACCGGGATGAAGACATGTTTGTTGAACTTTCCACAAGATTTCGGACTGTCCATGCGCAACTTCTCTTCTGCGTCCGCGCACAATCGACGAAAGTGACCTTTGTGGCGAGTGGAGAGCGTGAGAGGAGAGGCAATGAGTAGAAATGACAAGTTGACTGCCTCTACCTGTCTTATCTGCCTGTCACGGACGGTCCGCGCAGGGGCGGCGGACGGTCCGCGCCCTGATAATTTCAGACGGTCTGCGCTTCTGATCGGACTGTCCAGCTCCTGATACTGCAGACGGTCCACGGTCCATGGGCGGACGGTCCGCGGCCTGATACTCAGTTTTTCAAGTTCTGTCCACTTTCTGATTTTGAATTTCAAATCTGATTTGATGCTCATATATGGACATTTTGACCAATCCAAGGGTTAGTATGCATGCATATACACATTATGTATTTGAGGAATGCAAATTTTCATATCAAACTACTTAGATCAATCTAAAATGAAAAATTCATCAAAAATACACAATAAATAGCGTAGAGAGCATATTTAGAGCCGAAATGCAATACTACACATGTGCGATCAACTTCAAGCCACATTTGAGAGATCGATCACATTCATTTCACTTCTTAGAGTACAAAATCTTGTTTCATCCAATGGCTTTGTAAAAATATCGGCTAATTGATCATCCGTACCAATGGAATATATAGAGATATCTCCCTTTCCAACATGATACCTTAAGAAGTGATGTCGTATATCAATACTCGTCCCGAGCTCGTCACAACGTCTCTACCCTACGTGTCGCGCCAGCACGTGTCCGTCGAGTTCGCCAACGCCCTGTTGCCAGTTCAAATATCGTCGTTGTTGCATGCCTCGTTGTGTGCTCGCCGGGTGTCATCTGTTGTACCCTAGCACTCGTGCTTGCCCCTGGCTCGCGTTAGCGCTCGCGCGTCTGCTCGTTGTCACTGCGGCGCACTCGCTCTTCGTCCATTGGGCTTCGCGCGTGCTCGCGTTTGCCGTCGAGTCATCGAACTCGTCATCCCCTGCTCGACTCCCAAGCAAACCTCCTGATCCGCGTCCTGCTCGCCGTCGACTCTCGGCACCACTAGCTCATCTTCCCTTGTGCACATCTCCACAGACCCTGTCTCATCACGCGTGTGCGTTATCGATCTCGTTGTCGTTTCGTGCATCCTCAAGAAATACAAAGCGTCGAGTGAAGACGAAGCTAGCAGCGTGTTATTCACCATGTGCTCGACAAAAAGCTCGAACAAGTCATCGATCGTCATCCTCGTCTACGCCAAGATCCAAGAAGATTAGGCGCAGAGGAAAATAAATCAATACGCGTCCGAAGAATTCTCGATGTGGATGAAGATGAAGCGCGATTCGACGCAGCACTCACCCTATTTTCGGTGAAATGTTGAGCTGAAAGACGTCGTTGATTTTGTGGTTTCAAGTCGGATTTAATTGATGGTAAGTTGATTCGTTATTCGAGTCAACTAGGTATATAAATATATTAAATAGAATTATTGGTCGCGATAAATCTATCGATGCTAATTGTGTTCAGTGCGTGTAAGATGAAGTCAATGTCCTGCGCTAGTAGTTAGTATCATATATGTTTGTGATCGATAATGTTGGAGTAGGATATGATCGACGCTTTTCTTATCTAGTGATTGGTGTGATGGTATATTGTATAAAATATGCTTGGTAAAAATATATGTAGTAATATGATTCTGTTAATAAATCATAAAAGAAAGTAGAGCGTAAATATATATATATATTATTGTTTTGTGATATATGAGATACCTTTGAATAGGCTAGAAAAGCGTAATTATTATAATTAGTCATATATCACTAGTTAGTATCTGCTTAATGCTTTGTTATAAGTGTTTCGTCATCTTCAGCGTAGATTATTTGTCTTATGTTATTCATGTGTATATTCATACATGTGCATTGTGCATCCCATGAGGTACGATAATTAATTGCGTGATGCGGAAGATGACCTAAGTCGACCCCAAGCGCGGGCTACTCCGCATAGTGAAGCTGATGGACGAACCTGAAGATGGATAATCTGAACGAGTGCTAACACAAAAGGCTGATCGCCAAGTGGACGTCGTTTAACCAACACTAACCTATTGTTATTCAGGCAAGCCCCGGTGCATTTTCCACCTCCTTACTATTTTAAAATCTTTATCACCTTATTTGATGCATTAGGTGATAGGAGTTATGTGCTAAACAATTTATGCATTTCCTTCCTTGAAAATTGATTACCCTTCCTTGATACCCTTTTTGAAAAGAATTTTATGATGCTTAGCCTTGCTTTAGCAAACAAAAATGTTTTGTTTTAAAACAAAAGTGATGCTTTAGTGGGTGGGAATGTTTCCAAAAAGAAAAACTTGTGATGGTGGATCCATCAAGGCCTTGATAGGTTCAACATCGGAAAAGATGTACCTCTGTCAGGTACCAAACTTTGGGTTCAAAATTATAAAGCTGAGACCGGGCGGTTGACTTGCACGAGAAGGGAGTCTCGGTGTAGTGTCTCCGTCTGAGTCGATTAAGGACCGTGTCAATGTAGGCTTGATGATTGAGGACCTTTTAACTGGTCACATGCCTCATAATGGGTAAGCTTTGCCTCGGGCAGACTAATACCAGAAAGGCCAACACGCAATGGGAGTGGAGAGATGGCGAGAGTAGCGTGTACCCTCCGTGGCAAGAGGTTGGACGGTGGTGTATCTGTGCTCTCGGTTGGCGTGAACTCGGTCTGGTCTTAAGAACCCCGGTGGCGAGTTGACATATGCAAGGGTTAAGTGCTACATATGTCGTGTGATTGGAGATTCCCAGCTGGGTATTAATCGATTCGGATCGCCGTTACTTCTCGGACATGAAGACTTGGTCACTGCCCTACACGTAGCATTCCAGTAAACTGAAAGGGGTGATAAAAGACGGCTAGTATAGGCCAAGTGCGTGAACTAGGGTAGAAAGAACTGTAGATGCAGGTAACTTTACTTAGCCATACAAGTAAAATGGATTTTTAAGGATCCAATCATAGTAAGCTTTTATGCAAACAGAGTCCTTGATTCTTGATAAGCCATACCTTGAATCCCTTTCTGAAACCAGCATACCCTTGAGAGTCTTTTCTTTAGTCGGGTAAGTCTTGCTGAGTACTTGTGTACTTAGGGTTTTATTCCCATTGTTGCTGCAGGTTACGAGTCACTTGATTATGATTGGTGTTAAGCGTCGGTGGGCACGACCTTCTATAAGTCTAAGTACTTCTTCTATACTTCTTATTGAGGATGGTCACTTAAGCTAGCATATATTTCAAAACTACAAATAATTTATAACAGTTCAAAGTTATTTCTTTGAATCACTTTTGTAATCACTCCGATCATGTACAATGTAAACTTGATGTAACTTGTAAAATTTGGTAATAAGATTTCCGCTGCAAAAATGTTGGTGTGTGATTTGTGTTTACTTAATCCTGCGATCCTGGTTGTAAGTGGTTTATCCGAGGTCCTTGGGGCACTCGGACAGATCCTGTTAAGTTATCTGGTGCACATGCATAGTCGTTTGAGGTCTTTGAGATAAGGGCAGGTGCATGTGGGCCCAATAACTTGGGAGGTTCTGCCACAATTTGCCTGATTAGTTGGATGAACACAAGGGTTAGAGTGGTTTGGGCCGCTGGAGTGTAATACACTACATCCACTGAGTTGTATTGCATGAGGAACGGGAGTCTCTGGGTGTGTCCGAGGGTCTCCGATAGAGTCTGTCCTATGATAATCCTGAGTTCGAACTCCCCCTTGGCGGGTGTGTGCTCTTCCCTTTTATAACCCAAGGGTGGTTACAGAGACCTGTCACAAGCCTGACTATGCCCTGCGCTTGGTCGGAGCACGTCTTAGTTGTCTTGCATTTAATGCAGACTGAGGCCTTGCTTCCATGCGAAGGTTTGCACCATGCGCCCAGCGGCCACGTGACGTCACCGGGCCCTTGCATGGGTCCGGAGTAGGGCATGGGGGCATGTTCTTCCCTAGAGCACCGGGAGCCCTTGTTGGTGACCCGGATCCCATACGGGGGGGTCCGGATCCCTACTCTAAGGGTCCGGTTTGTATACTTGGAGGTCCTAGACCTACTAGGGGGACTGGATTGCATACATGGGGGTCTGGAACCCACCCATGGGGGTCCAGACTCGTTGGTGAAGTCCTTGAGCATATCGCTTCCCTAGACACGTGTCAGCACCAGACCTACCCATAAGGCGGGGACAGACCCTGAGGCCTATGGGTGGGAATAGACTTGCTCGAGGCCAACCTCCCACATGAGGTGCAGTTCTGGCTCGCATAAGGCCAACCTCGGATGGGAGATGAAGTTCTGATTCGCTCGAGGCCAGCTCTGGGCGAGAGACGCAGTCACGCCTTGTCGGGGGCATCCTTTGGTGGGAGACACAATCACACCTCATCCGCGGCCATCCTCGGGCGGGAGACGTTGTTCCGACTCGCACGAGGCCAACCTTGGCGGGAGACAGTCCCGGCTCCCCCGAGGCGAGCTCTAGGTGGGAGACACAGTCATGCCTCGCCCGAGGCCAACCTCGGCGAGAGACGCAATCCCGGCTCGAACGGGAGACGCAGTCACGCCTTGCTCTCAGGGCAAACCTCGGACGAGAGACGCATTCATGCCTCACCCTCGAGGCAACCCTCGGACGGGAGACGCGGTCACGCCTCGCCCTTAGGGCCTATGGTCTTGTCGAACGAGCTTGCTCCCACGACGCCGAGCTGCTCGGTTTCTTTGATACAGTAGGAGAGGGTACCCCAGTTTCAGGGTACCGACAAGAGGACAAGAGTGTTGCCATGAATGGACGGTTTTGTCTACATTTTGTTTTTGTTAGGTAATACAAGTGATCCCATTTCAGTTTTATTTCTTGCCAATGCCAAGATAAATATGTTCGTGCTTTATCGGTTAGCGTTTGGATTTTTTTCCCCTTTCCCTAATACCCTGAGAACGATGCATTATACTCCCTCTGCCGCAATATACTAGTAGTTTTAGGCTCTTTTTTTTTGTCCATATTCTAATATACTAGTCGTTTTATACTCCCTCTGCCGCAATATATAGTTTTAGGCTCTTATTTTTTTGTCCATATTCTAATATACTAGTCGTTTTAGGCTTTTTTTTATCCATATTCAAATTGATGACGGTGAAACTAGACATATATATAAAACACATACACCAAATATTGTATAAATCTATTAATACTCTAAAACAAATACTATTTTGAAATGGAGGGAGTATTACGAATTGAACCCTAAACTCATGCAAGAACATTGCGTGTCCCTGAGCCTGCTATGCACAGTTGCCGGATGAAACACAGCTGCCGGATGTTATCATCTAAACTGTTAGATTCAATCCCAAAAGAAACAAAAGGAAGTCGACTCTGATACCTCTTTTCAGAGTACATAGTGAGTGTCTACCAATCTCTTTACATCATCTACGGGTATAGTAGGTCTAGGTTCACCAAATCACACAACCAATCAACGCCGTACTTACCAAAAGAAGGGAAAAACTATACCTCTGTCATCCTATTTCGGAGAAACCCACTTCCATTCCTACTTGCATATTCGCTATGTTCTAGTACCACATCAGTGTTATATGTGTGTGTAAGATTGCCACAAACAAATAAAGGCAAGGTTATATCTGCCACATCAATTATATCTGCAGATGGACACAAACAAATGAAGGCATGGTTAGTAATTTAGTATGACACACAACAGTTATATGTGTGTGTAAGAGACTGCCCGCCTCTCCTTCATCTGCATGTTCCTCCACTTGACCCTCAAATCACATGGCAGGCGCGCGATGTTAAACACACCACGGCCATATTGCAGTATCTGGGTCCATGAAATTTGACCATCATTATGTGGAGAGAATTTTGCCATCCCATCCTGGATCATCACAGTAAAAAAGTGTAAGTACACATGGCCAAGCGAGACATAATTACATACTACAAGTACAAACCTGGCCTGGGAAAAGCCAGCGCGAGAGATGGTGTTTCAACAATGAAAATTTACATCCAAAGAATTATTTACCTTCAACATTGCTTCTTCTTCTGCTGTCCACCAGAGTTTTCTGCGTCTTCGAGCTCTCGCAACAGGATTGGAACTGCAAGACATGTGCTCAGTTCTTGAAATACCATTAAATGGAACATTTCAGAAACGATATTTCCTATAATAGATGGAAAACGTGAAAATTTGAAGAAGTCAGTTGACTCAACTTTTAAGCTCCGGTCTCCTTTTTTATATGTGCAGAACATTTTATCATGGTAGGGTAATGCCATCGGTGCGCGCTCAACATTGCATAATTCGTAACGAAACACCAATGCTAAGTCTGATCTAATTTGATATATCATAGAACTAACCATGTGTATGTGAAAACCGCTCATCTGAATTTGAAAAGCAATGCATGACAAAAGGCCTAAGACCTTAAAATGAGACCAGCTTTCCATAAAATCATTGCCATGAGCCATGACATAGCTAATGTTCTCTCAAAAGTCCTAAGACCTTAAAAGTTCGGATAGTGTCAAAACTGATGGCCGTCATGTTATCCATGATACTGAGCCAACAAAATAATGGAAACTGTTTGAGCAAGAACAAAAGAAAAGCTACAGACTACATGCAAATGTCGCACCCAGTAATACCCATTTGGAGCTTTATTATTTGCATACATAGATCAGCACACTCAGATATCATTCAATCCTAAATTAGGTACAGACCTCAGTCATGTTTAGTTAATCCAGCAAAGTTGTATTGATGAACCTTTTTACTGTGTAAACACAGCAATTGAGACTAAGGTAAAGGAAATAAGTGGTGCTGTAACTGCACTCTGACACTTACTAGTGCTTTTGCGGGTTTGCAGACTTTCTTTTCGCTGGTGAAGTAGGCATTTGTTGATCCTCCTTAGATTTACTTGATACAGCTGGCTCCTTATCTTGCAATCCTTTTTTGTTGTGTCTCGTACAACGCCAATAACGTGATGACTGCCAAGAAGATGATGGCCTGCCAGAGTCATCAGAAGATGTTGCTTCTGATTCATCAGAACCACCAGGTTGGTTAGAAGCTGTAAGATTACCATCCTGGTCAGCCTCAACGTCCTGATTCAAAGGAGAATCACATCTTATCTGAGATGAAGATCCTGTTTCATGAGATGAGTTGTCATTACTAGCTTCTTTGCGACCTTCTTCGTCTACTGCTTGCCGCCTTTTCTCTGAATCCTTAACTTGTATTTCATTGTTATTCTGGAGCACTGAATGTATATTAATGGATGCAGACGAACCAGAGTTCTGGAAAGGAACCTTCTCAGTGAGTACCTCCTTAGGATAACCCTTACCTATAGCATTTATTTTCTGCTTCCTCCTCTGCTGATTAGGCTCTTTAACCTGATGAGCAAGATTATTTACTTCATTTTCATGGGCATCTCCTGGCTGAACTTGCTTGGTGACTTGTGTTTTGCTAAGTAAAGCAGCAAGGTTCTTCCTAGCTTCGCAATATGTTTTGTTTGCCTTTTTACATGCTTCAATAGCTTTCTTATAAGAGCATATTGGGCAGTAGAATAAATTTGTCCCTTCAAATGTCGCTGATGAACCCAAACAGCTACTATGAACAGCTAAAAAACAGCGGCTGCATTCCAACAACTGACCACCTTTGCCACATTTCAAGCACAAATCTTGTTGAGACAAGCCCTCCAAAGTATCAATGATGTATTGATCCTCGAAATGGACAAATATTTCTGGAGAAGCGTCCTTAGACTTTAGCTCATTTGATGTCTCCTTTGCACTTTCTCCACCCCTATCCTGAGAAGAACCTGGAACATAAGTATGACAATTATTTTTTTGAATGTTCTTTTCATTTTCCGGCTCAGAAAAACAATTGGCTTCTGAAGTTTTATCATGTAAGGTTACATTGCAGTTTTGAGACACTGCAGCAGTCTGTGCAGTCAGCCCGCCATGTACCGCATTATTTTTCATGACGCTGCAATCATCATGCAGAGCTTGATTAGCCATGTTGGTATCGCTGAATTCTAAGTGAGACTTGTCTGCATTCTGCTCTTCCAAAGCCATCCTATCCTCTGTAGCAACAATCCCTGGTTGAAGGTTGGTTTCAGATTTACTTCCTTGATTAGCACCATTGCAGCTTATAGAAAGCAAAACACTGGCAGATTGCAAAGTCAGATCCCCATGAACATGGTCCTTTTCCACTAGCCCAATATTTGCAGAGATATCTTCCAGATCTTGGGTTACTTTCTCACCCCTATCCTGTTGCAGAGCACTCAAATGAGCTTTCCTGCTGTCAAGCTGTGAAATCATGTTTGTATCCTGTGCTGTTATGCACTCAGGCAAATGCTCAGGTCCAGATGCATCTGTTGGTAAGACATCGCTGATTCTGTCAAAACCTGAAGTTACCGTGGCATGAGAGCTCAGTCCTTCATGAATGGAAACCTTAGATGACTGATTGCTGGAGCCACCATCATTTGCCCCATCTCCATCAGCACAGTGAGATAGACTTGGAGATTTTTGCTTACAAGATTTTGGTTCAACTGTAGCAGTATGGTCATGTTTATCCTGCTGGGAAAAGGGCTCAGTAATGCTTCCCTGCAAAGGTGCATCACAGCCATCTGAAGCAAGCACAGATCCAACAGACATGTTCCCCTCCACAATAGGAATCCTTTCTGAGGACCTAGTGCCTAGACCAACAGCATCAATAGTATCTTCTTGCGGAGGGACGTAAGACCTGCTTTGGGGCATACATGGTTGGTGAAAAACAGAAGTTGGTGCAGGCGGATCCTTTTGGAGATTTCCTGTTTCACTTTCATTGACTACATCTGTAGGGAACACAAACACAGGCTTCTCTATATTTACACATCTGTGGCTGCTGCGCAGTGACTGATCATTGTCACATTGTTCAGTGTCATTGTGCTCCATTTGGGATTGTAGGGCCATAGATGTAAGCAATGGGTCAACTTGTTTTAGCTGAAGAGAAAATTACAAATTCAATTTGCCATTGTTCTACTTATAATATTGAGATTTTTCTCTTTAACTTACCATCTGGAAGGAAGTTTCTGGTAGCATAAATTTCTCGGTACATAAATATTCCTGGATGTCTTGACTGAAATGTGGAAGCAAATCCTTCTCCAAATCTCCGGGGCTACCAACCTGCAAATTTTACCATGTATCAGAAGTCTCAAATACACTAGAAACTGGGAAGTGCTTCGTAATAACTTACCAGATGCTACATGTCTTCTTAAAATCACTGTTTTCAAGTCGTCCGACTAATCGTGGTTAGTCGCGATTAGTCAGGCAGGTCGCCTGGTAGTGGCCGATCAGCCGGACGACTCGACTAGAGTATCAAGTCGTCCAGGTCGTCCGACTAGTCGTCGATTAGGCGTGATTAGTCGTCCGATAGATCATGGTTATTGAAGCGGTAAAACGTTAAAACGTTATGAACCAACTTTTCAACGTTTAAACGAACGTTGAAACGTCTTTTCAGACTTGACATAGAATTTCAAATATAGAATAAGTTCATACATAAGTTGAAATTGAAATTCACTGTCAGCAAATAGAGATTGATTCAATGTGAGCAAAATCAATAAATCTTGGGGCTGGCGCAGAGGTGAGGCAGAGTGGCTGGCGCAGAGGTTACAGGTTAGTCCCTCAATGCTGGTCTATGAAGCAATGGGCACTGGCGGTTGGCGGCTGGAGCACTGGGCAGCCACACTGGCGGCTGGCGCAGAGGTAGCGTGTGGAGCACTAGAGCAAAGGCGACTGGCGCACTGGCCTGTGGAGCAGTGGCGTAGAGCCGGCTGGCGCACTAGCGCACTGGCCTGTGGAGCACTGGAGCGGCGGCGACGCACTGGTCTGTGAAGCAATGGAGCGGCGGCGCACTGCCCTGTGGGCGGAGGGAGGGGGGGCCGGCGGCGTACCTGGAGGGCGGCTGAGGACGGCCGACGGCGGTACCAGGCGCGGACGGGAGAGCTCCGCGCGTTTTGCGACGCAGCGGCTGGGCTGAGGACGGCGGTAGCTGGCGGGAGCGACTAAAGGCCCAGGAAGGCCCACTAGCACATAGAACGTCCGTAGAACGCTTAAAACGTCATAGAACGTCCGTAGAACACTTACACGACGCTTAAACGTCCAAAACGGACGTTCAACACCAGCTTTTTAGAACGTGCGGACGTTTTAGATCCTAATCATGTTCTACCGCTTAAACGACGCTTAAACGTCGTTTAAACGACGTTTTAATAACAATGGACTAGATGGTAAATCGACTAGGATTTGTCCAGGCAGCTAGGGTTTTCTAGTGGGCTACTGCGCTTCTATTTTTTCGGCCCATCTATAGTAGTATAAAGCAATGCGCCGCCAGCCCTTGAAACTTTTCCTCTCCTCTGCCGAGTCCAGAACACAGGCTGCGGCTCTAGAACACCAGCAGCAGCTCCAGAACACCGTCGGTGGCTCCAAAACATTAGCGACGAGATGAACTCCTCATCTCAAGGTTCCCCCCATCTCCCCCTTCCTATCTTTCCTATTGTCTGAATTCTGATGAATCTGAATCTGTTGGAGAAGCTGCTGCTGCTTTTTGCTTGGATAATGATATGCTCTAGGTAGTAGGTACTACATTCAATATGCTCTTGGTAGTAGGTGCTGCTTGTAGCCTACTAGCCTTGTATTCAATATTTCAGTTTCAGTTCTGCTATAGTGCTATATGCCTATATTGCCTTTCAGTCTGTTACTCAGTTTCAATTTCAGACTTATATAATGCCTATTGCAGTATTGCTTATATATACATATATCATATTATATATACATATGTCCAGAAATATATAGGACGATTAGGGGACGACCAGAGGTCGACCAGGACCGATTAGGCGTCCTAATCGTCGCCCTAATCGCGATTAGGCGCATGGTCGGTCCTCTGGAATGACCAGCTGGTCGCCTGACCTGAAAACATTGCTTAAAATAACAACTAAAATCATATGTTTTTTGCGCAATGTGAAAATTCAAAAGTCACGCTTAATAAAAAAGATGCAGCAATAGGTTGTCTGCACACATAGTTAGAAAAATTTTACACTAAGTGTCCATCTACACCAGTGATAAATGATAGCCTAACAGAAACATCCATCTTATGGAGATGCAGCAATCACCATAGTTGTCAAGGTGTCGCCTAGGCGGTAAGGTGCCCCGGCAGCGTAACGCGTCCTGCTCGCCTTACTCCGCACCTAAGGTGAGTGGGAGAGAGGCTGCCGACGGCGCCGGCACAGGAGGGAGAAGTGACCAGAGGGAGAAGCGACCAGGGGGAGAGAACGGGGAGAGAGAGACGATTGGTCGCTGGGGAGATCTCTAGGAGAGGCGGCTGGCAGATATAGGGAGAGAGGGGAGAAAGAAAGTGGGATTAACCTAATCTTAATGAATAAGTTGGGCTGATTTGTAGGCTGGCCGGGCTAGTCTTTTCTTTATCCTTTTCTCTTTTTTATTATTATTTTTATCCTAAATACTTTCTCAAATATCAATACTTTTTCTATTTTTAAATATATTTAACGCATTGCCTCGCCTTACGCTTTACCGCTTAAAAGTTAAAAGGGGTATTTTTGCCTGACCTAGCCTTAGCTGTCTCCAATAGCTATCTTATCCATGCTTATTAAAACGACGTTTAAACGTCGTTTAAACGACGTTTAAACTATAAAACGCTGGAGAAAACTGAAACTATAAAACGTTTTAGTTTTCTTCGTAAAACGTCATTTAACTACGTTTAAACGCCACGTTTTGGCGTTTAAACGTTGTATAGCGTGAAACGCCACGTTTCGGGCGTTCTACGGCGGCCCAGCCCAATTCACCAAACCTGGTCGCGCTCACGTTTAGGGCACCAGACCGCGCTCAAGTCCACCGTTCTCTGCCCCCAGACCGCGCTCAAGTCCACCGCTCTCTGCCCCCAGGCCGCTCCAGGCCGCCGCTCCTCCCCGTGCAGCCTCCTCCAGGCCGCCGCGGCTCCTCCCGTCCTCCGCCGCCGCTCCAGGCCGCGGCTCCTCCGCCGCAGCTCCAGGCCGCCGCTCGGCCGCGCTCAACCGCGCCAGGCGCCCAGGCCGCCGCTCAGCCGCTCCCGCTGTCTGCCGGCCACTACAGAGACAGCCCTGCCTCCAGCCCTGCTTCACTGGTGACTGGTGAGTACCATCTTAATTTGCTGAAGGAAGAAGGATTGAGGTGAGGTGCTGCCTGCTGTCATCTGAACATATGCATTCCATTATTGCAGAATAGATTGGAGGAGAAATGGCTGATTTTAGCACAGAAGCATCTGCAGCTGGCTCTCAAATACGAAGTGATGGATATGATCCACTGAAAGATCCAAAAAGGAAACCCAAATCTGATGATCCAGGCTGGAAGTATGCCTATTATGTAGAGCCTGGCAAGCGAGAGTTGATCCAATGCGCCCTTTGCCCGAGGAAAATTAAAGGAGGAATTCTGAGGGTGAAGAAACATCTTGTGGGCGGATACAAAGATATCCTCAAGTGTCCCAATACCACAACTGCAATTGCTAGAGAGTTAAAGGCGGCTTTGGATGAAGGAAAAAGGGATAGACCAAAGGGACAATACTTTGATGAAGTTGAATCACATGAGAATGAAGATGATGATGTTGTGGAAGTAATTGGGTCATCATCAAGAGGAGGCAGCAGCACTGGAACAACCGGCAAAAGAAAGGAATTATCAAGCAAGGCATCAACCGTTGGGGCAACAAAAAAGCCCATTACAAGTTTGCTCCGACGTACACCCCAAGAGGTTGTCGCGGAAAGGTATGCCAAGGGGACAACTCAGAGAACCATCAATGCTGCAATGAAGCCCAAATAAGAAAGAGAAGTTGTTTGTATGGAGATAGACAAGTTTTTCTATGATTGTGGCATACCCTTCAATGCTGCCAACTCAAGACAATTTGAGGTAGCTGTAGAGGCCATTGCACAGTATGGTACGGGGTTCAAACCCCCTAGTTTCCATGAGCTACGAGAACATTTGCTCGCGAAGGCTGTCAAAGAGATATACAGTGAGAAGAAGAAGCATGAGGACCCTGATCCTACGTTTTAGCTAGTCAGTCAGTTAGTTGCATGTATCTGTAGCTTGCACACGGCTCCTAAATTTGTGGGTGTCGTGCCATATAAAGGCAGTGAGACTCGCTCACTCGCCTGGTTCCTCGGACGGATCATGAGTTCGTGCAGCGTGGGGATGAATGCGCTAAACGCACGGTCCGGGAGACGATGGATTTTCGTTAGTTTTTCTGCATGCAATCAGTACTCAATAAAAGGAGGAATATATGCACCAAAAGACGTTGTCGTTTCATTGTAGCACAAAATAGCCTGAGTCTGAAACTGTCCCAATGCGTGTGTGAGTTCGTCTGTATCAAAGAGGGTGAGGTGAGTGCTTCTTCTCCGGCTCAGGTGATCGCTAGCTCAGATCCAACACTTGGTACCAAGGCTTGCGCATTGATCCGACATGTCGGCCCCCACGGCCAAGAGTGTCGGGGGAGGAAGAAGGAACAGCAGGTTCAGCAAAGTTAGCAGGCCCATGTGGCCCAAGACGACGAGTCGTCCCTTCTTCTCGCCCATGTTGCTGAAGTCACCATCAACTCCTCGCCAAGGCAGGACTAGTGGCGAAGACTGAGCGACGCGGCGGTGATCAGCAACCCGTCGAGCACCACGGAGGCGTGCTTTCCAGAGGAGCACGTCCATTTGGTGGAGGAGAAGGTCTTCGCCGCGCTCGACGACACGGAGAACCAGGATCCACGGCATTGGATCTTTGACATAGGGGCATCTAACCACATGACGGGGTGCCACGACGCCTTCTCTGACCTCGACATGGGCATCTCCAGCACAGTTCGATTCGGTAATGGATAGACGGTGTGCATCAAAGGGCGCGGCACCGTGCTCTTTGAGTGCAAGAACGGCGAACATTGCGCCCTCTCCAACACCTTCATCTCGCATCTCACTGCCAACATTGTGAGTTGTGGGCAGTTGGATGAGAACAAGGAGATATTGATCAAGGCCGGTGTGATGTGCATCCGAGACAAACACCATCGTCTTCTCGCCAAGATCCGACTGGGGCCGGGGCGGCTGTACGTGCTCAACCTCACCATTGCACGTACAGTCTGCCTAGCTGCCCACACGAAAGAGGACACGTGGTGTTGGCACGTGCGCTTCGGGCACACAAACTTTGGCGCCCTCCGCAAGATGGGCAGGGAGGGACTCATCCGTGGTCTCCCTGTCTTGAATCAGGCGGAGCGACTCTACGACACCTGTGTCATCGGCAAGCACCAACGTGACCCATTCCCGACTGGAACACAAAGGCGCTCCACCAAGCCACTCGAGTTGCTCCATGGAGATATGTGCGGACCGATCACTCTGACGACAACCAGCAGTAACAGCTACTTCTTGTTATTGGTTGATGAATATAGCAGGTTCATGTGGGTGGCACTCTTGCCCATGAAGGTCAACGCACCAGAACCCATCAAGCAGTCGCGAAATGCAAGAGTGGCCACAAGCTTCTCGCCCTGCGTACCGATTGCGGGGGAGAATTCACGTCGGCGCGGTTCACCGAGTATTGCGCCGAGCTCTGTGTTGGCCACCAGCTGACGGCGCCGTACACGCCACAGCAAAACGGCGTCGTCGAGCGACGAAATCAAACTGTCATGGCCATGGCCAAGACGATGCTCAAGGCAAAGGATCTCCCTGGCATGTTCTAGGGGGAGGCCATCAACGCAGTTGTCTACATCCTGAATCAAACGACGACGAAGGGGACCGACGGCAAGACCTCGTATGAGCTCTGGAACGGGGCAGCGCCCTCGGTGCATCACATGCGCACGTTCGGGTGCGTGACGCATGTCAAGATCGTCGAACCGTACTTGAAGAAACTCGACGACTGCCGCAAGCCTATGGTCTTCGTCGGGTATGAACCAGGCTCCATGGCATATCGTGTCTACGACCCGACGTCATGTCGTGTTCACGTCAGTCGTGATGTGATATTCGACAAAGGCGCGCGGTGGAACTAGAGCAAGGACTCTATGGTCGTTGGGGACGACATCGAGATCGAGTCCATGAATCGCGAGCCCCCGGTGAGGTGACCATGCTCCAGCCTCGACACGAGCAAGGAGCTGCAGTGCCTTCAACGTGGCGTCTGCCCGCCAGCTTCACCAACCCCACCCATCATCTTCGCCTCGCCACCGAGTAGATCGCTGGAGCGCGTGGGCACGGATCACGGCAACAGTGCTCCCCTCCGGTTCTAGACCATCGACAACGTCGTTGGGTCAGCCTCTACGCCCAGTCTGGTGCGGCGAGAACTTGAGGAAGACCTGCAGCTGGTGAGTGAGATCGAGCCAACCACCTTTGAGCAGGCACAAAAGATGGAGTGCTTGAGGGAGGCCATGCTCGACGAAATGACCTCCATTGAAGAGAACAACACTTGGGAGTTGGTCGATCCCCCACTTCATCAGTGCCCAAATGGACCCAAATGGGTCTATAAAATCAAGAAGGACGCCAGCGGCATCATCACCAAGCACAAAGCCTGGCTCATCGCAAAAGGCTATGTGCAACGTCAAGGGATCGACTACGGTGAGGCCTTCGCACCGGTGGCGAGGCTCGAGTCTGTCCAGCTCCTGCTAGCACTCGTAGCCAATGAGGGTTGGCCCATCCACCATATGGACGTAAGGTCGGCTTTCCTCAATGGCGAGCTGCGAGAACAAGTCTATGTCGCCCAACCTCCAGACTTTGTTGTTGCTAGACAGGAACAGAAGGTGCTACGGCTAGTGAAGGCGCTCTATGGCCTTCGACAAGCCCCACGCGCTTGGTACGGCAAGCTGGACTTCTCACTGGGTTCACTTGGGTTCTGACGTTGTGCCTATGATCATGTCGTGTACACCCGCGGCCTAGACACGGATAGGCTGATAGTCGGCATCTATGTGGACGACCTTGTCTTCGCTGGTGGCAACATTGGAGAACTAGTCCTAGACCGAGATTGTAATCAGTCAAGGTGCGTACGCAGCGAAGATTTTGGAGATGGCCAGTCAGACGAGTTGTAATCCCAGCCAAACCCCCATGGAGTCACACCTCAAACTCAGTAAGTTCAGTGTTTGCTCTAAAATTGATGCAACTGAGTATAGGAAGATAGTTGGGGCACTACGCTACCTGGTGAACACAAGGCCAGATTTGGCATATGCAGTGGGGATATATATCAAGGTTTATGGAGAGACCTACTACTAAGCACCTGGTTGTTGTCAAGTGTATACTGCGTTATGTTGTAGGAACGAAGGAACATGGATGCCATTATTAGAGGAAAGAAGGGGGAGCTTTGCTTCTGGGCTACAGCAACAGCGATCATGGAGCAGATGTCGACAGACGGAAGAGCACCACCGGCATCATGTTCTTCTTTGGCAATAGTGTGGTGACCTGGTAGTCTCAGAAGCAGAAGGTTGTGGCGTTGTCCAGCTGTGAAGCTGAATACGTCGCAGCTACGACAGCCTCGTGCTAGGGAGTTTGGCTAGCACGGCTCCTGACAGAAATGAAGGGAGAAGAGCCTGGCAATGTTACCCTGAAGAACGATAACCAGTCCGCGATTCAATTGAGCAAAAATCCAGTCTACCACGATCGCAGCAAGCACATCGACGTCAAGTATCACTACATAAGGGAGTGCATCGACGAAGGTCGGATAGAAGTGGAATCAGTGGACACAAAACTGCAGCTGGCTGACATACTGACGAAGGCGCTTGGGAGACATCAGTTTCTGGTCCTGCGTTCCAAGATTGGCCTCGTCAACATCAGCGAGGTGATAAAGGTTCAGGGGGGGACTTGTTAGTTGAACCCTGATCCTACATTTTAGCTAGTCAGTCAGTTAGTTGCATGTATCTGTAGCTTGCATCGCACGGTTCCTAAATTTGTGTGCGTCGTGTCATATAGGAGGCAGTGATACTCGCTCACTCGCCTGGTTCCTCGGACGGATCATGAGTTCGTGCAGCGTGGGGATGGACGCGCTAAACGCACGCACGATGGATTTTCGTTAGTTTTTCTGCATGTAATCGGTACTCGATAAAAGGAGGAATATATGCACTAGAAGACGCTGCCATTTCATTGCAGCACAAAATAGCCTGAGTCTGAAACTGTCCCAGTGCGTGTGTGAGTGCGTCTGTATCAGAGGGTGAGGTGAGTGCTTCTTCTCTGGCCCAGGTGATCGCCGGCTAAGGTCCAACACAATTATGAGGCACTCTTTTGGTGTTGCTCTTACAATACATGCAGCAGAGCAGTAACAGAATGTCACAACAGCCATAACAGCTGTAAGATAATTTGTGCTAAGGAAGCACATACAATTGACATAACAGGAGGAAGAAGTAACTATGGGAGTTTGCCAATGTTGGGGGATATCTCCGAGCATGTCACAAGAGTACAGATCCCTGTGGCTTCCATGGAGAGGGATTCCTAAAAATTTAACCCCATATGTTTGCAACCAGACATCCTGTATTCCTGTCCAGATTTATACCAAACCCCGATAGCCCAATACCAACAGTCTAGTTCCAGGTCATATTCCATGCTCCATCCCAATGAATCCACCACTGATGTTCTACCAACAGAGCAATCAAAAGTAACAACCACTGCTGCTTGCACTATTCCATGGATGAAATGCTTCCAGTTCCAAAACATGGAACAGAAACAAATGTGCAAGCACTCAACAAAATTTGTGCGGTATCTGACAAAATTGGAAGCATATGAAGCACGCACCTCTCTCATAAGCTGAAACAGCACATTCTGGCATGATTGGGCGCCATCAACCCTAAGCACCCCCGCGGTGTCCGCGGCGTCACCCCCGGCGGCTATCACGGACGACACCTCCTGAATGCACCGGAGCGCGACCCGCTCACGCGTAAACTCCGGGGCGCCCGCGAGGGGCTTCGACGAGGCCCCCACCAGAACTGCAGACCGCCAACAAGCCAATTAACCATCCCAGGTGAGAGACCCTGAGACCGAAAGCGTCCAGGCGAACGGCGAAGGAGTTTAGGATTTGGAGCCTCACCCTTGAGCACGGAGAAGTCTATGTACTCGTCGCCGGCGAGGGCGTCAGCTATCCAGTGGGTCGCGAAGCGGGTGGCGATGGCGGCGGCGGAGGCGGAACCGGGCGGCATTGCGGGAGGCGGAGGAGTACGAGAGGGGCTGCTGCTGCTGGACTGCAAAATGCTTTACGGGAGTCCGTACCGAGAAAGATTATTTTTTTCTTTTTCAGCCAACGCTGCGCGCTCATTTACCGTATGTTTGGTTTCACACTAGATCAGGCGGCGCACTTTCGGACGCCCTAAAAATATGAATACACAGTTATACACGCTATAATTAAAGTAAATGGAGGATGACTAAATCTCAAACAAAATTGTTTAGTTCAGAGAAAAAGAAAACAGATACTCAACAGAACATAGAACATAGGTAGCTCGAAAATAATTCACATTAAAGTTGTAGCACCGCAGTTAAACGTGCACCATAGCATGACGTTGAGGCTTGTTTCAGCTGGAAACTGGTGCAGAATAAGATTACATGGTCCAAGTTTACGGCTAGTTGATACAGTGAGGGACAGGCAACCAAACCAGAGCTATTTACAAGGTACCTAGAGCCAACTCTTGGCCGGCACAATCCAGACAGCTAAGCACAAACATTACGCAACTACAAGTGCAGAGTCATTCCATCTACTAAAGCCAGCTGAACAATCCATCCACAAAAGCGATAAACAGAGGTGACCAAGATGTACATCCACAAAAGGCAAGACATCATTTGTGACTGACCAAGATGTACATCCACAAAAGGCAAGACATCATTTGTGACGTGTTCAGATTGCAGGTTTGTGAAGGCTGCAAACAAATATAAGAATGTGAGTATAAAGTTCCATAAATATTATGTGCTGGGTCTTTGAAGTTAATGTTATACCAAAGAAAGATATTAAGCACATGTATACAACCTCGAGGCTACACAAACAGGGTCTTGATCGCAAACCAATAGCCTTAGGCAGTTTACTTAGGCAAGAAAGATATGATTATGCAACTGCCTATAGAAGAAGCTGTTCACTGGCTAATTACTTTTGGCTCTGCCCAGAGCTATATTCAGCAAAGGCAACAAGTTCGAGATAAAAATACTTTTTTTGCTAAATGAGTAAGAAGTTGGGGTAATATTTTGTGGCTTAAGTTCTTACATTGGTCAAGCAAGGAGCAAATAACCTGAATGGGATGCAAGATATTTCAATATTTGAATTATTATTTCTTGCAATTTTGTAATCTTATTCTTTTTTATAGTTGATTTGTCAAGTCCTTATGTTTTCTGTCTTTGTTGTCATAACTGCAGAAAATCATTTAATCTATTTATCTTGCATTAGCTGATTTGCCAAGTCTTTTTTGCCAAATCTTTAATATAGTGTGATATTTTATGTTTCAATTATATATTTTTGTATAGCTGACTCTTATATTACTTCGTACATGAAGAGCTGTGAATGTCTTAGCTGAAATGAGGAGTACCCTTGGTCTGAATGACTGTAAATTATTATGCATAAATTCGTCTACAGAAGCAGGTGGTAGTGATGCTGACAATTCATGGCTACCTTATGTGAGGATACTGAATACCTCATACTGAATTTCAGTAACGTTTTAAAATTTTAGCAAATATGCAATCTATTATAATCTTTTCGTTACTAAATGCAGAAAGCTCTTGGTTTGAACCAATGTAAGAAATCTACAATTCTATATTACCTGACGATGCTTGAACCAACGTAAGCTTCACAGACATTTCTATCGTTACTAAATGCAGAAATCTACAATTCTATATTTTCATGTTTTTCTCTATAGTGGTTTTCTGGGCACACAAAGTTTTGTGACACTTTGTTAACTTTTCATGGTACCTAAGGATTCATCTGTCAGGTGATAGTTATAGAGTAACCATCCTGCATTCAGTTGACCAGACTGTGTTGTAAACAACAAGGCACAGAGAGGCAGAGGATATACCTAGAATCAGCAATGCCGGAAGCCAAGTCATGGCCATCACCAGTTTTATCAGGTGAGCCTCCCAATATCTTCCTCGCAACCTGCCTGGTAGCTGAGGACCCACCTTTTGATAGTGGCGTTGGCGATCTTGCACGCTACATCGAAGTGCATAGACTGTAAGGCAACTTGAGTTGGTGGCAACAACAAATTTATTGTGTGTTCGAAAGCATGGGTTACCTTATCCTTGCTATAGTTTTTGGTGCTCTGTGGTGTCTGAGAAGAGGTACCTCCAGTTGGGACAGAGTCTGCTGATGTAGACTTGGATGCAGCCCACGCAGACGAAATTGATGAAGGTTGGGATCCACTGGGTGAAATTGGAACCTGACCTCCATCACCAATCTCGGCGACAACCGTGTTAACCTGGAAACACACATTGCCTAAAGCAATGGTGCTGTCTGTGAAGCTTACGTTGAATGTGTACACCTTTTCCATCAGCTTAGTTATTTCATCAGGAATAAATCCGGCTGGATTATCCGCGATCAAGATGTCAAGTGGTTTCTTAACAATGCGCTGTGCCATACGTCCAAATAGTATGAAATCAGTCTCGCCTGTCTCATCGCCTGTTGTGATGAGCAACCTGTACCTGCGCATAAACACTATACCACAACACCAAATTAGTGTCTGACGACTGTTGCTATAAATAGAGAAATAGCATCAAATTGTTAGTCGGTATACATGGCCACAGATGGTGAGTCGGTATATGTCTATATTCCAACTGAGTGTTAGTCATTATATTTATATGTGAATAGTGTCGCTTTGTCAGTCGGCAATTCATACCTATAGCATCGCGCTGTCAGTCGCCATAAAAACGTGTGCAATTTATCGGGTCTGTTGGCGCGCAAAAATGATGACCCAAATACCAGCCGACCAAAACCCTATCTTCCTTTCCCGAGCCGTCGCCGCCCAAAACATCTATTCCGACGTGAACGTTGTGTGACGTCGATTCCTAAAGGATCACAATTTCGATGCTGTATCAATCTCGCGTATTTATTTTGCGAAATATCGAGTCTTGTGTCCGTTTAAAACTTATGGGTTTAGAGAACATGAATTTGGAATCCCGACCCACTCTTGCGATTTTGGCCCAAGTAAATATTATTTGGACTCGACAATAGAAGTGTTGCAAAAAATTAAATCGGGATGAGATAATTAGAGCCGAGACTCACTATTCATAATTAATCCGTTTCTTTGATTGTAATTGCGAAAAAACTAAAATGTACATCCCAAAAGTCGCTTTAGTCCAAACTGTTTATATTTCGCCAAAACCTACTGCTAGAATTGTGTGTGTATATATATATCTGTTTGCGTCTTGTCTAGATCCCTATATTCGAAAGAGATGGGGTTTATGTGTTTTCAACTAGATTCGACATAGTATGGAATATCCAAGCCGATCTTGTTTGGTTCGTTCCGTGTGTTTCTCGCCCGATCTAAATCTCCAAATATAAATAACGAGTAAGCATTCATTTGACTCTGGAGTATTCATCAAATCGAATCCTTTCCAAATACTGTCACTGATCTCGTTTGGTTTGACCTATTTATACATCTTTTATATCCGAATTTTAGAACTCAAAATATACATGTTGTTTCTGTTAAAAATTTTAAAAAAATTTCTTTTATCTCTCTACTGCATAATCTCTAGAATTCTTTTAGCAATTTTTTTATTAAGAGTTTGACGAAGAGAAACTTGAATTCTCTTTATCCAATTAATCTCCCTTATCCTGTCTTCACCGCCCCCTGGCACTTTGGCGAAGATGTCGTTGCCCAGCATTATCTCCTGTGCACGCCCAGCCTCATCCTCTCTAGCCCTCTCTCGGCGTCTCTCCCATGGCCGCCATCAGCCCTAGCTACGCTTGCCCTGGTTCCAGCAGCTTGACGCTGCCCCATCTTCTCTGCTCCTCTCTCCATCTCTACAGCTTGCCAGCCGCCACTCCCAGCCTCTCCTCCCTGGCGCTCACCCCTGCCCTAGCCATGGACACCATCAGGTCGTCCGGTCTCCAGCCCGTCCTCGCCACCAACCACGCTCGCCCGGATCTGCGACTCTCTGGTACCAGCCGGCCATTCCTGTGCTCAGCGTCCAGCCCCAGCTCGCCCAACCCTCACCCAATGGTGCCATGGACGCAGCCCTGCCCTTTTGCTGCTCGCCGTGGACAGGCTCGACGCCCTATCCGCACTTGACGCCAGCGGCAACGTCTTGGTAGTGGTCGAGCAGCATGTTGTCGACTCCGTAAATTTTTGGGCAGCCCGGTTGCAGTGTCGTCAAACCCCGGTGAGACCTCGCTGTCCTTGCATGCTCTGTGTTTGATGTAATGCCAAACCTATAAATCGATGTCCTGTGTATGTGTATGGAGTTGATGTCCGGCTAGGGGAATCATTATGCTATATGTGGTGATCGATTAGGAGTCTTGACCAAGTGTTGATTGATATTTGAATATGAAATAGACTAGTTTATATACACGATTAACTAGGTGGTTTTAACTCTAATTTAGGATGATGTGTTAGAATAGTTGAAGTATCAAGCATATGGTGATTGTAAAGGTTAACTATGAGCTAAATTGAATTCTTACTGTTTGGGACTGCATGACCAGTTTTACTTAAGCGACTAGTTCAATGAAGTAAACCATGTTTTCTGTGAAAGTGTTATATATAAAAGTTGTAGATAACTTCTCTATATTGCTTGTGCTAAAATTTCATGACCATATGTCTTGTAGTTTAGAAGTTATTATTTTTCCTAAGTCCAGTTTCAGAATCTGTCCAAATTCTGTACAGGTTTCGAAAATTGGAATGTTTGGCTAAGCTAAACTGAGAATCAGCTCTTAGTAATTATAGGAGAATTGTAGTACTTTTATTAAGCTTTCCAACAAATTTTGGAGCACCCTTTTTGGTGGTCTAGAAGTCAAGTTATGGCTGTTTGAAATATGAAGTCTGAATCTGTCCAAATCTGGACAGAAGAGACTGTTTGTGTTAACTGACCTTTCTACGCATTGAATTAACTGAAGATGATTACAAATGAGTTGTAGACAATTGAATTAGCTTTCTAAAAAGTCTAGGATCACATGTTTTGGATGTCTAAATCTCCAGTTATAGATTTTTGAAGTGAGTAGTCGAATTCTGTCCAAATCTGGATAGAATTTACGTTTAGCACTGATTGACATTTCAATGAGTTCATGCTGATGTTATCTGGTTTTTCCTGCTGTTATCGATCTATTAAGTTATGTCAAAACTTGAAACAATGGTATTGGCAGGATTAATAGTCATAATTAGAAGTGAGCTGATAACTCTATACCATCAGCAATAATTCTAACTCAAATCATCTCTGATTTATAGGTCCAGTATAGAATGCATCCATGCCTCTCAGAGTTTCCATCCAACTGCTTTTATGAAGGCACACTGCAAAATGGAGTGACTGTTAATGAGAGGCAATCGTCTGGAATTGATTTTCCTTGGCCTGTTCCAAATCGCCCAATGTTCTTCTATGTGCAGGTAGCTTCTTTGACAACTATGGAAATATTGATGTGTTTCATACACAAACTCTTATCTGGATGTGCTGCATATCCATACTAATATCTGCAGATGGGACAAGAAGAAATCAGTGCTAGTGGGACATCGTATCTCAATAGAACTGAAGCTGCAAATGTTGAAAAAATTGTAACAACTTTTTTAAGAAGTGGTGTTGTACCAAGCCAGGTATTTTTTCACTCATTGTGTGTCTTATCATCTCATGACCTGCTATTCTTTACTTTATATGAAGTCAAAATCCCTGATGGTGTGTCTCATGCATTTTTCACACAGATCGGAGTTATCACACCTTATGAAGGGCAAAGGGCATACATTGTAAATTTCATGTCAAGGAATGGCTCTCTTCGCCAACAACTTTACAAGGAAATCGAGGTCGACCATAAAATTTATAAAAACCTAGTTTTAATCTATATTATAGAAGGTTGCTTGCTTAAGTTTTATACCTCTTGCAGGTCGCTAGTGTAGACTCATTTCAGGGTAGAGAGAAAGACTACATTATTCTATCTTGTGTTAGAAGCAATGAGTACCAGGTATGCTCCTTTCCGGTCATATTATGTTTTGCTTATGATGTAGAAGTACTGTGGTGGTTTGCACAATTTAATCATGATGAACGACTGTGGTGGTCAATCTGCAGCTGAGCTTTGTTTAATATGGAGATCCTTGTGTGTAGTGTAAGCAGTTGATACATGAAACCATCAAGGCTCTATTGATGTGGAATATTCCTGGATGGGATCTATTGTTCATTTATTTGTATCTCTGGTGTGCATCATTTTCATTTCCAATCATTGTATTGGCATGCTTGTAATTGTAGCTTAGTTGTCTGATTGGTGACTTGAATGAGACTTAGCCTGCATTAGAACTTATGCAGCAGAACCCAAACCAAACTTGTGCGATGTCTTGGTGTTTGGTTGGCACAGGTAAGCCCTGTTTGGTAATGTTATGTTGACTGCTTCCATGTTGTTACATGTAGTCATCTCCATGTTTGGTATTGTATATTTAGCTTAATCATGGAGCAATGGTGGTATCTATTCTATAGTTTATTTTGGAATGGATTTCTAAGTAATCTACTAATGATTTGGGTTTAAATTTTATCAGGAGGGAGGCCCTAGAGGTAGTAAGTCATTTGTTTACTCCATGATGACAATAGCAAGCAGATCGTGGCCTATGGATGCTACAACAAGAAAGATCAAAAGTTCTTTTGGATGTGGTTGTACTAGCTAGTATCTCTGAGCTTTCACAAGCCAAACTTAGTGTTTTTGCTGCTTATTTAAGCAAACTTGTGAACTTTATGTATGAATGCAGTATAATTGTTATTGTCATATGTATGAACTTTATGTATGTATGAACTTTTATGTATGAACTTTATGTATGAATGCAGTATAATTGGAAACTTTATGTATGAATGCAGTATAACTTGTGAACTTTATGTATGTATGAATTTTATGTATGAATGCAGTATAATTGGAAACTGCTAGTAATATATTTTTCTAGGCTCATATAGCCGTAGCGTTTGATTGTTAGTCAGTAAAAATACATATATCGCATCAGACAGTGTGTCGGTATAAGTTCTAACAGACTGTCCGTCGGGATAAATATGTTAGTCGGTATATCTTTTTAACGTCTAACCGTCCGTCGGTATAAACATGTCTGTCGCTATAAGTTTATGCCGACGCCGCTTACAGCGTCAGAAAGAGTTAGTCGGTATAACTCTATAGCGACTGATAGTACGTTGCTATAACGGTTTATACCGACTCTAAGTAAGTCGTTATAGTTAGGTTGTGGTATAGTGAAAGTAGCAGTCACAGATGTATGATTAAGGAGTCAGCAGCATAGATGTACCAGACCAATAAACATCACATACCTTGGATTAGGCGGACCAACATGGCCACAACCAGAGTCCGAGCATTTATAGGCATCACCATGAGGTTTTGTTTTCTTGAGGCACTTTCTACAGGACTCGTACCACCATAGTTGATCAATCTTAAGAACGGTAACTGTTACCAACCACTCAACTTTCTAAAAAACAGTTAAATGAGGCAGTACAGGGGTTAGCATTGTTCTCTTAGGCACATAAGAAGAGTGTATAAAAAGATGGAGTCGATTAGCATGAAAGGAACCACCTCATGCTTGAATGGATGCAGGTGTTTGATTTCAGATACTTTCTTATGCTCAGCGGTAGAAATCCTCGGCACACGCTGCGTCGAACCAGCAGCAGACATAATTGGGCTCCTTTTATGCTGCAAGCTGAAAAAGGAGACAAGCGAACTGGACATATAAATGGTAGACTTATATTTTTTGGCACTCAAGGGAAGCGGGTCATGTGTTTATGGTACCTGGCTGCAAGGCTTGTTGCCTCTGGAACCTGCGGATTCACGTACCATTTGCAAGACGATCCACCTGTCAGTGAAGTGGTACCTGAAAGGTTTGGAACCTTTGGTAAACATAGAGTCTTAATAGAAGTGTAAATAGCAAGGTTAGACAAACATACCAGCATAGGATCTAGCAAGAGTACCAACAAAGATAATAATCTAGAGTGAGTCCTGGCCGGCAATACTAATCTGATCAGCCGGGAAGGAGGTTGCCTGCTCACCCCACAGCACAACCTCAAGGGGAGTACAGCTACAAACACGATTAAAACGAGTCACAAGTATAACCTCATGGGTAAAATAACTTGCTGCAGAGGTAAGTAACTAACCTCTCATTTTGTATAGTGATGGATCTCTTTGCTGTTTGAGTCTGGCGCATCTTTGTACGAATGATTGCGACATCCGAGATCATGGTGACCGCGCCAATGACATCTATTTTACATAACAATATAGAGTGACAAGAGAGCATTTGGTAGAACTGTGTAAAACGCAGGATGGATTCATGCTATGTACCTATGAAATACTCCCTAATGTCCACAAGGGTTGTAAGCTGGTCAAAGGGAGTGAGGGAGTAAACAATCTCTGGAAAAGCCGGTGGCACTTCAATAAGCTCCTCAATTGTCGTCCATTTTGTGAAACCGATCATGATATCATTGTCAACAGGCTTGTACATCCTATTTGCTTTCTTGATCTGAACATAGGAGACGTTGTAGACATTGCCCTCCTTTATCATGGGCTTGAAAACGGCAGCGAGTGGAGGGTATATTTGAGCATGAGCACTGCCACCCTACACAAAATAAAAGAAATGCCTTTGTCACTATACAATTTTGGCATAATTTTTAGTGATATCATGTGTTTCAATGTTATAAGTGAGGTAACCATTATGTCTGAGAGGGACTGAAGCCAGACTGATTGTCGTAATACGAAGCTAAATGGAGGGAGTAGCATTTATTTAGAATGTGGTTACATATTTATTGGACCATGTTAACATTTTGAAGAAGATGTTGCTGCCATATTCCGAGTAGCATACAAGGACAAGTCTGGAATAATTTTGTGGGATGTAGTTAATGCACCAGAATCAAATCTAGATCAATGTCCATGTAGTAAGAAGATTGCGTACCTCCTCATCGATGAGGACCATATCAGCGTGGAGGAGCTTGGACTCATCCTGAGGATCATAAAATTCCCACATACGGGAGACACGGACACACAACCGGTCACTGCAATTCCCAATCATAAGGCTACCAACCAGAACCTCTGCCATCTGCAAAGTAAAGGCAAAAGAGGGACAAGAACATTTGTCCAATGAGTATTTGTTGAGAGTAAGAGATGAAGTAAGCATGCTGAATGTCAGAACAAACACCTTAGTACAAAAGAGGTACCATCGACGAGCGGTGCACGCATAGAAAATTTCAAAACCAAAAAAATGGAAGGGGACAACAGTATGATACATAAATGTATCTACAATATGGACATTTGTACACAAATGAGATCTGTAGTAGGTGAGATGCGCTACGACGATGCTGCTAGCGCAGCATCTAAGACCTCGTGGTAAACAACATTTCGAGTACAGGAGCCACAGGAACCATCATCATTTTCGATCACAATTCTAAGCCCCTCCCTGGATGTCGCACGCGAAACAGCAACATAGAGCTGGCCATGTGTAAATACAGGTTTCTTTAGGTAAAGGCCAACAGTGGAAAGCGTCTGTCCTTGGCTTTTATTTATTGTCATGGCATAGCAGATGCGTAGTGGGAATTGGGTCCTCTGCAAAGTGAAAGGCCATTTTACATTTGTTGTGTTCAGGGCAATACGTGGAATGAATACCTCATTGCCAATCCTGGATCCTGTGAGTATTATGCATCGCAGAACACGCTGACCTAGCTGGGAAATAAGCAGCCTTGTCCCATTACAGAGGCCCATAGTTTGGTTCAGATTGCGAAGCAGCATCACCATTGCACCCTCTTTAAGCACAAGTTTGTGGGAAGGAAAATTGGGTGCATTTATGGAATTGAGGAATTCGGTTGGGTAAAGCACATCAAAATCTGGAATGTGTTCTGCTGATTTTGAAATTGTGTCACAGCTAATGCACTCGACGCCATTGCCAGGTACCATAGAAACAATACGCTCATTGATGTCATCAACAGTTGAATTATTAGGACAAATGATAGCCCGCACAGCTAGGTAATCATAGTTTCTGTGATTTGCAATAAAATTCGGGTACACTTCAGTTATAAGTGCGAGGATCTTGTCACCGTCAACATGAATCAATAGATCGAGAGGGATCGTGATCCACGAAGGCTCGGCCTCGTCGCCCATCTTCTCAATAGGAACAGTACCATCTCCGATGGACAGAACCCATTTGCTAAATTCAGCAAGAGCAGCACGCTTTTCCGACGGTAGGCATGGGTTGGCAAGACGCATGTTCGTGTGTAGGCTCAAGAAGCTGACATGGCGCCAAAGCCTAGAGTTGGTAATGCAAGCATTAACAATCGCAGATCGTGATCCCTTACGAACAACTGGTAGAATCTGACGAAAATCACCGCCCAAGACAACGACTTTGCCACCAAACGGGATAATCGCGTTTCCAGGTTCGTCCTCTGAGAGGATATCGTGCATGGTTCTGTCTAAGGCCTCAAAGCAATGTCGATGCGTCATCGGCGCTTCGTCCCATACAATCAATGAGGACACCTGTATGAGTTCAGCAAGCATGGTCCCTCGCCTAATAGTACACATGGTTGTTTCGTTCATGTCGAAAGGTATCTTGAAACGTGAATGTGCGGTTCGTCCTTTAGGCATTAGCAAAGAAGCAACACCTGAGGAAGCAACGGCAAGTACTATCTTTCCTTTCGATCTGATGTTCGCAATCAGAGTATTCCATAGGAAGGTTTTCCCTGTGCCGCCATGGCCAGATACAAAGAAAAATCCGGGTAAGGAAGATAGTACTCTACCGATAATGGTATCATAGACATGTCTCTGATCGGTATTTAGCTGGGACAGAAGGGATTGGGCTTGCATGGACAATACCAACGGTTCAACGTCAAGTTCATCGTTAAGCAATTTATTTTCGTACATGTGATCATTTCGTGCAGACAGTTTGGGCAAGTTAAAGTCATCAATATTCCCTCCGCTGTCGGAAAACAGTTGTGTTAGCTTCTTTATCAGCAGCGACATAAGTTGTTCCGGTGGCACAACGTAGCGCGGATTGGCCAGTGCGCGGGTGAGTGAGCGGTTAATGTCATCCGTGAAATATAGCCAGTACTTATCAAATAAAGCATGAACATTGCCAACCGAGCAATGGAGGGCAACTGTTACAAAGAGTTGGCGTAGCTGGTGTGATGAGGCAGAGACGATGGCCTCGTCAAAGAGAAGGCTCCATTCGTTATCGCTTTCAAGAAGGCCCCTCGCCTCACATGCCTCGCGAAAGGTACCATAGACCGTGCCACTAAATGTCCTTAGATCAACATAACTCGTTGCACCTTTAACTATCATCAATAGCATGCGCAAGTAGTACAGTTCACCGGCCGTTGGATGAACGTAGTACATCCGTCCAATTTTGTGACAAGGGGTTCTTTTCCGCCACAGTCGATCCGAAGAGTGCCAAGACCACTCAGTAGGGAAATCACAGTATGTTAGGTGTCGGTATCCAAGATTTCTTACATTGGTGTTAAACCACTCAGTTAGCATGGAACTTTTTGCTGCGGGGGACTCTAGGAGAGACGCTAAGGTAATACCCGGTTCATACCGAACATAGTTATTGTTGGGCAAATGGACAACAAGACGTTCAACCGCAGGTATTCTAAAATGAATGTCGAACTCAAAAATACGCCAGATGGCTTCACATATGGATAGGTATCTTGCATCGATATACTCTTGAATTTCATTGCGAGGAGCTACCTGAGGTTCAGGTGACGCGTTGGCTGTCTTTGCCGTCACCTCAAAATATACCTTCGCTCGATCACTTCCTTTAGTAACGTACTTAAACAAGTATTTAATCATGTTTGATTTGTTACACCACTCAACATTGATATGCGCACAATATTTTTTGAGCAACGCCATGTTATAAGGAACAACGCTCCTGTTATCTAGCTTAATCCCATTCTTAACAATGTATCTATCATCATCGCGTCTCTTATATATCATGAACCCAAAATCATCAACGATAGTCTCAGCCTGGAAGGACTTAGGGTAGTTTTTTGAGCATTTGTCATTCTTCATACAGGGGCATCTTTTGTTGTGTTGACCGCATGGGCCGTGCATCATGAATTCGTCAACCAATGCATATCCCAATGGGTCAGTTCTGAAATCAGGTACCTCAGCACAGATAAATCCATCAATAGTGGAGGCATCAAAGTCAGAGGAGCGGTTTGCCAGCCAAACAAGGCAATGGATGTGGGGTAGGCCACGTTTCTGGAACTCCACAGTATATAGCGCTGCAGAAATGTTTGGTAAACACGAGGTTTTCAAATGGAAAGTGATAAGTTGAGGGAAGAACACATAAAGGGCCACAAACGCCAGCGTACCTGCAAGTACAGGGCCAAACGTCTTTCCCTCCCTGATATCAGTTATGAACTCATCGACTTTCATGTGGAAGACACGAACAATCACGTCGGAGCGATCGCATGGCTGCTGTCCGGTTTCAAAACGAATGGCATCCGCTATTTCTTTCCACTTAGTGGTGCACGTGAAGGTCACGAACAAGTCAGGAGGGCCAAAGACTCTACATATTGCCATAGCATCTTGGTAGTTCATCACATGATACCTTCTACCACCAGTAAACGACGAAGGAACAATCATCCTGCTTCCAACGGAATCAGCACTAACCAAACCCTTATCAATGGCATCAGACACACCCTGCACTGTTTCGTATCGCAAATCTTTCTGGTGGTCAGCTATAAATTGCAATCTAGAGGCTTCGACTGTGGAATACACATCGACGCCAATCTGATCGCTGAGCCTACCATAGCAAGTGTATGGGTTTGCATCACGCAACCTATAGTGTGTGTGGTATCTAACAAACTCAAGCATCGTCATGTATCTACGTTTCGTTCGTTCGTTGACGTCATCATCCGCATACCTAATGCCAAGATGGAATCCATGTTCACCATAGGGAAAAAGGAGTGGGTACTGTAGAGCCATATAACACGGATGTAGATGTGAAACACGTTTGAGACCATGGTTCTTAGCATGAACAAGGACATCGTACGTGTACTGAGCAGATGAGTAATCACCAACAATTATGGCAGCTATCTCACCGCTCGAAGGCAAATTATACTGGACATCATGTCTAGTATTGCAGCCCAATAAACGTAACGTTATCTCGCTATTGTGTGTTTGTTCTATGCGTTCACGAGCACAACGAAAGGCCTTCACAAGCTCATTATGCGCGTCAAGCTTCTCCATCAAGGACTGTGTAACAACGGAGTCTGGGCAAGAAGCACCGGCATCATCACTCTCAAAAACGTGGAGCCTACTTTGTAGCTCAGCATCAGGATCATGTATGTAAAGTTGAGCAAACTTGGGCTGTGAACCTGGACGAGGCAGCAACGTTCCAATTCGGTGATGAACCACACCATTAATTCGGAAAACATACGGTGTAGTACCGTTGTTTATAGCCTTGTCGACGGCAGCACCCAAGGAGGTGAAAGCGAAAAGTGAGTTGTAATATCGTATCTGGCGCAAAAATCGTTTTGAGCGAGCGTCGCCATCAAACCTCAGAAGAGTTCGCAGAGGTTCAGGTGGTTTTTTGTAAGGTTCCAACCTGATTCGCCCACCCTTACAACAAAGGTTGTAGACAATCCTTCGCTGAGTTACAGCAGAAGCACTCTTGACACGCTCTTGGAACCAAAAGAAGGCGCCGCAAAAAGGGCATTCGTGCGTCGGGCCACCATAATAAGAAAGGAATGGATTGTTGTCTGAAGGAACACAAAACAACAATGGATCAACAGAACACAACAGAGGTAAGACACACGCATGTGGAGACTGTAGCGCCTAGTGGGCACCTTTCAAGCGAGCAATGTATGAGTCCTTTAGAGGAACAACGGGAGCATGTAGAGTCGAGCATGGAGCCTGTGTTGTACAAACTCGTGCCCGCCTCCTTACTTCAATTCGACGGTGTCTATTGGAGGTGGAAGCCTCTCTAGGGAAATGCAACAACGATCTAGGATCTATGTTTTACCAGGTCACAACAAGGAGGAGAGCATAAGAATGAGCGTGTGATGCATCATAATCCTAATATATGTACATGATACATACGAGGTCTTAGTGGAAACGTCGACCAAATAGGGATGCATTGTTGGTTAAGCAAGGACGTCTGAGTGGTCATGTCCGATGGAGACAATACAAGTATGTCTGTGGCAACCATTTGTTAAGAAACAAGGTCATCATCTTGCAAACAGATTTAGCAACGAGCAGGGGACTCAGAAACAGTGTAAGTCATTAAATAGAAAGGAAAACGTGGCCAAAGGAACAAACCAGAGGTGGTAGGTCTCCTCTTCCTCTCATTTCCAGGAGAGCGACCAGTACTCTGACATGGCCCATGGTCCATTGGTCAACAGTTTATAGAATCGCAAATGGAGTGTCTAGGTATGGGACAAGAGCACAGGTATCACATTGGAATCAGTTCTGAATACCACCAGAGGTAACAGCAAGTAGGGAGGTAAAGCCAAGATGGGCAAAAAGGAGAAGCATACATGATAAATCAGAGTATGGATGTATGAAGCACGTGCAAACGTAACAAGTAAACCATAACAACTAACTAAAGCACAGTAAATAACATGGAGCACGCAGAACCTGCGACATACATAACACAAAAATGCACAGACATATAGGTCTCACACGGCAATGTACCATCGTTTATGGATTTTTAGCTCTTCATGTAATATTAGATCACAGGATAATAGAACCCAACTATTCCGTGAGGTTGCATAATAGTGCCTATCTTTAGAAGATCTCTTAAGCAAGAAGAAGGAAAAGCAAAACTTACTAATTATGTCATGGCAGCACGACAACCTATCCTGAGGACGCATTATGTTTGCACAATTTATTTAACTATAAAGATCAAAAGAATTCTGACTTACAAACTTGCAAAGTGTGATATAATAATTCATTTGAGGCTAAATTTTTAATGTTTCTGCCCGCTCTATCGCGCTAGGATCCTTATATGATTTCGATTCTTCGTCAAAACCACACATTTCCTAGAGAAAACATAATAATATAATAAATAAATATAGGAAATATAAGATAATATCATACATGTTATAACAATATTTTTAAATAACAAACTTACACAGAAACACAGGTCCATATAGTGTTTTGTAATCTTTCGTTTTGCGAGAGACCTCTTTGGTTCATTATGGGCAAGAATTCGAACAGCCATGTTAAAACAATCTATAGGCATATCTTTATTCACATTTAACAATTCCTATAGATTTCCTCTCCGACAGTAATAGTAGAGGTAACTAATACACGATTGTAATACCTTCTTGAACAATTACAGTCGTCATGTCCTTTTTTGGTTTATTATGATGCAATGCAATTTTGCATTCATCTATTGGAACTAGATAATTTATCTGTGTTCCAAATATATCTTCTTCAATGGGATGTATAGGAAGTCTGGTATGCTCATCTATTTTTCCATCGAGAGGTGATTCATTATCAACTTGTTGGGACGAAGGCAAAGACGCTACCCTTCGCTCCAGGCTGTCGTCACCTCGACGCACCAACGGAAGTTAGATGACCGGCGCATGTCACCATTCGTCCTTCTCACCGCAAGACGAAGACCCACGACGAAGTCCCGCCATCCCACGTCCTCACCCAACCTGGAGGCCCACGTGGTATGGCGGCCCATCGTGACAGGCCCCGCACGAAGAAGCGCGTTACGGGCCCGGTTTGTAATGGCTCTTCTGTAATGACAGTCTGTAACCCTCCATTATGGGAATATTCTAGGGACAATCCAGGTGCCTGAGGGCATAAACGTCCTTACATCAGGACGTTGGGCACTCGGGCACCTATAAACACCCCCGTACAGTGCCCTTAAGAGGCTGGATTAACAGAGCAATTGTCATCTCGAGTTAAACCTTGTTTGCATTCTTTCTACTCCCCCGTTGGATCATCTTGACCTGGAGAACAAGTTCGGGTTGGCCTCGATCCCGCGGCGGTCGATAGCGTCATCCCCGGGATAGCCGCCGTACGGCAAGCGATTCAGCTCGAAGACCCTATTCAGGCGAACGTTGGATCCACGGATATCCCAACTCCGCAGGGCCTCCGTCCTAGGCACATAACGCCCCACAATACGCACAGCCCCGTCTTCCGCTTCACGCACGAATGCGGCGGGATCCTGGCCACGCAGATCCAATGCGAAGGCTGGACTTCGCACTCGCTGCCCACCCAGGGAGGGCATCTCGCGAGGGCATACTTCGCCCAACGCCCAGCCATGTGCCAAGGGCCACACCCCATACCCGATAAATTCCTTAACTAAATCGCGCCCGCTACTATGTGGGCAGCGCACCGAAGGGCTCCTTCATTTTCATCATCCTCCGCCACCTCAAATTGCGGGTACGCCACATAATAATGGGAGCACATCACGGCCACGGGGAGCCCTAGGTGGTTTTCGACTTCGCCCTCGGAAACATAAAACCAGAAATCCCACCAGTTGCCCCACTTATTGCGGGCACAGGGAACTAACTCCACGACTTCCATCGAAGTCTTTCCGGTCCTCGGCGTAAACGTGCACGATCCAAACTGTGCAATCTTGTGTCCAATTTTTCTTTTTTTGCCAATGCAGACAATAATGTTTGGCGAAGACCTCCACAGAAGGCTGACCGCCATACAAAGTCGCCGCCCAGACATACTTCGTCAGGGCCACCACGACGTTAGGTGTTAGCTGGTGGACCTGGACCTCAAATCTCTGCAGGACCTCCGCCACAAAGCGATGTGCAGGCAGGCGAAGGCCAGCGGTGAAAAACGCCTCAAACACGATCAACTCGCCCTCGGGCTCGGGAACCTCCTCAACCCCCGGGACACGCCCAACTCCGCTGCCAAAATACCCCAGCTGCTGCATATCCTGCATGTGGACCGAGGAAATCCTCGAAACGCTGAACTCCACCGTATCACCCGGATGTAGCTCCGTCGCTGCCACATTGCTCAAGGTATCCTCAGACGATGAATCGGACGTCAGCGTATTTGCAGCAGACGAGGAAGAAGACGGCATGGCTACGTACTGTCGGCGGCGGGGCACAGTCTGCTTGACGCGGGCCAGATCTCCGACGAACAAGAGCAAGGAGGGCAGACGAGCGGGCGAACGGTTTCAAAAGGAGGCTAGGGTTTTGCGGCGCACAGAAAGGTAAGCGAACCTGACCCCCCCCCCTTTATACACAAGACGCGACGCTTCGGGAAACTCGCAGTCCAACAGTACTGCGTCCGTCAACGGTCACATAAAAAACCCCCGAGGAACCACTTCGAGCGAGGGCAGCGTCTCCACCATCTAGCGACATCTTCGGCACCAGATGACTTAGTCGAACTGGTCCCTCGGAGGGCAAATGTTGGGGCGAAGGCAAAGACGCTACCCTTCGCTCCAGGCCCTCGTCACCTCGACGCGCCAACGGAAGCTAGATGACCGGCGCAGGTCACCCTTCGTCCTTCTCACCGCAAGACGAAGACCCACGATGAAGTCCCGCCATCCCACGTCCTCACCCAACCTGGAGGCCCACGTGGTACGACGACCCATCGTGACAGGCCCCGCACGAAGAAGCGCGTTACGGGTCCGGTTTGTAATGGCTCTTCTGTAATGACAGTCTGTAACCCTCCATTATAGGAATATTCTAGGGACAATCCAGGTGCCTGAGGGCATAAACGTCCTTACATCAGGACGTTGGGCACCCGGGCACCTATAAATACCCTCGTACAGTGCCCTTGAGAGGCTGGATTAACAGAGATATTGCTATCTCGAGTTAAACCTTGTTTGCATTCTTTCTACTCCCTCGTTGGATCATCTTGCCCTGGAGAGCAAGTTCCAACACAACTGTTGAATGATTGTCCAATTGGCTATTATCAACGGGTACTTCATTTGTCTCGTCTGAAGAATCCATCAAGGTAAAACAGTCCTACATATATTGCAAATAAATATATCTAAATATGCTGATCCAATGGCATGATCGATATAGAAGGATATATATTCCAATGAGCATGTGGTGGAGGACGCATAAAAGTTAAGGTATGACAGATTTTATATAGAACTATGTGTACAAATCTATATATGTGTATGTATACACACTCATTTTAGTTGACAACAAACAATTTAATATAAAGCAATAACTTAAGGGCCACGTATACTGTGTAAAACTGTTTCCTGTGCTAACGTGCTAAGACGTGTTGACATCCGTCAGATTCCAAATCAATGGATACACTTAACCACACCTCATAATCTTGTTCTTTTTCTTAAGAGCCCCTCGTTTCTCTTTTGTTTGTGTAAACCGAATAGTTTTATAGCCGCCGACCCTTCTCTCCCGTACACCGTCGTTGACGCCGCCTCCATCGAACGTGTTGGCGTTGGTCACCGCTAGCCTGTCTACATCACTTATCTACTAAACCCACGGCTAATCAGCATTTGAACCAGATTAATTAATGAAGAATCCGGCTTCCCTCTCGTCGCGTCTTCCGCTCGCCGCCGACCTCGACCTCGCCTCGCCTCCACGTCTCCTTCCTACCTCGCGCCAAGCAAAGGCCACCGCCACCGCGCGTCCGGTGGAGCCCTTTATCAGGTCGCGCCCGCTGCTGGGCGGGACCTCTCCCTCCCTCCCTTCCCACTCCTCCACCTCCAATCCTCCTCCCCGACCACAGTCCACAGCAGAACCCGTTGCCGTTGCAGCCGTAAGGGGGCTATCGCGCTTGGTTTTTGGCGCTCTCCTGTGAGCCTCCGGCTGCAGCGTCGCAGAGATGGGTTGTGCCCCGGTGGTGTGGGCCGCGGCGTGGTTGCTTGCTGCCGCGGTGGCAGGTTTCGCGGATCCCGGCGGCCTCGAGCGCGCGTAAGTGCAGTAACGCCTGGGCCCTTCTACCCGCTTCCTACATTCACGTGTCAGATTGCGTGTGCGTTCAGTTGTTCGTCATTGCGGTTAACTGTAGCTTCGGGCTGTTGAGCACTTGATCATCTTATTTATCTTATCCTGTCCACAGACAGTGATCTAACCAAATGAGTCATTTTTGCTGTTTGGATGGATGGTGAGCCCATCTTAAGAGTGAACTAAATAACCTGAGAGAATGGGAGTGAAACATGTCTGCATTAGTCTTCTTCCGTTTATTTCTACATTTAAGTCAGATGACAAAAGAGAGAGAGAGAGACAGAAACATAGGTCATTGCAACAAGATATAGTCTGTAAAAAGCTCATTTCAGTTCCAGACTTTTGATAACACAAACCTGCTGCCTTTTGCATACCAAGCTCTGTCTCTTTTATTGTAAAACACAAACCTGCTGAACCCAACACTAGTTGATGACTGCAAGCTGATGACTGCTGATTTGAACACTACTAGCTGAACCAAACACTGTATAATGACTGCTGCTCTGAACTGTGCTAGCTGATGACTCTTGATCTATGAACATGATATTCATCACTGGGTTGGATTATTCTTTAAAGGACAATTTCGAGCATCATGATAGTCTACTTGCTTGCAACACCTGCACATACGAGGAACTTTCTGTTTCTTCTCCACACTGTCACCAGGCTTCTTTACCTTCTGACCAGGTTTTATTCGTTTGCACCTACCCACAGATTTGACTTCATTAGGTGGCTGTATAATAACATGGTTAGGAATTGAACAACCAATAAAGGACTCGATCTCTTGAACTTGACTTGTCATTCTCTCTGGAAGCAATATGGAAAGATCTTCATCAAATGCAACAATACTATCCCGAAGTGTTTGTAACCCATTGTTTGATCCTTCGGCACGGTGAATTAATTCTTCAATCTTGCTTCTAATTTCAGATGCCAACTTTGCATTAGTTGTTTCTACAGCATCCTTTGGAACTTCTTTCAACATGTTTCCCTCTCCATCGAAGACATCATCCTTAGTCACTAGTTTAGTCCATCTCTTCAAAACAAACTGATCTGGAATTTTTTTAAGTGATGGACATTGTAAAACACGAATTAGATGGCAACAAGGAATACCATACATCTCAAAGAACATACAAGTGCAGTGCCCATCGTTTGTTGTAATATTGAAACAGACCTCTCTCATCTTTTTTCTTTCATCATTAACTGTTGATATTTTGTAGTCTCCCTCCCTTACAATTGTCTCTATGACACAATTATCCCGAGCATTAATAATTTGTTTTTGTAGTTCAGAGAAAACATTGAAAGTGAACACCTCACTCCCATGCCTTTCTAATGCCCAACTAGTCTGCAAAACAGGTGATGTATGCAGACTGGCATTATCATTTTCCAATTCTTGATGCCTCTGTTCATCCATTGCATTAACAAACCTGATCCAAAATTCAACCAATGTATTTTTGTAACCAATGAAGCGGTTGAAAAATGAGTTGGTACTTTCTGATCTTGAGGTTGTGTTAAGAATTCCAGCTAAAAACACATGTCTAAAGAAAACTGGGACCCATGATGCACGGATTTCATAACGGATTCTCAACCAATCATGACCTTGTAAACCAAATTCAGAAATAATAGAAGCCCATTGATGCTCAAATTCCTCTCGAGTTTCAGATGCCCATACACATAAGTTGATGCGTTGATAAAGTAACTTGTTTTCCCTCATTTGCGGCGGCAACTTTCCAGGAAGCTTTTGCAAAATATGCCACATGCATAATCTATGTGTGCTGCTAGGAAACACTATAGATATTGCATTCCTCATGCTATTGGCTTCATCTGTTATGATGAGTCGTGGTGCAGCCCCTCCCATTGCTCTCAAGAACGTACGAAACAACCATGTGTATGCCTCAGTTGTCTCGTTGCTTAACAATGCAGCACCAAACAAAACACATGACTTGTGATGATTGATACCTGTGAATGGTGTGAATATCATGTTGTAGTGGTTGGTGTTGTATGTTGAATCAAATGAGAGAAGATCACCGAAATGTGAGAAATTCTTTCTGCATGTGGGATCTGCCCAAAAAACATGTACAAGCCTTCCCTTTTCATCAACCACATAGTCATAATAAAATGTAGGATTTAATTCATTTTTTGAGGCAAGGTTGTCAATGAACATTTGAGCATCTGATGATGTGATACAACTTCTCAACTGCTTATGATAGTTTTGCAAATCCCTCTTGTTGCACCCCACATTCTCAAATCCACCTTCGCTAATACGAAGATATCTGTATGCCCCACTTGTACCGATGCCTCCCTTGTGGCATGCCACTAATGCACGCTTAGCCTTCTCATTAACTTCTCTGTTCGACCTAATCAAGTGGACCTTGTCTGGTGAAACAAGACTATGTGTATGTGATTCCACAAATATCTCCACCCGAAACTTATTATCTTCAATCAGCTTGACAGCTAGAACTGCTTCACAACCACACCTAGAAATCTTTTGAATACGTTTCGGTTTGCTGTCTACCTTTTTCTTAGACCTATATCCCTGTTTAGAACACAACCATCTTTGCCATCTTCTAACACCATTCAAATCTGTATGTGGACCAATACGAACTCCAAAACGAGCCTCTTTTGCATATCTTCTATAAAATTCCTCTGCATCTTGCAATCTTTCAAAAATTTGTCCAACAAATGGCTTCATAGATTCATGTACTTCAGGAACATGAGTAGCATACTACAACATTGAAAAGTTATTATCAATTAATCGCCACATAGAACGTATCGAGATATGCCACAATTAAATTTGTAAAAAAAATTGCTCACCATCAAGGGGGACATGACTGTATTCTTTTCAGGTGTTCCAAAAGGTGAAATGAGATGTGTGGTTCCTGCTGACGGGATCCATGTGGTTGTGCTTGATGGGGTCAGGACCCATGGGGCTATGCTCGTTTGGGGCAGATCGACGTCAACCATGGCATCACAGGTAGAAGATCGAGGTAGGTCAGCGTCAACCATGGCATCACAGGTACAAGATCGAGGCGAGTTGGCGTCAACCATGGCATGCAGCGGAGAAGATTGGGGTCGTGCTGTGTCGACCATGGGAGGCGCGGTAGAAGATCGAGGTAGATCGGCGTCGACCGTGGCATGCGCTTGAGAAGATCGGGGCGGGCCGGCGTCGACCATGGCAGACGCCTGAGAAGATGGGGGCGGGGCTGTGTTGACCGTAGAAAGCGATGGAGAATATCGAGGTAGGCTAGCGGTGACCAACGCCAACACGTTCGATGGAGGCGGCGTCAACGACAGTGTACGGGAGAGAAGGGTTGGCGACTATAAAACTATTCGGTTTACACAAACAAAAGAGAAACGAGGGGCTCTTAAGAAAAAGAACAAGATTATGAGGTGTGGTTAAGTGTATCCATTGATTTGGAATCTGACGGATGTCAACACGTCTTAGCACGTTAGCACAGGAAACAGTTTTACACAGTATATGTTGCCTAACTTAAGTATTTATAAAAGTGTAAATTAAAACTATAAGTTAGTTTTAATTAAATCGCTCTTCTAATAGTCATCAGATAAACACATAATTAATTAAATATGTAAAATATGTGCCGCCACAAATAAATCTCTATCTCTACTACTCATTATGTGTTTAGTGTAGGCGTGCACAACGCCCTGTTCTGCCATCGCGCGATTCCCCTCCTCCGTCCGTGATTCCCTCCTCGCGCCCGCAGTCCCCGCCGCCATCCCGATTCCTCCGCCCGCGCGTCCCCTCCCTGCGCCCGCAGCCCCCGCCCTCCATCTCGCGCAGGCCGGCGAGATCCCCGCCGCGATCTCCCCTCGCCTCCCCTCCTTGCCGCGGTCTCCTCTCCTCGGCAAGCGCCCACCCTCGCCCTCCCCCCGGCGCGGCGACGCAATCCTGCATCACGGCGCTCCCCCTCGGCAATCTCGCATCGCGGCGCCCCTCCATCCTCACGTGTGCCCCGCTCTCCTTCACGAAGCCCCGCTCCCTGCCCGCGCAGGCCGGCGAGATCCCCTCCCTGCCGCGATCTCCCCTCGCCTCCCCTCCTCGCCGCGGTCTCCTCTCCTCGGCAAGCGCCCGCCCTCGCCCTCCCCCCGGCGCGGCGACGCAATCCCACATCGCGGCGCTCCCCCTCGGCAATATCGCATCGCGGCGCCCCCTCCATCCTCGCGTGTGCCCCACTCTCCTTCACGAAGCCCCGCTCCCTGCAGTCCCCTTCCATCAGCGACACCATCCTCGCCGGCAAATCGCGCCTCGCGATGCAATCCCCCATGGATCTAGTCGGACTCGTCGCCGTCCCGGCGATCCCCCATGGATCCGGTCGGACCTCCGCTACCTGCAGAGCCTACCCTCCAGCTGCAGAGACACCGCCATGGAGAGACTCGCAGTTGCCGAGTTCCAGCTCAACAAGTCGCTGCATCAGGGAGAGGTGCAAGAGATTAAAAGGTACGTGTAAACGTCATCTATTCCTTACCTCGTGATCCCTCTCATCCTGACTCCGCCCCCACCGCCGCGAGTGCCCGGTTCGGATCCAGCACCCCCTACACCCTGCACCAGTCCTCGGGTACCCCCGCCTCACAGTCGTTCCTCGTCACCCGTCGGCGCGACGTCGGTCCGCTATGTTGCGCCCTGCAGGGAGGCCGTAGAGGATCGCTTAGGCCGCCCTTCGCCGGGAGAGCATCGACCTCGTCACCCTCGGTGACTTTCACTCCGGCTCGCCTCCTTCCTTCACGGGTCCCACCGTTCCCGCAGCAGCATCAGGTGATGCCGCTTCGCGGGAGGTGCGGGCTCCCCTCCATCTAATTTGCCCTGTGATGCTATAACGAAAATTATTGAGCTAGATACTATACTTGATCACTTGATGAAAATAAATTAGCTGAGGGCCCTTTCCAAGCTTTGTGATGGTTGCCCTGACATGTAATTGTGCCCTGATAACTGATTTGCGATGTTCCTTTTGATCAAAAGAGGTGATGTACCTAATTTTCCCTGTGATGCTAACGAAAATTATTGAGCAAGATACTATACTTGATCACTTGATGAAAATAAATTAGCTGAGGGCCCTTTCCACACTGAAATTTTCCAGCTTTGTATGCAACTGTTAGTCCTCTGAAGTCCTCCACTGCCTTTGCTTCCCTTGCTGGTTGACGCGCCATCATCGCATGAAGGTTAGCTTCCCCTCATGATGATTGTGCGCTGGCAAACGCAGTGGAGGCGATAGATATTTCTGCATGGTTCTATGTAAGCTTCCTTCAATTTATTTTTTCTTCCTATATTTCTTTCCTCGATTACGCCGCAAATTAAAAAAAAGGTTGGTCTCTATCTGTTCATTGTTCGGTTCCTCCATTATTGTTGATCAGCCTCTAATTTGTATGACTGCTATAAAGCAAGGGATTGGTCCTGGTGTGTGCATGATGTTATTCTTGGTAGCCAAAGACAGGTATGTGCATGATGTTATTCTTGGTAGCCTATAATCATCTTTGCCTCAAAGTGCTTCTATAGGTAAATGAATGTAGTGCAAGTTTTTATTTTCTGCTCCAATTGTTTTCTATGCTACTTCCTTAGTGTTAGTTCACCATGCATAAGTCATCTGCAGAAAGTGTGCTTCTTCCTATCTAGCTTCAGCATTTACATGGTGATGTAATAATGTAATATAACATGAGCGACGTCGGTCCGCTATGTTGCGCCCTGCAGGGAGGCCGGAGAGGATCGCTTAGGCCGCCCTTCGCCGGGAGAGCATCGACCTCGTCACCCTCGGTGACTTTCACTCCGGCTCGCCTCCTTCCTTCACGGGTCCCACCGTTCCCGCAGCAGCAGCAGGTGATGCCGCTTCGCGGGAGGTGCGGGCTCCCCTCCAAGGAAACTTTATGTGAGGCCTCTGCATTAGCCAAGGTATCACTTGTTTGGCAAGCATACAGTAGGATGGTCATTTGTTTTTAGAATTTATGATGCCAAATCATGTTTAGTTCACCTTGTTTTCATTTAATTGAATTCGATGCTCTAAAATATCCAGGAAAGAGAGGCACCTGCTTGTGTAGCATTTGCTCTGCCATTTTCCAACACCTTATTTTACCATGATCAAAGAATACAGTAGTCTGTAACCTTTTGAGCCTGAAACCTATGAAAACCATTTTGCTAGATCTGTCAGCCAGTTTATTTAAACCTGGACCAACCAACATCACATGGGCAACACAACCAAAAATTCTCAAATGAATGACACTAGGTTTCTTTCCATGCCAGGCTTCAAAAGGAGTCTTAGATAATAGAGCTTTTGTGATTGACCTGTTCAGTAAATAAACTGTTGTCCTGACAACTTCTCCCCACAAGACAGATGGGACTTGCATTGTTTTGAGCAAACATGTAGCCATTTGAACCACTGTCTGATTTCTTCTCTCTACCACTCCATTCTTGAGTGGGGAATATGGAGTTGTAGTATAGTGTTTGATCCCACCTTCACTACAGAAAATGGAGAACAGATTTGAGGTAAACTCACCACCCCTATCTGTTCTTAAAGCTTTCAGTTTATTTCCAGACTCAACCTCAGCCCTTTGTTTAATTCTCTTGAAACATTCTAACACTTGATCTTTGGATTTTAGCATCTCTACCCACATGTATCTACTGTGATCATCTACCACTAGCAGAAAATAAGATGCACCCCCTATGCTCTTGGGAGCAATCTGACCACAAAGATCTGCATGGACTAGATCAAGATTTTTAACTGCCCTGAAACCTGACACTTTGGGAAAATGGTTTCCTGTGTTGTTTTCTTTCGGAATTTCCCCTGTAAGGCTGTTGTTTGATATGTCTAAGTAGAAAAGGTACTCCAGTGTGTGGATCCAGGTTGGTATGGGTCCACTGAGTCGATTGCCATCTAGCAGTCCACTGAGTCGATCTAGGTGAGTGCTTAGGATCAACTCTCCTCTAGCAGTTGGCACAGCTCACCCTTCATCCAGACTACCTAAGAATACAGCCAAATATAAATACTTATATTACTAGAACAGAAGTAACTATTTTAATTATGAGTATAAGTACAGAAACACAAGGAGTAACTACAATTCCTTGGGGACATTCAGCCTGCTAACTATAAGACCTGCATGATTTATTGGGCCAGGAGTTCTGTCAGTGGTAATGCCAAGCATTTGTTCACAATGTTGTATGATATGCATGATGCAGAAATTGCTACAAGAGACTAACAAGATACAAAACCATGTTCATCCCATGTTCATCCCATTCTACCTTCAAGTTGCGCCACTTTGAGTTTGGCCATCGCATTGGGTCATAGTCGCTTATTCCCACAATAGCACCTGTGCATCTGCAATATAAAGCAGTTTGGTTTGGAATGGTTATGGCGTAGAAGTACTCATCATATGCTAAGCTCAAACACAAATTCTAACTTAAATGTTACAGTTTACATTGAATTCAAAAACACTCTAGGCACTTAATATTTGATCTCTCAATTCAAAAACATATGTTCCCGAAGTAGCACCAGTTACTTCATCTCTCAGTTCCTTCTTGTGTTGCTTGCTCAAACAAATCTTTTACTGCCATGGATTTGATTTAAGGTGAACTCCCTTTACTTATTTTGGTGTCTTGCTTGGCTGGCTCAGATTCGTGTTTTCGGTCGACCTATCGCAGAGCTGAGAGAGAGATTTGGTTCTTTCTTCGCAGATTTGGGGAGATCGGTCGTGTTCATGCTGCGAGATTCGATTTGGGTGAAGCCATGATGCTGGAAGGGAAGTCCTACCTTGTGCCGCGCTCCCTGCTGAGCTCCTGCGAGACAGAGACGTAGTGGGCGTACCTCGCCCACGAGGTCCTCGGCGGCGAGCGCCCGACGCCAGAAGACGTCGAGGTCGAAGACCTGGACGAAGCTGACGGCGACGGCAAGCGCAGCAAGCCGACGTCTCCGTGTATTAGTGTATTACTATTGTACATTGTTTTGTCTACATGTTTTTTTGTTTTGCAAATAAAAAACCTTGTGCTGCAGTTTACCGTGAATTTGATGGTCTAACTTATTTAATACAGAATGTAAGCATGTAAGCTTTTGTTAGGTAAGTACTCCAAGTTAAGTGATTTCAAATCTTCATGACTGCAGAAACCAAAAGGTATGACTAAGTTTTTGTGATCATAATGTCTTCGTTTCTATACTCCTGGATCACTTGAATAAATGTGACAATTGCTAAGCTTTTTGACAACGACTTCATTTGTCTGTCATTAAAAATTCTATATTGACTCTTTACAAATAATTTGTGTAATATTGATAATGTTTGCCACACTTATTTTGCATATCATAGTGATGTTTGTCGTTTCTTATCTATGTTTCATATAATTTTTTTACTTCCATAGCAACGCATGGGCACATACCTAGTGCTACTAATACGTAGGCAACAAGGTTACAAACATAATGTAACTGAAATATATTAAAATGGATTTTCCATGCAAAAGATGTTGAATAAGCAAGCGATTTACGGATCTAGGAGGACGTGACATGACATGATTGGCTTGATGGAAGCCACACGAAAGACCGACCCAAGTGGTTTTGTATAAGCACGAAGTGCTGCATGCAGCCATGCACGCGGTTCCTGCACTCGCGGGCGGTTTCTTCTTCTACGCAAAAAGTAGGCGCACAGTAAGTCTCTAGGGTTTTTCATAGATGGGCCTTATAGAATTTAATTGATAGATGGACCTCATCTCACCAACAGAGGAAGCGGCGGTGAAAACTCAGCCCACGCAGGCTACCGCGGCGCAAATATAATGTACCATATCGGCCAGCCAAAGGTTACGGTAGCAAGTTATAAACCTTTCTGCTACAGAGGAAGCAGTCAGCTCGTGTAATCAGCTCTTAGTATTATCGACTTGTGTCGATTTTTTGCGCGAAGCGAGCACAGCACGCGGATGGTGAGGGCGCCGCTAGCAGGAGCGGTTAGTGTGGCGATGAACGATCCAGATTGAACGAAGGCAGAATAGCATGCTACCCTTACAGCCTTAATAAGTAGTAGTGATAATTAGTTTTGTAATTAACTATATTTAATAGTCGTACTTGGCATCTAAATATTCGATGTGCCCCTAATAAAAGATGCTGAACTCATCAATCTAAAGAGCATGGTTAATAATTTCTATTTTTTATATATTAAAGCACCAGTCCCAATATGTCCACGTGTCCCGAAAAAAATCTGTCGTCCGATGGTCTGCAAGATTCTAAAACCAACCGTCCAGAGCCAGCCTTCACTCCGTACTGCATGTGCTCTTTTACTTCCAGCCGCTACCAGAGTCTCCGGATGGGAGACGAAACGACCGACGGCTTCTACGTCTTCGTTGTGGCACCATCTTCTGCACGGAGTTGACGCCGATGGCGCTCTCCCTCCCCCCCCCACCCAAGTCCATTGTTCCTAGCGCTACACCGGTTCCATCCGTCGCAGTGTCGTCCCTGCTTCGTCGCAGCATCGCCGCCGCCAACGACGGGGCCGATGCCTGTTGAAATCTCCAATGCTTCTCCGACTGCTTCGCATCTCCTCGACGGTTGACACAGGTACAAATGTCTTTTCCCCAATCAGAAGCTCCGTGCATTGTCACACAGGCTTGTGGACGAGGTGGCCATGCAGTCTAGCGACGCAAGGGAGCCGTAGGCAAGTGTGAAGGTGTGTCGGGTGGGAAACGGTGTGAGAGGTGGAAAGGCCTGAGTCTGTAAGGGTTGCGACAGGTGGGCCGACCCGATAAGCAAGTATAAGAGTCTGTATTTCTGACGTGAACTCTAAGAAAGAAAAGAAGAAACATAATACTACCCCAAATCTGATCGCCAGCGTCTCTCGCGGCGATCGTGTGCGCTCACGTCTCGATGAATCCTCACCGATGGCCACGGGCCATAACATCTGGTATCAAAGTTGTGCTCCTCGGCTTGGGTCCTTAACGTCCACTACGTCACCGGTTCCGAAGCCTTCGGTGCAAACTTGGTTCATCTTTGACACCATGACGACCAAGGAGAAGGAGGATGCGGATCGGTGGGAAAAGTTAACGTTGAAGATGGAACGGTTGACGAAGAGGGTGATAGGGATGGATGACGTGCAACAACAGTTGTTGGCGCAGACGGATTTGGCCGCAACTGTTGTTCAGAGAGTGGCGGAGGAGTGGGTGCATCTGGCCCAACAGCTGGAGCAGGCGGTCGTGGAGTTGAAGCTGGAACTGGTGGTGCAAGATCTAGAGTCTCCGGAACCAGCAATCGATGGGAGGAATCAAGGTGGAGCGCCAAGGATGGTGCGACCGGAACCTGCTCGAAGGTATGACGAAGACGATCTGAATCACCATAGGAATGGGGAATGAGGAGAGTGGGGGATCAGGAGTGCCAAATGTCATCCTTACCTCAGTTACCTTTTCCAATGTTTGGAGGGGATGAACCCAAGATTTGGATTGAGAAGTGCTTGGATTATTTCACTGTTTATCGAGTTCCTGAGTAGATTTAGATTGTCACAGCTTCTCTTAACATGGAGAGGAATGATTCTCGTTAGTTCCAGATTTTTATGTTACCTTTACTCTTGGTATAAGTGTCGGCGTTTCGAACCCGAGGGGTCCCTGGACCGACGAGTAAATTGTCGCCGCGTGCCCCAGCCCAGATGGGTCGGCGCGAGACGGAGCGCGAAGGGGGGAAGAGAAGCCGGAGGGAGACACGCGTGAGAGGTGAAACCCGCGGCCTTCGTGTTTGTCCCGCGTCCAGGTCGGGTGCGCTTGCAGTAGGGGGTTACAAGCGTCCACGCGGGAGGGAGCGAGCGGCCTCACGCGAGCGCCGTCCCGTCCTTCCCCGCGCGGCCAACCCTCTGTAAGAGGGCCCTGGACCTTCCTTTTATAGGCGTAAGGAAAGGATCCAGGTGTACAATGGGAGGTGTAGCAGGGTGCTAACGTGTCTAGCGGAGGAGAGCTAGTGCCCTAAGTACATGCCATCGTGGCAGCCGGAGAGGTTTTGGCGCCCGGTTCGTGTGGTGTCGTGGCCGTCGGAGGAGCGCTGGAGCCTGGCGGAAGGACAACTGTCGGGGCTGTCGAGTCCTTGCTGACGTCCTCTTGCTTCCGTAAGGGGGCTGAGAGCCGCCGTCGTCACAGAGCGTGCGGGGCGCCATCATTACTTGTTTAGCGGAGCGAGCCAGATGGGACGCCGGTCTTGTTCCCTGTAGCCTGAGTCAGCTTGGGGTAGGGTAATGATGGCGCCTCCTGTGACGTGGTCGGTCCGAGCCCTGGGTTGGGCGAGGTGGAGGCTCCTCCGAGGTCGAGGTTGAATCTGTCTTCCAAGGCCGAGGTCGAGTCCGAGCCCCTGGGTCGGGCGAGGCGGAGACCGTCGGCTGAGGCCAGGGCTGAGTCCGATCCCTGGGGTCGGGCGAAGCGGAGTTCGTCGTCTTCCGGGGCTGAGCCCGAGTCCGAGCCCTAGGGTCGGGCGAAGCGGAGTTCGTCGTCTTCCGGGGCTGAGCCTGAGTCCGAGCCCTGGGGTTGGGCGAAGCGGAGTTTCCTATGGCGCCTGAGGCCGGACTTGGCTGCTGTCAGCATCACTCTGTCGAGTGGCACAGCAGTCGGAGCGGCGCAGGCGGCGCTGTCCTCTTGTCAGGCCGGTCAGTGGAGCGGCGAAGTGACTTTGGTCACTTCGGCTCTGTCGACTGGAGGGCGCGCGTCAGGATAAAGGTGTCAGGCCACCTTTGCATTAAATGCCCCTGCGATTCGATCGGTTGGCGAGGCGACGTGGCCAAGGTTGCTTCTTGGTGAAGACTGGGCCTCGGGCGAGCCGAAGGTGTGTCCGCTGCTGGAGGGGGTCCTCGGGCGAGACGTAAATCCTCCGGGGTCGGCTGCCCTTGCCCGAGGCTGGGCTCGGACGAGGCGTGATCGCGTACCTCGAATGGACCGATCCTTGACTTAATCGCACCCATCAGGCCTTTGCAGCTTTGTGCTGATGGGGGTTGCCAGCTGAGATTTAGGAGTCTTGAGGGTACTCCTAATTATGGTCCCCGACAGTAGCCCCCGAGCCTCGAAGGGAGTGTTAATACTCGCTTGGAGGCTTTTGTCGCACTTTTTTGCAAGGGGACCAGCCTTTCTCGGTTGCGTTTTGTTCCGGTGGGTGCGCGCGAGCGCACCCACCGGGTGTAGCCCCCGAGGCCTCGGAGGAGTGGTTTGACTCCTTCGAGGTCTTAATGCATTTCGCAATGCTTCAGCTGGTCTGGTTGTTTCCTCATGCGAGCTGGCCATAGCCCGAGTGCACGGTCGGGTCCCAAGTTCTCGGGCTGGTATGTTGACGCTGTCAACGGTTTGGCCGGAGCCGGGTTTGCGAGAGCAGCCCCCGAGCCTCCACACAGGGCGAGAGGACGGTCAGGGACAGACTCGACTTTTTTACATACGCCCCTGCGTCGACTTTCCGCAAGGAGGAGGGGGGAAAAGCGCCATGTTGCCCTTGGAGGGCGCCGAACATGGTGTCTCCAGTGAGCTGCTGACGGGTAATCCGAGTGGACGCCCGTGCCCCATTTGTTAGAGGTCGGCTAGAGGCCCGGAGGCGCGCTCCAAAAGTACCTGCGGGTGATCTGCCAGACCCGGCCCCCTTTTGACGGGGTCCGAGGGCTCGATGCCTCCCTCTGATGGGATTCCGTTACAAGATCGTTCCCGCTGGTCTCGGAAATGTCCTAGGGTACCTTGGGAGCGTAGCCCGAGCCTTGGTTATGTATCGAACGTACCCAGGTGTTGGGGACTTGTTCTCAAGTGCTATGAATCAAGAACAAGGCAACATAAAATGTTAAATATCAAAAGCCCTTCGTCCTTCAAATCATTATTTCCCTTCAGATATAACGAATTTAGGACGAAGGTCATGAAGGACGTACCTTCATGATCATGATAAAAGATGAAAAAACATTCAAACAAAGAACAGAAAGTAGCATAATTTCTGTAAACATCATTATTATTAATATATTTCTATTTGTATTACTTGTGTATGCAAAGATAAATTACAAATGTACCTTCAGCTTGAAGGAAAGAAAATACAGGCGTGGCATAAAAGTGAATGCCAAGTCAGCGTGAACAGTACAGGGATACTGTTCACCTATTTATAGGCACAGGTCGCATCCCATGCAAAATTACAATAATGCCCTTTACATTTATCAATAACCCTATAGTAATTCTTCAAGGTCTAGTTTGGCTTTTCATCTTTAAGTCGGTTTCCCCTTCCCGCCGTGATGCCGAAGCTCTTCTGCATATAGCTTCGTGATCATCTTATCCTTCATCATGATCGCCGTCCCAGTCAAGCTTCGTCTTGACCATGCTTCTGTATACCCGCAACCTGATTCTTGATTCCGAAGATACCTGCTCGCATACTTAGAAAACATTGTCAAATCACGTTTTTGAGGACCTTCGGAAGCCGAAGGCCCCCAACAGTAGCCCCTCGCAATATTAATTTGCTGGAATGATAAATTTATATTGCGACATGGACGAAGGCTTTGAGCCGAAGGTCCGAAAAAACACCTTCCCTTTGCTAGAATAGCAACAGTCTTTGACAAGCGGGACCCTCCAGTTTTTGACATAATGGGTGTATAAATAGGGGCTCGCCACAATTTATTTTGGCACACTCTCTTGGCATCTGTTTTGTCTGCTCAAATAGTTTTCTGCCCACAAATATTTGGTTGCCTCCCTAGTTTTAAGCTTCGGAAGCGAGAGGCAAGAATTCTGAAGGGATGTCTGAGGAGAAGAAGGTTGCTGCCGAAATGAAGCTGAGTCTTTCTGAAGATATGCATCTGGGTTTTCTTCGATCTATGTCGAAGACTAATATAGAGAAGATCACTAAAGAAATTTTGGAAGGTTTATCTGAAGATACTGGTGACAGCGACAGCTATGATGCGGATAGTGGTGGTGAAGACTTCGAAGATCGACCTTGGCGACCAAGCCATGCGGTTTTTGGCAAATCAAGTATTAAAGAAAATCATCTTGTCAACATGAGGGGAAGATATTTCCAGGATTTGTCTGTTGTAAGGGCCGACGAAGGAGAGAAGACTTGCCCAACTCCTGAGGAAAATGAAGTCGTAGTATTTCGAAGCTTCTTGAAAGCTGGACTACGATTTCCCCTGAGCAGTTTTGTTGTGGAGGTGCTGAAGATATTTGAAATCCACCTTCACCAACTTACCCCCGAAGCAATCATAAGGATGAATATCTTCGTGTGGGCTGTGAGGAGCCAAGGCTTGGAACCTGATGCAAAAAGCTTCTGCAACATACACGAATTGTTATACGAGACAAAACCCTGGGGTAAGGAACAATATCACAACAACTTTGGCTGCTACAGCTTCGGCTCTCGGTCTGGGTCAAGCTGCCCAGTGCCGACCTTTCGAAAAAGATGGCCTCGCGACTGGATGACAGAATGGTTTTACGTGAAGAATGACTTGAAATCTCAAGAAGATATAAAGAAGATCATTATGCGCCCCATCTGGCAACGCTTCGGCCTGCGAAGGCCGAAGGTGGAAATGAATGAAGCAGCCGAAGAATGCAGAGAGCCTTCGGAGTTGTTTGCTCTTTTATTGGGACAAGGGATTTAGTACAAGAACACATTGCCTTCAGAGTGTGGCCTCTTGCAGATAATTGGGAAATGCCGAAAGAAACTGTTAAAGAAACTGACGAAGGTGGGCTAGTCAGGCTGAAGTATACATTCAAGTACGGAGACAAGTTCGTTGAACCAGATGATGATTGGTTAAAGAGCATTGAGACTGTAAGTGATGAATTGCTTGGGGTATATTCGAAGGCCGAAGACACTGCATTGTCAGCGGCCTTCGGAGGCCGAAAAAAGAAAAGACTTAACCGAGTGTTTGATGCGGTCGGGTTTGTCTACCCCGACTATCGCTATCCGGTACGGGGGCAAAAAAGAAAAGGCACAACTTCTGCGAAAGAAACAGCTGCAGCTGCTCCTAGCGAGCCAGCGCCGAAGAGAAAAAGGGTAAAAGTTCTCACACACCGGCCACGCTATATTGAACCAGCCACGGTGCCTGAGTTCACCGGTGAGACCTCTTCGGCCACCGAGGCTGAAGAGCCAACCCTGCTGCCAGAAGTCACAGAAATGGCCAAAGTGCCAGCGACAGAAAAGATGGAAGAACCAAAGACGGAAGAAGCGAAAGCATCAGCTGAGGGAGTAAAGATATCAGAAATTTTAAGTCCTTCAGAAGAAATTGAAGCATCAAAAATTAAAAAGGGGCCAACAGTGACCCCAAAAAGAAAAAAGAATGGTTAATGTGTTAGATGTTTTGGAAACAATTAAACTTCCAAGCACAACCCCAAAGAAGACTACTGAAACTTCTGAGGCGCTTGCTGAAGTATCCGTTGCTGAAGCTCCGAAGCAACAGACTGGAGTTGAAACAGGGCCTTCAGGACCAACCAAGGTAATGCCCTTGGAAGCAGAAGAAACAAAAAGTGCAAAGGCAACCGAAGAAATGAAAATGTCAGAGCCAACTTTGGTTGAAGAAATTGATATCGTTGCCCCCGAAGCATCTTCCAAAATATACGATTATATTGTGCGACATGCTTCGGGGAAAAAGTTATCGGAAGAAGAAGTCTTTGAAGCTAATCATTATGCCAAAGAATTAAAATATCCGAAGGGGGCACTAGTGTTCAATGGGACAAACGAAGAAGATTTCCTATACTGCCTCCCAGACAACAAAGAATTATCCGTCTGTCGGGAGATGGCTAGAAGTATGGGATTTCCGAAGCTTGAAGCTGGATTATGCGCTATGACGACGGACGATCTTGCGGATAGTCTTGCATACAATAGCCTGAAGGTACGGGAACTGCACGTTTGGAAATTTTATGATTTGAAAACCATTCTTTTATTCTTATACCAACTCTTTTACATATAGGGTTTAATACTAAGCAACGCGTTGAGAGCGCAAAAGAATGCCAAAGACGAGAGCTATGAAATTTCTTTCAACAACCTACGATCAGAGGTTATTAAACTGAGAAACGAAGCTCTGGAAAAGGATAAAATTTTGCTTACATTAGTGGACAAGGTAAAAAAGGACAAAGCTGCCTCAAAGGCCCAGGCCGAAGCCCAAAAACGCGAAATTAAAGGTCTTCAGAAACAGCTAGCTAGAGCCAAAGAAGAACGTATACTTGAAGAGACAAAACGAGAGCTTAGTGATCAATTGGCCAATCATTTAGAGATAAGTGTTAAGGAGCTTCGTGCATCCTAGAGAAAATGCTATGTTAAATCCATAGAGTGCGTTAAGAAGATAAAATCCAGCTTCGCCAACGTTGGCGCATTCTCTAGTGAAGAGAATTTCTCAAGAGGCAATCCTGAAGGTCCAATGGAATGGATTAGTCACGAAGCAGAGGCCTTCGATGAAATCCTGAATAGCCGCGGTGACATCTGCGCTTTTTCGGGTGCTAGAGGGATTGCTGCTGTTTTGGAGAGGAAAGGTTGCGAGCATGTAAGATCCTTGGCGCAGTCCGAAGCTACCTTGTCCTCTGAAGACATTAAAGACCCCTCGCCCGAAGCAAGCCTGGTCTGCGGGAAATTCTTCACCGATATCTGGGACAACGGCGGCCGAGAAATGGCGCAAGAAATTAGTCAAAAGAGTGAAAAAGGCATCCACGATGCCAGAAAAGTAGCAGAAGCTGCGGAGAAAAGTACAGAGCCTGAAGGGCAAATAGGTATTAATTAGTAGTTTTTATTATGCTGTAATTTTTAATTCCAGACTTTGTTCGCGGTTTGTAATAGTAATATAGCCGTATCTTCTCTTCCCTCAGAACCTGCTGAGGCATCTCCGGGCCCCCACCCGAAGGGGGACGATGAAATTAGAAAAATGGCCGAAGCCATTATGGACAAGGTTGTCGACCAGCTATTGAATGAAGCTGCATAAATAGTGCTTAAGGAGGATTGAATGTTACTGTAGAAACATTTAGAACGTAACATGTGTAATATATTGTAACCTTGAATGTAATATATAATCTATAGTTTAATTCTTTACGATGCATGAAATTTTGCATACATACCATTTTTTGAGCCTTCGGCGAAAAAACACCTTCCCTTCTTTTCATGCTTCGTGAAGAAAATCCTTTCTATATCACAAGAATTTGCTTACTTCTCTGATGAAAAATGTCCAAGCTTCGTGAAATATTCTCCGAAGCTATAAAAAAGTTTTGTGTGGCATCTCTAATGAGGCTACACTTCATCTCGATTTGTCTTGTGCCTTAGCACGATTTTCTCTTTTCCAAAATATTCTCTGAAGACCAACACTGTATCCCCTTCTTGTTCCACATGCAATATGTTGTATGATGCTTATGTTATGCAGAATGATGTGATGATGTTATGTTATGCAAAATGATATTTGTGTCGCAGATACATATCCCTGTAATAGAGCACACACACTTTTTATCTTAGCGCTGACTTTTCGCTGTAAGCCTCCCTTAGGAGCTTCTTCGCCTTTTACTTTCAGCGGAATCAGCGTTTATTTTTCGCTGTAAGCCTCCCTTAGGAGCTTCTTCGCCTTTTACTTTCAGCGGAATCAGCGTTTATTTTTCGCTGTAGTTTCAGAAAACTTACACTGCGTTCCCTTAGGAGCGACATTTTACTGTTTCGAGGAATTTGTACAATGTCCGTGTAACACCCTGAATTTGGGGGTATAAAATTTCTTTGCTCATATTCACAAATTCAGGTGTTACTTCTCTTTTCACACTCTTCCCAATCCCCTCTTTCTCTTTCCTATAGAAGAAAAGTGGCTATTTACTTTGTGTAATTATAGTCTATTAGACTAAAACTCCAAGGAGTATGTATTGTGGCATCATGTCAAACCCTAAATTTCACTTTTGTTTGGTGCATAATACTTGGAAATGCTAATTTGAATTTGTGGCCTATTTGGATTTGAATCAAATAGATTAAATAAAAAGAAAAGGGAAAACAAATGCTAGAATAAAAGAAAAAGGAAAGAAGCCCACATCCCCCGCCCCCTCGGCCTTTCGGCCCATCAGGCCCATCCCGCGCGTGCCTTCCTTCCCCCTCTCCCCTCTCTGCCCTGGCGGGCCCGCCCGTCAGCGTGGCCGCCTTCCCCGCGCCCGCGCCCGCTTTCCCCGCTCTCTCTGCTCGCGGGCCCGAGCTGTCAGCTCTTCCGTCTCCGCGTAACCGCCGCCCCGAGCCGCGCGTGCCGCGGACTCCGCGCCCACGTCGCGCGTGGAGCTCGCAACCACCTCGCCCTCGGCCACTTGAGCCCAGAACCTCGCTCGCCCTCACCCCCTCCCTCATTTGCGCACCTGCAGGCCTCCCTTCCACCTTCCCCCACGCTGCTCACACGCCAAAGCGCCGCCGCCATTAACCGCCGCCGCCCGAGCCCGTTTCTCCGTCGCCGTTGGAGCCCCGCCGTGCCTTCTGCCACGGTGAGCTTCGTCCCGACGTCCGCAACCCGGGACACGCCCCAATTTCCCCTCTCCCTCCCCGAATTCCTCTGCCCGCGCTCACCCGCCGTTCGCTGCGCAGCCGCCGAGGTTCGCCATCGTCGACTCGGGCTGCCGTCGTGCCTTCGTCGCAACCGAGGAGTCCCCGGAGTTCGCCTTGAGGTAAGGAATCTCCCCTGCCCTCTCCCTTCCTTTTTATTGCCCCCCGCTGCGTTTAATTTCTCGCCGGAGTCATTTAGCGCCGTCGCCGAGCCACTTCGCCGTGGACCGCCCCCCTCCGGTGCCCCTGTCCCGGCCTAGTCCCCACCATAGGGTTCCCCACGCTCTCCCCAACCTCCCCGGCCACCCAGGTCGTCCCAAGGACCCGCAGAGCCCCCGCGCCCCTCGTCTCCGGCGAGTTCTCCGCCGCGGGAACGGGCGCCGCCGCCTCTGCTAGCCGGAGGGGAAGACAGAAGCCGGCCACCCAATCCCCGCCATCTATCCCAGATCGAACGACCCTGTTTCAAATAGGCCGAGCCCAACCCTAGCCGTCCGCCTGAGATCCAACGGCCCAGAGCCGTTCCCCCCCCCCGCACCCCGCCTTCCTGCCATTTGGGCCCCGCCTGTCAGCCGTCCGCCCCGCGCTGCCCGCCCAGCCCCGCCTGTCAGCCGGCCGCCCCGCGCTGCCCGCCCGGCTCCGCATGTCAGCCGCTCACGCCGCCGCGCGCTCGCGCGCTCGCCCGCGGATCTAATCTCGGGCGTTGATCCGAGATCCAACGGCTATAAGAGCCCGATACCCCTTCGCCCGCGCATTTTCTTAAAGAGACCCCCGCCTTTCTGCAAATTAACCCGCCGTCCCTGGATCTTCGCAGTTAGGTCCTTGGACCTTTTATTTAATCCAAAATAAGTATTTAAGGCATATTTTTAATCCCTAATCTTGTAAAATTCATAACTTTGTCATATGAACTCCAAATTAGGTGCTTCAAATTGAAAAATGTTCATAATGTTCTTATCTATCTATTTAAAGAATGTTTTCCTGCTGTTTTTATGTCCCAATTAATAGTTGATCATTAGGGTAAGATTAATGTTATTGGAACCCTATTTGAGATAAATAAAGGATAGTAGACTTTAATAAAAGTTGGAACACCTAGGTTTATGGACTTAACACCATGTAATGATTTAACCCCACCACTGACTTAGATCTGGTTAGTGGATAATGAATCACTTTGTATAGTCATCTACCCTAGACCTAGGGAACACCAGATTGCCAATCCTTTTCTACTGTGAACTTGTGATCTCTCTGCTGCATATGTTTGGTTTATTGCTTTTTGTTTGTTATTTCCCAAGTGCATAGAATGAATGATTACTTTACGTAGACAACGAGCAGTCTCTGTTTCCCGAGGAAGTTGCAGAAGAAGTCCCTGATCAGCAGTTTGGTGAAGGCAAGTGTCCTCTGACCCATTATGTCCTATTCACTTATAACTTACTATCCCGCATTACTTACTTGAAACCTAAGGATTGACTAGCTTTACACTTTACTTTATCCTTGATGACCTTCTGGGTTGTTATGGTTAGCATTTTGCTATTGCCTTAACTTAATCAATGAACATGATGTGACTATTTATGATACGATACTGTTATCCTGATGATATTGATGATCTTGTGATACTCTAGGGGGCTCAGGCTGTTTCCTGAGTACCTCTCCGTAAGGACCTGTTCGTTGAGAGACCACCCGGGATAACAGTGCAACCATGAGGGTGAAATGGGATGCCCTTAGCTAATTAACTAGAGGAACTAGAGGTGTAGTTGCTTCACCGTCGTGCCGTCAAAGGGGTCCAGGCACAGTGCTTGCTCTGCCGAGGCTGAGTGCCGAGGTTCTTTTGTTTTGCTTTTTTGTTAGTCACTCTCCTGCGGGGAGGGGTACTGTGTTTATCAAACTGGAGAAACCTAACGGGCAGCTATGATCTCTAGGGAATCTTTGTAAAAGCTACGTAGTGATACCCTGCGAGACCATCTAGGTAGTGGTCAATGGGGATTAGCTCTCCCCGGGTAGAAAGGGAATCATGACTCATGGGTAAAGTGTGCGACCTCTGCAGAGGGTAGTGAAACTGATATATCAGCCGTGCTCACGGTTAAGAGCAGCCTTGGGATCCTCTTTGATTAGGGATACTCCGGATACACTTCAGATGATGACTCTAATGATGATGGTTAACGATGGTGACTTTAATTATGTATTCTAGTATTCCTTCTCGGAGGAAGTACTTTTTGGGATTATAACTTGGGTTATATGATAAAACCTGGCTCCTACTAATAATAAATACCTGACCAACTAAAAGCAACTGCTTGAGCCTAACCCCACATAAAGCTAGTCCACTTCAGCCAAACGGGACATTTGCTGAGTACGTTGATGTGTACTCATCCTTGCTTTACCACAAAACACCAGGTTGTCCATGTTGCAACCACTGCTCAGGAGAAGACGAAGCCGTGGAAGGAGACTTCCAGGAGTTCCAAGACTACGACGAGTTTTAGGTGTGGGTTGGCGGCAACCCCCAGTCAGCTGCCTGTGAAGGCCTTATCTTTACTGCGTTTCGCTAGCACTTTGACTTATCTGTTAAGTTGATGACTATGTGGATGTCTATGACTCTGTGATGTAATAAGTTAATACTCTTTTATGTTATTATTCGAGCAATGTGCGTTGATGTTCATTTATGTAACCGCTGTGTACGTGAGTTCTGATCCTGGCACGTACATAGTTCGCATTCGGTTTACCTTCCAAAACCGGGTGTGACATAAGTGGTATCAAAGCCGTGCTGACTGTAGGACCGCTAACCTAGAGTAGCACTGGTCGAACTAAGGACTATTGACCTTCCCTCTCACCTTGACCTCTGATGTTACTTCAAAAGTCGGTCACCTCGACCAACCCTATGTTTTACCACATATATATACTATATTATACCTTGTTAAAATTTTATTTTGTTCTGTCTATGGTTTATTCACTTGTCATATTAGTTCTGTTCTTACTCTTGTGCTTACGGTGTCTTTTGTAGATGGCTCGTCTTAGACACACTGCACGTAAGTTGTTGATTCCTTTCCTGCCGTCTCGACTTGCGGAGCGTCCTCTGCGCCGCACCATGTCCGGTCAGTCGAGTCACCTGGAGAGACTGCACCACCGCCTGCGTGAGGAGCAGGAACGCCGACGTCAGCACAGAGAGCAGCAGGGCTCTTCCTCCCCACCTCAGCAGGAGGTGGAGTCCGTGAGGCGCCGTTCCTCTGCTCCCCAGCTGGAGGCGCCCCCTGCACCACCGCGGGACGCCCCGGCTGCTGGAGGAGGTCCTGGAGGATACCCCGACGACGACGACTCAGACCACAGCACGGAGTCCTCTGAGCCGCAGGAGGCGGAAGGATGGGTCGCCCGACCCATTACCCGTGACGCCGCTCGCGGTTGTCACTTCCACGACACACTCGACACCTTGCTGCGCCAGGCTTTCGACCGGCACACCTGGTCGATCGAGTATCGTTGTGTAGTCTACCAGCACAGTCGCGGGAGGTACCCGGACCGTTGGGAGGCTACCTGCCTAGTTCGCCGTCCGGAGGTTGACCTCCGGGGTGCAGAGGCCGTTTCGGAGCACTACTCCATCTCCGAGAGGGAGACTGCAGAGGCGGCTATGCAGGATGCAGCACGGCGTGCACTCTCCCAGTACTGTTCCTTGTTCGGTGGGGTGGCCGACGGTCTTAACCTTAGGTACTACCCCCGCCGTCCTACTGGTAACACAGAGAGTGTGGTTGTCTCACCCGTTGGTGAGGATAACCCTAGGTTGAGCAGCACAGTCAACCTAGTCGCGGTGCTTAACACTGAGCTGGACCACTCTCTGGACGAGCTGAGCAGGGCTCGAACGGAGATTGCTGAGTTGCGTGCTGAGCTGGCAGAGCGCCGCCACCAGGAGGGTGGTTCCCCCGCTCCTGTTGGGACTCAACACCCTTACCGCTCGCCGCCACGTGGTCACCACACTTATGGTTCCCCTGCCTGTAAGACCAGGATAGATCTGGATCCTTAGATCGTTAGCGTTGGACTTTGTAATAATTCTTAAGTCAGATGTCTCAGTCTTAGATAGTTAGCTTAGTTTGCTTATCAGTTGCTTCCATTCAGTTTAGTTTGCTTATCAGTTGCTTACATGCTTGTTATGATGAACTTGTACTGGATTCGAATCTTTGTAATGACTGTTGCCAACCTGTGGGTTTCCCCTGCAGTTTGGCCTAGCTAGTGATGTTAATGAAGTCAGTTATTTAGTTGGGAAACCATTTACTTCTACTTTCCTTTCTATCTGAGAAGCTGTGTTGAATCATAATGAGGATCAGTGAAGCTCTTTGTTCACTCGGTGTCATGAAGAATTCTGTATTCCCTTTTCTTATGCTGAAGAATTGTAAGATCAATGCTGATGTGTGAATGTCTTCCACAGATGACAATAGGCGCCGATGCAACAGGCATGCTCAGCAAGAGCAGCATGCCCAGCAGGAGGAACATCAGAGGCAGCCTCCCCCCCACCCCCGATGACTGTGGAGCAGATGTTCTTGATGCAGACTCAGGCAGTGCAGGCTATTGGGCAGACTCTGGCAGCCATGCAGCAGGCTCAACAGCAACCTCAACCCCAGTTGCAAGTGCAGATGCCCCAAATGCCACGGGATAAGCGTGGCGAGTTCATGAGAGGGCACCCTCCTACCTTCGCCCATTCAGCTGATCCCATGGATGCAGAAGACTGGCTGCGCGCAGTGGAAAGGGAACTGCGCACCGCCCAATGTGACGACAGGGAGAAGGTTCTGTATGGTCCCCGCCAGCTAAGGGGAGCAGCCCAGTCCTGGTGGGAGTCCTACCTCTCTACCCATGCTGACCCCGTAGCCATCACCTGGGAAGAATTCAGTGAGAGTTTCCGCAGGTACCATGTGCCAGAGGGACTGATGATCGTGAAGAAGGAGGAGTTTCTTGCTCTGAAGCAGGGACCCCTGTCCGTTAGTGAATACAGAGACAAGTTTCTGCAGCTATCTCGTTATGCACCTGAGGATGTCAACACTGATGCTAAGAGGCAGTACAGGTTCATGAGGGGTTTGGTGGACCCCCTGCATTACCAGCTGATGAATCACACCTTCCCCACCTTCCAGCACCTGATCGATAGGGCAGTTATGACTGAGAAGAAGCGTAAGGATATGGAAGATCGGAAGCGCAAGATGAGTGGACCCCAGTCCGGAAGCATCAGCCGTCCCCGCTTCTCAAGCAGTTCATCTCAGCAAGGCAGGCCTGGTCACCCACACGGATATCAGCATCAGAATCAGCGTCCGCATCAGCAGCAGTTTCAGAGACAGTACCCACAACAGCAGCAGTATCGTCAGAACAGCCAGCAGGGAGGTAATCAGTATCAGAAGCAGAACAACCAGGCACCTCGCCTTCCTGCCCCCGCAACAAATCAGAGCAACCAAGCAGCCCCAGCACAAGGAGGAGGCAGAGGATGTTTCCACTGTGGAGAACAAGGCCACTGGGCGATGCAGTGCCCGAAGAAGATGGCGCAGCAGCATACCAACCCCAATGCTCCAACAAGGCAAGGTGTACTGCAGCAGGCAGCAGGCAATCGTGGCCAAGCGTACAACCGTGGAAAGGTGAACCACTTGGAGGCCGAAGCAATCCAGGATGCACCAGATGTGGCAGTAGGTATGTTCTCAGTCGAATCTCATCCCGCAAAAGTGCTATTTGATACTGGTGCAACTCATTCATTTGTCACTGCAACCTGGGTAGAAATGCATAACATCTCAGTAGAGGCAATGATGCCGCCCATGAGGATTAATTCGGTTGGTGGCAAGGTGCAAACAGATAAAATATGCTCAAATATAAGGGTGGAAATAAGGGGGATAGGGTTCCCCAGTGACCTAATAGTAATAGACACCTATGGGATAGATGTCATCCTAGGGATGAATTGGTTAATGAAATATGAAGCGAATGTTAGCTGTGACAAGAGGACCGTAACATTGAAGTCCCCGTCCGGAGAGGAGGTAGTGGCTGAGCTAAGGATGCCTAAATCAGCGGAGGGAGTCTGTCACCAGATTTCAGTTGATAGTAAGGAGCCCAACCCGCTCGAGGCTATCAAGGTTGTGTCGGACTTTTCGGATGTGTTTCCCGAGGAGCTAACGGGCATGCCACCCGAGAGAAAAGTCGAATTTGCCATAGATCTTATCCCTGGTACCGCCCCCATTTCCAAAAGAGCCTATCGAGTGTCCGGACCAGAATTGGTGGAACTCAAGAAGCAGATAGATGAGATGTTAGAGAAGGGTTACATCAGACCAAGCACCTCGCCTTGGGCCGCTCCAGTATTGTTTGTAGAGAAGAAAGATGGTACCAAAAGGATGTGCATAGATTACAGAGCCCTGAATGAAGTCACTGTTAAGAACAAGTACCCCCTGCCAAGAATAGAAGATCTGTTCGACCAGCTCAGAGGTGCCAGCGTATTCTCGAAGATAGATCTGAGATCAGGTTACCATCAACTCAGAATCCGACCCTCGGACATACCGAAGACAACATTCATCACCAAGTATGGGTTATATGAGTTCACAGTTATGTCCTTTGGTTTGACAAATGCGCCAGCCTTCTTTATGTATCTGATGAACAACATGTTCATGGACTATCTAGACAAGTTTGTGGTAGTGTTCATCGATGATATTCTCATATACTCTCAAAGTGAGGAAGATCATGTGGAGCATTTGAAGATGGTATTGCAAAGACTTCAAGAGCATCAGTTGTATGCCAAGCTGAGTAAATGCGAGTTCTGGATTCATGAAGTCCTGTTTCTGGGTCACATCATAAACCAAGATGGGTTAGCAGTGGATCCAAAGAAAGTAGCAGATATCCTGAACTGGAAAGCACCGAAGGATGTTCGTGGGATCAAGAGCTTCATTGGAATGGCCGGATACTATAGGCGTTTCATTGAAGGCTTTTCAAAGATTGCTAGACCAATGACAACGTTACTAGCGAAGAAAGTTGAGTTTAAGTGGACCCAAAAGTGTCAAGAAGCATTTGAAGAACTGAAAAATAGATTGACTACAGCACCTGTGTTAGTTATGCCTGATGTTCACAAGCCATTCTCGGTGTACTGCGATGCTTCTTACACCGGATTGGGATGTGTGCTAATGCAAGAAGGAAGAGTTGTAGCATACTCATCTCGACAGCTGAAGATCCATGAGAAAAATTACCCCACACATGACCTGGAGTTGGCAGCAGTGGTTCATGCGTTAAAGACATGGAGACATTACCTGTATGGGCAGAAGTGCGACATCTACACAGATCATAAAAGTCTGAAGTACATATTCACCCAATCAGAGTTAAACATGAGGCAGCGAAGATGGTTGGAATTGATCAAAGACTATGAGTTGGAGATACATTACCATCCAGGCAAAGCCAATGTTGTTGCAGATGCTCTAAGCAGGAAGAGTCAAGTTAATATGATGGCCACGTACCCAATGTCATATGAGTTAGCCAAGGAGTTCGACAGACTGAGTCTCGGTTTTCTAAACAGTACACAAGGAGTAACAGTGGAATTAGAGCCCACCTTAGAGCGGGAGATCAAAGAAGGGCAGAAGGATGATGAAAACATCAACAAGATCCGACAGCTGATCCTAGAAGGAAGAGGCAAGGACTTTCGAGAGGATGAAGAGGGAGTAATATGGTTCAAAGACCGATTGTGTGTTCCCGACCTCAAACCTATTCGGGAACTGATCCTCAAGGAAGCTCATGAGACAGCCTACTCCATACACCCTGGAAGTGAGAAGATGTATCAGGATTTAAAAAGGAGGTTTTGGTGGTATGGAATGAAAAGAGAGATCGCAGAATATGTCGCCATCTGTGATAGCTGTCAAAGAACCAAAGTAGAGCATCAGAGGCCCGCCGGATTGTTGCAGCCATTGCGGATTCCTCAGTGGAAGTGGGATGAGATCGGGATGGATTTTATAGTTGGCCTACCTCGTACCCGGGCCGGCTATGATTCCATCTGGGTGGTTGTGGACCGCTTAACAAAGGTGGCCCATTTCATACCCGTGAAGACAACATACACCGGAGCAACGTTAGCTGAGTTATACATGTCACGGATAGTCTGCCTTCATGGTGTGCCGAAGAAGATAGTGTCAGATCGAGGAACGCAGTTCACCTCTCATTTTTGGCAGCAGCTACAAGAAGCTTTGGGCACACATTTGAACTTCAGCTCGGCTTATCACCCGCAGACAGACGGTCAGACTGAAAGAACTAATCAGATCCTAGAAGATATGCTGAGGGCCTGTGCGTTGCAAGACAAGTCAGGATGGGACAAAAGGTTACCTTATGCAGAATTTTCCTACAACAATAGTTACCAGGCCAGCTTGAAGATGTCACCGTTTCAGGCACTCTATGGACGAAGTTGTAGGACTCCGCTGCATTGGGACCAGCCTGGAGAGAGACAGGTGTTTGGCCCCGACATCTTGCTTGAAGCCGAAGAGAATATCAAAATGGTTCGGGAGAACCTGAAGATAGCACAATCAAGACAGCGAAGCTATGCTGACAGAAGGAGAAGGGAACTGAGTTTCGAAGTGGGAGATTACGTCTATCTGAAGGTGTCACCTATCAGAGGAGTCAGAAGGTTCGGAGTTAAAGGCAAGTTAGCACCCCGGTACGTTGGACCATATCAGATTCAAGCAAAGCGTGGAGAAGTGGCCTATCAGCTCAACCTACCAGAAAGTTTGTCAGCAGTGCACAATGTGTTCCACGTGTCGCAATTGAAGAAGTGTCTGCGAGTACCAGAAGAACAGTTGCCAGTGGAGGACTTGGAAGTCCAAGAGGATCTGACCTACGTAGAGAAGCCAACGTAGATTCTGGAGTTTGCAGACAGAGTCACCCGAAGAAACACCATCAGAATGTGCAAAGTCAGATGGGGCCACCACTCTGAGGAAGAAGCAACCTGGGAACGAGAAGATGATCTGAAGGCCAAATACCCTGAACTCTTTGCTGACCAACCTTGAATCTCGGGGCGAGATTCTCTTAAGGGGGATAGGTTTGTAACACCCTGAATTTGGGGGTATAAAATTTCTTTGCTCATATTCACAAATTCAGGTGTTACTTCTCTTTTCACACTCTTCCCAATCCCCTCTTTCTCTTTCCTATAGAAGAAAAGTGGCTATTTACTTTGTGTAATTATAGTCTATTAGACAAAAACTCCAAGGAGTATGTATTGTGGCATCATGTCAAACCCTAAATTTCACTTTTGTTTGGTGCATAATACTTGGAAATGCTAATTTGAATTTGTGGCCTATTTGGATTTGAATCAAATAGAGTAAATAAAAAGAAAAGGGAAAACAAATGCCAGAATAAAAGAAAAAGGAAAGAAGCCCACATCCCCCGCCCCCTCGGCCTTTCGGCCCATCAGGCCCATCCCACGCGCGCCTTCCTTCTCCCTCTCCCCTCTCTGCCTTGGCGGGCCCGCCCGTCAGCGCGACCGCCTTCCCCGCGCCCGCGCCCGCTTTCCCCGCTCTCTCTGCTCGCGGGCCCGAGCTGTCAGCTCTTCCGTCTCCGCGTAACCGCCGCCCCGAGCCGCGCGTGCCGCAGACTCCGCGCCCACGTCGCGCGTGGAGCTCGCAACCACCTCGCCCTCGGCTACTTGAGCCCAGAACCTCGCTCGCCCTCATCCCCTCCCTCATTTGCGCACCTGCAGGCCTCCCTTCCACCTTCCCTCATGCTGCTCACACGCCAAAGCGCCGCCGCCATTAACCGCCGCCGCCCGAGCCCGTTTCTCCGTCGCCGTTGGAGCCCCGCCATGCCTTCTGCCATGGTGAGCTTCGTCCCGACGTCCGCAACCCGGGACACGCCCCAATTTCCCCTCTCCCTCCCCGAATTCCTCTGCCCGCACTCACCCGCCGTTCGCTGCGCAGCCGCCGAGGTCCGCCATCGTCGACTCGGGCTGCCGTCGTGCCTTCGTCGCAACCGAGGAGTCCCCGGAGTTCGCCTTGAGGTAAGGAATCTCCCCCCGCCCTCTCCCTTCCTTTTTATTGCCCCCCGCTGCGTTTAATTTCTCGCCGGAGTCATTTAGCGCCGCCGCCGAGCCACTTCACCGTGGACCGCCCCCCTCCGGTGCCCCTGTCCCGGCCTAGTCCCCACCATAGGGTTCCCCATGCTCTCCCCAACCTCCCCGGCCACCCAGGTCGTCCCAAGGACCCGCAGAGCCCCCGCGCCCCTCGTCTCCGGCGAGTTCTCCGCCGCGGGAACGGGCGCCGCCGCCTCTGCTAGCCGGAGGGGAAGACAGAAGCCGGCCACCCAATCCCCACCGTCTATCCTAGATCGAACGGCCCTGTTTCAAATAGGCCGAGCCCAACCCTAGCCGTCCGCCTGAGATCCAACGGCCCAGAGCCTTCCCCCCCCACACCCCGCCTTCCTGCCATTTGGGCCCCGCCTGTCAGCCGTCCGCCCCGCGCTGCCCGCCCGGCCCCGCCTGTCAGCCGGCCGCCCCGCGCTGCCCGCCCGGCCCCGCATGTCAGCTGCTCACGCCGCCGCGCGCTCGCGCGCCCGCCCGCGGATCTAATCTCGGGCGTTGATCCGAGATCCAACGGCTATAAGAGCCCGATACCCCTTCGCCCGCGCATTTTCTTAAAGAGACCCCTGCCTTTCTGCAAATTAACCCGCCGTCCCTGGATCTTCGCAGTTAGGTCCTCGGACCTTTTATTTAATCCAAAATAAGTATTTAAGGCATATTTTTAATCCCTAATTTTGTAAAATTCATAACTTTGTCATATGAACTCCAAATTAGGTGCTTCAAATTGCAAAATGTTCATAATGTTCTTAAATATCTATTTAAACAATGTTTCCCTGCTGTTTTTATGTCCCAATTAATAGTTGATCATTAGGGTAAGATTAATGTTATTGGAACCCTATTTGAGATAAATAAGGGATAGTAGACTTTAATAAAAGTTGGAACACCTAGGTTTATGGACTTAACACCATGTAATGATTTAACCCCACCACCGACTTAGATCTGGTTAGTGGATAATGAATCACTTTGTATAGTCATCTACCCTAGACCTAGGGAACACCAGATTGCCAATCCTTTTCTACTGTGAACTTGTGATCTCTCTGCTGCATATGTTTGGTTTATTGCTTTTTGTTTGTTATTTCCCAAGTGCATAGAATGAATGATTACTTTACGTAGACAACGAGCAGTCTGTGTTTCCCGAGGAAGTTGCAGAAGAAGTCCCTGATCAGCAGTTTGGTGAAGGCAAGTGTCCTCTAACCCATTATGTCCTATTCACTTATAACTTACTACCCCGCATTACTTACTTGAAACCTAAGGATTGACTAGCTTTACACTTTACTTTATCCTTGATGACCTTCTGGGTTGTTATGGTTAGCATTTTGCTATTGCCTTAACTTAATCAATGAACATGATGTGACTATTTATGATACGATACTGTTATCCTGATGATATTGATGATCTTGTGATACTCTAGGGGGCTCAGGCTGTTTCCTGAGTACCTCTCCGTAAGGACCTGTTCGTTGAGAGACCACCCGGGATAACAGTGCAACCATGAGGGTGAAATGGGATGCCCTTAGCTAATTAATTAGAGGAACTAGAGGTGTAGTTGCTTCGCCGTCGTGCCGTCAAAGGGGTCCAGGCACAGTGCTTGCTCTGCCGAGGCTGAGTGCCGAGGTTCTTTCGTTTTGCTTTTTTGTTAGTCACTCTCCTGCGGGGAGGGGTACTGTGTTTATCAAACTGGAGAAACCTAACGGGCAGCTATGATCTCTAGGGAATCTTTGTAAAAGCTACATAGTGATACCCTGCCAGACCACCTAGGTAGTGGTCAATGGGGATTAGCTCTCCCCGGGTAGAAAGGGAATCATGACTCATGGGTAAAGTGTGTGACCTCTGCAGAGGGTAGTGAAACTGATATATCAGCCGTGCTCACGGTTAAGAGCAGCCTTGGGATCCTCTTTGATTAGGGATACTCCGGATACACTTCAGATGATGACTCTAATGATGATGGTTAACGATGATGACTTTAATTATGTATTCTAGTATTCCTTCTCGGAGGAAGTACTTTTTGGGATTATAACTTGGGTTATATGATAAAACCTGACTCCTACTAATAATAAATACATGACCAACTAAAAGCAACTGCTTGAGCCTAACCCCACATAAAGCTAGTCCACTTCAGCCAAACGGGACATTTGCTGAGTACGTTGATGTGTACTCATCCTTGCTTTACCACAAAACACCAGGTTGTCCACGTTGCAACCACTGCTCAGGAGAAGACGAAGCCGTGGAAGGAGACTTCCAGGAGTTCCAAGACTACGACGAGTTTTAGGTGTGGGTTGGCGGCAACCCCCAGTCAGCTGCCTGTGAAGGCCTTATCTTTACTGCGTTTCGCTAGCACTTTGACTTATCTGTTAAGTTGATGACTATGTGGATGTCTATGACTCTGTGATGTAATAAGTTAATACTCTTTTATGTTATTATTCGAGCAATGTGCGTTGATGTTCATTTATGTAACCGCTGTGTACGTGAGTTCTGATCCTGGCACGTACATAGTTCGCATTCGGTTTACCTTCCAAAACCGGGTGTGACATAAGTGGTATCAAAGCCGTGCTGACTGTAGGACCGCTAACCTAGAGTAGCACTGGTCGAACTAAGGACTATTGACCTTCCCTCTCACCTTGACCTCTGATGTTACTTCAAAAGTTGGTCACCTCGACCAACCCTATGTTTTACCACATATATATACTATATTATACCTTGTTAAAATTTTATTTTGTTCTGTCTATGGTTTATTCACTTGTCATATTAGTTCTGTTCTTACTCTTGTGCTTACGGTGTCTTTTGTAGATGGCTCGTCTTAGACACACTGCACGTAAGTCGGTGATTCCTTTCCTGCCGTCTCGACTTGCGGAGCGTCCTCTGCTTCTGGATGGTAACGTGGCACATCCTGGTGGTATGGCCCTTGTCTTCACCACGGAATAAGCAGTAAATTTTTATTGGCTGATTTCCAAACCTTCCCCCGAAGCCCCTGGCGCCTCTGCCCCTCGACGCTGGCGGCCGAAAAGAACTTTGCTGCTGCCCCGAAGCTTGTGAAGAGTATTGTGGCCTTTGCTGCTGGCTCCCTCGATCATCAGTTTGAGTAGAGTTATGAATTGACCTAACGTGCCTCGGGTGAAATCTTCCTCCGAAGCCCCTGGTCATTTCAGAGAACCTGAATGCTTCCTCCCTTCTTTGGCGGAAGTCATTGTCAGCTCGAATGTATTCGTCCATCTTCTGGATCAGCTTTTCCAACGTTTGTGGTGGCTTCCTGGCAAAGTACTGCGCTGAAGGTCCCGACCGAAGCCCCTTAATCATGGCCTCAATGAAAATTTCATTGGGCACTGTTGGCGTCTGTGCCCTCAGATGCAGGAACCTTCGGACATACGCCTGAAGGTATTCTTCGTGATCCTGAGTGCACTGGAATAGAGCCTGGGCAGTGACTGGCTTTGTCTGAAATCCTTGGAAGCTGGTTATCAACATATCCTTCAGCTTTTGCCAAGAAGTGATTGTCCCTGGCCGAAGAGAAGAGTACCAGGTCTGAGCAACGCTCTTGACGGCCATGACAAAAGATTTTGCCATGACTGCAGTATTGCCACCATACAAAGATATGGTTGCTTCATAGCTCATCAGGAATTGCTTCGGGTCTGTATGACCGTCATACATGGGGAGCTGGGGTGGCTTGTAAGACTGGGGCCATGGTGTAGCCTGTAATTCTGTTGAAAGAGGAGAAGCATCATCGAAAGCAAAGTTTCCATGATGGAAATCTTCATACCAGTCGTCGTCATTGTGGAAGCCTTCCTGATGGAGCTCTCTGCGTGGAGGCCTTCGGCTCTGATCATCCTGAACAAGATGACGAACCTCTTCAGAAGCTTCGTCTATCTGTCTCTGAAGGTCAGCTAGACGAGCCATCTTCTCCTTCTTGCGCTGCACCTGTTGCTGAAGGATCTCCAGGTTTTGGATCTCCTGATCCAAGTCATCCTCCGGAGGTGTTGGACTAACAGCCTTCCTCTTCTAGCTTCGTGCCTCTCTAAGAGAAAGGACGTCCTGATTGGGATCCAGCGGCTGTAAAGTACCAGCCCCTGTCGCTGAAGCTTTTTTCGGCGGCATGACGAAGGTGATGCTTGCCGAAAGCGTTCAAGACTCAAAAAGTGGAAGTGAGTTCACCGGAGGTGGGCGCCAATGTTGGGGACTTGTTCTCAAGTGCTATGAATCAAGAACAAGGCAACATAAAATGTTAAATATCAAAAGCCCTTCGTCCTTCAAATCATTATTTCCCTTCAGATATAACGAATTTAGGACGAAGGTCATGAAGGACGTACCTTCATGATCATGATAAAAGATGAAAAAACATTCAAACAAAGAACAGAAAGTAGCATAATTTCTGTAAACATCATTATTATTAATATATTTCTATTTGTATTACTTGTGTATGCAAAGATAAATTACAAATGTACCTTCAGCTTGAAGGAAAGAAAATACAGGCGTGGCGTAAAAGTGAATGCCAAGTCAGCGTGAACAGTACAGGGATACTGTTCACCTATTTATAGGCACGGGTCGCAGCCCATGCAAAATTACAATAATGCCCTTTACATTTATCAATAACCCTATAGTAATTCTTCGAGGTCTAGTTTGGCTTTTCATCTTTAAGTCGGTTTCCCCTTCCCGCCGTGATGCCGAAGCTCTTCTGCATATAGCTTCGTGATCATCTTATCCTTCGTCATGATCGCCGTCCCAGTCAAGCTTCGTCTTGACCATGCTTCTGTATACCCGCAACCTGATTCCTGATTCCGAAGATACCTGCTCGCATACTTAGAAAACATTGTCAAATCACGTTTTTGAGGACCTTCGGAAGCCGAAGGCCCCCAACACCAGGGTCATCCCTCGCTCTGTGTCTGAGGCGGCTGTGAACCCTTCGAGGGCCAGCCTACGAACCCCTGATCAGTAGTGGGCGCGGAGCCCGAGTGGCCTGAGGCGGTCGTTGAACCCTTCCGAGGGGCCGGCCCTCGAACCTCTGACTAGTAGTGGGCGCAGAGCCCGAGCGCTCTGAGGCGGCTGTTGAACCCCTCTGAGGGGCCAGCCTTCGAACCTCTGATCAGTAGGGGGGCTCGGGGCCCGTTTCCTTCACGGAGAAGGATCCCTTTCGGGGTATCCCCCTTTCCCGGTCCCTGTTGTAAGAGAGAGAAAGAGGAAAAGGGAAAGAATACGAAATCGAGATGACGTGGCACACCTTTTTTGATGCGGTCATTATGGCGAAGGCGAAGCGTCGCCCGCTTCTCCTGCCAAAGGTGCCGCCTGTCCTGCCGCAGAGTTAATGCGACGAGACGAGTTGTTCACAGGGCAGCCGTTGCACGTGCGCGAGCCGTTCGAGGAACGGAACACGGGCGTGCCGTCTTCACGCCGTGGGAGAGGGTTCCCTTGCTGTCCCTGGATGGGACGTAAGCTTGGCTGACGACGTGACCGCTGCTTCCGCCCGCCTGCCACCGCCATTACTGCCGGCCCATTTTTGGCCGTATTGACCGTCGCGCCTGGCTGGCACTGTTGGGTCATACACAGGGTTGCCTCGAGTCGCGGTCTGGTTCCACAGTCGAGGAGGCGCGGTAGTGGCGCGAGGGACGGTGCAGTTTCTCGCACGTAGCAACCGGCGTGCCGGTTGCATGACGTGTGGGCCTGGGCCTCCATGCTGGGCGCGTTGGAGTCGGAGGGGTGCGTCCACTTGGCGCGGTTGCATGCCGCCTGCATGGCTGTCCGCCCTTTCACCCGCTGGTCTGGGCGAAAGTGGAGGAATGCTTGTAACCGTTGGGCAGTTGCATGCACCGCGCGTGGCGGTTTGGCTTCTTCTGCCTTGGGCCAGCTTGCATGACGCGTGGGACTCAGCCCCCGTGCCGTAGGGGGAGGACCTTGGGGCGTGTTGGAGAAGACTCAGCCCGCGATGGCTGAGGACGCAAGTGGGGAGAATCGCCTTTAAAAGGAGGGTGATCCCCTTGAAAGGCGACCATGTCTTTGCGCTCCCTTATGCATCGCGTCTTTCCACCTTCCGAGCCCCCAGATGGGGAGCATCAACAATCTTTCCGCCTTGTCGTTGGAGGAACGCAACTTCGCGGAAGTTGGCACCTTTCAGCCATCATTTGGCTTCAAGGATTTTCATCACGCAGCCCGACCGCATCCCCTCGCTGGTGGTCACCCAAGACGGTGACCACCAGCCTCTGGGTGGGGAGAAGCAAGCCGGGTTGCGACCTCTGCCCCTCCCTCAGCTTCAAGGATGTTCATCATCAGTGCTGGGGAGGGGAGTGCGCCGAGTTGGGGTCGGTCCCTGCGTGGGCGGTGGCCCGCTCCTTCCCTCAGTGATCAGGGGGAAGGGCGTTCGCCGTTCGTGGCGCTGGCAGCTGCCGCGTGCCCGGCTCTCTGACCCGAATGGCTTCGGAGCCGCTTCCGGCGCCGCCTTCCGTCACGGCAGCCGGAAGAGGTTTCTCCGCCGACGAGATAGCTGGTGCCGCCCACGGACTGACCTCCAACTCTATGGCCTTCTGCTCGTCCTTGCCTCTCGAGTGAGGGCGTGGGCAAGGGCCTTATGGCAGCAGCATCCGCCCTGAGGTCATCGTTGCTGTTGTTCGGCCCCTCGGAGCAGAAGTCGTCGTCGTCGTTGTTGGAGCAGGCGGCGGCGAGCTACCCGTCGGCCTTCTGTTGCTCCGCAGGCCCCCCTATCGTGTGGGGTTGTTCGTACCTGCGGAGGTGGAACCGGAGTTCCGTCTGTAATGGCACCTTGAATGCCGGTGTCTTGTTCATTGTGGCTGTCGAGGCCTGAACATGTATGTATTTTCGGCACGGAGCCGTGTTTTTCTTCATTTCGAGCACTAAGACTCGCCTGTCGACTATCTGAACCGCTTCACCAAGCGTGAGTCGCCTCGTGCAAAGGTGACGAGTGAGGTATCCATATCCCGGAGGAGTAGGAGTCCCTCGGCTCGGTCGGCCTTGCTGTCCGAGGCTTCTCTTGCTTAGTTAAAGGGAACCCTCGGCCGCTCTTTGATGAGCCGAAGCCGGAGGTAGCGGTGTCAGCACGGACAGAGGCAGAGTTGGCTCGAAAAGAAGATTTGGTCGGCCAGAGCCTGACCGGGTCGTCCACTGGCGGGACCGACGCCGGAGTTGAGTTGCCGAGGCCACGAGCCGGGCTGATGTCCTCGGGGGACAGTTGGTTGAGGCTTCGGGGTGGCCGGCCGAGCCGTCTGCTCGAGCCGGAGTCCTGGAGAAGACCCTGGCGGCGATGGCCCGGGCGTGGTGCTGATGTCGTCCTTCGGAGTGGGGATCCTCCAACCGCGTCGCCGTCCGAGGCTAGGTCAGACCCCACCGAAGGTGTAGACGACGCTGAGGGTGCTGCTGCTCCCTTCAACTGTCAAGGTCCGAGCCTGCAGGATCGGGTTATCTTGTGGTGTGCGTATGTTTTCTGCGGCCACCGAGGCCCAAACATACTGTCGTCGTGTTGTAAAGCTGTGTTTCTTTTCCTCTTGTTTCAAGTATCTAGACTTATTTGTTGGTAACAGAATTGTTTGTCCGAGCGAGAGTTACTTTTCACGGAAGGTGATGAGTGAGGTATCCGTATCCCGGAGGCGTAGGAATCCCTCGGCTCGGTCAGCCTTGCCGCTTACGTGCACTCTTACTCGTCCATAGGGTTCTGTCACCGACGCAGTCGAGAAGGCCCGAAAAATCGTTTCGACAGAGGTGTTTTCGAGCGCGAAGACTTGTTCGGTCCGCGGAATCCCTTATCCGAGCGTGAGTTACTTATCGCAGAAGGTGATGAGTGAGGTATCCGTATCCCGGAGGCATAGGAGTCCCTCGGCTCGGTCAGCCTTGGCTGCTTACGTGTACTCCATCGTTTTCAGGATCCACTTTCGAAGTAGTCGAAAAGCACGAAAGACATTCTGGCAGAAAAGATCTTTTTCCGAGGAAAATTTTGACGCAGAGGGGGTTCCCCCCTTTTAGCCCCCGAGGGAGGGTCGGGCTTTGCCGAGGCAAGGCTGACCCTTCCTTGATGACTAAACTTTGTGTGTGAACGAGGTATATGAACAACTTGAAAGCATCTTAAGGGTAGAAGCGACGTAGCTGTCGGATGTTCCAAGCGTTGCTGTAGACCTCGCCTTGATTGTTGGCCAGCTTGTACGTCCCGGGCTTCAGAACTTTGGCGATGACGAACGACCCTTCCCAGGGAGGCGTGAGCTTGTGCCGCCCTCGGGCGTCTTGTCACAGCCGAAGCACCAGGTCGCCCACCTGGAGGTCTCGGGACCGAACCCCTCGGGCGTGGTAGCGTCGCAGGGACTGCTGGTACTGCGCCGAGTGTAGTAAGGCCATGTCCCGAGCCTCTTCCAGCTGGTCCAGTGAGTCTTCTCGATTAGATCGATTGCTTTGGTCGGCGTAGGCCCTCCTCCTCGGGGAACCGTATTCTAAGTCTGTGGGCAAGATGGCCTTGGCCCATAGACTAGAAAGAACGGTGTGAAGCCCGTGGCCCGACTCGGCGTCGTCCTCAGGCTCCAGACCACCGAGGGGAGTTCCTTCATCCATCGCTTGCCGAACCTGTTGAGGTCGTTGTAGATTCGAGGCTTGAGTCCTTGTAGAATCATGCCGTTGACACGCTCTACTTGCCCATTCGTCATGGGGTGAGCCACGACGGCCCAGTCCACCCGGATGTGGTGATCCTCGCAGAAGTCCAGGAACTTCCTGCCGGTGAACTGGGTGCCATTGTCGGTGATGATGGAGTTCGGGACCCCAAAGCGATGGATGATGTTGGTGAAGAACGCCACCGCCTGTTCGGACCTGATGCTGTTTAGGGGTCGGACCTCGATCCACTTGGAGAATTTGTCGATGGCGACCAGCAGGTGCGTGTAGCTCCTGGGTGCCTTCTGCAAGGGGCCGACGAGGTCCAGACCCCACACAGCAAACGACCAGGTGATGGGTATCGTCTGCAGAGCCTGAGCGGGCAGGTGGGTCTGCCTTGCATAGAACTGACACCCTTCGCAGGTGCGGACAATTCTAGTGGCGTCGGCCACCGCCGTCGGCCAGTAGAAACCTTGTCGGAAGGCGTTTCCGACAAGGGCTCGAGGTGCTGCATGATGGCCGCAAGCCCCCGAGTGTATCTCTTGTAAGAGCTCCTGGCCTTCGGCGACGGAAATGCATCGCTGGAGGATGCCTGAGGGGCTGCGGTGGTAGAGCTCCTTCCCGTCTCCCAGCAAGACAAACGACTTGGCGCGCCGCGCCAACCACCGAGCTTCGGCTCGGTCGAGGGGCAGCTCTCCTCGGTGGAGATATTGCAGGTACGGGGTATGCCAGTTTTGATTAGGCGTGACCCCGCTCCGCTCCTCCTCGATGCGCAGTGCCTCACCCTCGGGGGCCGAGGGTACCTCGGGGGCAGAGGGTACCTCGGGGGCAGAGGGTACCTCGGGCCGGGTCGAGGGTGCCTCGGGCCGGGCCGAGGGTGCCTCGGGCTGGGCCGAGGCCTTCTCGGGCTCGGGCGTGTCGTCGGTCTTGACGGAGGGTTGATGCAGGTCTCGGGAGAAGATGTCCGGGGGAACCGTTGTTCGCCCCGAGGCTATTTTAGCCAGCTCGTCCGCAGTCTCGTTGTAGCGTCGGGCGATGTGGTTGAGCTCGAGCCCGTAGAACTTGTCTTCCAGGCGCCGAACCTCATCGCAGTAGGCTTCCATCTTCGGGTCACGGCAGTGGGAGTTCTTCATGACTTGGTCGATGATGAGCTGCGAGTCACCACGAGCGTCGAGGCGTCGGACCCCTAGCTCGATGGCGATGCGCAACCCGTTGACCAGAGCCTCGTACTCATCCACATTGTTGGACGCCGGGAAGTGGAGGCGTAGCACGTAGCGTAGGTGCTTCCCGAGGGGCGAGATGAAGAGCAGACCTGCGCCTGCTCCTGTCTTCATCAGCGACCCGTCGAAAAACATGGTCCAGAGTTCCGGTTGGATCGGAGCTGTTGGGAGCTGGGTGTTGACCCATTCAGCCACAAAGTCCGCCAAGACCTGGGACTTGATGGCCTTCCGAGGGGCGAACGAGATCGTCTCGCCCATGATTTCCACCGCCCACTTTGCAATTCTACCCGAGGCCTCTCGGCACTGGATGATCTCCCCCAGGGGGAAGGATGACACCACAGTTACCGGATGAGACTCGAAGTAGTGTCGCAACTTCCGCCGTGTCAGGATCACCGCGTACAGCAGCTTCTGAATTTGTGGGTAGCGGATCTTGGTCTCGGACAGTACCTCACTAATGAAGTAGACTGGCCTCTGGACGGGCAATGCATGCCCCTCTTCTCGTCTCTCAACCACAATCGCGGCGCTAACCACCTGAGTGGTCGCGGCGACGTAGATCAAGAGGGCTTCTCCGGCAGCGGGGGGCACCAAGATGGGCGCGTTCGTGAGGAGCGCCTTCAGGTTCCCGAGGGCTTCTTCGGCCTCAGGGGTCCAAGTGAAGCACTCGGCCTTCCTTAAGAGGCGATACAGAGGCAGGCCTCTTTCGCCGAGGCGCGAGATGAAACGGCTCAGAGCCGCAAGGCATCTAGTGACCCTCTGCACGCCTTTCAAGTCCTTGATGGGCCCCATGCCGGTGATGGCCGCGATCTTCTCCGGGTTGGCCTCGATGCCCCGCTCGGAGACGATGAACCCCAAGAGCATGCCTCGGGGGACCCCGAAGACACACTTCTCGGGATTGAGTTTCACACTTTTCGCCTTGAGACATCGGAATGTCACTTCAAGGTCGGAAAGGAGGTCGGAGGCTTTCCTCGTCTTGACTACGATGTCATTGACGTAGGCCTCGACCGTTCGACCAATGTGTTCGCCGAACACATGGTTCATGCACCTTTGGTATGTCGCACCCGCATTCCTCAAACCGAACGACATGGTAACATAGCAGTACATGCCGAAAGGTGTGATGAAAGAAGTCACGAGCTGGTCGGACTCTTTCATCCTGATCTGGTGATACCCTGAGTAGGCATCAAGGAAAGACAGAGTTTCGCACCCAGCAGTGGAATCCATGATTTGATCGATGCGAGGCAGAGGGTAGGGAACTTTCGGACATGCTTTGTTTAGACCAGTGTAGTCTACACACATCCGCCATTTCTCTCCTTTCTTTCTCACAAGCACAGGGTTGGCAAGCCATTCGGGATGGAATACCTCTTTGATGAACCCTGCCGCCATTAGCTTGTGGATCTCCTCGCCTATGGTTCTGCGCTTTTCTTCGTCGAATCGGCGCAGAGGCTGCTTCACGGGTCGGGCTCCAGCTCGGATATCCAGCGAGTGCTCGGCGACATCCCTCGGTATGCCGGGCATGTCCGAGGGACTCCACGCAAAGACGTCGGCGTTTGCGCAGAGGAAGTCGACGAGCACTGCTTCCTATTTGGGGTCGAGCTCGGAGCCGATCCGGATCTGCTCGGAGGCGTCGTTGCTGGGGTCGAGAGGGACGGATTTAACCGTCTCCGCTGGCTCGAAGTTGCCGGTGTGGCGCTTCACGTCTGGCGCCTCCTTAGAGAGGCTCTCCAGGTCGGCGATGAGGGCCTCAGATTCGGCGAGGGCCTCGGCGTACTCCACGCACTCCACGTCGCATTCGTACGCGTGCCGGTACGTGGGGCCGACGGTGATGACCCCGTTGGGGCCCGACATCTTGAGCTTGAGGTAGGTGTAGTTGGGGACGGCCATGAACTTGGCGTAGCATGGTCTCCCCAGCACTGCGTGGTAGGTTCCTCGAAACCCGACCACCTCGAACGTGAGGGTCTCCCTTCAGAAGTTGGAGGGTGTCCCAAAGCAGACGGGTAGATCGAGTCGTCCGAGGGGCTGGACGCGCTTCCTGGGGATGATCCCGTGGAAAGGCGCAGCTCCTGCCCGGACCGAGGACAGATCGAACCGCAAGAGCCCGAGGGTCTCGGCGTAGATGATGTTGAGGCTGCTGCCTCCGTCCATGAGGACCTTGGTGAGCCTGACGTTGCCGATGACAGGGTCGACAACGAGCAGGTATTTCCCCGGGCTCGGCACGCGGTCGGGGTGGTCACCCTGGTCGAAGGTGATGGGCTTGTCGGACCAGTCTAGGTAGACTGGCGCCGCCACCTTTACCGAGCAGACCTCCCGACGTTCTTGCTTGCGGTGCCGAGCCGAGGCGTTCGCCACTTGCCCACCGTAGATCATGAAGCAGTCGCGGACCTCGAGGAACTCTCCTGCCTTGTGATCCTCCTTCTTATCGTCGTCGCGAGCCCTGCCACCTTCCGTAGGTGGCCCGACCCTGTGAAAGTGGCGCCGAAGCATGGCGCACTCCTCAAGGGTGTGCTTGACGGGCCCCTGATGATAGGGGCACGACTCCTTGAGGATCTTGTCGAAGAGGTTGGCACCTCCGAGAGGTTTCCGAGGGTTCTTGTACTCGGCGGCGGCGACAAGGTCCGCGTCGGCGGCGTCGCGTTTCGCTTGCGACTTCTTCTTGCCTTTCTTCTTGGCGCCGCGCTGAGTTGACGCCTCGGGGACATCTTCCGGTGGGCGGCCCTGGGGCTGCTTGTCCTTCCGGAAGATGGCCTCAACCGCCTCCTGGCCAGAGGCGAACTTGGTGGCGATGTCCATCAGCTCGCTCGCCCTGGTGGGGGTCTTGCGACCCAGCTTGCTCACCAGGTCGCGGCAGGTGGTGCCGGAGAGGAACGCGCCGATGACATCCGAATCGGTGACGTTGGGCAGCTCGGTGCGCTGCTTCGAGAATCGCCGGATGTAGTCCCGGAGAGACCCTCCCGGCTGCTGGCGGCAGCTTCGGAGATCCCAGGAGTTCCCAGGGCGCACGTATGTGCCCTGGAAGTTGACGACGAAGGCTTGGACCAGGTCGTCCCAGTTGGAGATCTGCCCCGGAGGCAAATGCTCCAGCTAGGCCCGAGCGGTGTCGGAGAGGAACAGGGGGAGGGTTGCGGATGATGAGGTTGTCATCGTCCGTTCCACCCAGGTGGCAGGCCAGCCGATAGTCCACGAGCCACAGTTCCAGTCTCGTTTCCCCCGAGTACTTTGTGATAGTAGTCGGGGTTCGGAACCGGGTCGGGAACGGCGCCCGTCGTATGGCGCGACTGAAAGCCTGCGGACCGGGTGGTTCGGGCGAGGGACTCCGATCCTCCCCGCTGTCGTAGCGTCCCCCACGTCTGGGGTGGTAGCCTCGGCGCACCCTCTCGTTGAGGTGGGTTCGACGGTTGCGGTGAGGGTATTCGTTGCCGAGGCGACCCGGGGCCGCAGGCGCTGTGTTGCGCGTGCGCCCGGTGTGGACCGAGGCTTCCCGCATGAATCGGGAAGTCGCAGCGCGATGTTCTGAGGGGTACCCCTGCCTTCGGGAGGCAGAGCTTTTGGCCCGTCGGACCGCGGCGTCCTCCAGGAGATTCTTGAGCTCTCCCTGGATACGTCGCCCCTCGGTGGTTGATGGCTCTGGCATCGCGCGAAGAAGTATTGCCGCTGCAGCCAGGTTCTGGCCGACCCCACTGGAAACCGGTGGCGGCCCTACCCTGACATCGTCGGCGACGCGGTGCTGGATACCCTAGGGTAGATGACACACTTCTCCGTCCGGAGGTTGGCCCGCCCATTCCTGCCCATTGTCCCGGCGGAACGGCTCAAGTGTTCCTGCTCCCTCGTCGAGCCTGGCCTGCATCTCGCGGATTTGCTCGAGCTGTGGGTCATGACCCCCCGCTGGGACGGGGACCACAGCTAGCTCCCGAAGGATGTCAACGCGAGGCACAGGCCTAGGGAGATCACCGTTCTCCGGCATACCAAGATGGTTGCCTTCGTCGGGACCCCCTAGATCGACGTGGAAACATTCACGACTTGGGCCGCAGTCCTCGTCGCTGAGGCTGCGGCTACCGTCGGAACAGTCGGAAAGGCAGTAGTTGCACGCAGTCATGAAGTCTCGCATGGCACTGGGGTTACCAAGTCCGGAGAAATCCCAACAGAAGTCGGGCTCGTCATCTTCCTCGGACCCTGAGGGCCCGTAGGTCGAGACGGCCATCAGCCGGTCCCAAGGTGACCGCATACGATACCCCAGAGGGTTTGGACTCGCCTCTATGAGAGCGTCCACCAAAGCGAAGTCGCTTGGTGGGTCGAGGCTGAATCCAAAAGGCGCGAGATGGGAATCGGTCGGTACCTCTTGGTCAACGGGCGGTGACGAAGTCACGTCAGGGGCTGACTGCACCGTCGTCTCAGGTACGAGGGTGACGCCCAGCAAGTCCTTCGTGAGCGTGCTGGCGTCGTCCGTTTGCTTGGGGCTGGCGTGTTGCGGGGAGACGGCGCCCGTCTTTGTCTCAGACGCGAGGTCGATGCCTGACGTGCCCCCCGTTGGGGCGCCGGCGCCGCCGACTCGCTCGACAGCCGACGAGGTGCCGCCTCCTGCTTGGCCTTGGTTGCCCCGCCTCCTCCGTCGGCGGGGGAGGGGACAGGACAAGCCCGAATGTTGTTTTTCCACCATGTGGGGAAGACGTCGTCGATTCCGCCGCCGGCGGGCGGGTTGTCGGCCGCCATTGTCGCTGTCGCGCGGCGGGGGAAGGAGTGTCATGTCGTAGCTGCCGTCGAGGGACATGAACTCAAGACTCCCGAAACGGAGTACCGTCCCGGGCTGGAAAGGTTGCTGGAGACTGCCCATCTGGAGCTTGACGGGAAGCTGTTCGTCAACACGCAGCAGGCCCCTACCTGGCGCGCCAACTGTCGGCGTTTCGAACCCGGGGGGTCCCTGGACCGACGAGTAAATTGTCGCCGCGTGCCTCAGCCCAGATGGGTCGGCGCGAGACGGAGCGCGAAGGGGGGAAGAGAAGCCGGAGGGAGACAGGCGTGAGAGGTGAAACCCGCGGCCTTCGTGTTTGTCCCGCGCCCAGGTCGGGTGCGCTTGCAGTAGGGGGTTACAAGCGTCCACGCGGGAGGGAGCGAGCGGCCTCACGCGAGCGCCGTCCCGTCCTTCCCCGCGCGGCCAACCCTCTGTAAGAGGGACCTGGACCTTCCTTTTATAGTCGTAAGGAAAGGATCCAGGTGTACAATGGGAGGTGTAGCAGTGTGCTAACGTGTCTAGCGGAGGAGAGCTAGTGCCCTAAGTACATGCCATTGTGGCAGCCGGAGAGGTTTTGGCGCCCGGTTCATGTGGTGTCGTGGCCGTCGGAGGAGCGCTGGAGCCTGGCGGAAGGACAGCTGTCGGGGCTGTCGAGTCCTTGCTGACGTCCTCTTGCTTCCGTAAGGGGGCTGAGAGCCGCCGTCGTCACAGAGCGTGCGGGGCGCCATCATTACTTGTTTAGCGGAGCGAGCCAGATGGGACACCGGTCTTGTTCCCCGTAGCCTGAGTCAGCTTGGGGTAGGGTAATGATGGTGCCTCCTGTGACGTGGTCGGTCCGAGCCCTGGGTTGGGCGAGGTGGAGGCTCCTCCGAGGTCGAGGTCGAATCTGTCTTCCAAGGCCGAGGTCGAGTCCGAGCCCCTGGGTCGGGCGAGGCGGAGACCGTCGGCTGAGGCCAGGGCTGAGTCCGAGCCCTAGGGTCGGGCGAAGCGGAGTTCGTCGTCTTCCGGGCTGAGCTCGAGTCCGAGCCCTGGGGTCGGGCGAAGCGGAGTTCGTCGTCTTCCGGGGCTGAGCCCGAGTCCGAGCCCTAGGGTCGGGCGAAGTGGAGTTCGTCGTCTTCCGGGGCTGAGCCCGAGTCCGAGCCCTAGGGTCGGGCGAAGTGGAGTTCGTCGTCTTCCGGGGCTGAGCCCGAGTCCGAGCCCTGGGGTCAGGCGAAGCGGAGTTCGTCGTCTTCCGGGGCTGAGCCCGAGTCCGAGCCCTGGGTCGGGTGAAGCGGAGTTCGTCGTCTTCCGGGGCTGAGCCCGAGTCCGAGCCCTAGGGTCGGGCGAAGCGGATTTCCTATGGCGCCTGAGGCCGGACTTGGCTGCTGTCAGCATCACTCTGTCGAGTGGCACAGCAGTCGGAGCGGCGCAGGCGGCGCTGTCCTCTTGTCAGGCCGGTCAGTGGAGCGGCGAAGTGACTTCGGTCACTTTGGCTCTGTCGACTGGAGGGCGCGCGTCAGGATAAAGGTGTCAGGCCACCTTTGCATTAAATGCCCCTGCGATTCGGTCGGTTGGCGAGGCGACTTGGCCAAGGTTGCTTCTTGGTGAAGACTAGGCCTCGGGCGAGCCGAAGGTGTGTCCGCTGCTGGAGGGGGTCCTCGGGCGAGACGTAAATTCTCCGGGGTCGGCTGCCCTTGCCCTAGGCTGGGCTCGGGCGAGGCGTGATCGCGTCCCTCGAATGGACCGATACTTGACTTAATCGCACCCATCAGGCCTTTGCAGCTTTGTGCTGATGGGGGTTACCAACTGAGATTTAGGAGTCTTGAGGGTACCCCTAATTATGGTCCCCGACAATAAGATTACTCGGTGTTGAGACTTACCTTACTCATCATCTTAGACACCAAGAGTTCAACCAAGTCGTCGTTGTACTCTGTTTTTCCCTTTCTTCTATCTTCATCGGCCCTTCTTCTTGACTCTTCTTCTTGGGCCTTTTTTCTGAAATTCTTCTTCGGTTCTTTTCTTTGCGTCTTCCTCTTTCATCTTGAGGAACATACTTTCAACAATCTTCATGGCAAGGTCGAGAACCTTGGGGTCCATTTCCTCGCTAGTGGATGTGGTTGGGATTTTCTCGAGAAGATGATCCACATGGTCTCTTTAAGTAGACATGATCGTTTACTCACGCAGTTAAGCGTAAAACGAGGCACGAAGCTCTGATACCAATTGAAAGTAGCCTATAGGGGGTGAATAGGCTAAACCTAAAAATTATCACCACAAACTTCGAGATACTGTTAAATTTATAGTTCAACTGGTGGAGGCTGTAACACCCCAGGTGTTTATCGTCTGCTTAACCACGAGTGTGGACTTACACGTGATAGCGGTGAATAACAGTCTCTTTGTCTTAATCTATTTTGTCTGTCGCGAGTTCGACATCATTTTTATTTATCCGGGCTCTTCCTAAATTTTCGTGATGTTCGGAACATAGTTGTTCCGAAAATCGGTGCGTCCACTGATTATTTAAAATTCATCGCTCGCGCGAATACGAATTCGGAAGCTCGACCTACTCTTACGATTTTTATCCCAGGCAAATTAATTTGAACTCGAGAACTAAAATGTTCGAGGCAAAATAATCTGAGTTGTGCAGTGTCTGAGCAAAATCGTGCGCGAGGTTATGATCCCATTCATTCTTCAGCACACTGTTGTGGCAACAAAATCGTGCGCGAGGTTTCAGCCGATTTCAATTAAATCTGAACAGTTAAAAAGGTTACATGAAACTTTTGGATTATCGATCTCGTTTGATTCGACCCATGTTATATCGCTAAAAAAATCTCAATTCAAAATATCTATGAATTTCTAAAAAAAGAAAAATATCTTCAGCGCCTCTATCCCAAGCCGCTCTTCTTCTCCCCAGATTTTTTCCCTAGACGTCCTTATCTGCTTCTTCCTGGCGCGCGCCCTGGCCATTTCTTCTTCGTGGTCACGTCGTGTGCCCATCTCCTGAGCGCGCGCGTTCCTTCCCTTGCTTCTCTCCTCCCTGCATCTCTCCTGCGCGCGCCCAGCGTCGCGACTCCCCTCCCTTGCTCCTCCAGCTCGGCCTCCTTCCCATGGCAGCTTCCTCTGCCCGACCGCCTGCTTCCCATGGCCGGCGTACGGCTTCGCGTTCGCCAAAGCTCCCTGGCTCGACTCTGCCCAGTTCGCGCCCTGCTCGCCTCTGCGTCGCGCGCTCTCCCTACTATCTCCCATGGCGCTCTCTGCCCGCTCGGCCTCCGGCTCCGGCACTGTGCCGAGCTCCCTGGCCGTCACGCCCGTGTGGGCCAGAGCTTGCTCGGCCGCGGTCTCGTCCCGGCTCCTTGTTGCGCTTGTCCTGGCAGCCGCGCCCAGCCGAAGCCCCTTTCCCCGCGAGCTCCTCCCTGCTAGCCGCAAGTTGCCGAGCTCCTATCTCTCGTGCGCGCGCCCCTGGCCGCATCGCTGGCCCCTCGGACCCGGCCATCGTTTGCCGCTGAACCACTGTCGGATTAATTTTTAGGTCCTCTCGTGCAGCTCTCTGGAGCTAAGCTCCTCACCGGCTATCGCTCCCAATCTTCAGCTTGCCGACTGACCGTCGTGTTCCTTGTTTTCCCTCGTCGGCCGACCTCGCCGCGACTAAGTTCGTCCGTCGTGCTATGTGCCTCGGTCTCTAGTCGAGGGACATCAGTGTCGTCTGCCCCTTGCTCACCTCCCTGGTCATGCTCACCGGGACATTATTCTCTAGCCAACTACCACTGTGAGCTCGCCTAGACACCTCACCTCCCTGTTGCATCATGCGCTATTCCCCAGCAACGTGTGTACGCCAAGTCCGTGTAACTCGTTGCCACACCTTGTAGCCGCTTCCACGACGTTGTCGTGGGGACTTCTTTGCGTCACGAGTGCTTCCGCTCGTCGCGTTAAACCAATCTGTTTCCATTATGTCATCAGCAAACCGTGAAGATGCTCTTGTGCTAGCCACGCACTACCAGCTCGATAAAATGCATCCCCTGAGTATCTGGTAAAAAAACGAGATTATGTGCATCGCTCGTCAGGTGTGTTCTTCCAACTATCGTGTTAGATCGGTCATGGTAAGCTGATCTATTATTCCTGCTAGCTAAATTGTTGAATGCGATGATTTTCTTGATTTAGCATATGTGTGTTGAAATCAAGATTTTAGATGTGATTCATATGAAAGGTAAGGGTAGACACATCTAAATTATGTGATCGAATTAATAATACAAATTATAGGATTAGTGTCTCTTAGGTCTGACAGATAGATATTGATTAAATTATTTTGGATATATTTTGTCGATGTTTGAAGTCGATCTTAAGTAAAATCCGAGCAATTTCATAATGGCTAGTGTACATAAGTACTCTTGATATTTAAGTTGTTGAGAATGTAGTTTTATCAAATGCTATGTTATTTGATAGTGTTTTATCCGTTAGAGCGAATAGTGTAATATTCTATTTAATTAGTATGTAATTCAAATTAATCTAGAAACCCGATTTAAAAGGTTAGTTAAATTGTTCCTGCATGTACTATAACTCAGGGTGTTCAATAATAGACGTTTGAATATTGTTAGTCTTTCGGTGTTATACGCTAGCTAAGGAAAATAGAAGACTCGTACAAGGTTTAAGGTTTCTTAATATATGAGCTACCTCCAAATAGGCTAGAAAGGCACTCCACTTGAAGGTTCTTGAACTCGGACCCATTGTCGCTCCTTATCTTCTTCACCTTGAGCTCAAACTGGTGTTGAGCTCTCCTTAGGAAGCGCTTGAGGGTCCCTTGGGTTTCAGATTTATCCTACAAAAAGAATACCCAAGTGAAGCGGGAAAAGTCATCAACAATAACTAGTCCATACTTACTTCCTCCTATGCTTAGATAGGCGACGGGTCCGAAGAGGTCCATATGTAGCAGCTCCAGAGGTCTTGACGTGGTCATCACATTCTTGCTGTGATGCGCTCCTCCCACTTGTTTACCTGCTTGACAAGCTACACAAGGTCTATCTTTTTCGAAAGTAACATTGGTTAGACCTATCACGTGTTCTCCCTTTAGAAGCCTGTGAAGGTTCTTCATCCCCACATGTGCTAAGCGGCGATGCCACAGCCAGCCCATGCTAGTCTTAGCAATTAAGCATGCATCTAGACCGGCCTCCTCTTTTGCAAAATCAACTAAATAAAGTTTGCCGTCTAATACACCCTTAAAAGCTAATGAACCATCACTTCTTCTAAAGACAGACACATCTACATTTGTGAATAGACAATTATATCCCATATTGCATAATTGACTAACAGATAACAAATTATATCCAAGAGACTCAACTAAAAACACATTAGATATAGAGTGCTCGGATGAAATAGCAATTTTACCTAACCCTTTTACCTTGCCTTGATTCCCATCACCGAATATTATTGAATCTTGGGAATCCTTGTTTTTGACGTAGGAGGTGAACATCTTCTTCTCCCCCGTCATATGGTTTGTGCATCCGCTGTCGATAATCCAGCTAGAGCCCCCGGATGCATAAACCTGCAAGGCAAATTTAGGCTTGGGTCTTAGGTACCCAACTCATGTTGGGTCCTACAAGGTTAGTACAAATATCCTTAGGGACCCAAATGCAAGTTTTGTCTCCCTTGCATTTTGCCCCTAATTTTATAGCAACTATCTTCCTATCCTTTCTACAAATAGCAAAGGAAGCATTTAAAGCATGATAAATTGTAGAAGATTCATTTATTACTTTCCTATGAACATTAACAACATTTCTCCTAGGCATATGAACAACATATCTCCTAGACATTTCTCTACCATGCGTATAGGAAGAACTAGAAGCAAACATGGCATGAGAGTCAAAAGCATCATAAGCATTACAACTCCTATAAGACTGTCTTCTATCATTGTACATAAAAGCATGGTTCTTTTTAGTACTACTAGCCATAGGGGCCTTCCCTTTCTCCTTGGCGGAGATGGGAGCCTTATGGCTTGTCAAGTTCTTGGCTTCCCTCTTGAAGCCAAGCCCATCCTTAATTGAGGGGTGTCTACCAACCGTGTAGGCATCCCTAGCAAATTTTAGTTTATCAAAATCACTCTTGCTAGTCTTAAGTTGGGCATTAAGACTAGCCACTTCGTCATTTAATTTAGAAATGCAAGCTAGGTGTTCACTACAAGCATCAATGTTAATTTCTTTACACCTAGTGCAAGTTACAACATTTTCTACACAAGAGTTAGATTTACTAGCTATCTCTAACTTAGCATTCAAATCATCATTAACACTTTTTAAATTAGAGATGGATTCATGACAAGTAGATAATTCACAAGAGAGCATTTCATTCCTTTTAATTTCTAGAGCAAGAGAATTTTGTGCACTAACAAATTTATCATGCTCCTCATATAAAAGATCCTCTTGTTTTTCTAGTAATCTATTCTTGTCATTCAAAGCATCAATCAACTCATTAATCTTATCAATTTTAGATCTATCTAATCCCTTGAATAAGCATGAGTAATCTATTTCATCATCATCACTAGACTCATCCTCACTTGAAGAAGCATAAGTACTAGTATTACGAGTGCTTACCTTCTTCTCCCTTGCCATGAGGCAAGTGTGATGCTCGTTGGGGAAGAGTGATGACTTGTTGAAGGCGGTGGCGGTGAGTCCTTCGTTGTCGGAGTCGGACGAGGAGCAATCCGAATCCCACTCCTTTCCAAGATGTGCCTCGCCCTTCGCCTTCTTGTAGTTCTTCTTCTTTTCCCACTTTCCACTCTTCTTTTCCTGGTCACTATCATTATCGGGACAATTAGCGATAAAATGACCAATCTTACCACATTTGAAGCAGAGCGCTTCCCCTTCATCTTGTTCTTGTTGGGGTGCTCCTTGCGACCCTTTAGCGCCATCTTGAATCTCTTGATGATGAGGGCCATCTCTTCATCATTAAGTCCGGCCGCCTCAACTTGTGCCACCTTGCTAGGTAGCGTCTCCTTGCTTCTCGTTGCCTTGAGGGCGATGGTTTGAGGCTCATGGATTGGGCCATTCAGCGCATCATCCACGTATCTCGCCTCCTTGATCATCATTCGCCCGCTTACGAACTTCCCAAGAACTTCTTCGGGCGACATCTTGGTGTACCTAGGATTTTCACGAATATTGTTCACCAGATGTGGATCAAGTATAGTAAAGGACCTTAGCATTAGGCGAGCGACGTCGTGGTTCGTCCATCGCGTGCTCCCGTAGCTCCTTATTTTGTTAATGAGGGTCTTGAGCCGGTTGTATGTTTGGGTTGGCTCCTCTCCCCTTATCATTGCAAATCTTCCAAGCTCGCCCTCCACCAACTCCATCTTGGTGAGCAAGGTGACGTCGTTCCCCTCATGAGAGATCTTGAGGGTGTCCCAGATCTGCTTGGCATTGTCCAAGCCGCTCACCTTATGATACTCATCCCTGCACAAAGAGGCTAACAACACAGTAGTAGCTTGTGCATTTTTATGAATCTGTTCATTAATAAATATAGGACTATCCGAGCTATCAAATTTCATTCCATTCTCAACAATTTCCCATATACTTGGATGGAGAGAGAATAGGTGGCTACACATTTTGTGACTCCAAAATCCGTAGTCCTCCCCATCAAAGTGTGGAGGTTTGCCAAGAGGGATGGAAAGCAAATGTGCATTTGAGCTATGCGGAATACGAGAGTAATCGAAAGAAAAGTTCGAATTAATTGTCTTTCTTTTGTCGTAGTCGTTGTCGTCGTTGTCCTTTTGGGAAGAAGTGGACTCATCGCTGTCATCGTAGTAGACGATCTCCTTGATGCGCCTTGTCTTCTTCTTCCCATCTTTGCGTTTGTGGCCCGAGCCCGAGTCGGTAGGCTTGTCATCATTAGGCTCGTTGACGAAGGACTCCTTCTCCTTATCATTGCTCACAATCCCCTTGCCCTTAGGATCCATCTCTTCGTGCGGTTAGTCCCTTTCTTGAAGAGAACGACTTTGATACCAATTGAGAGCACCTAGAGGGGGGGTGAATAGGTGATCCTGTGAAACTTGAAACTTAATCCACAAAAAATTGATTAGGTGTTAGCACAATAATGCCAAGTGGCTTAGAGAGGAGTCTCAACAAAACACAATAACCACAAGAGATCAATCACAGAGATGGCACAGTGGTTTATCCCGTGGTTCGGCCAAGACCAACGCTTGCCTACTCCACGTTGTGGCGTCCCAACGGACGAGGGTTGCAATCAACCCCTCTCGAGCGGTCCAAAGACCCACTTGAATACCACGGTGTTTTGCTTGCTTTACTATATCCCGTTTGTGAGGAATCTCCACACTTTGGAGCCTCTCGCCCTTACACTTGGATGATCACAAAGAAGCACGGAGTAAGGGAGGGATGAGCAACACACTCAAGACAAGAAATCACAACAACACCACGCACACAAGTCGCAACAAGAGCTCACAACACAACTCAATGAGTTCACAACTCAACTAGAGCTCTAATTGCTATCGCAAGGAATCAAAAGCGCGGAATCGATGTCTTAGTGCTTGGGAATGGTTAGAGAATACTTGGTGTACTCCTCCATGCGCCTAGGGGTCCCTTTTATAGCCCCAAGGCAGCTAGGAGCCGTTGAGTGCATTCCAGAAAGGCAATTCTTGCCTTCTGTCGCCTACGCACCGGACAGTCCGGTGCACCACCGTACACTGTCCGGTGCAGATTTCTTTCCTTCTTTGGCGAAGTCGACCATTGGCGCCTTGGAGCCGTTGGCGCACCGGACACTATCCGGTGCACACCGGACAGTCCGGTGCCCCCTTCTAGCCGTTGGCTCGGCCACGTGTCTCGCGTGGATCGCGCGGCCGACTGTTGGCCCGGCCGACCGTTGGCTCACCGGACAGTCCGGTGCACACCGGACAGTCTGGTGAATTTTAGCCGTACGTCTTTAATTTCTTCCCGAGAGCAGCAAGTTCACCTGAGCCAGTCTGGCGCACCGGACACTGTCCGGTGCACCACCGGACAGTCCGGTGCACCCACACAGAGCTGGCTTTGGCCGAACAAGGCCATCTCTTCTCCAATTCGATTTCTCCTGTTTCTAGCACTTAGACACAATACATTAGTCTCTAAAACAATGTACTAAGTCTGAGAAACATACCTTTATACTTGATTTGTACTTTGTCCACCATTTGACACTTAGGCACTTGTGTTTGACACTAAATCACCAAAACACTTAGAAATGGCCCAATGGCACATTTCCCTTTCACCACCGGACAGTGTCTGGTGCACCAGGTCCATATAGGGTTGAACAAGCCACTCTCGGGTTTCTCCAGGCGCGCTCCGCTATAATTCACCGGACTGTCCAGTGTGCCACCGGACTGTCCAGTGTGCCATCAAACTGTCCGTTGTGCCAGCGGAAGCAACGACTTCTTCACGCAACGGTCGACTGCAAAAGCTGATAAAGAGATGAACAATGAAGAATAGTGCGCGCAGAGTCAGAGCCGCAGGTCAGAGGCACACCAGACAGTGAAACGTGACTGTCCGGTGTGGCACTAGACTGTCCGGTGTGGCACTAGACTGTCCGATGCCGCAAGAGGACAAAGCCTACAATGGTCAAATGCCCCAAAACCCTAACGGTTGGGTGACGTGGCTGGCGCACCGGACAGTGTCCGGTGGCGCACCAGACTATCTGAGTCCGCGCTCCGCTATAATTCACCGGACTGTCCGGTGTGCCAGCGGAGCAACGGCTCCCAAGCACAACGGTCGACTCCAACGGTCGTCTGAAAAGTGAACAGTGCACGGACAGTTCGCGCAGAGTCAGAGCAGCGCCAGAAGGCGCACCGGACAGTGAACAGCACCTGTCCGTTGCGGCATCGGACTGTCCAATGCACCAAGATGTCAGAGCTCCAACGGTCGAAACCGTCAGAACCCTAACGGTTGGGTGACGTGGCTGGCGCACCGGACAGTGTCCGGTGGCACACCGGACTGTCCGGTGCGCCCATCGACAGCAGCCCTCCCCAACGGCTGTTTTGGTGGTTGGGGCTATAAATACCCCCCAACCACCACCATTCAAGGCATCCAAGTTTTCAGCTATTGCATTCAATACAAGAGCTCTAGGCTTCAATCCAAGACACAAACAAAAGATCAAATCCTCTCCCAAGTCCAAAATCACTCCAAACACTTAGTGACTAGTGATAGAGAGATTTTCGTGTTCATTTGAGTTCTTGTCGCTTGGATCACTTTTCTTCTTCCCCATTCTTGTTCTCAAGACACTTGTAATCAAAGCAAGAGACACCAATTGTGTGGTGGTCCTTGTGGGGTCTAAGTGACCCATTTGATTGAGGAGAAAAGCTCACTCGATCTAAGTGACCGTTTGAGAGAGGGAAAGGGTTGAAAGAGACCCGGTCTTTGTGACCTCCTCAACGGGGAGTAGGTTTGCAAGAACCGAACCTCGGTAAAACAAATCACCGTGTCACTCGCCTTATTTCTTGGTTGATTTGTTTTCGCCCTCTCTTTCAGACTTGGACTTAACTCTAACGCTAACCCCGACTTGTAGTTGTGCTTAAAGTTTATAAATTTTAGATTTGCCTATTCACCCCCCTCTAGGCGACTTTCAATAGGGTTGAAAGAGACCCGGTCTTTGTGACCACCTAAACGAGGACTAGGTTCTTTAGAACTGAACCTCAGTAAAACAAATCACCGTGTTCATCCGCTTTATTTCTTGGTTGATTTGTTTTCCCCCTCTCTACCGGACTCAGATTTAATTCTCACGCTAACCCCGGCTTGTAGTGTGTGTTTAAAGTTGTAAATTTCAGAGTCCGCCTATTCACCCCCTCTAGGCGACTTTCAATTGGTATCGGAGCCTGGTGCTTCATTAGAGTCTAACAACTTGAAGTGATGTCGGGAGATCACGCCAAGAGGGAGATCATGACCGGCGACAAGCCCGCAAGCTCGGGGAGAACCCTCTCAAGGGAGTCCGGCCACAAACATAAGGAGTAATCCTCTTCCTCCAACAAGACGCATCGGAAAGGCGACAAGAAGAAGAAGATGAAGAAAGTGGTCTACTACGAGACTGACTCTTCGTCGCCCTCCACGTCATCAAGCTCCGACTCGTCCGTCGCTTCTGAGCGCCATGAGCGCAAGAAGTATAGTAAGATGCCACTTCGTTATCCCCATATTTCAAAGCGCGCTCCTTTACTTTCCGTTCCCTTAGTCAAACCACCGTACTTTGATGGTGAGGATTATTGTATGTGGAGTGATAAAATGAGGCATCACCTAACCTCACTCCACGCAAGCATTTGAGATATTGTTGAATTTGGAGCGCATGTACCTAATGTGGGGGACGAAGGCTACGACTCGGACGAGGTCACCCAAATTAGGCACTTTAACTCCCAAGCCACAACTATACTCCTCGCCTCCTTGTGTCGAGAGGAGTATAATAAGGTGCAAGGGTTAAAGAGTGCTAAAGAGATTTGGGACGCTCTCAAGACGGCGCACGAAGGGGACAAGGTGACCAAGATCACCAAGCGCGAAACGATTGAGGGAGAACTCGGACGATTCATCCTCAACAAGGGAGAGGAGCCACAAGCAATGTACAACTGGCTCAAGACCTTGGTGAACCAAGTGCGCAACCTTGGGAGCACCAAATGGGATGACCATGAGATGGTCAAGGTTATTCTTAGATCCCTTGTATTTTGTAATCCTACTCAAATTCAATTAATATGTGGGGATCCTAGATACAAGCTAATGTCTCTCGAGGAGGTTATTGGAAAGTTTATGAGCTTTGAGCTAATGATCAAAGAATCCAAACACATCGTCAACTTGGAGCAAGGCGCCACCTCCACACCTGAGGTACAACTCGTCGCATTCAAAGCGACGGAAGAGAAGAAACAGGAGTCTACATCAAGTAGGCTTCCCATCGATGCCTCCAATCTTGACAATGAAGAAATGGCGCTCATTATCAAGAGCTTCCGCCAAATCCTCAAGCATAGGAGGGGGAAGGACTACAAACCCCGCTCCAAAAGGGTGTGCTACAAATGTGGTAAGCCCAGTCATTTTATTGCTAAATGTCCAATGTCTAGTGATAGTGACAGGGGCGAGGACAAGAAGGGAAAGAAGAGGTACTACAAGAAGAAGGGCGACGATGCCCATGTGTGTCAGGAATGGGACTCCGATGAGAGCTCCACCGACTCCTCCTCCGACGAGGACGCCGCCAACATCGCTGTCAACAAGGGCCTCCTCTTCCCCAACGTCGGCCACAAATGTTTCATGGCCAAGGACGGCAAAAAGAAGAATGTACAATCTAGAACCACCCACAATTATACAACATCTAGTGATGAGGGTAGTTCTAGTGAAGACGAAGATGATTTACTTACTCTTTTTGCTAACCTCAACATGGAACAAAAAAATTGAATGAATTGATAGGAGCCATTCATGAGAAGGATGAACTCTTGGACAACCAAGAGTAATTCCTTATTAAAGAAAATAAAAAAACATGTTAAAGTGATAATGCTTATGCTCAGGAAGTAGAGAAATTTGAAAACCTGACTAAAGAGCTTAGCATTTGCCATGATTTAATTACTAGTCTTAGAAATGAAAATGCTAATTTAAATGCTAAGATTGATAAATTGAATGAATCAATTTCTAGCCTTAGAACTGAAAATGCTAGTTTAATTTCTAATGTTAGAGAGTTAAATGTTTGCAATGATTCTATTTCCTGTCTTAGAAATGAGAATGCAATATTACATGCTAAGATAGATGAATTAAATGTTTGCAAACCCTCTGCATCTACTGTCGAGCATGTTTCCATTTGCACTAGATGTAGAGATATTAATATTGAAGCTATCAATGATCACCTTGCTCTTATTAAACAACAAAATGATCATATAGCCAACTTAACTGCTAACATCAATGAGCATGAAATTGAAAATGAAAAATTTAAATTTGCTAGAAGCATGCTCTATAGTGGGAGACGCCCTGGCATTAAGGATGGCATTGGTTTCCAACAGGGAAGCAATGTTAAGCTTAATGCCCCTAAGAAATTGTCTAACTTTGTTAAGGGCAAAGCTCCCATGGTTCAGGATAATGAGGGCTATATTTTGTATCCTGCTAATTATCCTGAGCATAAGATTAGGAGAATTCATGCTAGAAAACCTCATAATGTTTCTCACCATGCTTTTATGTATAAAAATGAGGCCTCTAGCTCTAGGCATTCTACACATATTAAAATGCCTAAAAAGAAAACTCCTGCTGCATCAAATGAGCCTAACATTTCATTTAAGACTTTTGATGCATCATATGTGCTCACTAACAAATCAGGCAAAGTAGTTGCCAAATATGTTGGGGGCAAACACAAGAGTTCAAAGACTTGTGTTTGGGTACCCAAGGTGCTTGTTTCTAACGTGAAAGGATCCAAGACTGTTTGGATACCTAAGAACAAGGCCTAAATTGTTTTTGCAGGTTTATGCATCCGAGGGCTCAAGTTGGATAATTGATAGCGGATGCACAAACCACATGACAGGAGAGAAGAGAATGTTCTCCTCCTATGAGAAAAACGAAGATCCCCAACGAGCTATCACATTCGGGGATGGAAATCAAGGATTGGTCAAAGGTTTGGGTAAAATTGCTATATCCCCTGACCATTCCATTTCAAATGTTTTTTCTTGTAGATTCTTTAGATTACAATTTGCTTTCTGTTTCTCAATTATGCAAAATGGGCTACAACTGTCTTTTTACAGATATAGGTGTTACTGTCTTTAGAAGAAGTGATGACTCAATAGCATTTAAGGGAGTGTTAGAGGGTCAGCTATATTTAGTTGATTTTAATGAGAACACAACTGAACTCAACACTTGTTTAATTGCTAAGACTAATATGGGTTGGCTCTGGCATCGCCGACTAGCCCATGTTGGAATGAAGAATCTTCACAAACTTCTAAAGGGAGAACACAATTTGGGACTAACAAATGTTCATTTTGAGAAAGACAAGGTTTGTAGTGCATGTCAGGCAGGAAAGCAAGTTGGCGCCCATCATCCACACAAGAACATCATGACGACCGATAGGCTGCTTGAGCTACTCCACATGGATTTATTCGGCCCGATCGCTTACATAAGCATCGACGGGAGTAAGTATTGTCTTGTAATTGTGGATGATTATTCTTGCTTCACTTGGTTATTCTTTTTACAGGAAAAATCTCAAACCCAAGAGACCTTAAACGGATTCTTGATACGGGCTCAAAACGAGTTTGAATTAAGGATCAAAAAGATAAGAAGAGATAATGGGACGGAGTTCAAGAACTCTCAAATCGAAGGATTTCTTGAGGATGAGGGCATCAAGCATGAGTTCTCTTCTCCCTACACACCTCAACAAAATGGTGTAGTGGAGAGGAAGAATAGAACTCTACTGGACATGGCAAGGACCATGCTTGATGAGTACAAGACACAAGACCGGTTTTGGGCTGAGGCAATTAACACCGCCTGCTACTCCATCAACCTATTATATCTTCACCGAATCCTCAAGAAGACATCCTATGAACTCCTCACCAGTAAAAAGCCTAATGTTTCATATTTTAGAGTCTTTGGTAGCAAATGTTTTATTCTTGTTAAATGATGTAGAAAATCTAAATTTGCTCCTAAGGCTGTAGAAGGCTTTTTACTAGGATATGACTCAAACACAAGGGCATATAGAGTCTTTAACAAATCCACTGGATTAGTTGAGGTTTCTTGTGACATTGTGTTTGATGAGACTAATGGCTCCCAAGTGGAGCAAGTTGATCTTGATGAATTAGATGATGAATAGGCTCTGTGCGTCGCGCTAAGGAACATGTCCATTGGGGATGTGTGTCCTAAGGAATCTGAAGAGCCCACACAAGCACAAGATCAACCGTCATCTTCCATGCAAGCATCTCCAACAACTCAAAATGAGGAACAGGCTCAAGATGATAAGGACGAAGATCAAGAGAATGAGCCAACTCAAGAGGAGGACAATGATCAAGGGGGAGATGAGGAAAATGAAGACAAGGAAGATGATCAAGAAATTCAGGGTCAAAGACCGCCACACCCAAGAGTCCATCAAGTAATTCAAAGAGATCACCCCGTCAACTCCATCCTTGGTGACATTCATAAGAGGGTAACCACTAGATCTCGGGTTGCTTATTTTTGTGAACATTACTCTTTTGTTTCCTCTATTGATCCTTACAGGATAGAGGATGCACTAAGAGATCCAGATTGGGTGCTAACAATGCAAGAGGAACTCAACAACTTCATGAGGAATGAGGTATGACATTTAGTTCCACGTCCTAATCAAAATGTTGTATGTACCAAATGGGTATTTCGCAACAAGCGATATGAGCATGGTGTGGTGACAAGGAACAAAGCCCAACTTGTTGCCAAAGGGTATTCACAAGTCGAAGGTTTGGATTTCGATGAAACTTATGCACCCGTAGCTAGGCTTGAGTCAATTCGTATATTACTTGCCTATGCTACTTACCATGGCTTTAAGCTTTATCAAATGGACGTGAAAAGTGCCTTCCTCAATGGACCAATCAAGGCAGAGGTCTATGTTGAGCAACCTCCCGGCTTTGAAGATAGTGAGTATCCTAACCATGTTTATAAACTCTCAAAGGCGCTTTATGGGCTCAATCAAGCCCCAAGAGCATGGTATGAATGCCTGCGAGATTTTCTTATCACTAATGGCTTCAAAGTCGGAAAAGCCGAGCCTACACTCTTTACTAAAACTATTGCAAAAGATTTGTTTGTATGACAAATTTATGTTGATGATATCATATTCGAGTCTACTAACAAATCTACTTGTGAAGAGTTTAGTAGGATCATGATACAAAAATTCGAGATGTCTATGATGGGGGAGTTGAAGTATTTCCTAGGATTTCAAGTCAAGCAACTCCAAGATGGCACCTTCATCAGGCAAGCAAAGTATATTCAAGACATACTTAACAAGTTTGGAATGAAGGATGCCAAGCCCATCAGGACACCCATGGGAACAAATGGGTATCTCGACCTCGACATAGGAGGTAAGTCCGTAGATCAAATGGTATACCGGTCGATGATAGGATCTTTACTCTATTTATGTGCATCTCGACCAGATATTATGCTCTCCGTATGCATGTGTGCAAGGTTCCAAGCTGATCCTAAGGAAGTTCACCTTAGGGTCGTGAAGAGAATCATGAGATACTTAGTTTACACTCCTAAGTTTGGACTTTGGTACCCCAAGGGATCCACTTTTGAATTAATAGGATATTCCGATGCCGATTGGGCAGGGTGTAAAATTGATAGAAAGAGCACATCAGGGACTTGTCAGTTTCTGGGAAGATCCCTGGTGACTTGGGCTTCAAAGAAACAAAACTCAGTAGCTCTTTTCACCGCCGAAGCCGAGTACATTGCCGCAGGCCATTGTTGTGCGCAATTACTTTGGATGAGGCAAACCCTCAGGGACTATGGCTACAAATTGAGCAAAGTCCCTCTCCTATGTGATAATGAGAGTGCAATCCGCATGGCGGATAATCCCGTTGAACACAGCCGCACTAAGCACATAGACATTCGGTATCACTTTTTGAGAGATCACCAACAAAGGGGGATATCAAAATTGCTTATGTTAGCACCAAAGAACAATTAGCCAATATCTTTACCAAGCCTTTAGATGAGAAAACCTTTAGCAAACTTAGGAATGAGCTAAATATTCTTGATTCTCGGAATTTTGATTGAAACATTGCACACATAGCTATTTTTATATACCTTTGATCATGTCTCTTTTATTTGGCACATATACATATTTCTTATTTCTTCTTGTGCCTAAGCTAAGACTAATATGGTTCAATGAGCATCTTTTGTATTAAGTCTTAGATTGAAAGGGAAATGGAGTATTTGGCAAAGACATCGCTTCCACTCAACTCCATCGGTATTATCTAACCTTTGCTGGTATTCCGTCATCTCTCCGATTGGTATAATCCTTCACTCTTATTTACTTGTACCAATGGGGAGAAAGTCTCTAAGGGCTCTCAAAGTATCCGTTTTTGGCGATTAATGCCAAAGGGGGAGAAAGTATTAAGCCCAAAGCAAAAGGACCGCACCACCACCAATTTAAAACTTCATTTTGAAAAATTTTCAAATTGGTATTCAACTAAGTTTTCAATTAGTATATATTCAAATGGGTATCTTTCATTTGGTATTTTCAACGATAGATTTTCAAAAATTGGTAAAACCCTCTTAAAAACTAAAAGGAGAATTTTATTCAGGGGGAGTTTTGTTTTAGTCAAAGGAAAAGCATTTGAAACAGGGGGAGAAAAATTTCAAATCTTGAAAATGGTTCTTGCAATCTTATTCATATACCTTTGACTATTTGCAAAAAGATTTTGAAAAGACTTTCCAAAAAGAATTTGCAAAAACAAAACAAGTGGTGCAAGCGTGGTCCAAAATGTTAAATAAAAGAAAGCAATCCATGCATATCTAGTGAAATTATAAATTGGTTTAATTCTAAGTAACCTATGCACTTACATTATGCAAACTAGTTCATTTTTGCACTTATATATTTGCTTTGGTTTGTGTTGGCATCAATCACCAAAAAGGAGGAGATTGAAAGGGAAATAGGGTTAACCTTTTCCTATAATTAATTTTGGTAGTTGAATTGTGGCGGAACTGCCCGAATTATTCTAACTTAAGTGCCTAAGTCCCGCCTTAGAGGCTAGACCACACTTAAATGGGAATAACCCGTCAATCCCTTGGATCTAGTCCGACGAGGCCACTGACAGGATCAAGTACCACAATCTCACTCGATGGTGAGTCACAGAGCAAATACAATAAAACATAAAACCATGCATTAAGGGGTATTAAATTATTACATCATCATCGGAGTTTTTGCAAAAGTAGTCATCATTGTTCGAAGTGCAGCGGAATGAAACTAACGATAAATAAAAATAGAGATGGGGAAGCTTGTCCCATCACTCCTCATGCTCCTCCTCAGCCGAGGCGGGGTCCCACTCGACAGTCCAACCCGGTGGCAAGATGGACGACCAAGTCACTCTAGCAACCATGTCCTCCAAAGAACCTGTAAAATTATGCCACAAGCAAGGCTGAGTATACTAATACTCAGCTAGACTTACCCGATGTGAGGAGTCTACTCCTCTACCTCTAGACATGCAGCTGTTTGGCTGTGGGGTTTGGTTGCCAAAAGCACTAGCTGAGTTTATAAATCAAGTTTTAGCTTTGTCAAGTTTAAGTGTGACTCTCTTAAGGCTAAAAGTGTACTATCTACTCATACATGGTATCAAACATATTTAGCAATCAACATCTTGTGTCAACTCATCACATTTCCACTTGTTACTCAATGTAGCAGCATGGATCAAGCAGTCTCATTAGCTGCGAGAAGCAGATGATTCGAATCGAGTTTTTATCCTTGCAAGGTAAACCTAAACACACGACATGTAGGGGCACTCTGTCCCCACACACATCAACCGTCCCCATCGATTCCCTGGCAACAGATCAGGGCTCACCGCCTTGGCGTACAATGTCCCACTGACCCCGACTGCCGTCGTGCAGTGACCGCACTTGTACCCACCATAACCGGAATGGGAGACCATGTCTCAGGTCGCGTGAGGGGATATGTCTGCGGGCAGGTTCACTCAGGTACTAGGCTTACCGATTTACCATATTTCTCGGTATGTGTTTAGTACGTTCAAACGCTTGACTCACGGTACCACACCTTAATCCTTATTCCAATTTTTATCCCGTGGACAACCAATCCCCATGAATTGTTGTCCACAAGCCAACATCATTATGATAAGAAAGTGGATACAATCAATTTCCTGACCTCGCGCGAGTGCTAGAAAAATCACTCGACTTCTACCGAAATCCCTGTTTAATAAGGCAGCTACTCGACTTAGCATACTAGTATTCATCTCAATGGGATGCCTGAGATCATGTAACTAGGGTTTCAAACAACTCCTACACCTAAGTGCACAGTACAGGCCTACAAACATTAAGTGTAGTAAAATAGCATATATAAACGGTTATGCATAAACCGGGGCTTGCCTTCCAAAGCAGTGGCAGACAGATTTTCTGGTGTAGGCTCTGGTGCTGGATCCGGGGCTACCTCCTGAGCAGCTCCTTGCTCCGGCACGAGGACATACTCTCCGTCAGCGAGGTTGCAGTCTATCGAAATGCAATGAATATGTATGTCATGATTATGCAGGATTAAACAACATTATGCTAAAGAAAGGAAAACTAAGTTAATTAGTAACTTAGAGTTTCTTGGTCATACGTGGCCTTTAGTGGTTTATGCTTATCATTTTAGGCTTAGGTTTGGTTGAGAATAAGCATAGTGGATTTGTATTTTCCTTACATATTTCAGTGGGCAATTTTTAAAAAGGGTTTTGCTAGTGGGGTTAGGGTGACACAAGTTTCCATCATCAATTTCCCCTTTTTCATTTTCTAATTATGAATTCTAGTGTGGGTTTGAACTACAACAGTGGTTTAACTTTTTCCAAAAATTCTGTAAAAATTACAGTGGGTTGCCATTGGTCACTATAGTCTGTTCTAGGAATTTGAGGTTCAGAATAAAAAGACTATGCCTTGGACAAAAATAACAAAAGTTGGGCAAAGGGGTCACTTTGCACTACAACTCTTAACTAGGGGTGGGTTCTGTCCCAAGGGTCATTTTTGTTGGAATCTAACAGTAATAACAAGCTTCTGTGCCAAAAATCACAGAAAGTTAATTGATGGTTATTTAGTTGTGATTTTCTAAAGTTTAATGCCAAAAAGGCACTTTCTACTGCCTTGTTATTTGAAAAATGTCAAACAGCAGAGTTCATATTTTTCCTATGTTTTTAATAACAAAACATAATTTATCCCAAGGTTTGGGGTGTTTTCAACTTGAGGTTATTTTTCTAGGGGTTTTCTAAGTTTTCCTTGTTTTCTTAAAATAAAAGGTATCCCAATTATTTTGTACTAAACCAGAGTATAATAGATTTTTCTAGTGAATTATACTGAATAAGTAGACTAACAAAAATATGGGGGCTCCCTGGTTCTTTATTTAAATTACCTTTCCTATTTTTTTTAACTTTAAGCACAATGTGAAATAAATGGCAAACTCTACCTTAATGGGGTGTACAGAGGGGTTTATCATTTTTAAATAGGTCAGTAGGTGGTCAAGTACGTCTCTAAGTTTTCTTAACCTCAGTTAAATAGTGCAACTATTTTTCCTCCTATTATTTAGCTTTTGGCCAAGTCAATATTTAAATCAGAACCCTAAAGTTTTCTGTAGCACTTAGGGGTTTTATATTTTTCTTAAGTAGTTTACATTATTTAAGATCTGGCAAAATTGGTTTGACTTGATTTGGGTGAATAAAACAGAAGATATGAATTATTCAAGTTCTGTTTGAATTTAAATCAGGTTAAATAAAAGGTTTCCTGGAAAAACCACTTTGCACCGAAGTCCTCGGGTTCTTTCCAAACTAATCCTCTCAGTTATACCCCTGCGCTACTATTCCTATGAGTCACTGACAATGCGCAAAAACCCCTACCCTTTTCTTCTTCTCCCCCTCGGTCCCTCCCCAGGTTTAAACAGTACTCGCGGAAAAGAAAAGGGCGGCGTGGCTTACCGGCGGCGAGAGAGGTCCGAAGAGGGGCGGGGTTGGCTCCAGGAGGTCCTGGCGGTCACAACGGTGTACGGCTTGACGACGGGGGTGGCCGGAATCGTCCGGTCCACGTGCGCAGGCGGGTGCTCTCGTCGGTGGCGGGTGTTCCGGCCAAACCACGGCGATCTAGTTCAATCCTATGGCACGGTGAGCTTCACGAGGTGACGTAGAGGCTATGTGCACAAGGAATCGAAGAATGGAGCAGAGGATTACCCGGTCTACGTTCACCGGCGGTCGGGCGAAGTCCGGCGACCGTGGACTGGCTTCTCCGGCGAAGCAAACTCCGATTCCTCGCTCGGGGAGCTTCACCGAGGCGTGCACAGTCTCTTCCAAGGGTCGGGCGTGGCTGGGAAGGGCTCGGTTGGCCGGTCTATGGTGACGGGGGATCGGGCGGCCGCGGGCACGCCGTGCACGGGCAAACGCCGGTGGTTTTGGGCTCCGGTGAGGTCGAGCGCGTGCGAAGGGGTACGGTCGAAGTCCATGGGGGCTTTATAGGCACCGGCTCGGCCTTGGCGCGACGCGGGGCACGCGGGGGCGCGCGTTGGGCGTGCTCTGGCGAGCTCAGAGCGCGTCGAACACGTGGCTCTTTGCTTCTGCCCCTGTTCTTCCCTCTGCTGAGCGGCCAAAACGTACGAATCTTGCCCTAGGACCTGTGAGAGATCTCTTCCCTGCACCTAGAGCTACCTAGTTCATGTGAGTTCCAAGGGTAGGTGTGGTCGGGTTAGAGAGATACGGGGGTGGGAAGTCGGCTATGTCAGAGATGTCCAAACCGAAACAAAACTTGTGCCAAGTCGTGTCAAACGACTTAGGGTTGGGCTCAACCCTTTCCAGGGTGTTCTAGAGGTATTTTGGCGCCACTTTGTCAATTGGGTCAAATGATTTTGAAGTTTGAAAGAGGGTGAACATGTGTGATCTTTGGCCCAAGGTTGGTTTTGGACTTAGACAATTTCTGATTTTTCTTTCATGCTCAACCCTTTTGGTGAATATTTTGGGGATTTTTTGAATTCTTTTTGGGGTTACTTCCTTACTATTATTTGTAGGTTATTAAGTGTAATGCAACTTTTATAATTGGCCTAAGTCATGATCATGTGGTTTTCATGACCCTTTGGTCATACTTACTTCTAGGGTTCCCATTGTCCAAAGGGGTTTGCATTAGGGTTTGGGCAATTCTCCCCTTTATACTTGCTTAACAAGCCAAGGCATGACATCTAAGATGGGTTACACTTACTTAGGATTTTGATTTCCAATTTTGGTGTACTTTGCTCAAACTAAACCACATGTGATAGTAGGTTTAATGGTGTGGCCTTGGGTGAACACCCAAGGTAACACCTAGGGTGTTACAGCCCTCCCCCCTTAAGGGAATCTCGTCCCGAGATTTTAGGTAGAGTCCCTTGGAGGGGTGCCATGAAGGTGTGCTGTTGTATTACCCTTTCCTTTATCCAAGTTTCTCTTGTTAACTGCTCTTCGAATGTCATTCTCTTTGCGACTTCAGAAGGAAGTCCTTTTTAAGTCAAATCCACAACTTAGACTACCCTTGCCATCTAAGTTTTTCTTATATTTGTATTCAAAGGGCAGGTGGGGGTGGGGTTTTGGGTTACGTACCGACTCCTTTGGGCAGAAAGTCGGGGAAGCGAGAGCGTAGAAAATCCTCAATCTCCCATGTAGCTTCTTCTACTAAATGGTGACTCCACTGAACCTTATACATTCTGATCGACCTTGCCCGCGTTGACCTCACTTTCTGATCCAATACCTTGACGGGGTACTCTTGATAGGACAAATTTGGTTCTACCTCAATGTCTGGTTCAGGTAGCACTTCAGTGGGTAGGCGGACACATTTCCGAAGCTGAGATACATGGAATACATCATGAACAGCTAACATGTGTGGTGGTAACTTCAAATGATATGCTACTGGTCCACAAGTCTCCTTGATCTCATAGGGTCCAATGTAGCGAGGAGCTAACTTTCCTCTGATCCCAAATCTTTGGACGCCCTTGGTGGGTGACACCTTTAGGTAAACATGATCTCCCACTTCAAACTGTAGAGGCTTCCTTCTCTTGTCATGATAGCTCCTTTGCCTGGCCTGAGCAGCTTCTAAGTTCTTCTTGATGACTCTGACCTTTTCCTCTGCTTCAAGTACCAAATCTGGCCCAAATATTTCCCTCTCTCCTGCTTGAGACCAATTCAGCGGGGTCCTACATCTCCTCCCATATAAGGCTTCAAAAGGTGCCATCTTCAAACTGGACTGGTAGCTGTTATTATAAGAAAACTCTGCCAAAGAAAGACACTTGTCCCAATCCTTTCCATAGTGTAGCACACATGCCCTCAACATGTCTTCCAAAATCTGATTTACCCTTTCCGTCTGGCCATCTGTTTGAGGATGGTATGCTGAGCTTCATATTACATGGGTCCCAAGTGATTCTTGCAATTGCTCCCAAAATTGTGCCACAAATGGTGCTCCTCTGTCTGATACTATAGTCCTTGGTATTCCATGCAAACGAACTATCTGGTCAATGTAGATTTCTGCATACTTCTCCGTCCTGTGGGTGGTGTGTACTGGCAAGAAATGAGCTGACTTGGTCAATCTGTCCACAATGACCCAAATGGAATCATGGTGTCGGGAGGTATTGGGCAATCCCACGATAAAGTCCATGCAAATGTCCTCCCATTTCCAAGATGGTATGGGAAGGGGTTGCAAAGGGCCTGCTGCCTTCAAATGACTGGCCTTGATCCTCTGGCAGGTGTCACACTCGGATATGTACTTGGCAATCTCCCTCTTCATTCTGGTCCACCAGTATAAGGATCTGAGATCATGGTACATCTTGTTGCTGCCGGGGTGCATGGAGAATTTTGAAAGGTGAGCTTCATCCAATATCGTCTTTCTGAGCTCAGGGTCCTTGGGAACAACCAATCGATCTCCAAACCATAGAATTCCTTTGCTATCCTGACGGAAGCATTTGTATTTTTCTGCTTTTTGCTTGATCATTTCCTTGATAACCTGAACACCCTTGTCTTCAATCTATGCCCTGACTATTTGCTCTTGTAATGTGGGCTCCACCGAGATATAATTCAAAGCACCTGAAGAAACAACTTCCAGGTTTAGCTTGCACAACTCATCACACAGGGTGGTAACTCTTGCATCTATGCTCATACAATTGCACTGGCCCTTTCTACTCAAAGCATCTGCCACAACATTGGCTTTGCCCGGATGGTAATGCACCTCCAAATCATAGTCCTTGATTAACTCTAACCATCTCCTCTGCCTCATATTGAGATCTGCCTGAGTGAAAATGTATTTGAGACTCTTATGATCAGTGTAAATGTTATAGTGAGCTCCCATCAAGTAATGTCTCCATATCTTGAGAGCATGAACCACGCCTGCTAACTCCAGATCATGTGTAGGGTAGTTCTGCTCATGGGGTCTGAGTGCTCGGGAGGCATAAGCAATTACTCTGTTATCTTGCATTAAGACGCATCCCAAACCAGTACCGGAAGCATCACAATAAAATTCAAAGGGCTTGGTGTTATCAGGTTGAGCTAGCATAGGGGCCGTTGTCAAGTGTTGCCTTAGTGTATGGAAGGCATCCTCACACTTCTGGCTCCAATCATACTTGACTCCCTTCTTCAACAGTTCAGTCATTGGCTTGGCAATTCTGGAGAAATCCGGAATGAATCGTCGATAATACCCGGCCAATCCCAGAAAACTCTGAATCTGCCGCACTGTGGTAGGAGGTTTCCAATCCATTACTTCTTGTACCTTCTCAGGATCAACAGATACCCCATCCTGAGAAATTGTGTGACCCAAGAATTTAATTTCCCTCAGCCAGAACTCACATTTAGACAATTTGGCATACAACTGGTGGTCACGCAGTCTCTGAAGTACAATATGCAAATGTTTAGTGTGCTCGGCTTCATTCTTGGAATAGACCAGAATATCATCAATGAAAACGACCACGGACTTGTCCAACTCTGGCATGAATACTGAGTTCATTAGGTACATAAAATAAGCCAGGGCATTGGTCAGCCCAAAAGACACCACCAAAAACTCATAAAGCCCATATCTGGTTGAGAAGGCCATCTTGGGAATATCGCTGGCACGGATCTTGATCTGATGGTAACCCGAGCGAAGATCTATCTTGGAGAACACTTTAGCTCCCACCAACTGATCGAACAAAACATCAATGCGGGGCAGTGGGTATTTGTTCTTGATAGTCACCGCATTGAGAGGGCGGTAATCAACACACATTCTCAAACTCTCATCCTTTTTCTTCACAAATAAGGCCGGGCATCCCCACGGTGAAGTACTTGGGCGAATGAACCCCTTGTCCAACAACTCCTGCAGTTGCTTTTTCAGTTCTGCCAATTCCGCGGGAGGCATCCTACATGGTCTCTTGGAGATAGGAGCAGTCCCGGGTTGCAATTCGATAGCGAACTCGATGTCTCTATCAGGTGGCATCCCTAGCAATTCATCCGGAAAAACATCTGGGTAGTCACAGACTACTGGGATCCTTTCCACTGGGGATTCTATCATAACGAAGGCACAAGAACGGGTACAACCCTGGTCGGGCAAATATAATGTGGTTTCACCACAGGTCGGTGAGTGCACTTCAATGGCCCTAGCTGCAATATCAATCACTGCCTGATGTTTAGTCAACCAGTCAGTTCCCAAGATGATATCCACACTATCCAAACCCAAAATGAGGAGGTTGGTTTTGATTATCAGACTACCAAACTTTATAGGCACATTCTTGTTGATTTGGTAGGTGGCAACCCTGCCTCCTGGTGTTGAAATTGTAATACCCCCGTTGGTGTGGTGAAAAGGTAACTGACACTTGGCACTAAATTTGGCACTGATAAAACTATGTGATGCACCAGAATCAAAAAAATAATAGCAGGATAATTCAAAACTGTAAAGATACCAGTCATGACGGGTGCTCCCTCTGGAATATCAGCCGTGGTGGTGAAGTTCAGCCTGCCTTGCCTCACTTGCACCTTCTGTCTCTTGCCTTGATTCTGATTAACATTCTGCCCCTGCCTCTGCTGGTTTCTGGGGCAATTCTTGGCATAATGTCCGGTGTTGCCACAAGTGAAACACCGGTTGTCATTGGCCTGACGATGTTGCTGTTGCTGTTGATTGTTCCTCTGAGCTGGAAACTGGGTGCGGTTGGGTGCCTGCTGCTGCTGCTGTGGTCGAATCACCCATCGCCCTTGCTGCTGCGGTCCCCTGTTTTGAGTGTCAGACACAATCCTGAAACGTTGTGGCTGAGCTGAAGGTCCTGCCACAGGGGTCTTCCTCTTCTTCTCTGCCTGACGAGCCGTGATACAGTCCTCCTGAGAAATGGCCATGTTAATCAACTCATTATAACTGTTGGCCCTGACGGTGTTGAGGCGGTCACGGAGCTTAGTGCTGAGCCCCCTTCTGAACCTATCCCTCTTTTTCTCATTCGTGTCTGCATGATACCCAGCATACTGGCACAGGTCATTAAAGGCCTGAGCATACTGTAGCACTGTCCGGTTCCCTTGAGTGAGTGCCAGAAACTCGTTGAGCTTTTGGTCCATAATGCCTGCTGGTATATGGTGCCCCCTGAAAGCTACCTTGAACTCTCTCCATTCCACCTCTCGGTCCTCTGGCTGCATAGCAAGAAAATGGTCCCACCATGTCCTTGCGGGTCCGCGAAGCTGCTGGGTGGCGAACCTGACCTTAGTGACCTCTGAGCAAACTCCATGGAGTAGCGGGAATTTGGACTCCACTACTCTCAACCATACATCCGCATCAAGTGGGTCCTCTGCCCTGGTGAACAATGGTGGCTGGGTACTGAGGAACTCCTGGTAGGTGGCTGCTGCGGGGTGATGCTGATGATCACCACCACCATAGTGCTAAGGTGGCGGTTGACGCTGAGCTAGCTGCCTCAAGATCTCATTCTGCTGGGCCATTAGCTCCCGCAGAGTGGGAGGCGGTGGCGGCGGTGGAGGAACGCGCTCATTTTGACCACGACGCGCTCTCCCGGCCATCTGAAAAAATCACATATGTTTTTAATACACATCTTTGAGGTTCAAGGTTCAAGCGCGATGAAAGAGTCAAAAGGCGAAACTGATAGATTCTTGCATAATCATAAAAGATTTCACATGGCATAAATTTCCTTCTTAAATTAAGACTGACATCATTCATCAACCATGCTTCCAAAAGAGTTTATCGCGATTACATCAATATCCCAAAAGACTCAACTCTATCTAGCCTAGTACCCCAAGGGTGCAAAAGCTAAGCTAGCTTCGAGGAGTCCTACCATCACCGACTTCTAACTCTATCCCTACGACCTAGTGAGCGAACGAGGCAACACTCGACTCGGGGGAAGGTGGTCTCCCTGAGCCAGTAGTGTCCAAGCTGGAGGAAGGCTCCTCTCCTCCCTCGATGTCGACATCCTCGTTGGCCTCCATGTCCTGGATTTCCTGGTGATGCATATCCAGGTGCTCATTAGCCTCGGCAAGCTGCTGCTGAGTGTTGATAAGCTTATCCTCGAGAACCTCGATGGTGTTCTCCCTGGTCCCCACTAATTCCTCAAGCTCTTGGATCTCATTTGACAGCTGCTCCACCTGTAAGTCTTTTTCCACCATCTCAGTGGACAAGTCAACCACAATCTCCTCTCTGTTATCCTGGGTAATCTTAGTTGCTTCCAACAATGCCATCAGATGGGACATTGCCTCACCACGCATCACTTGCAGACGGTACAGGGCATTCATGCACCACACTGTCAAGTGAGCAGTCTGACCTGGGTAGATAGCCCAGATGTCCTTGGCATGCTCCACTCGGTCCTTCCACATTGGGTCGTCCTCCTTCTCAGTGGGGAACAAGCCAATGGGGTGGGTGGACAGCTCCAAGGGGTGGAATGCGCAGAAAGTGGTCAACCCGTGAAGAGCAATTGCCTCGATCGTATCCTCAGCCCGGTATCCAAAGGACTTAGAGTCCAGCGAATGCCAGCCTGGCTGTAGGGGATGAGGCTCCAGGGTCATCCTCACCCTACAGCGGGGCACTCGGTGCTTCTCGAACTGCTGCACCGCGTACTGAGGAGGCGTCGTGTAACTGGCCCCCTGAAGTACCTCCCACAGAATACGGGGAAAGCCCTCTCGTGCAAGCCCGTCAGTGTGGGACAGTGCATTCCCTTCGTCCGAAGATCCATGGGAAGTCATCTGTGTACGGTTAAGCGTAAGTAAAAGAAAAAGAATTATAAAAAGAAAAGGAAACACAACTCAGCCTCTCTCTAACTACAACAATGGTACTGGGGTACTTAGTTGGTCATCAGTTTGTATTAAAGTTCTTACCCAATTATCCATTAGTTTAATTAAGAATGCATGCATGCTCGTCCTGAACGACCTCACATCAATCTTAGAGGGAATAGGGAAGAATCTCCCATCCCTTATAGTAGCCTGTAGGACTGACTCAATTAGCCACCTAGCTACCCTTCTATCATCCTAAGGCCTCACGTCCTAGGTCTATCCTGATCGTCCTACGATCTATCCAACATTTGTTTCTATCAAGTTTTACTTTGGAAAAAGATGGTATTTATAGTTTATTGATTCCTCTGTGGTGGTACAAGCTCTGATACCAGCTGTGGCGGAACTGCCCGAATTATTCCAACTTAAGTGCCTAAGTCCCGCCTTAGAGGCTAGACCACACTTAAATGGGAATAACCCGTCAATCCCTCGGATCTAGTCCGACGAGGCCACTGATAGGATCAAGTACCACAATCTCACTCGATGGTGAGTCACAGAGCAAATACAATAAAACATAAAACCATACATTAAGGGGTATTAAATTATTACATCATCATCGGAGTTTTTGCAAAAGTAGTCATCATTGTTCGAAGTGCAGCGGAATGAAACTAACGATAAATAAACAAAGAGATGGGGAAGCCTGTCCCATCACTCCTCATGCTCCTCCTCAGCCGAGGTGGGGTCCCACTCGAAAGTCCAACCCAGTGGCAAGATGGACGGCCAAGTCACTCCACCAACCATGTCCTCCAAAGAACCTGTAAAATTATGCCACAAGCAAGGCTGAGTATACTAATACTCAGCTAGACTTACCCGGTGTGAGGAGTCTACTCCTCTACCTCTAGACATGCAGTTGTTTGGCTGTGGGGTTTGGTTGCCAAAAGCACTAGCTGAGTTTATAAATCAAGTTTTAGCTTTGTCAAGTTTAAGTGTGACTCTCTTAAGGCTAAAAGTGTACTATCTACTCATACATGGTATCAAACATATTTAGCAATCAACATCTTGTGTCAACTCATCACATTTCCACTTGTTACTCAATGTAGCAGCATGGATCAAGCAGTCTCATTAGCTGCGAGAAGCAGACGATTCAAATCGAGTTTTTATCCTTACAAGGTAAACCTAAACACACGACATGTAGGGGCACTCCGTCCCCACACACATCAACCGTCCCCATCGATTCCCTGGCAACAGATCAGGGCTCACCGCCTTGGCGTACAATGCCCCACTGACCCCGACTGCCGTCGTGTAGTGACCGCACTTGTACCCACCATAACCGGAATGGGAGACCACGTCTCAGGTCGCGTGAGGGGATATGTCTGCGGGCAGGTTCACTCAGGTACTAGGCTTACCGATTTACCATATTTCTCGGTATGTGTTTAGTATGTTCAAACGCTTGACTCACGGTACCACACCTTAATCCTTATTCCAATTTTTATCCCGTGGACAACCAATCCCCATGAATTGTTGTCCAGAAACCAGCATCATTATGATAAGAAAGTGGATACAATCAATTTCTTGACCTCGCGCGAGTGCTAGTAAAATCACTCGACTTCTACCGAAATCCCTGTTTAATAAGGCAACTACTCGACTTAGCATACTAGTATTCATCTCAATGGGATGCCTGAGATCATGCAACTAGGGTTTCAAACAACTCCTACACCTAAGTGCACAGTACATGCCTACAAACATTAAGTGTAGTAAAATAGCATATAGAAACGTTATGCATAAACCGGGGCTTGCCTTCCAAAGCAGTGGCAGGCAGATCCTCTGGTGTAGGCTCTGGTGCTGGATCCGGGGCTACCTCCTGAGCAGCTCCTTGCTCCGGCACGAGGACGTACTCTCCATCAGTGTCGGCGTTTCGAGACTGGGGGGGTCCCTAAGCCGACGAGTGAAGTGTCGCCGCGTGCCCCAGCCCAGATGGGTCGGCGCGAGGCCGAGCGCGAAGGGGGGAAGTGAGGTGGCCGGAGATGGGCGTGAGAGAGGTGGAAATCCCGCGGCCTTCGTGTTCGTCCCGCGCCCAGGTCAGGTGCGCTTGCAGTAGGGGGTTACAAGCGTCCACGCAGGAGAGGGAGCGAGCGGCCTCACGCGAGCGCCTGTCTCATCCTCGTCCCCGCGCGGCCAACCTTCTCTAAGAGGGCCCTGGTCCTTCCTTTTATGGGCGTAAGGAGAGGATCCAGGTGTACAATGGGGGGTGTAGAAGAGTGCTACGTGTCTAGCAGAGGAGAGCTAGCGCCCTAAGTACACGCCATCGTGGCGGCCGGAGAGATTTTGGTGCCCGGTTTGTGTGATGTCGTGGCCGTCGGAGGAGCGCTGGAGCCTGGCGGAGGGACAGCTGTCGGAGCTGTCGAGTCCTTGCTGACGTCCTCTTGCTTCCGTAAGGGGGCTGAGAGCCGCCGTCGTCACAGAGTATGCGGGGCCCCATCATTGCCTATCTGGCAGAGCGAGCCAGATGGGACGCCGGTCTTGTTCCCCGTGGCCCGAGTCAGCTTGGGGTAGGGTGATGATGGCGCCTCCTGTTGACGTGGCTGGTCTGCGCCCTAGGTTGGGCGATGTGGAGGCTCCTCCGAAGCCGAGGTCGAGTCTGTCTTCCGTGGTCGAGGTCGAGTCCGAGCCCCTGGGTCGGGCGAGGCGGAGACCGTCGGCTGAGGCCAGGGCGGAGTCCGAGCCCTGGGGTCGGGCGAAGCGGAGTTCGTCGTCTTCTGGGGCTAAGCCCAAGTCCGAGCCCTGGGTCGGGCGGAGCGGAGTTCGTCGTCTTCCGGGGCTGAGCCCAAGTTCGAGCCCTGGGTCGGGCGGAGCAGAGTTCGCCGTCTTCCGAGGCTTAGCCCGAGTCCGAGCCCTGGGTTGGGCGGAGCGGAGTTCGTCGTCTTCCAGGGCTTAGCCCGAGTCCGAGCCCTGGGTTGGGCGGAGCGGAGTTCGCCGTCTTCCGGGGCTTAGCCCGAGTCCGAGCCCTGGGTCGGGCGGAGCGGAGTTTGCCGCCTTCCGGGGCTTAGCCCGAGTCCGAGCCCTGGGTCGGGCGAAGCGGAGCTTCCTATGGTGCCTGCGGCCGGGCCTGACTGCCTATCAGCCTCACTCTGTCAAGTGGCACCGCAGTCGGAGCGGCGCAGGCGGCGCTGTCTTTCTGTCAGGCCGGTCAGTGGAGCGGCGAAGGGACGGTGGTCACTTCGGCTCTGTCGACTGAAGGGCGTGCGTCAGGATAAAGGTGTCAGGCCACCTTTGCATTAAATGCTCCTGCGATTTGGTCGGTCGGTGCGGCGATTTGGTCAAGGTTGCTTCTTGGCGAAGACAGGGCCTCGGGCGAGCCGGAAGTACGTTCGCCGCTGGAAGGGGGCCTCGGGCGAAACGGAGATCCTCCGGGGTCGGCTGCCCTTGTTCGAAGCTAGGCTCGGGCGAGGCGTGATTGGGTCCCTCGAACGGACCGATCCCTGACTTAATCGCACCCATCAGGCCTTTGCAGCTTTATGCTGATGGGGGTTACCAGCTGAGAATTAGGAGCCTTGAGGGTACCCCTAATTATGGTCCCCGACAGTAGCCCCCGAGCCTCGAAGGGAGTGTTAGCACTCGCTTGGAGGCTTTTGTCGCACTTTTTTGCATGGGGACCAGCCTTTCTCGGTTGCATTTTGTTCCGGTGGGTGCGCGCGAGCGCACCCGCCGGGTGTAGCCCCCGAGGCCTCGGAGGAGTGGTTTGACTCCTCCGAGGTCTTAATGCCTCGCGTAATGCTTCGGCTGGTCTGGTCGTTCCCTCATGCGAGCTGGCCGTAGCCCGGGTGTACGGTCGGGTCCCAAGTTCTCGGGCTGGTATGTTGACGCTGTCAACGGTTCGGCCGGAGCCGGGTTTGCGAGAGCAGCCCCCGAGCCTCTGCACAGGGCGAGAGGGCGATCAGGGACAGACTCGACTTTATTACATACGCCCCTGCGTCGCCTTTCCGCAAGGAGGAGGGGGGGAAAGCGCCATGTTGCCCTCGGTGGGCGCCGAACATGGTGTCTCCGGTGAGCTGCAGGCGGGTAATCCGAGCGGACGTCCGTGCCCCATTCGCTAGGGGTCGGCTAGAGGCCCAGAGGCGCGCCCAAAAGTACCTACGGGTGATCTGCCGGACCCGGTCTTCTATCGACGGGGTCCGAGGCTCGATGCCTCCCTCTGATGGGATTCCGTTACAAGATCGTTCCCGCTGGTCTCGGAAATGTCCTAGGGTACCTCGGGAGCGCAGTCCGAGCCTTGGTTATGTATCGAACGTACCCATGGTCATCCCTCGCTTTGTGTCTGAGGCGGCTGTGAACCCTTCGGGGGCCAGCCTTCGAACCCCTGATCAGTAGTGGGCGCGGAGCCCGAGTAGCCTGAGGTGGTCGTTGAACCCTTCCGAGGGGTCAGCCTTCGAACCTCTGACCAGTAGTGGGTGTAGAGCCCACGCGATCTGAGGCGGATGTCGAACCCTTCCGAGGGGCTAGCCTTCGAACCTCTGATCAGTAGGGAGGCTCGGAGCCTGGTTCCTTCACGGAGAAGGATCCTTTTCGGGGTATCCCCCTTTCCCGGTCCCTGTTGTAAGAGACAGAAAGAGGAAAAAAGGAAAAGGATTTAAAAATGAAATGACGTGGCGTACCTTTTTTTGACGCGGTCATTATTGCGAAGGCGAAGCGTCGCTCGCTTCCCCTGCCAGAGGCGCCGCCTTTCCCGCCGTGGAGTTAATGCGACGAGGCGTGCGGTTCGTGGGGCGGCCGTTGCGCATGCGCGAGCCGTTCGAGGAACGGCTGTTTCGCTTCGTGTTTTTGAATCCCGCGGTTGGTCCGGGCGGAACGTTGAACGGGTCTCGCCTTGGTCTTTATATACTCGGGGGAGGGTCTGGTGATGGTTCTTTGCTCTGCTTCCTGCCTCCCTCTTAGGTTTTCGCAACCCGAGAGACTTAGCCAGAGAAAAGGAAACTGCCCACCCTGTCCTTTGCGCCGCCACCCCTTCTGCTCGGTGATGGCCGACCGAGTGACCATCATCTCGCCGCGCGACCCATGGCCTTTCTCCACAGTGACGGCGGGTGATCTGGAGGATCTTGTTGCTGAGGGTTTCCTTCGCCCTCTCTCTGATGAGAGGCGGCCGGAATGGATTCCCCCTGTGAGCAGAGCCGCTCCGTCCCCACCGCCGGGGTACATCGTGAGCTTCGTCTCCTTCCACGAGCGGGGATTTGGTGTGCCGGCGAGCCGCTTTATGCGGGCGATCCTACACCACTACGGGGTGGAGTTGCACAACCTCAGCCCCAACTCCATCTCGCAGGCCGCCATCTTCGTAGCGGTGTGCGATGGGTACTTGGGGATCGCCCCCCACTAGGACTTGTGGACTCATCTCTTTTTCGCGGAGCTTTTCGCTTCGCCGACGGGGGAGAGAAAGGTCCGCGCGGTAGTGCGGGCCGGCGGCTGCATCTTCAGCTGAGGCAGTCGCGGGCGTCGCTGTATATTCCCGCCATTCTTGCGTCCTCGAACAAAGGGTGGCAGCTCCGATGGTTCTACCTCCGGAATGACGGCGAGTTGCTCCCGCCGTTTTCCCAGCGAGTAGTCACCGTCGCCACCGATGCTTGGCGCCACGGGACCCCGCACGAAAGACAGAAGAACCTCGAACCCCTTCTCAAGGCCTTGGAGGTGTTGCGGAAAGGGGGACTCACCGCCGCGGGAGTGATTGCCGCCATCCACCGCCGGAGGGTGCTTCCCTTGGCGGAGCGACGGTTGCCGCTTTGGGAGATGACACCGGAGGCTGACTTGGAGGGCTCGCGGATGTCCTCGGATCCTCTTCCCTTCGACGTTCTCCACGGGCGGGTGGCTGTCGCGTTGGGGAAACCGGACCCCAGCGCCTTCTCCCAGCCTTTGATGCGCCCTGACCAAGGGTGCGTGACACTGGTGAGTGTCCGCTCCTTCCTTCCTCTTGCATCGGGTTGCCCCTGGTTCTTACGGTCAGGATTTCCATCCGTCTTCAGGAGGTAGGGTGGCACAAGCCTTCCCTGCCACGGGTCCCGCAGGATGCGGTGGACCGAGCAGCGCGGCGGGTTGCCGCGGAGGAGAAGAAGAAAAAGAAGAACGAGGAGAAGGCCCGGGCCCGCGAGCGGATGCGGGCTCGAGACGCCTTGGAAAAGCTCCATCGTCGGCAGGAGAGGGAGGGGCTCCCGAGGGAGTCATCGCCGGAAACGCCTGATGACGACGACGATGATGAAGATGATGACGAGGAAGACGACATGGCTGCCCGCCTCGGCTTCAGCCCTGGCTTGAGGTTAGGCCAAGAGCCGTCAAGCCAGCCCCCGAGTGGGCTGATGCCATCAGTCCCCGGAGTCGGGACGCCGAGGTCCTGGCCCGAAGAGCAGGGGCAGACCGAGAGGGTACTTGACCCCTCGGCTGGGGGAGTTGAGGCGACCCCGGGGAGCCAGGCTGAGGCGTCTGTTCCCCGAGAGTCGTCGCCCACGCCGGCAGCGCAGGAGAGCGACCCTCAGGTCGCCGTGGCAGTGCCTGGGCAGTCTGCCTCCCGGGCGTCCAAAGCGCCCAAAGCAAGGGTGGTGCCGAAGCTGCCGGCGAAGCGGACCTCGGCGGCGCCTTCGGGGGTCGAGATCCGAGAGACCTCCCCTCAGGCACGGTTGATCATGGCCCGGAGCGGGTAAGTATCTTGGAACGTCTTCGTCCTGGCTTTTCATTCGTATGTCCCGACCGTGATTTTTCTTTCCTCCTCAGCAAGCGAAGCCATGGCCTGACCGATCTGGCTCCCCGAAAGGCCCTTAAGACGGCATTGGCTTCCGCAGCCAGCGCCGCTCCGGGCCTTGCCGTTCAGCTGACCTTCTCGCAAGGCGCTCCACAGCAGGGGGCTCAGGCGGCACCAGTCGCCGTGGAGCGAGTTCCCGAGGCCGGCTCTTCTGCCGAGGCGGCCATCGTGCTAGGGGAGGCGGCTGACGCAGACGTGGCCCCGGCCCCACCGGACGTGCCGGCAGTGCTGACACCTGTTGCTACTGAAGCCGCTGCCGTCCCAGTCGGGGAGCGACCTGTCGCTGCCGACGCTGAGACGGCCGAGGCGTCGGCGCTTGGTGCCTCGGAGGAGGGGGGCATGGAGACGCGATCCGTCCCGCCGAGCGGCAGCCTTGTCGCTGTGCGGCGGAGCTCCGAGGGTCAGCGCTAGTTGCTCCGGTTCCGGACCCGTGAGGCCTCGGATCCCTTCTTCGTTCTCGACGATGAGCGGGAGGAGCAGTCCTGGGACGAGCTCTGCGAGTGTGCCGAAGCAACGGTGGGGTCGCTGGAGGTTTTCTGCAGGGACGTCCCCAAAATCCTCCAGGTAACGGTTTCAGGCATACCTTTTTCTTTTTTGTGAAAAAGGCGTTTTCGTGACGCCCTGCTTCCTTCCCTCAGGATCTGACGGATCTGAGCGCCGCCAAGTCATCGTTCATCCGCCACGAGGTCGACCTTTGGGGCTCGCTGCGATCCTTGAGGACCTCGCTCGCCGGGGCTACTGCGCGCCTCTCTCAACAGGGCGCCGAGGCGGCGGACCTTCGGTTGCTCTGCACCGATCTGAGAGCCGAGGCGGCAGCGGCACGCGCGGAGGCAACAGCGGCGCGCGCAGAAGTGCAACGACAGCAGTCGGAGTTCGACCGGATCGTCAATGAGCGGGACCAATCTCGGGGCCGGGCTGCCGAGGCCGAAAGCCGGGCTGGAGCCCTTGCAGCCGACCTAGCCGTAGCCCAGGTCGCAGCCTCGGAGCAGCGTGCCCGCGCCGGAGGTACGCCTTGGCCATTTTCGGTTTTCGTTTCAGCTTGTTTCCTCTGCTTGTGTTTGAGATCTTTCGTTCTGGCTGTTCGCAGAGCTCGAGTCCGCCCTTGATGAGTCCGCCAAGGCGCTTGCCGAGGCGCTTGCCGGGGCGGCCGAGCAGAGGGAGGCCGACCACGCGGCCATGTCCGAGGCCGTCTCGGACTTCTGCCGGGTCCTTGGCTCCGGCGACGTCCCCTCAGGAAGCTCCCCTCAAAGTCGCCTGCAGGCCTTGGGCGATCATGTGCGCGGCAGACTCCGCAAGGCGCTACACCACGGCGTCAGGCGGGCCCTCGTCGTGCTCGCTTCCCACTACGTTGTGGACCTGGAGCGGGTCAGCGAGGGGTATTGCCTTCCTGACGAAGATGAAGCCGCCCTGACAAAAGTCCAAAGGCTCGATGCGGCCGCCGCGGGTCCGAGCGCAGTGCTGGCGACCACCT